>NW_027142353.1:11286032-11893889 GCF_026170545.1 Melanerpes formicivorus | reverse complement strand
GTACAAGGGGACAATCACCTGCCCACTCCTGCTGGACACGGTATTTCTAATGCAAGCCAGGATGCCATTGGCTTTCTTGGCCACCTGGGCACACTTCTTGCTCATATTCAGCTGCTTGTTGATTAGAACCTCCAGGTCCCTTTCTGCCAGACATCTTTCCAGCCACACTTCCTCAATCCTGTAGCATTGCTTGGGGTTGTTGTGACCCACGTGCAGGACCTGGTATTTGGCTTTGCTGAAATTCATCCCATTAACACTGGCCATTGATTCAATATATCCAAGTCCCTCTGTAGAGCCTCCCCACCTACATGCAGATCAGCACTCCCACCTAACTTGGTGTCATCTGCAAATTTACTGATGACACACTATGTCTTCATCAAGGTCATCAATAAAGATATTAAACAGAAGTGGTCCCAACACTGAGCCCTGAGGAGCACCACTTGTGACTGGCCACCAGCTGGATTTAACTCCATTGACCACCACTCTCTGAGTCTGTGCGCCCGGCCAGTGCTTGATCCAGCAGAGTGTGTGCTCATCCATGTCACAAGCACCCAGTTTATCCATGAGAATTCTGTGGGAAACGGTGTCAAAGGTTTTTCAAAAGTCTAGGTAGACAATTCACAGCCTTTCCCTCATCCAATAATCAGGTCATTTCATCATAGAAGGAGACCAGGTTAGTCAGGCAGGACCTGCTCTTCACAAACCCATGTTGGCTGGGCCTGATCTCCTGGTTGTCCTCTCTATGGCATGTAATGGTGCTTGAGATGACCTGCAAATTTACTTAAGTTCTCTAGTCTCCAACACCCTAAATAATAAAAGTACAACTATCTCAAAAGGGATGTTATAGGATTTCTGAAAAACAACCTTTGGTGGATCAAAGGACATCTGTTGGTCTTTCCTTGTCCACTGATACCTACACCATCACAGAAAGCCAATAGGTTGGTCAGGCAGAACTTGCCCTTGATGAAGCCATGCTCGTTGTCTTGTATCACCTCCCTGTCCTCCATGTGTTCCAGGTGGATCTGTTCCATGATCTTCCCAGCACAGAAGTGAGGCTAACAGGTTGGTAATTTACAGAACTTTCATTTTTATTAGAATTAGAATTAGAATAAACCTTTATTAGAATAAACCAAACCAGGTTGGAAGAGACCTTCAAGATCATCGTGTCCAACCCATCAACCAATCCTACCGACCTAAACAACTGACCCATGGCACCAAGCACCCCATCAAGTCTCCTCCTGAACACCTCCAATGACGGCGACTCCACAACCTCGTCGGGCAGCCCATTCCAATAGGCAGTCACTCTCTCTGTATAGAACTTCTTCCTAACATCCAACCTGAACCTCCCCTGGCCCAGCCTGAGACTGTGTCCTCTTGTTCTGGTACTGGGTGCCTGGGAGAAGAGACCATCATCCGCCTGTCTACAATCTCCTTTCAGGTAGTTGTAGAGAGCAATAAGGTCTCCCCTGAGTCTCCTCTTCTCCAGGCTGAGCAACCCCAGCTCCCTCAGTCTTTCCTCATAGGGCTTGTGTTCCAAACTCCTCACCAACTTTGTTGCTCTTCTCTGGACTCGTTCCAGCAAGTCAACATCCTTCCTAAACTGAGGGGCCCAGAACTGGACACAGTACTCGAGGTGTGGCCTAACCAGTGCAGTATACAGGGGCAGAATGACCTCCCTGCTCCTGCTGGCCACACTATTCCTGATGCAGGCCAGGATGCCATTGTCCCTCTTGGCTGCCTGGGCACACTGCAGGCTCATGTTCAGCCTACCATTTTGAAGCTGGCATGAATGCAGCATGGTGTGAATAATGGCAGCAGGTTCAACAAGACTTCCGTAACCTTACTCACTGCATGAACAAGGGCTTAGCTGATTTCCCTAAAAATTGTATTTACTTGCATAGAAGAGGCCATAGTATAACAGTCATTCATAAGAGACTGGTGGATGCATTTCTGGAACACCTGTGCTCTTCAAAAGCAATGATTGCCACTCGGGTAGGGTACTTTTTAACTTTTCAAGTTAAAATTTTAACTTGTTCAAGTAATGAAAGTGCTGCTACTATTTTCATTTCCATTACAGGAAGAAAAACACATTTGCTTTGTTTTGTTTCATTTTTTAGTTTTTTTGTTGTTTTTTTTTTTTTTTTTTTGCTGGCTGCTTAGAATAGGTTTCTCTGAAGAACTACATGGGTAGACAAGTGTAATAAGTCAGCAGTGCATTAAACTAGGGCATGAAGCACAAGGATTACTTTTCTCAAATAAGCTTCCAAATGTAATTTAGATTTTGTTAGCTAGTAAATAAGTTCTGGCAGAACTGATGCAGCTGAACTAATATCTAGCATCAGTTCACTGGAGTGTGACTGTCCTCCAGGGTTGCAAATGTCAACATATCAAAGCATTTTATGAACAGCATCAAGTGAATTGTATTCATCCCTATTCTGGATACTTATATTAGGCACCATGACTTTGTCTACCTGAGCCCTTAGTACATGCCATTGGAATGTGCTGCCCAGGGAGGTGGTGGAATCACCATCCCTGGAGGTGTTCAAGAGGCGATTGGACATGGCACTTTTTGCCATGGTTTAGTCATTAGGTCTGTGGTGACAGGTTGGACTTGTTGATCTTTGAGGTCTCTTCTAACATTGGTGATTCTGTGATTCTGTGATATTTTAAACATATAGAAGTTCAGAGAAATAAAAGCAAAAGCAGTAATAAAACCAACCAATAGAAAAAACAAACACAGTCTCAAATTTATTTAAGTATTTTAATTTAGCTCTTTGAATGTCTTGTTGGTTGGATGCATATCTGGTCAGTTGGATTTGTCAATCAGCCAGTTGGATATCTCTCAATACTCATTCAATTTATGTCTGGAAAGAAAAAAAAGCCACAAAATAAAATAACTTGACAAATATTTTCAACTACATACAAACTCTCAGAAATATATATACACAAGTTTGCAACATGAGCACTCTATGGTGTCCATATGACGAGGTTTTGGAAGTAAACTGGGGCCTAAAAACATAGCCTCCACCAGAAGACATCAGGAGCACTCCCCTTGAAGGACAGAACCAGTTTCAGGTGGTTCAAAGACAGACCCACCACTAGCCAAATCCAAGATCATCAGTGATGTTGGAAGCACCTCTATAATAGCATGGTTTTAAAAGTGTAAAAAATACTGTGAGGCAACCAGCAATTATGGGAGTTAACAGTGTAAGAGAAACAGCCCTGCAGACACTGAGATCTGTGAAGAAGGAGGTGGAAGAGGTGCTCCAAGCACTGAAGCAGAGATTCTTCTGCAATCCATAATGAAGGCCATGGTGAAGCAGATAGCTTTACAGTCCTTTACAATCCATGGAGGACTGTTGTGGAGTATATGTCCACCCTGCAGACCCCCTGCCAGAGCAGGTGGATATGTCCCAAGGAAGGCTGCAGGCTATGAAGAAGAACTTATGTTGGATCAAGTCTTCTGGCAGGATCTGTGGCCCATTGCACACCCACACTGTAATAGTCTGTTCCTCAGGAACTGAATCCTGTGGGAAGAATACATACTGAAGCTGTTCTTGAAGAGGTGTACTATGGGAAGGACCCACATTGGTGAAGAACATAAAGGATTTTTTCCCATTAAAGGGACTGCATGCTGGCACAGGTGAACAGTGTGGGTAGGAAGGAGTAGAAGAGGAAGCAGAGGCTGAGACAAAGTGTTATGAAATGTCTATAACTCTTATTCTCTATCCCTATCTACCTGGTGCTCAGGGGGAGGAGATAGATTCCTCAGGAGTGAAGTTGGAGCTGGGAAGGATAGGATGGAAGGAAGATGCTCCTGGTTTTGTTTATATTTCTCACTATTACACTTAGTAATTAATCAGCAATAAATTAATTTCTCCAAGTGAAATCTGTTTTGCCCATGATTGTGTTCATTAAGTGGTTTTGCTGTTCTTACCTCAAACCATGAAGTTATTCCATTGTATTTTTTCCCCTCATCCTGTTGATGGTGGAGGTGTGACAGAGCAGTTTGGTGGATGCTATTCAGCCAGCTAAGGTCAGCTCACCTCTAGCAATAAGCTAAAATATAATGCCATGTATATAATGCATGAGTATTAAACATAAAATTATATTCTAGTATGTATTTAATACCTCTCTAGAAAGAGAATTATAGTTTATCTCCTGTTCCACTAAGCAAAAATTTTCTGCAATCACAATATAAAAAAGTTCCTAGTGTCTTTTTTTAAGAATAGAAGATGAATAGTAGGGAGGTAACTTGTTGTAGATATCTAAATCTCATTAAACTTGCATTAAGAAATACTTGCTAATCAATCGAATGGTTTATTTCCAAGAAGATGTAACAAAATTTCTATGACATAAGGACCAAGGGAATGAGCCCTGTGTTTTGTAAGGATTTATACATTATCCTATTGATCTATTAGTGCTGACTGGAAATTTAATTCAATTTGTCTTCCCTCAGAAAGTCAAACTTCTACCAATATCAAATTTTCACAGGAAAATAAGTTATGTTAAAATCAGAAGAATATATAAATGAGTC
Organism: Melanerpes formicivorus; assembly: GCF_026170545.1. Lineage (NCBI taxonomy): Eukaryota > Metazoa > Chordata > Aves > Piciformes > Picidae > Melanerpes > Melanerpes formicivorus. The sequence goes on along the minus strand of NW_027142353.1, from coordinate 11,889,352 downwards.
CCTTTGAACCAAACAAAAAATGAGTATTGTTGAAATTATTATTTCTATCTTCATGCAGTTTCATTATGAACTATAACCTGCTATTAAACTCATTGTGTCTACAGAACATGGAAAAGTTTGAAGTACTGAATATCATCTTTGACTCAGTTTTCACTTGCAAGACTGATCTTCAAAATTCCCAGGCACCAGAGGCCAAAAGGAGACTCTGAAACCAAGAAGATGTATCCTTGGTGGATAAGGATCAAGTCAGAGAATACTTAAGACATTCATAAACCATGGACATTCGTGGATTCTGATACAATACACCCTGAGGCGCTGAGAATGTTGGGTGATGTCTTACAAGGCCACTCTTGATTGTCTTTGTACTACTTGGGCAAATGAGAGAAGGGACTGAGGACTGCAGAAAAGCAAGTATCACTCCTGTTTTCAGGCAAGTTTTCTTTTAGTTCCGTTTGTTCTAATATTTAATTCCCCATACCTGTTTAAAATTGATTAGGACTATGCTCAAGTAATGTTACTATGTGATTTTTATTTGTTTTTAAGATAAGAAAAAAAAGACTAATTTGGGCTTGTTTTGCTGCTTTTTTTTGTTGTTGTTATTTTGTTTAGGTTTTTTGGTTTGGGCGGGGGGGGGAGATTGTGGTTTTGTTTGTTTGTTATTTAGTTTTAATAGTACTTCTAGGACATATACTTAAATCCAGCTGGTGTTGCTGAATTAATGTCTCCAAAGAGGCAAGGTTAGAATATTTGTCAATAGGCTCAGATGAAGATAAGGATTTAGAAATAATATATGGCTATACATGGGTATAATAAAGGAAAGAACTCAATGCCAAGTACTTTTTATAAAAATATTAATAGTGAAAAACTTGAAGTGTATTGCTTTGAATTCTAAAGCGTAGTCTATAGCAAACATGTTTACTATCAAAAGAAATTTTGAAATGCTTTATTCCTAGATGGTATGTGGTTATTCTGAGAGGAGTACAATAGGAATTTTCCCAGGTTTCTTTTTTTTTTTTTTTAACTGTAAAGCTTTATATGTGTCTAGAATACATGTTCTATTGCACAGTCTAGAATACATATTCTACTACATGTACACAAAAGAACTAGAAAGATAATAATAGCATAATAGTACAAACAACATAAACATATTGCCATTGCAAATTGAAAATGTTTAACTACATCTACAAGAGTTTTCAAACTGCTTTATTCTGTCAATATTGTAATGTAGACACATCTAGAATATTCACTAAAAGAATGTCAAGTAATAAGACCAAAATTCTAAGCCAAAGTCTGCTGAACTAAGAATGGTAAATGAGTGCAACAGAAACATATCATTAGATCTTCTTTGTGAAAGGAAACAAATGCTTTTTAAGAGTGGCTAAACCAACATATAGTTTAGATGCATGATACAGGGACTTTCAGTCTTCTTACACAGTCTTCCATGTTACCTAGAATGTTTCCCTTCACAGAATGATTTGTTTGTATATTCCAATTGAAAACAACAATGAAAACTCTTACTTAGGCATCTATTTTAACCAATTTTAAGAAATTTAAATGGTGAAGGTTTATGAGCACCAATGTTTTTTCCTCCAAACTTAAAACGATGTCATAAATGTGATTCAAAATAGAATTATAGGATCATAGAATCAAAGAAACAAAGAATCATAGAATCATAGAATGGTCTGTGTTGAAAGGAACCTCAGAAGGTCATTTAGTCCAGCTCCCTCTGCAGTAAGTACGGGCATCCCCAATTAGCAAGCAGGGGCATCCTCAACCGGTCATTTTAATATTGCCTCCCTCCCTTCCTCTTGATCCTTTTCCACTCATTCATTCTCTTTGACCATCCTGTACTGTGGCCATCTTGTCTGTGGTCACTGGCATCAGGTTCAGCTGTTGTGGCCCATGGGAGGAAGGCAGTGGGTTAAAAGTGGGCTTGATTTTGTGCAGTGTTACTTGGCTCTGTGCAGGCTCTGGCTGTGCTATTAACTTCCTGGGCAAATACCTGCAATGGCAAAACTGAGGGGGAAGCATTTCCTTCACACCCCTTTTGAATGGTTAGCTTGGCTTACTATATGAATTAGAAGAGAGTAGGAACTGTAGTCAAAATGCTTGTCTCCCAAGGCAGGAAGATAATTAGAACTGTCTCTGGCTTGGTGCCTTGCCACATTAACAACGATGACCATGTTTGGCAAGGCTTTTACTGTTATGCTTTCAAAACACTTGAAAAAAGCCTTCATGGCTGATGAGCCAGAAAGGACTAGTAAGCTATGAACATGAAAAAAATCCCAGATTTTCCATAAAACAGTATAGAAGAAAGACTCAAGTGACTGTAATTTAAGCTAAAATATTCTAAAGTTACGGTTTTGCATAGAAAAAAAACCCAGACATGTTCTTATAAAGAGATACAGTGTTTCCACAGTGATAGGGTAATTATATATATTAACCTTCTTTATGTACCTGACACCTCACTTACACTTGATTACTGACTTTAAATTTAAATAAACTCAAAATAATTTACCTACATTTACATAAAATTTTACATTTAGTCTGAAGTAGTCAGCTACAGTACTTCTGCATTCAATGAAGAAAGATTAGCAACTTTGGAGAACAAATTATTCTATTTGTTTCAGGCACCTAGGTGACTTCAGACATTACTATTGATATAGTCTTGATGAGTCAAATCATGTTACCATACCAGAACCACAATTCTCTATCATAAAAGACAATATAAAAATTAGTACCATCACTACCAGAATATCTGCTGAAATATTATTGTCACACTGTTTTCAATATTAAATGCTCACAGTCTTTCCACAAGTAATTTAGCTGTTTATTCTTCTATGTTCATGATTGTTTCACTTGACAGAACTACAGTATTTTTTTAAACAGTACAAATTTAGAAAAATAGGTCTTTATTTTCTGCCTTTAGTATAACCCCTTTTCCAAAATGTCAAAAAGTAGTACTGTCACACATGCAGAGTAAGTCTACTGAGGCATAGTCAATTGGTGAGTGGGTACAGCCAAGTCATTTAACTCCAGAAACTTAACAGAAACCTTCACTGAAAGGTTACTGACATAAAAATATTTGGTCATATCAGATTCCTCTGTCATGGATGAGTTGAACCTGATGCTGTTATTGATACCATGCTTCAGTCATGCCAGCTTCAAAAAAAATGAAAGTGATAACTAGAGCAAAGTATTATGGGACTTGAGCATCTCCCCTATGAAAAGACACTGAGAGACCTGGGGCTATTTAGTTTTGAGAAGACTGAGAGGGGATCTCATCAATGTGCATAAATATCTCAGGGGTGGTTGTCAAGTGTAAGGGGCCAATCTTTTTTCAGTGGTACACAGTAATAAAACAATCAGCAATGGATACAAACTTTAAAATAGAAATTTTCACCTCAACATGAGGAGAAGCTTCTTTACAGTGAGGGTGACATTCATAATCTTACCTTCTGCCTGTGTCATTATTTGCCAAATGCCAAAGAAGCATGAACACAGCAAGGCACGAGTCAACACAGCAAGGCACCAGCAATCCAGGATGTTCCTGGACTGCATAGAAGACAACTTCCCCCTCCAAATGGTAGAGGAACCAACAAGAAATGGTTCTATGCTGGACCTTGCTCTCACCAACAGGGAAGGGCTAGTAACCAATGTGAGGCTGAGAGACAGCCTTGGCTGCAGTGACCATGAAGCAGTTGAATTTAATATCCTCAGGGCAATCAGGAGGAAGTATTCCAAGCTTACGACCCTAGACATTAGGTGTGCAGATTTTGATCGCTTCAGGGATCTGATAGCCAAAGTGTCATGGGACAAAGCCCTGGAGGGAAGAGGGACCCAGGACAGCTGGTCAGTATTCAAGGACCACCTCCTCTGTGTCCAGGAGCTCTGTGTACCAACAAAGAGAAAAGCAGGTAAGAATGCTAGGAGGCCTGCCTGGATGAGCAAGGAGCTACTGGACACACTATTACTTAAAAGGGTAGCCCTGAGGAGAGAGACTTGGGGGTGCTGGTGGACAAAAAGCTCAACATGAGCTCTCAGTGTGCACTTGCAGCCCGCAAAGCCAATCAGATCCTGGGCTGCATCAGGAGAAGTGTGGCTAGCAGGTCGAGGGAGGTGATCCTCCCCCTCTACTCAGCCCTGGTGAGACCCCACCTGGAGTACTGTGTCCAGTTCTGGAGCCCCTATTACAAGAGGGATGTGGAGGTGCTGGAAGGTGTCCAGAGAAGGGCCACAAGGATGATCAGAGGGCTGGAGCACCTCTCCTATGAGGGCAGACTGAAGGAGTTGGGGCTGTTCAGTCTGCAGAAGAGAAGGCTCCGAGGTGATCTAATTGTCACCTTCCAGTATCTGAAAGGGGCCTACAGGAAGGCTGGGGAAGGACTTCTTAGGATATCAGGTAGTGATAGGACTAGGGGGAATGGAATGAAGCTGGAGGTGGGGAGATTCAGGCTAGATGTGAGGAGGAGGTTCTTCACCATGAGAGTGGTGAAACCCTGGAATGGGTTGTCCAGGGAGGTGGTCGAGGCCCCGTCCCTGGGGGTATTTAAGAGCAGGCTGGATGAGGCTCTGTCCAGCCTGATCTAGTGTGGGGTGTCCCTGCCCATGGCAGGGGGCTTGGAACTAGATGATCCTTGTGGTCCCTTCCAACCCTGAATGAAACTATGAAACTATGAAACTATGAAACTATGAAACTATAACAGTCTCATAAATAATTTAACTTACTTGTGTCAAATTAATTAATAATGAACATTTTCTGATGCTTTAGAATTTCCTCTTTATTTATCTTGTTGTTTGTTTGTTTATAATCAGGGGTGGGAGCTGGTTTTCGTTTAAATGATAATTTCAACATAATAATAAATACATTTATAGAAGAAAGTTCCTCTCTGAGGCTTCTTTAAGTAATAATTGTCTTATGTGTATTCCTTCAATCATGTTCATGACTAGTTCTTATCATATTCATAGAATCATAGAATGGCTTGTGTTGGCAGAGACCATAAACATTATGCAGTTCCAATGCCCCTGCCACAGGCAGTGGCAGCTTCTATTAGACCTAATTACTCAAAATCCCATCCAACCGGACCTTGTTCACTTCCAGGCATGGGACATCCACAACTTCTCTGGGTGGCCTATTTCAGTTCCTCACTAGCACCAGAACAAGAGTACATAATCTCACACTGCACCAGGGGAAGTTAGGCTGAGGTGAGGAGAAAGTTCACAGAGAGAGTTGCTAGCCATTGGAATGGGCTGCCCAGGGAGGTGGTGGAGTCACCATCCCTGGAGGTGTTCAAGAGGGAATTGGACATGGCATTTGGTGCCATGATTTAGTAGTCATGAGGTCTTGGGTGACAGGTTGGACTTGATGATCTTTGAGATCTTTTCCAATCTTATTGATTCTATGATTAGTGAAGAACTTCTTCCATACGTCTAAGCTTAATCTACCCTCTTTCAGTTTAAAAACTTTACTCCTTATCCTATCACTACATACCCTTGCAAAAAAATCTCTCTCCTGCTTTCTCGTAGGTGTTCCTTTCCTTACTAGAAGGCTGACATAAGGAGCATTCTTTTCTCCAGACTGAACAATCTCCACTCTCTCAGCCTGTCTTCATAGAGGAGGTGTTCAAGTCTTGTGATCCTCTTCATGGCTCTTCTCCGGACTTCTTCCAACAGATCCATGATTGTTTATACTTGGGGCCTCAGAGATGGATGCAATACTCCAATCAGGGTCTCCTGAGAGCAGAGCAGAGAGGAAGTATTACCTTCATCAAACAGATGGTCCTTTCCCCCTGCTATCAGAGTAACAAATGCCAGCATGATTATTTGCATCTATGTAGAAAGATTACATTTGTGTAATGGGGAGTATCATCCTTTGAAGGCTGTGGCTTGCAAATGGGGAAATCAGTGAGGCTTCAAGAGGATTCCACAGGAATTGTTGTTCTGGAAAACACACTAATAGTAAACAGTAAGATTTAGAGAATTTAGGGAAAAGAAAAAAAAAAACAAATAGCGATCTGAGTGAAGCTGTGGTAACTGAGGGGATTGGAGTAACATAAATGAATAAGATTCCATAAGGAAGGGTCAAATATAGTTCAGTTAACTTCCTGCACAGTGATGTAATTTTATTTTTTATAATAGATTTTAAGAGTTTCAGAATCTCGAGTCGTAGGAACCAAGTACCGAGTAAGATGACAACACTGGCTACAGCTGGGCCAACTTTGGCCTTTTCAAGCAATTGGTAGGGGAAATCTCATGGGGCAGGGTACTAGAAGGCAGAGGGGATTAGACCTGGCACTTGGTGCCATGGTTTAGTCATGAAATCTGTGATGACAGTTTGGACTTGTGAATCTTTGAAGTCTCTCCAGAACTTGGTGATTCTGTGATTCTGTGAAGACAGTGGTTAGTATTCAGGGACCTCTTCTTCCAAGCTCAAGATCAGAGCATTCCAAAGGGTAGGGAATCTAGAAAGGGAGCCAGGAGACTCACATTGTTAAGTAGGGAGCTGCTAAATAAAATCAGGTGGAAGGAGAGAGTCTACAGATTATGGAAGGAGGGGCTGGCCACTTAGGAGCAGTATAGGATTGGTGTTAGAGGATGTAGGGCGGCGACTAGGAAGGCTAAAGCCTCATTGGAATTCAACCTTGCAAGGGAGGTCAGGGACACCAGGAAGTGCTTCTACATGTATGTTGCAAGAAAAGCTAACACTAGAGGCAGTGTAGGCCCACTGCTGAATGAGATAGGTGCCTTGGTGATGGAGGACACAGAGAAAGCAAAGTTACTAAATGTCGTCTTTGTCTCTGTCTATTCTGCTGGAGGCTGTCCTCAGGAGTCCCAGGTCCCTGAGGTCCTAGAGGGGGACAGGACAAAGGAGGTATTTTCTGTGGTTAATGAGGACAGGGTTAGGGAACAGTTAAGTAATCTGGATATCCATAAATCCATGGGTCCTGCTGGAATGCACCTGCAGGTGCTGAGGGAACTGGCAGAGGTCATTACCAGATCACTCCACCATCTTTGGTAGGTCATGGCAGACAGGAGAGGTACCTGAGGACTAGAGGAAGGCAAATGTCACTCCAATCTTCAAAAAGGGTAAGAGGGAGGACCTGGGTAGCTATAGACCAGTCAGCCTCACCTCCATCCCAGGAACTTATCCTTGGTGCTATCCATAGCCATATCAAGGACAAGAGGGTCATTAGGAGTGGCCAGCGTGGTTTTACCAAAGGGAAGTCATGTTTGACCAAATTGATAGCCTTTTATGAGAACATAACCAGGTGGATAGATGATAGAGCTGTGGATGTGGTCTAACTTGATTTCGGTAAGGCATTTGACACTGTCTCCCACAGCAACCTTGCAATTAAACTGAGGAAGTGTGGTCTCTATGATCAGATAGTGAGGTGGATTGTGAACTGGTTGAAGGGAAGGAGTCAGAGAGTTGTGGTCAATGGGACGGAGTCTAGTTCAAGGCCTGTGTATAGCGGAATCCTTCAGGGGTCAATACTGGGACCAGTACTGTTCAATATATTTGTCAACGACCTGGATGAGGGCAGAGTGCATTGTCAGCAAGTTTGCTGATGACACCAAGCTGGATGGAGTGGCTGACCCACCAGAAGGTTGTGCTACCATTCAGCAAGACTTGGACAGTCTGGGGAGCTGGGCAGGGAGAAATTTGATGAAGTTCAACAAAGGCAAATGTAGAGTCTTGCACCTGAGAAAGAACAACTTCATGCACTAGCACAGGTTGAGGACTGACCTGCTAGAGAGCAGTGAAGGCAAAAGGGACCTGGGGGTCCTGGTGGATGGAAGGATGACCAGCAATGTACTCTTGTGGTCAGGAAGGCCAATGCCATTCTGGGATGGATTAGAAGGGGTGTGACCAGTAGGTCCTGAGAGGTTCTCCTCCCCCTCTACTCTGCACTGGTGAGGCTGCATCTGGAGTATTTTGTCCAGTTCTAGGCCCCTCAGTTCAAGAAAGACAGTGAGCTACTTGAAAGAGTCCAGCACAGAGCCACGAGGATGATTAAGGGTGTGGAACGTCTTCCATACAAGGAGAGACTGAGGGAGCTGGGGCTCTTTAGCTTGAAGAAGAGGAGATTGAGAGGTGACATCAAAGTTTATAAATATGTTATGGGTGAGTCCCAAGAGGATGAGGCTAGGCTCTTCTCAATAGTACTCAATGACAGGACAAGGGGCAATGGGTGGATGTTGAGGCACAGAAGTTACACATAAATATGAGGAAAAATTTTTCACTGTGAGGGTGACAGAGCACTGAAACAGGCTGCCCAGGAAGGTTGTGGAGTCTCCCTCTCTGGAGATGTTTAAAACTTGCCTGGATGTGTGCCTGTGTAATCTGGTGTAGGTGATCCTGCTCTGGCAGGGGGGTTGGACTAGATGATCTTTTGAGGTCTCTTCCAGCCCCTGAAATTCTGTGATTCTGTGATATAAAGGGCTGACTTAGACAATTAATAAATAAGACATTATACCAATTTCCATTCTTCTAAAACTGCTGGGAAGAGAAGCAGAAAGATTTGGTTTTGTTTGACTTGGGGTTTGGGTTTTTTGTGGTTTTTGTGGTTTTGTGGTTTTTGTGGTTTTGTGGTTTTTGTTTGTTTGTGGGGTTTTTATTGTTTGTTTGTTATTTTTTTATTAACTGTGGGTTTATCTAAAGCAATTATTTGTGTCTGGCCAAACTAGGAAGGCACAATCTTCAATTTAGGGCAGAGAGAAATTCATTGCACTTAAACTGGATTATTTTAAAGACGTATTTGAAGTATTATATTTTAGGTGATGAACTTTGGTTAGCTAATGCTAATTAATATATTTAAAGCATATTTAATATATTGTGGTTCTCTTATCCTTAATAGTGCAAGAATAATAATTATATAAGTAATAATATACTTACAATGGTCTGTCAAGTACTTAATTTCCAAACAATATACAAAACCAAATCTACAGCTCTCTTCTAAGAGTTACTCTAATGCAGCTAATGTATGTCTTCAAGAACCTAAATATAACCTTTAGTGCTTTGCTTATATGCAGTGCATTCAAACATTTATTGGCTGTTAAGTCCCCTAGAAAGGAAAATACAGCGTAAGGTTTTAGTTGATTTTAAATATGACTTCATGAGAATACAGAGCATAATCATAAACAAATGTGGTCAGAGGATATTGTTTTCAAATGGTGAGAGTACCCTCTGAACTATATCCCTTAAAATAACTTACATTCTAACTTTGATCTAGCAAGGAGATTTACATCCATTAGTGATCATTGGTTCCATTTTTATAAGGTTCCCTGATGATGTTTAGGATATCCAGCTATCAATCTTTCCTTTTAAGTTCTCAAAGTAAGAGAGAAAGTGGAAAGATACCTTTTAAGAAATACTCCACTGACTTTACATTTATTTCCTTTGTGCGTTAACCAGGTGCTCAGTCTGGGGGACTTTTATTTGTTTTGGATTTTTTTGTGTTTTGTTTTGTTTTGCTTTTTTTCCTTTAATGATCAAGGAGGATAATCCTAGTGAATAGGAGACATTTTGCTGAAGTAAGAAACCCTGAATAGTTTTTCTACGTCAAAAAATATTTATATCCCTGAAGGAGTAAATAAAAAAAAAATAAAGCAAAAAGCAACTTTAGGTCAAAACTACAGGTATTTTCAGAGAGCTTTTTCATGCAAAGTAAAGATATAGTTCCATTTGGTGTTTGAATAATCAGTGGATTGGTTTGTTCTTAAATCAAACTGAAATTCCAGGCAGGGAAAATACATCCATTTCAGGTGAAAAGTTTTGCCCTAGATTCCATTCCTGATAGATTTGTTAAAATCTTGTTGTATGATAGCCAACCTTAGAAAAAAATAATTTCCTCAGATGAGTAGTTTCTTGTCTCTTATTTCACGTATCAAAAGTTTATACTGTAAGAAATGGCTGAGTATGTTTGTGCAGTACAATTGAAAATGCCCCAAAAAATCGCTTAAAGCCAGGAGAAAGTTAAGGCTTGTGTTGAAGACAGCAACTGCAATTCAGCCTTTCACACATAATTTATAAAACGTTCAGCTAGAAATGATGATAAGAGGAAACAGAAGAGGGGAGCAAAGATTGTCTCTTCACTGCAAAGACAGAACTAGACAATCAGATAACAGGCAATATGGAAAAGTTCAAATGAGTACCAGAGCTTTCACAGAAGGCATAAAAATCATGCTGCTTTGCCTTTCCCAGCCAACAACAGACTATAGCAGAAAACACTCAAAGCTCAGTGCAGCTTTTCCTGAGCGTATCAAGTGCTATGTTGATCCCAGACCTGCCAGTCTCAACACAGAGAGCTGAAATGTAACTGACAGACCAATTGCAAGGAGGTGACCACTGCAACAGGGTAGGCAAAATGTCCCCGAGCTGTGGAGCCAGTGGCTACTTATTGAGATATACGTGAATATTACAGTCCCACTTTCCCATAGCTTGCCTCGTTAAATCCACTGATTTATTTTCATTTTAACAGGTGCCTTTCTCCCTATTTGCCTTCCCATTCATTTCTATGAGGCAGTGCTTTGTTGAGTTTTGCTCCCATCCTTTTCACATATGGTTTGGAGGTACAACATGACTTATCACCTCCAGGGCCTCACAGACATGAAGGCCATCTACATATTCCATTATTATTCCCTTTTTTGGGTTCCCACAGCCCACGATTTTAAATTTAAATCAGCATTCTATGTTTTAAACATCAGGGACTGAGTAAACATTAGGAAAAACCCAAATAAAACAGATCCAGTTATGACTGCATGTATGACTTACTGTTACTGAGTGTCTTAAAGTGTGTGCAAAACATATTCTGTCTTAATTGCAAATAAAAGGCCACCTTACATGACAATTCTGCATCCTCAGGAATAGTTGCTACTGACCATTTAAAATTGTGTATGTACAGTTTGACCAGCTGTACAACAGAAACTGCCAGGGAATTTCAGAGATGATCAGGTTTTCCACAGATTTTCTGGGATATTAAAAAGCACGGTTAAATGTATAAGTAATAATTGTCAGATAGTTTGTGCACAGCAGGACTGATCATGGGTACTGCCCGAATTTCCACGTGGAGAACTCATGTAGCAACAAGTCAAATGGTTTGCTATGAAGTTGCCAGGAATTTAGTCAATAAGCTGAATAAATCCATTGCTGCCTCTTCTCTTTTGCTAGAAAGCTGATTTGGGACAGGCACTCGGGACCGGTGTGCTTGAGCCAAAATGCACTTCATTTTAGTTTCCTTTTCAGGCTTTTCGGGGTGGGAGGACCTTGGCAGTCAGAAAGGACTGGCAGGGTCATCTCTCACATGCCTGCTTGAGATCATGATGTCAGCCACAGGAAATTTAAAACACACCAGAGAGCCACACGATCGGCATTTTGCTGGAAAGCTGCTGTCTTCTCGCTCAATTGCAGCACGCACCGCAGCACTTTTTTTTTATTTTTCCAGTTGATCAGTCGCCAAGGGTAAGGATGGTTGTAACTCACAGCATAGCTGTTTTCAAAAGATCTATGTTGACCCAGACTGAGGTCAAACATAAGCAGGTAGGTGTCCAGGCAACTAGCTGCAGAGAGTGCTGGAGCCTGGCATTTGAAATGGAGGGTAGTGGAGACAACACCTGCCTTAGATGTGAGCAGATCGACTATCTGCTTAACCTAGTGTCCCAACTGAAGGAGGAAGTTGCTAGACTTAGGACTGTAAAGAAATGTGAAAGGGAGTTGAATTTGAGTAACCAGACTCTGCAAGCTCCCCTAGCAGAGGCAGGTGACCCAAAAAGCAGTCAGAAATGGATACAGGTCCGTCTTAGGAGACATAAAGTAAAACCCTCATGGCTCCCCTCACTTTCCCAGGTGCCCTTGCAAAACAAATATGGGGCACTGGAAGTTGAGGGTGAGGTGATTGTGATGACAGAAGAGACACCATCCAAGGTGTTGCCTAAAACAAAACACCCCACCCCCCGCATCAGGACTTGTTCCCTTAAAAAAAAAGAGGAGGGTAATAGATACTGGTGATTACCTCCTGAGGGGAACAAAGGACCCCATATGTCAGCCGGATCTTTCCCACAGGGAAGTCTGCTGCCTCCCTGGGGTCTGGGTCAGGTTTGTTACCAGAAGGCTACTTAGTCTGGTACAGCCCTCTGATTATTTTCCTTTAATAGTTATGCAGATAGGGAGTGATGATTTTGAAACCAGAGGTCCCAAGGCAATCAAAAAGCACTTCAAGGCTCTGGGAGAACTGGTTGAGGGGTCAGGGGCACAGGTAATTTTTCATCAATACCCTTAGTTTCAGGAGGGAATACTGAAAGGAACAGAACAGCAGGTGTAATTAACAAGTGGCTCAGAGGCTGGTGCTACCAACAGAATTTTGGGTTTTTCGATGTTGGGGAACTTTCTATGGCACCAGGTCATCTAGGACAGATGGAGTACATCTGTCCCAGGGGAGGAGAAAGATCCTAGCACATGAGAATGGCCTATCCCACAGAGGGAAAAGGGTTCTAGGAAGGGAGTTGGCAGGTCTCATTGACAGGGCTTTAAACTAGATTTGAAGGGGGAAGGGGCTGAAACTAGTCCCCCCAGGCAGAAGTCTGGGGGTGGTAAGCTGGAGTCAGGGGTGAAACCAGCAGCCCGTCTGAAGTGTATGTACACTAATGCACGCAGCATGGGTAACAAACAAGAGGAGCTGGAAGCCTTGCTGCAGCAGGAAAGTTATGATGTAGTTGCCATCACAGAAATGTGGTGGGATGACTCACATGACTGGAGCACTGTAATTGATGGCTACAGGCTCTTCAGGAGAGACAGACAAGGAAGAAGGGGTGGAGGGGTGGCTCTGTACATCAGGGAGGCACTAAATGCCATTGAGCTAGAGATCAGGGACAATCGGGTTGAGTGCCTGTGGATGAAAAATAGAGGGAAGACCAACAAGGCTGAGGTCCTGGTTGGAGTGTGTTACAGACCACCCACCCAGGATGAAGAGGTTGATGAATTATTCTATAGGCAACTAGAGGCTGTCTCAAGATTGTCAGACCTTGTTCTAATGGCAAATTTTAACCTGCCTGATATCTGCTGGGATCTCAACACAGCAGAGAGGAGACAGTCTAGGAGGTTCTTAGAGTGCATGGAGGACAGCTTCTTATCCCAGCTGCTGTGTGAGCCAACCAGGGGTAAGACTTTTCTTGGCGTTTATACAAACAGACAAGGGCTGGTGGGAGATGTGATGGTCGGAGGCTGTCTGGGGTCCAGTGACCATGAAATAATTGAGTTTTCAATATGTAGTCAAGCTAAGAGGGGCAGCAATAAAACCTCCACACTGGACTACTGCAGGGCAGACTTCAGATTATTTAAGGAACTAATTCAGAAGGTACCTTGGGAAACAGCCCTTAAAAACAAAGACGTCCAGAAAGGCTGGACCTACTTCAAGAAAGAATTCTTGAAGGCACAGGAACAGGCTGCACCAATGTGCTGGAAGATGAGCCGCCGGGGTAGACAGCTGGCCTGGTTGGGCATTGAACTTCTGAGCAAATGAAAGGAAAAAAAGAGGATGTATCATCTTTGGAAGGAAGGTGAGGTAACCCATGAAATGTTTAAGGATGTTGCTAGGTCATGTAGGAAAAAAATTAGAGAGGCAAAAGCCCATTTAGAGCTTAGACTGGCCACTGCTGTGAAGGACAACAAAAAATCCTTTTACAAATCTATTAACAGCAAAAGGAGGGGCAAGGACAACCTCCACTCCTTAGTGGACATGGAGGGGAACATAGAAACAAAAGAAGAGGAAAAGGCAGAAGTACTTAACACCTTCTTTGCCTCAAATTTTAACAGGAAGATGAATCGTCTTCCAGAAAACTGACCTCCTGAGCTGGCAGATGGAGTCAGGGAGCAGCATAGTTCCCCTATGATCCAGGAGGAAGTAGTTAGAGAACTTAGCAACTTGAATCCCCGCAAGTCCGTGGGACCAGATGGGATCCATCCTAGGGTACTGAGAGAGCTGGCAGGTGAGCTGGCCAAGCCACTCACCATTTTTCAACAATCCTGGCTCACTGGAAAGTTCCCAGATGACCAGGACCTGGCCAATGTGATGTCCATCCACAAGAAGGGATGGAAGGAGGAACCAGAGAATTACAGGCCTGTCAGTCTGACCTCAGTGCCAGGGAAGATTATGGAACAGGTCATCTTGAGTGCAATCACACAGCACTTACAGGATGGCCAAGGGATCAGATCCAACCAGCATGGATTTAGGAAAGGCAGGTCCTGCCTCACCAACCTGATCTTCTATGATCAGGTGACCCACCTGGTGTATGTGGTGAAGGCTGCGGATGTAGTCTACTTGGACTTCAGCAAGGCCTTTGACACCGTGCCCCACAGCAAACTCCTGGCCAAGCTGGAAGCATACAGTAAGAGTTCACTTGCAATTTTTATTTTTTTTTTTTTTTATGAAAATTAGTGCTACAATACAAGGTCAGACAAACTCTCATATTTTAATCTTCCATTTATAATGGTTGCCAATAACAAGGACACTGAGAAAACTGTAAGAGACAAGTTACAAAGCAGTTCTTCCCCAGTATATCTTCTCTGCTCCATGGAAATCTGTTAGAAATTTCAGAGATGAAGTCTGCATCAAGATCACGCCAACAATTGATGCATAATTATACCTTTAGTTGTCTGATGTCTTTCTTAATATTTCACCGCTACAACATACTGAAATGAAATGATTTGTAACTGTGTAATATGTGTGAGGGTGGGTGAGAAATATTTCACTGTGACCTGTAGTTCCATAGGAAAAAAAAAAAATTGCTGTTTTCTATTTGCCTTCCTTAAGTCTTTTATGCTGGATGGACTTAAATCCAGTTAGCAGCCTGTCACTAGCTGTGTTCCTCAGGGCTTAGTTTTTGGGCCAGTTTGCTTTAACATCTTTCTCAATGACCTGGACAAGGAAATTGAGGGCACCCTCTGTAAGTTTTAAAGTGAAACTGAATTAGGTAGAAATGTTGGTCTGTTTGACACTAGGAAGGCTCTGCAAACAGATCTTAATAGGCTGGCTGGGCCAATGTCAGTTCTATGAGGTTTAACAAAGACAAGTGTCAGGTGCTGCACTTGGATCACAACCACCCCATGCAATGCTACAGAGGGGCTGGGAAGCTGCCTGACGGAAAAGGAACTACGGGTGTTGGCTGACACCCATCTGAACGTCAGTCAGCAGTATGCTCAGGTGGTTAAGAAGCATCCTGGCCTGTATCAGGAAGAGTGTGACCAGCTGGAGTAGGGAACAGATCGTGCCCCTATACTTAGCACTGGTGAGGCTGCACCTCAGATACTATGTTCAGTTTCAGGCCCCTCACTACAAGACAGACATTAGGGCAACAAAGTTGTTGAAGGGTCTAGAGAACAAGTCTTAGGAACAGATGAGGAAATGTGATTGTTTAGTATGGAGAACAGGAGGCTGAGAAGAAACCAGATTGATATATACAATTACCTAAAAGAAGATAGAAATGAGGTGGGACTTAGTCTGTTCTATTATCAGGTGAGGTGACAGGAGGAAATGGCCTCAAGTTGTGCCAGGGAAGGTTTAGAATGGATATTAGGAAACATTTCTTTATGGAAACAGTGGTTAGGCACTGGGAAATGTGTGGACACAGTACTTTGGAACATGGTTTAATGACCATGGCAGTATTAGGTCAACATTTTGACTTGAAGATCTTACGAGGTCTTTTCCAACTAAAACATTTCCAGGATTCCATGATTCTAGTCATCCACTGTAATTCACCCTCAACTATAAATTTTTATGACAGAAAAAACACCTATATTCAGTCTTTTCTCACATGGCAACCATTCAATGTTCATAATCTTCCTTGAATATAGCCTACATGTTATCTGATAAGAACTGCAGGGAGTGACCATAGTGTCATGAATATATGTAATTCTCTCATTAGTTCTGCTTATATTTTTTCATTTCTTCACTTTCTATAGCCAAGGATTATTCCCACCTTTTCAAAGAAATATCTGTATTACCCCAGGCTGTTTTTATATCGAGTACTAAAAAATGATTTAGAATAATTCTTGTTAAGATATTAATCATTTTTCCACCACCCACATTATTTTGAATTTTCTTCATTACAACTTTTAAGTTGTGAAGAACTACACAACATAAAAGTAACTATATATGAGATTCATCTCATCAAGCTTTTGGCATCCATAGCAAAAACATTTCCTCTGTAGTCTCTGTTCATAGGATGTCATTTATAAATTAATGGTTCATTTGTTTTTGTTTTCTGCAAGGTAAAATGAATTGTACAATTGAAACACTTATAGCTCTCCACTGAACATAATAGAATTCTAGAAGACTATGTGAGATGTAGCAATCAATATTGTAGACAGTTAGGTAAACCGAACTTCATCTCTCATCCAAGGTCTTTCTGAGACACCCAAGATGAAAGGTCCTCATCAGAGATATACCAAGTCTTTGCTTATCATGAGAGTTAATAGCTGTCCATCCTCACTGAATAATAACAGAAATCTTTACAATTTATAATCACAGAATTACAGAATTAACCAGGTTGGAAGAGACTTCAGGATCATCAAGTCCAACCTATCACCAAACATCATCTAATCAAGTAAACCATGGCACTAAGTGCCTCATCCAGTCTCTTTTTAAACACCCCCAGTGACGGTGACTCCACCACCTCCTTGGGCAGCCCATTCCAATGGCCAATCACTCTTTCTGTGAAGAACTTCTTCCTAACATCCAGCCTAAACCTCCCCTGACACAGCTTGAGACTGCATCCTCTTGTTCTGGTGCTGGTTGACTGGAAGAAGAGAACCTTCAAGTATTTGTAGACAGCAATATGGTCTACCCTGAGCCTCCTCTTCTCCAGGCTAAACAACCCCAGCTCCCTCAGCTGCTCCTCATAGTGCTTGTGCTCCAGACCCCTCACCATTTTTATTGCCTTTCTCTGGACTTGTTCAAGCAATTCAACATCTTTCTTAAACTGCAGAGCTTGGAACTGGACACAGGACTCAAGGTGTAGCCTAACCAGTGCTGAGTACAGGGACAGCATGACCTCCCTGCTCCTGCTGGCCACACTATTCCTGATACAGGCCAGGATGCCACGGGTCTTCTTGGCCACATGGAATAAATTTAACCTTCATTCACAGGCCAATCACATTTTTAATTGTTGCTAGTAGAGTGATTATTTGGGATTCTTGTTTGCTTTCTTGTGGAAATTTTTAAGTTTGTATGTATTATAATCAGGGAGAAACATAAACCAGTGTAAATGTCACTCGTGAAACAGAATTACTGAGTGAGTATCCACTTTCAATATTTTAAAAATAAATACTGCTTTCCAAATAGTTGCAACTGCAATAAAGAAAGTAGGTGAATTATGAAAATTCCTAAGATAGTGAGATCTTGAATTTTACAATGGACATTTTATACCTTCTGAAATCAGTCCCTAAACCAACAAGGGAAAAGATTTTTTTCTTATAGTGAACAAGTATTTGCTTTGTGGTATGAAATAAAATGAATTTGAAATCTAAACTAAGGATCAGATGCAATCCTCCACTCAGTTTCTGCAAAAAAATTTAATGCTTGTCTGAAGAACTGGCAACCTTTGTGATAATTGCCTCCAGGAAATAATTAAAATTTATGTAAACAAGGCTTTCTGTAGCAGAAAATATTTATTTTATGGTCTCACAAAAGGAAGGGAAACCTGTCAGTATGACAGCTGACAGATTCCACAGGCAATTCAGCTTTATAAACACTTGTTGTCTACTAGAGTTTGTGAGGTATATAAGGAGCATTTAAAAAAAAAAAAAAAAAAAAGTAGTTTCATAAAATCTCAGCAACTTCATTAAAGCTTATTGCAAGTATGGATTTTCTTATGGGGTGGGTAAAGCTGCTAGATTTCATTTTGCAGTCATCATAGTATCATAGTATCATTCAGGGTTGGAAGGGACCAGAAGGATCATCCAGTTCCAACCCCCCTGCCCTGGGCAGGGACACCCCACACTAGATCAGGCTGGACAGAACCTCGTCCAGCCTGGTCATATTCAAGTAAGCTTTCTACAATTTCTATCCTTCTCAGTTTCAGCAAATGCTGTGGCTGCTACACCAACCTTTCATGTAGACATATTAATTTTCATAATTTATATTTTCATCTAGCTTAGTTGACCATTAAAATAGACTATATAATTTAATGATATTTTGGCAAAAAATAAACTGTTTCCAAAAGGGTCATTCCACACTATTTCACTATAGCTATAAAAATTAATGACAGTACAGAACAAGCAAGTAATCAAATAACACAAATATTACTGCCTTATTTTACAAATAAGTGCTGTCAGATACATTGGGTGCATACACTAGAAGACTGTCTGATCTTTATAATTTTCAGCATTAAACAGTAAAGTCTTATGGAATGAAATGTTAAAAATATTAATTGTTAATGTTATCAAGTGATTGAAAATTCTTGAGGTGACGATACTAAGGTCTTTTAAGGGGTAATGCACTTTAAATAGTTACAGCCAGTCTTATCTGGAATTGCAAACTCATCCAAGATTTAATTATGCAAATGTAAAAAACGCTTCCCACAAAAATATCCTAAATATATTAAAAAAAAAAAAAAAAAGGCAAGCTTAAATTACTAATGTGTAAAAGCCATACCACAGTAAAATAATTCAGAAAAAAAACTCTTCCTAGGCTTCTTAGATGATTAAAACTTCGGTATTTCCTTCACTGCTTAAAATAATATCACTAGAATTCTTATGAAAACAATTAGCTTTGTGAAGATACCTCTTGGAGTATCTATATCTACTCTGAAGTAATTTCAGATCTGGAAATTAGGTACTCACATTTCCTAACCTCCTGGAGGACATTGCGTATTAGGCCTTTTCAAACCAAACTTAAATGACTCTACCAGCACAGAATTCTATTAAATGCACAGCTGGAGCATGAATTGCCAATCATTTGCATAACAGCCCAAATAAAAGAAGGCTTCAAAACATGACTCCTGCAACTCATCGGGAATGACAATCTTCTGGCTTACAAGTTCATAGGTAGGGAAAGGAGACGGTATTGTGCATTGACGTTGGCTGGTTACCAGGGTGCTCATCAAGCTGTTCTCTCACTCCCCCTGCTAAACAGGACAGAAAGAGGAAAAGGCAATGAAAAAGCTTGTGGGTCAATGTCACAACCTGGTTTTCATGTAAAAACCTTGGTCAGCAGAGGGTGGGGGGTTCAAATAAACCCCTTTTAGTAAATAAAGACAAAATGATACCAAATGGCTGATGAAGTAGGTTTATTATATTGGATTGTAGCAGAGGGAAAATGGGAAGGAAAAGCAATGGGGAAAATACATATCCAAGAGAAGGGATATCACCATTTGTCTGGCTTGAAATTGTGGCATTGTCACAGGAGCAGTTCTAAGTTTCCTGGAAGCGTGTGCACACAGTGTGATGAGTGGTGGCAGGGGAACAGGGCTGTGCCGCATGGTCTCTAGACTGCAGGCGGTGTGAAGCAGGGCTGTGCCATGTGGCTTTTCTCTGGTATGCGGGCAGTGGTGGGAATGGAGTGGTGTGAGGCTGGTGGTACAGGCTGCCTGCCACAAAGCCCTCTAGGCACACGGGCAATGGTGAGAAAGAAGTAGAGTTGGGAGAACAGAATGTTGTGGGGCTGGGAGGAGTAGGCAGTGGAGCAGCCACAGGAGCTGAATGGCATGGCTTCCCCCCATCCCCTGCTCCCTCCTACTTCCCTGGAGTTGCTGGAGAGTGTCCAAAGAAGAGCATAAAGGCTGGTGAGGGGTCTTGAACACAAGTCTTATGAAGAGCAGCTGAGAGAGCTGTGGATGTTCAGTCTGGAGAATAGAAGACTGAGTGGAGGCCTCATTGCTCTTCTCAACTACCTGAAAAGAGGTTGTAATGAGATGAAGCCTGGTGGCTTCTCCCAGGAAACAAGTGATAGGACAAGAGTTAGAACAGTAGAGGTTTATATTAGATATTAGGGAAAAAAAAAATCACCAATCACCTATCAAAAGGGTCATCGGGCACTGGAACAGGTTGCCTAGGGAGGTAGTGGAGTCACCACCCCTGGAGGTGCTCAAAAGACATTTGGATGAGGTGCACAATTGTGCACAGAGAAATGTTAGGTTATGGTCGAACTCAATCATCTTAAGGTATTTTCCAAGCCCATGATTCTATGATTAGAAAGGAACTGATGCACCATATGGACCACCAATGTATGGATAAAGTAATGACATCTACTAAGACTGGTTTGGTTAACATTGTTTTCAGATATTTATATGACCAAAAATTTGTATCATCATTGTCCACTTGCACTGGCTGATACTTACCTTTGATATATCCTGCAAGTGAGTTTATAAACCAAGTATTTCTCAAAATGGCTCATTTGAATTTGTCCTCAAATTTGTTGACATGGAGTTCAGACTTTTAAGAGCTTAAGGCATAATATTCACAGAACAGGTACCTTTGGCCAGTAAATGTCCCTGATTTGAAAGCAATGTCTAAATTTCTCATCTCATTCTTTTCAACAACTTTGAATCTATCTCTAAAGTTAGACATTTAAGAAACTAGAATTCATGGAATTCAATGTATAATTAACAGTTTTCTAACTCAATGTTTTACAAATATTCCTGTATTTTCCATGCACACAATAAACTATGAGTGTTATTTTAACAGTGTTAGATAAGAACTGTCATGTTATGCAAGCCTGAGAAGACAAGGGTTAATTAAGTCTTTGGTAAAGATGCACAAATAAGTTGTTAATTCATTATGTAAATTAGGTTCACAACTAGAATAGTCCTTTTGGTAAATATGAGTCATCATATACAAACTCATAAATAAGAAACATTTTTGTTAGAATAGTTGTAACAACTGGTTTCCACTTCTGAGTTAGTAAAAATCTCCAAAATGTGGTGATTTATTATTGTAGAAGTAGAAAGATTTGCTCCTGACTGAGAAAAATGAGACTACTAAATCCTCAGTGATACATTTTTCTTGTATTTGTTTCTTTTGTATGAAATCTTTTGGATCACTCATATGACTTTCAGGAAAGCTTTTCTACACATAATTCAAATCTAAAAGAATTTTGACTATGCCTAGGAAGCAATTTAGCAAGCAATTTAGTATTTTGAAGGGAATAGTAAAGTTATCCTGTAGCTTTTGTTCACAAGAACAGAAACAACCAGAGTGGAAGACTGTCAAATGTAGTTTTGAAAGAGCACTCTTCAAGACTCAGAAGAGGAAAAATGCCCCCGAAAAGGAAAATGTGAAGGAAAAGGGAGTTTAAAAACTTCCCCTCTTTCCTATCTCTATCATTTTTGGAAGCATAAACTTCATTGTATTGTTGATCAGATGACACCAACTTTCTCAAAGGTGCTAAAACTCCAAAAGAAAAAACAGTCAGAATGAAGGTAAATTTATCTGATACCTAAACAAGAAGGAATTTCAAATGGAAAATAATATCATGGCAATGTAAAAGATAATTGTCTAGGCAGGAACACAGTGATGTTAAATATATTTGGATTATTTTTTTTTCTTTTTCTGTGACACAGCTATCTGGTACCATTTTAAATCTCTTAAATGTCAGGTGTGTTACAGATCCCAGGAACAAGTCTGATCACACAGTCTCCATCCCTTCATATGAAGACTAACTGATTAGATAATTTTTACGTTTGAGAATTTAGTTGTTATCATCTAGCTTCTCATTCACTGAATAATAGCTTAAGGCAAAATCTAAAAGTATTATCAGATGGCAGCTACATAGATTATTTTATTTTGAACAGAAAAAATTGTATAAATTATGAATAAAAAATCTCCAGGATTAATAATTTTAATTATGGGAATTTTACTAACTGTAAAAGCAGAGGTAAATCCTTCAAATAAAAACAGCTACACTAAAGTATGTATGACACCAAGCTGGGGGCAAGAGTTGATCTGCTGGAGGGTAGAGAGGCTCTGCAGAGAGACCTCGACAGGCTGGACAGATGGGCAGAATCCAACGGCATGAGATTTAACACATCCAAGTGCCGGGTTCTGCACATTGGCCACAACAACCCCATGCAGTGCTACAGGCTGGGGTCAGAGTGGCTGGAGAGCAGCCAGGCAGAGAGGGACCTGGGGGTACTGGTTGACAGTAGGCTGAACATGAGCCTGCAGTGTGCCCAGGCAGCCAAGAGGGCCAATGGCATCCTGGCCTGCATCAAGAACAGTGTGGCCAGCAGGAGCAGGGAGGTCATTCTGCCCCTGTATACTGCACTGGTTAGGCCGCACCTCAAGTACTGTGTCCAGTTCTGGGCCCCTCAGTTTAGGAAGGATGTTGACTTGCTGGAACGAGTCCAGAGAAGAGCAACAAAGTTGGTGAGGGGTTTGGAACACAAGCCCTATGAGGAGAGGCTGAGAGAGCTGGGGTTGTTCAGCCTGGAGAAGAGGAGTCTCAGGGGTGACCTTATCACTCTCTACAACTACCTGAAGGGAGATTGTAGACAGGCGGATGATGGTCTCTTCTCCCAGGCAGCCAGTACCAGAACAAGAGGACACAGTCTCAGGCTGCGCCAGGGGAGGTTCAGGTTGGATGTTAGGAAGAAGTTCTATACAGAAAGAGTGATTGCGCTATGGAATGGGTTGCCCGGGGAGGTGGTGGAGTCGCCATCATTGAAGGTGTTCAGAAGGAGACTTGATGGGGTGCTTGGTGCCATGGGTTAGCTGTTTGGGTGGGTTGGATTGGTTGGTGGGTTGGACACGATGATCTTGAAGGTCTCTTCCAACCTGGTTTGGTTTATTCTAATAAAGGTTATTCTAAAGTATGTAAGGTTGCTAGTACTTAAAAAAAGATCTTGAGTAGGTATAAGTAAGCTTCTTTTATGGAGCAATTTTTGGTGATGGATATATTAAGAAATCTAGGCATAGCAGGAACTACTAACAACCATTCAGCAGAACAAGACCATAAGTATAGTGTCGGAATCTGATAGTGCAGATTAGTAGTCTGAGGTATACTCTGGTTTACTCCATAATTACAAGGCTTCTCATGCTTCAAAGAGCTGGCAAAAGTGTCTCAGAGTTAAAGAACAGCATTGTTGAATTATTCTGGAAAACAATTTATATTGGAAATTTTAAAAGCAAAATAAGGAAATCATTAGGTCAAATAATTAACCGGGCCATCTTTTTTTTTTTTTTTTTTCCTGAGGCAAAATGAAAAAAAAACAAAACTGTGGTTAATCTGGACATAAATATTTCAAGGCAGAAAAATATTAAAGCTGCTTTACAGGCAATATAGGATAGTATATTTGGAATAAAAAATATGTATCCTAAAATGAAAATTACACGTCCAAGCTCCACACAAGACTCAATATTGCCTCTTTTATTCCCACTACTTTTCCATGATTTCATGTTGTGTTCTATCTCTTTTGTTGGATGACTGTGAGATGTCCCTGACCTTGGCAGGGGTATTGGAACTAGACGATCCTTGTGGCCCCTTCCAACCCTAACAAGTTATGATTCTATGACTGTGGTGCCAACAATGATGCTTGCTTTAGGCACAGCACAGGAATGCATCTCTATAAAGCTAGTTGGGAAGAAACTAGCCTGCAAAACTTCAAAAGATTCCCAAGTATAGAAATTAAGTTTATTTTGTTATATTCACACTGAAGTAATTCTTTAGATGTTAGTAGCCTAGCCATTTTTTCTATGCATAGTTCTGGATGCCTATATAACAGTAACAGAAGAGAGACATATGTTCATAGCCAAATGTTTGAGTAATTTCAGTTTTAAGGAAAGGAAGCTACTGTAGAGATTTAAAGCAGAAGAAAATGAAAACAAAACAAAAATCCACAAACAAAACAAAAAAAGAAAATAAAACACAAAACCCAAACCAAATCAACCAAGCAAAACCCCTTCAATGTTAGGATGCTATTTAGGAGACCCAGTGGGTTTCAAAGTTTTTCCTCTCCTGTTTTAGAATAGAATAGAAAAGAAATAACCTGGTTGGAAGAGACCTTTGAGGTCATCGAGTCCAACCTATCATCCAACACTATCTAATGAACTAAACCATGGCAACAAGCACCCCATCCAGTCTCTTCTTAAACACCTCGAGTGATGGTGACTCCACCACCTCCCTGGGCAGCCCATTCCAATGGACAATCACTCTCTCTGTGTAGAACTTCTTCCTAACCTCCAGCCTAAACCTCCCCTGGTGCAGCTTGAGACTGTGTCCTCTTGTTCTGCTGCTGGTACCCTGGAAGAAGAGACCAGCCCCCTCCTGGCTACAACCTCCTTTCAGGTAGTTGTAGACAGCAATACGGTCTGCCCTGAGTCTCCTCTTCTCCAGGCTAAGCAGCCCAGCTCTCTCAGCCTTTCCTTATAGGGCTTGTGCTTGAGGGCTCTCACCAGCCTTTTGCCCTTCTCTGTACACATTCAAGAGTTTCAATGTCCTTCTTAAATTGAGAGGCCCCGAACTGGACACAGTACTCAAGGTGTGGCCTAACCAGTGCTGAGTACAGGGGCAGAATTACTTCCCTGCTCCTGCTGGCCACACTATTTCTGATGCAAGCCAGGATTCCATTGGCCTTCTTGGCCACCTGGGCACACTGCTGGGTCATGTTCAGCCTACTATCAACCAGTACCCCCTGCTCCCTTTCTTCCTGGTTTCCTTCCAGCCACTCTGTCCCCAGCCTGTAGCACTGCATGGGGTTTTTGTGGCCAATGTGTAGAACCCGGCACGTAGATGTGTTAAATCTCATGCCGTTGTTTTCATAGAATCATATGTGAGAGACTAAAAATTTTATGTCTCCTGATGTGACTCAACAAAGATAAAATCACCTTTGCTGCTGACGCAGACAATGGGCCAATCCTGGACACTGGCATACTATTGATTTTACTGCTGGAAACAGAGATACCTCCATTCCTTATGTCTTAATATGTATTGAGGATAATATAATTTATGACGTTCAATTAATTTTAAGCTTCCATGGTAAGAGCACTTAAGTAATATATAACATAATTTTCTTCAGAATAGTTACGAAAAACCTGTGTGCTCAACTGCAGGATTTACTTCTGATTGTTCAGAAATACCTGGTATCACTAGTACAAATGAAAATGTGTAACCAGTTTAACACTAAGACTTGGCGTATTTGTTCGTATGCATGCTGATGTTTTATATTAGTCTTTGAGTCTTTACAGATCTCTGGGTTGATTTACAATTTACTCTACAGATATTTGAAACCAGTACATCCCAGAATATTAATTTTCTCATCCCTAAACCTTGGCCATGTGTCTGAGACTTTCAGTATTAGTAGTGCAGATACACAGGATGATGAGTTTCAAAACTACAAAATTCAGTGTTGTCTTTTTTTTTTTTTTTTTTAATATACCAGAATAGTAGATGGAGATCTTTTGTTTGTTTGTCTGATTTTGGTGTTTTGGTTTTTTTTTTACTATATATATACACACAATATAAACTTATTCTTTTATTTTTAGATAAAAATGCTAGAACAAAAGCAAGCACCCCAAAAAATTGAACAATGCCTTTTTCCTTAAAGCAGAAGATGGTAGGAGAATTCTGATTTTTCTGATTTTAAATGTATTATTTTCTTTGGTTACAGAGCTTGTTTTCAACACAATTCCAACAAAAGCCCTTCCCCATCCTTATGTATCTTTCCTCATGACTGCTTTAGTCCAAGTATTGGCCACAAACAGAATGTTACATTAAGATCAGAGTTTCTATAAATAAAATTACTCATAAAAAATACCACTTTGATGTTGAATAGAATTTGTGATAATTTTCAGATTTAGACCTATTTATCTCAATTTAAAATAAAAAAAAAAGAGAATCCAGTAAAGATAAATTGGTGGGATTTTTTTTTCCCTTGCTCCTAACCCCTTTGAGTTCTTCACTGTGCTCCTATCCATGAAGCTTTCCATTCATCCAAGAATGTTATGAAGGCAATGTGATAGTTATCTTTTGGCTGTTTACCAGCTATATAGGAAAAACAGTCAGGCTTTCCTCACCTTACATTGAAAGTAGAAAAACTGCTTCTTCCTTTCTCTTTCACCTCTCAAAATCATGAGGCTTACACTGTTATTACATTCAGTTTTAAAAGTTGAAATTGTTTGAAAAGCTGTTCTTGAATATGTAATCCATACGGGCTTGTTGAAATGGAAAGATTCTAAGACAACAGTAGTATATGTTCACATTAACTATTTAAACATTGCTTTGTGTAAAGTGAAACATGTCCAGGAAGCCTCTCTAAAACATATTTTCATTGTTGTAGAGGTCTAAGGTATTCTTCCAAATGTCTTGGACAGACAAAGAATTTCTAATTGTATGACAGGGAAAAGTGTGCTAGCCTAGCAAATACATTGGCTGCGGATAAAAGAAAGTCTTTTACACATAGCTGAAAGCATATTCACTTACAGGCTATTGTGGAAGTGAGGAAGGGTTTGTTTGTCAGTTTTATGTTGCAGTGTTTTGGTTTGGGTTTGGTTTAGTTTTGTTGTTGTTGTTTTGGGTTTTGGTTTCCTCTTTAATTTCTTTTTTCCCAAGAAAAGAAGCAGAGAAATCATAGATCTAAGTTATTTATGAACACCAGGTTAAGTCAACTAAATTATATGGCATTTGCTTCTATTATTGAGAAAGGTTATTTTTTTTCCTGGTGTCAGGGGATACTGAAAATTAAAATGTAAGTTAATATGAATTAAAATTTTCAGTTAAATTGGTTTTCCTTAGTTGCCACAATGTAATCAGAAAATAATTTTGTAAATAAACTGATTTTTTAAAACTTTGTAATCATTTAATTGCAGTGTCCAGTCTAATTGATTTTATACTTAATTACACACAGAAATGGTCCTAAGAGTGTTGTTAATATTAATATTGAAGGGCACTATGCATAACCAATACGGTGGGGTAGAGGTTATACTATAAAACTGGACCATGTGTAAGAATATAGTTATTCGTACTCTTGATAAGATTTCTTTAATATCTATTGTTCATTCTCCTTTTACTTAAGGATGTAAAAGGTAAAACAAAAGTAACCTTTCTGATAGAATTGCAGAATGATAGCACCGAGCATTCAGTGATGCTGTCCAAAGTGGTCTGATGGGAGGAAATTAGAAGACATCAAATGATAACAATTTTGTTGTCAGAGCTAAAACAAACTTGGAACCTGCCATATTTCATGATCTTTTCATTAGAGAATGAAATAAGATACAGTCTTTTTTAATCCATATTAACAATCAAAACCAAATAATAACCATAAAGCTATGGTAACCTCAGTTTGTCTTCTGCCTGTCTGCATCAAAAGCATAAAAAAATATGATTTCTCATTGCACAGACAGTAATTCAAACAATATATCAGATAGATTGCATTTATAGCTGTGAGAACTTGCATAAAAATATTCTAACTTCAGAAAAATAATTAAAACCCTATAATTATCTTGCAAGACTGAATTTGCTGTGCGAAAAGTAAACTTTGAACCGCTGTGATACCTTCAAAGGAATTTTTACGTATCATTCCTGTCACATTAAGATCAAAGATATTTGCGTGTCCCAAAGCCCAGGACACTTGCTGGAACTAATTGGCAAAATGAACTTTTGCCTCCATTCTCAGTAAGACATAGCTCGGTAAGTTAAAACAATCAAAATGTTAATTGTTCAAACTGTCAGTTTCAACAGATTTGGGATTGCTAGTGATAAATGCACTGACTGCAAGAGGATCTCAGGATTAATAAATTCTGGGTAACAGTCAACACAATTAGAGATACAAACCTTCAGAGTAGCTCTAACAGTAACACAGCAAAAGGCCATCTGTATAGTGGAGGAATAATTCTCACGAAGAAACGTGTCCCTGTCTTGAGTGGAGGAAAAGTAGCACAGTCAACTTCAACATTAAAATTGATGTTAGTTAGGCAAAGGTCAGAGTTTGGGTACTCTGCCCCTCAAAAGCTGCTTTATTCCTATCATTATAATTTACAGCTGTTGCAGGTAGGAAACTGGAAGCCAAACTAAAAAGTAAGACATAAGGGACTACTACAAGTACTACTGATACTTGATTTCAAATATCTTTCAAATACTTTTTCTAACTGTCCTCATCTCTTGTTAATACCTGAAAGAGTCTCATTGCCTGTTAATTTCTATTACATGAGTTTTCTGTGTATCTATTACAGTGTCAGGTGGATGAAGTAACATGTTTATTTATTAACATACTCAATATATTACAACAAATTACTGTAGAGAATTACCATTCTGAACCCTACAGACAAACAGTAAATCAGTGGATCAGAGTTCAATATGCAACAACATAATTTTTCAAAAGAAGTTTCTTCTGTATCTGGTTAACAATTTAAGGGGACAGAGACCAATAATATGCTCTTGCATGTATTTTCCTAGGGCTAAACAATATTATGAAAATTCTTTTATTTTGCATTTGAAAGAGGAGGTCTGTAAAACTTCATACAATTATTTTGTTGTAAGTATTGACTAACTCCATGAAATGAAGTTTTAAAGTTGCCTTTATGCAGGTAAACCTACCTTTTAACAATGAGGAAAATTTTGGTGTCTCTGCCTTGACTGTGGACAATTGCCCAGAACACACTAAGCGTGAAATATTTTAATGAAGTTGACAGAACAGAACATTAAATACCGTGAAATCAAAGGTCTATTTATACCTGGGTACTTCAATTTTTTATACCAACTGATACCAGAAGCTTATTACCAGAATGTTTTTTGACAGGACTGAGTAAGATATAAAGTGATTTCCCAATAACAACACTGCTTACCAAGTGAAAATAAGATTAGTTTATGGTATTTTTTTTCCCACGATGAATCTAATTGTAACTAAAGATAAGGAAAAGGTTGAGGTACTAAATACCTTCTTTCCCTCCATTTTCAACAGTAAGGCAGGAGGACTCCAGGATAACTGGCCTCCTGAACTGGTAGATGGGGTCAGGAAGCAGTATAATCCCCTTGAAATCCATCAGGAAGTAGTTAGGGACTTGATGAGCCACTTGGATACTCACAAGTCCATGGGACCAGATGGGATCCATCCTAGGGCAATGAGAGAACTGGCAGATGAGCTTGCCAAGATGCTCTCCATTATTTACCACGAGTCCTGGCTCACCGGAGAGGTCCCAGATGACAGGTGACTGGCCAATGTGATGCCCATCCACAAGAAGGGCTGGATGGAGGAACCTGGAAACTACAGGTGCATCAGCCTGACCTCAGTGCCAGGAAAGATTATGGAGCAGGATGTTGACTTGTTGGAGTGTGTCCAGAGAAGGGGAACAAAGTTGGTGAGGGTTTTGGAACACAAGCCCTATGAAGAGAGACTGAGGGAGCTGGGATTATGTGAGAGACTAAAAGCTTGTGTCTCCTGGTGTGACTCAACAAAGATAAAATCACTTGCTACTTGCCCAGACAATAGATGATATGTGTTGGGCAGAGCCACTGGAACGACTCTTGGAAGGTGCGAAGATAACATGGATCACTGGACCACAGCTGGCCTGACAACAATGGACCGAGGCTACCTTTGAGAATATGCATAAAAAAAGATAATCTCCATCCATCAAGTACCCTGGAAAGGGAGGATGATGA
This sequence comes from Melanerpes formicivorus, assembly GCF_026170545.1. Classification (NCBI taxonomy): domain Eukaryota; kingdom Metazoa; phylum Chordata; class Aves; order Piciformes; family Picidae; genus Melanerpes; species Melanerpes formicivorus. The sequence continues at coordinate 11,859,770 of NW_027142353.1, read as the reverse complement.
GACAATGGAATGAGTGTGGGGGCATGTAGATGGAGGAGGAGGTGGAGCCCCCCCCATCCAGACCTCTGCCCAAACACACAGGAATGCACAGAAAGTTTTCCAGGGGAACGATACCTGGATATTTGCCTAAGAATGATTTCCTGGCCCCTGAATTCCTGAGGGACAATACTTGTCACATACCTAAGGACTAAAAACTGTATAAAAGACTTGAGCAACTACTGTCTTGGCAGAAGAAAAACACAGAAGAAAAATGGAGATGAAGGAAAACACAGAAAAAGGACCATGCCACTGAGAAGGAAAGCATGAGAGAAGGAGAAGTCCAGGACAATGCTGCTCCGAAGAAAAGAGGCTATGAAGCCTGGAAGAAGCAGACTGAACCCTCTCTCCATGTCCTAAGTTCCGCTTGCTGCAACTCATGGAGCTGAAGAGGCTGCCCAGAGGACCACGTCTCTTCTCTAGCCAAAGCCTCAGCACCCTTTCTCTACAAACCCAACATCTCCTGCAGCACCTTTCCTCCACAGACTCAAACTGTCTTGGGAGGGTGAGGGGTATGGTAATATAATTCCTCTTCTCTCTCTCTTCTCTCTCTCTATTTTCTCTCTCTCCCCTTCTGATACATCCACTTCATTTATGTAATAAATAGTCTAGCTGTTGATATTTTGGCCTCGTTTGTGCCTCTAATTTCACAACACGGGAATATTCAAAAGAACTGAGTCTCTTTCCCTCTCTGGACCGAGACAGGTTGCTTAGCCTGGAGGAGAGGAGACTCAGGGGTGACCTTATTGCTCTCTACAACTACCTTAACAGAAGTTGTAGACAGGCAGATGTTGGTCTCTTCTCCCAGGCAGCCAGCACCAGAACAAGAGGACACAGTCTCAAGCTGCACCAGGGGAGGTTTAGGCTGGATGTTAGGAAGTAGTTCTACACAGAGAAAGTGATTGCCCCTTTGAATAGGCTGCCCGTGGAGGTGGTGGAGTCACCATCATTGGAGGTGTTTAGGAGGAGAATTGGTAGGGTGCTTGGTGCCATGGTTGAGTTGATTAGGTGGGTTGGATTAGTTGATAGGATGGACGCGATGATCTTGAAGGACTCTTTCAACCTGGTCTGGTCTGGTCTGGTCTGGTCTGGTCTGGTCTATTCTATTCTATTCTATTCTATTCTATTCTATTCTATTCTATTCTATTCTATTCTATCTTGGAGGCAATCACAGAATACCTTCAGGATAGCCAAGGGATCAGGTCCAGCCAGCATGGATTTAGGAAGGGCAGGCCCTGCCTCACCAATCTGATCTCCTTCTATGATCAGGTGACCCGCCTGGTGGCTGTGGGAAAGGCTGTGGATGTAGTCTACCTGGACTTTAGCAAGGCTTATGACACTGTTCCCCGCAGCAAACTCCTGGCCAAGCTGTCAGCCTGTGGCTTAGACAGCAGCACTCTGTACTGGTTTAGGAACTGGCTGGAGGGAAGTGCCCAGAGAGTGGTGGTGAATGGTGCCACATCCAGCTGGCAGCCAATCACTAGACAGTCACTGTCCTCCAGGCCTCAGTGTTGGGCCCTATCCTATTCACTATCTTTATTGATGATCTAGATGAGGAGATTGACTTCACTATTAGTGAGTTTGAGTTTGCAGATGACATCAAGTTGGGAGCAAGTGTTGATCTGCTGGAGGGTAGAAGGGCTCTCCAGAGGGACCATGACAAGCTGGACAGATGGAGAGAGTCCAACAAGATGGCATTTAATAAGTCCAAGTGCAGGGTTCTGCACTTTGGCCACAAAACCTCCATGCAGTGCTACAGGCTGGGGACAGAGTGGCTGGAGAGTGGCCAGGCAGAAAGGGACCTTGAGCTAGTGGTTGACAGCTGGCTGAACATGAGCCAGCAGTGTGCCCAGGTGGCCAAAAAGGCCAATGGCATCCTGGCCTGTGTCAGGAATTGTGTGGCCAGCAGGAGCAGGGAAGTCATTGTGCCCCTGTAGTCAGCACTGGTTAGGCCAAACCTTGAGTACTGTGTCCAGTTCTGGGCCCCTCATTTTAGGAAAGATGTTGAGTTGCTGGAACATGTCCAGAGAACGGCAAGAAAGCTGATGAGAGGTCTCCAGCACAAGCCCTGTGAGGAAAGGCTAAGGGAGTAGGAGAAGATGAGGCTCAAGGCAGACCTTATTGCTGTCTACAACTCCCTGAAGGGAGGTTGTAACCAGGTGGGGGTTGGTCTCTTCTCCCAGGCAACCAGCACCAGAACAAGAGGACACAGTCTCAAGCTGTGCCAGGGGAGGTTTAAGCTTGAGGTGAGGAGAAAGTTCATCACAGAAAGAGTGATTTGCCACTGGAATGGGCTGCCCAGGGAGGTGGTGGAGTCACTGTCCCTGGAGGTATTGAAAAGAGGATTGATGTGGCACTTGAAGCCATGGTTTAGTTAGTCATGAAGTGCTGGGTGATAGGTTGGACTTGGTGATCTCAAAGGTCTTTTCCCACCATGTTGATTCCCTGATTCTATTATTCTATGATAATTAAATAATGGTAATGGTGCCCAAAAGTGTAAATTAAGAGGTGAATGAATTTTCTGACTGGCTTATAAACTAGACTAGAGTATATCAAGCTCTAAAATTGCCATTGGCTGATTTGCCTAAGTGAATTGGAATCATGAAAGCCTTTTAGCATTCTCCAGCACCCTGCTTCCATAGACTGGCTAAAATCTGCTGTTGGAAAAAGCAAGTGGACACTCATCAAAACCTTGGAAAAGTCTCATTGCTATACTAACGTGTAGAAAACTTTATCCACATCTATTTGAAGTCAGTGAAAAAAAGTAGAAAATTTAAGAATGAAAATCATTAGAGTTATTTTAGACATCTACCTTTGGCTGATTTGATTCATAATCTAATGGTGTCTATCTCACCCCATAATTACAAGTGTATGAAACAACATTTTCCCAAATTCCATTATAGCTATCCCTTTTTAAAAAATGCTGCAGGCATTCCCTAGTTATGGACTCTTTCGTTAACCCAATTTGGTGGTAATATTTAAGAAGTTACTATACTACCTTCATAACTAGACACATCATCATGCAGGTAAGCTTACTGACAGCAGGGTAAAGGTGCTAATGCCAGCAAGCTGCGAGAGCTGGCATTTGGATTTATGAACAAGAATTCCTTATTGGAACTGCAAGCAGGCAAGCAGCTGTTTCCACTAGAGGTTTACTGCTAGGCACTAGTGGTGAGGTAATTCTGAACTGGCATGGAAATCTGGATCCAGCCCATACCCTTCTGATAGCCTTTGGCAGTCAGAGGGCTGTCACCTAAGATTTTTTTACAGCTGAAGAGTAATTGTCAGGGAAAACTTTACGGCAGATATTTCTCAAACTCACATGGGACTCTTTGAAAAAGGTTGTTAGATGTTAGTTTCTTATTTATATCTAGCACCTTGTTCAACCTTTACAGGAAACAGAAGGAAAGTGACAGATTATATTATATTATTAATTTATTTATTTTAAATCATAGAATGGTCTGAATTGGAAGGGACCTCAGAATGTCATCTAGTCCAACACTCTCTGCAGTAAGCAGGGAAATCCTCAACTAAATCAGGCTGCCCAGAGCCCTGTTGAGCTCCACTTTGAATATCTCCAGGGGTGGGGCCTGAAACACTTCCCTGGGCAACCTGTTCCACCCTTATAGTAAAGAACCTGTTCCTAATATCTATCCTAAATCTGCTCTTTTCTAGTTTGAAGCCATTGCCCCTCATCATGTCACTGCAGGCTTTTGCAAACAGCCTCTCTCCATCCTTATTGTAGGCCCCTTTCAGGTAGTGGAAGGCCTCTCCTCAGAGCCAGCTCTTTTCCAGACTAAACGACCCCAGCTCCCTCAGCCTGTCCTCATAGCAGAGGTGCTCCAACCCCTTGATCATTTTCGTGGCCCTCCTCTGGACCTGCTTCATCAGGTCCATGTCTGCATATGCTGATGCAGGCGCTGGTGCCTAACCAGCAGCAACAGCAGCCCACTGCCCCCCCTGCTGCTAGCCCCCCCTTCAGCTTTAGCCTCAGCCTGGCAAATTTGTCACAGCTCTTAAAAGTTCTCAAACGTGTTTTAATTGTGGACAGAAGGGACATTTTAAGCAAAAAGTATGACTCGGGATGAGATAGCTGTCCTGGAAGCCTGTTAGAGAATCAGCAACATGAGAGATCTATCAATGCCTCTGCTTTTCAGCAGATGCTTTTCTCAGCTTCTGACCACCGCTCCTCTTTCACAAAAAGAGCAGTCTATGATCCAAGAATGTGGCATAAGATCAGAGCTGAGTTTTGGGACTAAGCTAAGAAGGAAAGTAAGACCAGAGAAATTAAAGTAATGCGTACCTTAGAGAAGAAAATGAGAAACACTGATTGCCAGATACTTTAGTGTACTTTAAGAAATGCTGCTGTAAGTTGCACGCACTAACATCCAGAGATATGGAGTGGAGAAGAAAAAATGGCATCTAACCATCTCAAGTTTCAGAGACAACCACAGTAGGAGGACAAAAGGTACCTCAGCAGGAGGTTAAAAAACATCAATTAAACCCAAAAACCGCTGCTATCACCTTGCTTGTTATCTTCGGGTGAAAATTTCACAACTTCTCATGAATTTATGCTACTTTTCAAGCCCCTGACATGCTGCAACACAATCCCATTGGACCTTCCCTACAACGAGGAATCTTACATTTCAACCTCGAAAGCTACCTGAAAAGGCAGCTGCTGGGAATTCAGCAACATTCTCCCCACCCCCTTCCCCACTTCCCCTCCGTAGCTGCAGCAGCTTTGCTGAGCCTGTCAGTTCCTCCCCCGTTTCCCCCCCCCACCTTATTTTTCCCTCCTCTGCAGAAGCTATGTCCCGAGTGCTAAGTTTTGAGGGTTAAAAAAAAAAAAAAAAAAAAAAAAAAAAAAAAAAAAAAAGGAAACAAAAAAATCCACGCTTCTTCCTTGCCCGTCTCTCCTGAAGAGCCTGTAGCTGTCAATTGCAGCACACCAGTCATGTGAGTAATCCCACCACACCTCTGTGATGGCAACTACATCATAACTTTCCTGCTGCAGCAAGGCTTCCAGGTCCTCTTGTTTATTACCCATGCTTAGTGCATTAGTGTACGTGCACTTCAGCTGGGCTGCTGGTATTGCCTCTGGCTGTAGCTTATCACCCCCAGACTCCTGCCTGAGGGGACTAGTTTCAGCCCCTTCCCCCTTCGAAACTAGTTTAAAGAAGGGTTGTGGTAAATAGGTTGTAACATCTTTTTTGTTTTCATTTTTTAGACATTGATTTGATAATTTCAACATAGTTCTTTACGTTTTTAGGGATTTTTGGTATTAGCATAAGTTAAGAGTTTGATATAGGGGTATCATAGAATTTTTTTTTGTCTTTTCTTTGTATTCATAATAGCTTTAAGATAAGGATTAAATATATATATATTTATATATATATATAAAAATAAAATTTAAAAAAAGAGGGAAAAAAAAGAAGAGGGATGCATATTTTATAACCTATGGCTTTAGTGGTGCCAGCAAGGAAAAGCTAACCCATGTCAAGATCTGGAAACATCAACTTTGCAACTCAATGGTGCAATCATCTCAGAAGAGACATCACATGAATCAAGAGGATGGGACAAACAACATTTCCCATAAAACTGAAAATCAGCAGACCTACCTAGCACTCATCACAATGACTGTCATGATAATCTGAGCTCAAAAGCATCCATCAGAAGCTGATCACACAAAAATTTACCAGAAAACATCTGAATTAGGACTGAATATCATGGTTGCTTAATTGTTGTGTGATTAGGAAATATGTTCACATAGAATTATATGGTAACTCACCAGTTTGTCATAGTTAAACAGATAAAGGGAAGGTCAAAATTAAATATAGCACAAAAGACATTTTCATTGTAGGTTAAAACAAAAAAAGGGGGGGAATTCAGGTATTATGTCACAAAAAGAATAGTTAAAGCATATTATGTTCTAAAATTTTCATTTTATATTTGGTTTTAAGTGTGATTTAAGAAAATTTATGGAGGATATAAACAATTTGGAGGTCTTAGTTGGGAGAAATTTGAAAGGAAAAACAAATCTTTGCTGTATAACATAATAAACGTCTTTGCCTGCCTACCTCTTGTCCTGGAAGCTATGCTCAGGGTGAGTCAAACAACACATGTCCTTCCTTTATACAGGGCTCCAGACCTGGACACAATATTCCATGTGAGGTCTCACCTAGAGTAATATCGGATGTAATTTTTTTTTTTTTCCCCTTTTTTTGAGGAAAGGGAGGGAATGGAGAATTTTTATGACTTGTAAAGTATTTAGCTTGTTTGAAATGCAAAACCTTCTCAGAACAGATATAGATCACAGCAGAGAAAGACAGATAAGCACACTTCATGATTAATGATTAATATAATGATTCACTTTTTTTTAATGGAATGTGTGTATATACATATATATATATATATATATATATATATATATATACACCTAAGTATCAGAGAATCAGGGAGCACTCTGATTGGATTGATTATGAAAACAGGAAATCAGAACAATTTAAAACTTGCAAGCAAAATCTTACTGAATTCATCAAAAACATACTTTGTGCTAATGGTTAATTTTCAAGTGTCATTAATCATCACTGAAATGTATACAAAACTGTTAGTCATTAACAATCACATTCTAAACTAGTTGTGTAGGCCCTGGTGGCTCTTAGTCACAGAAGTCATTGATAACCAGGCTTGACAGCTCCTTGACAGAAGTTAAGAGCCTAAGAGGAATTACCTTCTTTCCTTGTTACTCCCCATTTCTCTGATATTTTTATTATTGCTATTATTACTGTTATTATTATTACCAGTTATCTTTCCCATGTAGTTGGCAGCAAGTCCTGCCTGTTTTCATTCCCTTGTACTTATCTGTCCAGCAATTTTATGCTACTTCAGTGTCTGCTACATGTAACTACAGACGTATTTCTTTGCCTTTCTGGTGGTCATATCGCTTATGTAGTCGCACAAAATGCTTATACACTATGCTTGGTCCTGCCATCATAGTGTTAAGAAGCATCTACATACTCTTGTTAGGTATACTATGTTTCAAGGCAAACTTGCAATAATTACATCTGATTTATACATTCATGATATACAGGTGCTACAGGTCTCTGTTTTGGCTTCTTCATTACCCACTATTCACTAGACTTGTCCACCACAGGAGGCTGCAGTGTGATGGGCCATGATGTGGAGGGAGTAGATTGCTGGGTTTGTTTGTGTTTGACACACTAGCCCCATGCTCAGCTCTTCTATGTGAAGAGAGCAGCTGCTCTGTGCTGAATCAGCAGCTGAAGTGTCCTGAGGAGAAAATGTGCTTGGACCTGACTCAGCAACCATTTGGCTCACAGTAAGAATTTGAGCATGAAGCACAGAAGAATGCTGAAGCTGGTATGGGATGAGCCAAACAGTTCAGCTTCCCCACAGTCTGCCTGTTTGAAACAATCCAATTTCTGTATACAAAAGCACTCACTAAAGAGGTTTCAGTTTTCCTAGATAAAGTTCATTCATTGCTTACATTGTCAGTTCTATGTCAGCACGCCAAATTCAGTACAAATGCAGGAATTTAAAATTTAATTTTAATTAAATTGAAGTCTCTATTGTATTATGGAGAAATTCCAATCTCTTTGAAATTAACCACCAAACTTCTCATTAGTATCTCTGAAATTTGACTTTATAAAGTTAGGCTTGCAGGATTTTTATTTGGTCTCTTTTCATTTTTTTTTTTTTTATAATCCATGTAATACTCATTAAATGTTAATACTTTTTCAACAACTCTATTTGCAACACTTTGTAAGATTATAGAACTTTTAGGATTTTGAGCCCAACAAATTTCCACAACCTTTACATCTTTTCTCCAGTCTGAAAAAAGGAGAATAGATTGACTAGAGGTAATAAATTAGGTTCTCAAGTTTGCAGCCAAGTTGGTTACAGTTAACTCAAATTTAAATTTTAATCTTCTTATAGTCAATTAAGTAGCTAAATACTTTCAACTTCTCTTCTGATCTAACAAGACCTTTTTGCATCTTTTCTTGAATCAAAAAATATCTTATCTTGGATTCAAAAACCATACAGCATAAGGCTGTAACAGACCTTCAGAGTTCTGCGGTACAGCTAAGTGATGTTTGTAGCCTTCCAATATTTGTTGCTTGAAAAAGAAAAAAAAAAAAAAGATGACTCTCTGCAAATGCATCTTGTTGAAGAGTCTTACAACAGACAGCAGTGTAATCAATCAAAAAATTGCATTCAAAAATCTTGAACTCAATCTGCAATTACCTATATTAAATAGTCTTTGTTGAAGCTGCTATTAGCATTCTAAGCCTTCAAGTCATACAACTGTTTTAGCAATGATCATCCAGTCAGGCATGTCTATTTCACAGTAAGGGGGAACAGCTATGCTTGCATTCAAACAAATGATCTATAATTACAGATCTAATATCTTAATAACTACTGATTTAAGATTTAATTGGAAACAAATCATCAGTATGGTCCTAAAGGGAGAGTTGCAGGGCAGATTATGCAAGTGGTGAACTTCTGACTATCAAAATCCAAAGATAAATGTCAGACACGTGAATACTAAAGCAATTTAAAAAAAAAAAAAAAAAAAAAAGAAGAAAAAAAAGGCCACATTTCTCTCACTATCCATTTTGCCGGATGGAACTACCTCAGAGGATTTACTTAAAAGTATGAATAACAGGAGAAATCTGTACAAAGTCCTGAAAATGGTTTAGTTTATCTGTGTTCAAAATTCTAAATATTCTTCGAAAAAGCTTGATGTTTCTCTGAGAGTGGAGCTTTTAGTGTCATTATTACCATTACTACACTGTCAAAAGAAAACACTGATGCACTTCAGTTTAGTCATATATAAATATATATATATGTATACTCTCCCCTATATATTAAGAAAAAAAAATCCCTTTAGAAACTAAATTAACATATTGTATGCCTTTGAATGATAATAACCTGTCCCCTCTGCTCATCTAGAGAAAAATGAACCACTTTATCTTATGTTTAATACTTTTTCAGACCCTCAGTTGAAATTTTCCCATGATATCCATCTTCTCACTATATTCTATTTCTCTCTTTAGTCAATAGCAGAACCATTTCTTCGTCACCATGGAAATTCAGTTGGTATCTCTCATACTTTAATATATACATATACACATATATATATAAATACACATACTCCTATGCCTTAATATAGCTGCAAAAACTTGTATGTATATAACATGAAGACTGAATCAATAATTTGATATTTTTCTCTTCAGTTAAAGAATATCTAGCCTTTATTTTTAACTTAATTTTGGGGGTTTGCTTGTTGTTTTTTTCTTGTTGTTTTTAATATTCATCATAATAGCACTTTATGTATATCTACATCTATATCTATATATATCTATAACTACCAGTTCCTATTTATTTTTTTCCCCCTATTTCCCCTCTTTCCTCTTTAACAAGGAGTTCTGAGTTACTGTGAAAGAAGTTACAGTGGTCACAGTACAACAGATTATGAGGCTCAAGAACTAATAGAGATTACTCATTAATATATAAACTAGATTTGAATTTAAGGTGCAAATAACAAGAGATGTAATGTGTTAACATAATGTGAGATTGGTAGATTTTAACAACATAGAGGTCAGAAGTCTGAACTTTAAGTATTATTAAATGCAAAATTCATTAAGGCAAATTTAATCTACCAAAATTCTATCATAATAAAAGAGGAGGAAACCAAATTTCCCAACAACTTGTCTATAAGGCCCTTTTATGTCATTATTACTGAATAGTCACTACAGATTCCTGAATAGCACTTCTAAGCCTTAGGTTCTATGGTGTATAAAATGAAGCTTACGAGTTTTCAGAAACACTTGTTCTGATATGATAATGCTGCCTACCATTTCATTGCTATCAGAGCTAGGGTAGACTTAAGTTCTAAAAAAATTATGAAGTACAAATGGTATTCCCAGCATTAATAAACAGTGACATCACCAGAAGCACCCATACACAATAAATTGCAAAAAGATCTAGAAACTACAGGATTTCCACAAGGAACAGGTGACAGAAAGAGAATAGATGCATATTATTCAGTTCAGGTGATCTGTGGATGTTCAGAAGCATCTTCCTCTCTGCAGTAATCATCTGAGGAAGTTTGTCATCTGTGCTGGGTTACACCTATCCTGGGGGAGGGCTGAGAGAGCCCTGCTTCCCCAGGGGACAAAAGAAACCTGACCCAGCAGAACAGAGAGGGACTCGATTTCCCCCTACCAGGAGGAGGGGTGCTCCAGGTCAAAGGTGGTCTATTCCACTCTCCCTTCCTGTCCAGCAAGCCTATAAAAAGGAAGACACTGAGGCCATTTGCTCTCTTTGTTCCTGCCTCACCTGTTTGAAGGGACTAAGAGCTGCTTCCAGCCTCCTGGTTCTGCTACATGGTCTGGCCTAGTTTTCTCAATTCTGCATCCACATTTCCCTAAAGGACTGAAATCCACATACATCAAGGGAGATATAAGGCCATCCAAATTTGGGCTTGTATTTTTCTTATTTATCCTTATGCCTTACTGTCCCAGTCCAGAGAGGGAAAGAGACTCAGTTCTTTTGAATATTCCCGTGTTGTGAAATTAGAGGCACAAACGAGGCCAAAATATCAACAGCTGGGCTATTTATTACATAAATAAAGTGAATGTATCAGAAGGGGAGAGGGAGAAAAATAGAGAGACAGAAGAGAAGAGAAAGAGAGAGAAGAGGAATTATATTACCACACCCCTCACCCCCCCCAAGACAGTTTGAGTCTGTGGAGGAAAGGTGCTGCAGGAGATGTTGGGTCTGCTGAGGCATTGGCTGGAGAAGTGATGGTCCACTGGGCAGCCTCTTCAGCTCCATGAGTTGCAGCAGGCGGAACTTCGGACACAGAGAGAAGGTTCAGTCTGCTTCTTCTTCGGAGCAGCATTGTCCTGGGCTTTTCCATCTCTCGTGCTTTCTTTCTCAGTGACATTGTCCTGTGTTTTCCTTCATCTCCGTTTTTCTTCTGTGTTTTTCTTCTGCCAAGACAGTAGTTGCTTAAGTCTTTTATACAGTTTTTAGCCCTTAGGTATGTGTCCAAGTATTGTTCCTCAGGAATTCAGGGGCCAGGAAATCATCCTTAGGTAAATATCCAGGTATTGTTGCACAGGAAATCTTTCTATGCATTCCTGTGTGTTTGGGCAGAGGTCTGGATGGAGGGGGAAGGCCTCTGCCTCCTCCTTCTCCACCTACATGCCCCCACACTCATTACACATCAGGAAACAAGTGGTGAATCCATTGTCTCACCATTTCCAGGGTACTTAATGGATGGAGATTATCTAGTCCTGAAGGCGTGGTGGCTGGGTCCTTGGGCCATTGTTGTAAGCCAGCTGCAGTCCAGTGTTATCATGATGCAATCACAAGGTGATTTGCATCCAGGATTGGTAGACAAGATTCCTACATGATCTTTGCACCTTCCTTCCAGTGGCGATGGAACTCAGAGTTCCCCAGAGAGAATTTGGAATTGACATCATTGGAGATATTTGGAACTGACTGGGCAGAGGCTTGAACAGCCACCTGTGTTTGTGGATTTCAGGAAACTCAGATAGTCTTTTCTTTAAACAGTGTCATGTAATAATCTAGGTTATCCCTTTGGGTCAAATCTAGAGATGTTCCTTAAATCTATCTTCTCTGATTAGACAGGTACCAGTCTTTGAATTTGTTCAGTACTGAGGATTCCTCCTTTGTCAAGACTCTCATTTTTAACAATTCTACTGATACCATCTGTCTAGATGAAAAATCATGGAACTGTCTATACCTAAATCTGACTATGTCTAACTGTATAATCTATTTTATTTTGTTTGGAAAACTTGCACAGTAGTTGGATTGCACTTCCTTTTTAGGTTTTTAATGCACTGAGGACCTGACAGTCCACAAATTAACTATGCATTCAAGCAAGTCAATAGTTGTTTTTTAACAACAACAAAAACAAACAAAAAATGGGAGAACAAAATGGAAAATACAAATAGCTCTGTGAAATAAATGAAGGTAACCATAATTCTATCTATGATACTGGTTGTGCAGGAAGCATAAATTAAATTTGGCCTGCTATTACAGTGACATTTTGTATTAAATATTAATGTATAGTGTAAATTACTGATTATTAAACTGCCACCCATCTGAAATTACATTGAATCACAGTAATTTTAGATTACATCTAGATTTAGATTTAGATAGATTTAGATTACAGGAATTGGCAGGGCTCATTGATAGGGCTTTAAACTAGATTTGAAGGGGGAAGGGGTTAATAGTCTCCTGCTGGCTGGTGACAAACAGAGGGGTAGCTCACCAGCAGTAGAGAGAAGGAGAGCTGGTAAGGGCTCTCAACTTGCTACCCTGAGGCAAGCCACGAATGATCCACCAGGACATTCTGTGGAAACCGAGGGGATTTGGAACAAGAGGAGGACAGGGCCAGCCCAGCTGAAGTGCTTCTATGTGAATGCGCGCAGCTTGGGCAATAAACAGGATGAGTTAAGTGCCACTGTGCTGCTGGGATGCCACGACATAGTGGCTGTTACTGAAACTTGGTGGGATGAATCCCATGACTGGGATGTAGGCATAGATGGGTATAAACTCTTTAGGAAGGATAGGCAGGGAAGGAGAGGAGGAGGTGTTGCCCTCTATGTCAATAGCCAGTTGGAATCAGTGGAGCTCCAACTGGGGAGGGATGATAAGCTAGTTGAGAGTGTATGGGTCAAAATTAAAGGCAGGACAGGGGAAGAAGATATTACTGTGGGGGTCTCCTACAGGCCACCTGACCAGCAGATCCAAGCAGATGAGGCCCTCCATAGGCAAATAGAAGCAGCTTCCAGGTCACAAGCCCTGGTCCTCATGGGTGATTTCAAGCACCCGGACATCTGCTGGAGGGACAACACAGCAAGGCACCAGCAATCCAGGATGTTCCTGGACTGCATAGAAGACAACTTCCTCCTCCAAATGGTGGAGGAACCAACAAGAAATGGTGCTATGCTGGACCTTGTTCTCACCAACAGGGAAGGGCTGGTAAGCAATGTGAGGCTCATAGACAGCCTTGGCTGCAGTGACCATGAAGCAGTTGAATTTAACATCCTCAGGGCAATCAGGAGGAAGTATTCCAAGCTCATGACCCTAGACTTTAGGCATGCAGATTTTGATCGCTTCAGGGATCTGCTAGCCAAAGTGTCGTGGGACAAAGCCCTGGAGGGAAGAGGGACCCAGGACAGCTGGTCAGTATTCAAGGACCACCTCCTCTGTGTCCAGGAGCTCTGTGTACCAACAAAGAGAAAAGCAGGTAAGAATGCTAGGAGGCCTGCCTGGATGGGCAAGGAGCTACTGGACACACTATTACTTAAAAGGAAACTCTACAGGAAGTGGAGGGAAGGACAGGTAGAACAGGGGGAATACAAGGAAGCTGCCCGAGCAGCAAGAGTCCTGGTTAGGAAAGCCAAAGCAGAGTTTGAGTTGAATCTAGCCAGGGAGATTAAAGGGAATACTAAGAACTTCTACAGGTATATTAATGGGAAGAAGAAGACTAGGGAAGGTGTGGGCCCCCTCAGAAAGGAAAATGGTGACATGGTCACATGTGATGAGGAAAAGGCTGAGGTACTTAATAACTTCTTTACCTCAGTCTTCACTGCAAGGGCCTCTAACCACACTCCTGATGTTATGGAAGTCAAAGCCAGGGACAGGGAGGAAGAACTGCCCATTGTAAGTGCAGATCAGGTTCGTGATCATCTGAAGAACCTGAAAGTGTTCAAGTCCATGGGACCCGATGGGTTACACCCACGGGTACTGAGAGAACTGGCAGATGAGGTTGCTAAACCCCTCTCTATTATATTTCAAAAGTCCTGGCAGTCTGGTGAAGTCCCCACAGACTGGAAAAGGGGAAACATTGCCCCCATCTTCAAAAAGGGCAAGAAGGAGGAACCAGGGAACTACAGGCCAGTCAGTCTCACCTCTGTGCCTGGAAAGATCATGGAGCAGATCCTCCTGGAGTCACTACTCGCTCAAAAGAATAGTGAAGAGGTGATTGGGAACAGTCAGCATGGCTTTGCCAAGGGCAAATCCTGCCTGACCAACCTGGTGGCCTTCTATGAGCAGGTGACAAAATTAATAGATGAGGGACGAGCAACTGATGTCGTTTACCTGGACCTGAGCAAAGCCTTCGACACTGTCCCACACCACATCCTGGTCTCCAAACTGGTGACACATGGGTTTGATTGGTGGACCACTAGATGGATAAGGAACTGGCTTGATGGCCGCACCCAAAGAGTGGCTGTCAATGGCTCCATGTCCCAGTGGAGGCCAGTGACAAGTGGAGTCCCTCAGGGATCAGTCCTGGGACCTATCTTATTCAACATCTTTGTGGGGGACATGGACAGTGGCATTGAGTGCACCCTCAGCAAGTTTGCTGATGACACCAAGCTGTGTGGTGCAGCAGACACGCTGGAGGGAAGGGAGGCCATCCAGAGGGACCTTGACAGGCTGGAGAGGTGGGCACAGGCCAACCTCATGAAGTTCAATAAGAGCAAGTGCAGGGTCCTGCATCTGGGTCGAGGCAATCCCAGGCACAAATCCAGGCTAGGCAGTGACTGGCTGGAGGATAGCCCTGAGGAGAGAGACTTGGGGGTGCTGGTGGACAAAAAGCTCAACATGAGCTCTCAGTGTGCACTTGCAGCCCGCAAAGCCAATCAGATCCTGGGCTGCATCAGGAGAAGTGTGGCTAGCAGGTCGAGGGAGGTGATCCTCCCCCTCTACTCAGCCCTGGTGAGACCCCACCTGGAGTACTGTGTCCAGTTCTGGAGCCCCTATTACAAGAGGGATGTGGAGGTGCTGGAACGTGTCCAGAGAAGAGCCACGAGGATGATCAGAGGGCTGGAGCACCTCTCCTATGAGGACAGACTGAAGGAGTTGGGGCTGTACAGTCTGCAGAAGAGAAGGCTCCGAGGTGACCTAATTGTCGCCTTCCAGTATCTGAAGGGGGCCTACAGGAAGGCTGGGGAGGGACTTCTCAGGATCTCAGGTAGTGATAGGACTAGGGGGAATGGAATGAAGCTGGAGGTGGGGAGATTCAGGCTGGATGTGAGGAGGAGGTTCTTCACCATGAGAGTGGTGAAGCCCTGGAATGGGTTGTCCAGGGAGGTGGTCGAGGCCCCGTCCCTGGGGGTGTTTAAGAGCAGGCTGGATGAGGCTCTGTCCAGCCTGATCTAGTGTGGGGTGTCCCTGCCCATGGCAGGGGGGTTGGAACTAGATGATCCTTGTGGTCCCTTCCAACCCTGAATGAAACTATGAAACTATGAAACTATGAAACTATGAAATTGGTAGCATAATTACAAACAAACTTGTACAAACACTCTAAAGGCTCATGTTTGAGATAAATGGCATGCAGATTAAAGCAGTAGGAAACCCCCCTGTACCTGTGGATCATGCATTCTTTGTCTTGTTCATCTAATTGTTCGTCTAATCTAGATTATTTCATCCCTTTTCGTATTCAGATAATATTAATATTCTCACTTACATCATGCTCCTTTAAGAACTGACAGTTATTATCACACTATGAAGGTATGTTCTTATTGTCAAGAAGACTGGAAGTGGACAGAATTGGCAGAATGAATTTATGAGGTATGATACAATAAACAGAAAAATGATTGCTTAGATAGGAAAAAATTATGATAAATTCAACTTTAAAACCATAACACTTGATCTCAGTGAGGTAGAAACTGAGGGGACATTGGTTTGGAGACCAAAATAATGAGTAGGGAAAATGATTCTAAGCATGGAATTTTAAATGGATATAAGGAATACAAGAAATAAGAAGCAATAATTTGGGATTCTATCAGTCCGCATTTATAACATAAATTCAATGTTCTGCTTTTTAAATGTTATTAAAGCCATGCATCACATAATTGAAAGATAGTGCAGTAAAAATACCAGAGCAGAATAGAATTATAACAAAGTAATTCAAAGTATCCAAGAATTAAAACTAAACAAGAGAAATATCATAAAGAAAAATTGTTATGCTAGATTATAAGGAGGGACGGTAAACTAACATTAACATGAAAAGAAGAAAATTAAACCAAAAACATGGACTTTTTCACACATTACTAAGAAGGTTAGTTGTTCTCTGGCATTTATACCCATGTCTAGATGGAACAAATTGCATGACTATGAGCTCACATAGATAGTAAAGATGATTTAGTTCTAGGTTTCCCTTCAACATCAATCTGTACAACATAGCTGATTTTTTTTTCAGTTATCTTTGGTCCTCCTAACTCAAGCTTGCTAGCAGCATATCCAGAAAAATTTCTTATATGTAGTGTTGAGTTCATAAGGTCCTGAAGGAAAGCACACAGTTGACGAGGTATGTTGAAGTCTTTCATATGTTGCTCTAGTATTTCAAGGCATGCAGTTTAGTATTTTGGGAAATAGCTGTTGTTAAGATAACAAAATAGCTACCCCCATGGGTTTAGGTAAGATGTAAAAATAATGCAGTAATATTTCTCTGGATAAGATCTTCTTGTAGTGGTCTTAAAGTGAAGTAACACATATTTGAGAATTAAAAATAACCCAAACCCCAGACATATCTATGGAATTAGGGGTGCATAGAAAGGAAATGACAATTTAAAGGCATTTATTTAGATGATTTTAAACAGCTGTACTGAGTACAGACCTACTGTATTCAGTTAATGCAATAATTTTTCTGAAAGCAAAACTGAATTAAGTCTCCAGTCATTCTTCCAGTTCATTTTGGAAGAATTCTTCAGTTTACAATTATGAGTTGGTCTAGGAAAGGTACTGACCTAATTTAAATTTCATGAAGAGAATGGACACAGTTAGAAATTAAATATTTAGTGTGAGAATAGAGTTTGGGGCTTTAGAACAGGAGCGTATGAATCAGAACAAGTGTTAGTATAGAGCTGTGGAATGGGTTACAGGTTAAAATTTACTTAGGATGATTTACTTGAAGACAGTCTCTTCTCCCAGGCAACCAGCTCCAAAATAAAAGGGCACAGTCTCAAATTGCACCAGGGAAGGTTTACACTGGATGTTAGGAAGAAGTTCTTCATAGAAAGAGTGATTGGCCATTGGATGGGCTGCCCAGGGAGATGGTGGAGTCACCATCACTGGAGGTGTTTAGGAAGAGACTGGATGGCATGCTTGTTGCCATGGTTTAGTTGATTAGATAGTGTTGGATCTCAAAGGTCTTTTCCAACCTGGTTTATTCTATTTTATTCTAACCTGTAAAAAAAAAAAAAAAACAAAAAAAAAACAACCAACCAACCAACCAAAACATTGTAGAGGTGTTTCAGAACAGCAGTCAAATTTGGTATGATCTTATGGAAGAGATGGAGGAATTTCAAATACATGGCCTACCGAGTTTGTTCAGTGTAAAGTGGTATGACCTGTGATACAACATGAATATGAAGCTCATTGTGGAGACTAAGGATGTTGAAAATTTGAATGGCTATCAATTTCATGTATATTGTATACTTGTACACACAAGTACAACATATATGTTCTAGATCTTCACAGTGATGTTAGATCAGAAAAAATACCGTCAAAAAACTCATAACAAGACCTTTACTTAAACTGGATTTTCTCTTTCACCACAAGCTACGTGGTATGGTCCATGAAACATGAAACAAGGCCAAATGCAGATGTTATTGAACCTCATTAATGTAAATCTACCTAATATCAGAAAAGTAATGAAGGGAAAAAAGTCCTTACACATGATTTTTTCACTTTCATAAAATAAATCAGCTTTAGTGTATTGTTTTGTACATCCACTCTGTTCATTCACATAATGTTGTTTAATTCTTATCTAGTCATTGCTGTACAAAAGTGAATAACTCTCATCAAATGTAATAGCACTGCTTTTACATTTATAATATCATAAAATGTAACTACTTACTATTGATATATAATCTCAGACACCCCTAAAGACTTTTATATGTCAGAGAGATTGCAAGTCTAATAAAGCTAAGAGTTAGTGAATATAAAATGTCATCCAGTCCTACAAACCAAGTTTGCTATTTGCTATACATTTTGTTGGTATTTCTCATAATATTACTTAGAAAGAATTGTTAAGAAAGAAAAAATAGACAATTATTCCTTCTACACTTGAAAATCTGATTGCTGAAGATACAAGTAAGTATCAAGGAGATATGCAAAATTTGTATTGTTTCCTCTGAACTTACCAAATGAAATACATTGCTGCAAGTATCTCAGTTGTAATACTTTCATATATTTCAACAGATCGTAATACTGAGCATGCTCAAATTTAGTTCTTGCTTCTCATATAATTCAAAGTACACATTAAAATCCTTTCATTATAAATTTCCCAAAGACCAGACTAATAAAAAGATACATATCTTAGTTCAATATGGACTTGATGATCTCTGAGGTCTTTTCCAACCTGGTTGATTCTATGATATGTATATATTTAGATCTTGGATATTAGACTATATGATTTCTTGGGATGAATATGTGATATTATGGTGTGGTAATGAGTGACAAAGCTCTTATTTTGTTGGTGAATAAAGAGCAATGTTAAAGTAGAACATCTGAAGATAAACATTTATAAAGAGGGCTAGGTATAATTATTGGGAGAGCTTACAAAACAACTAGAGTGTTCGTGTGCTCTTAGTGTGACAGTCTGTATGCAGTCAAGAGTAAAGCTGTTGGTATCATAATTGTCTGCATTAACTTTTCACTTCCAGTGAAAATGAAGACCAGCAAAATCCATCCCATTAAGAGTTTCCTACTGTGCTAGCCAGCTAATCCATAGCTCTTCTAAATTACTAGAAACCAAACCATATTGTTAATTGTGTGGGAGGAACACTACACATCCTAATACGGTCAACAAAATATATAGAATATGTTTAGGTAGGAAAATACAGAATATTCAAGGGATTTTCTTGTATTAAATAGTCAACCTTCTTCTTTGAAGTGACATTTATCAAACTCAGATTCTATGTTTTATTTCTGTAAGGCAGTAATAATATAATTAAATCTTTCTAAAAAGACATAAATTGGAGAAAATTAGTTGAGTTAGAAATTCAATGAGAAAAAAAAAAAATTGTTTTAATGTTTACTAGCATCCAGTTTTTTATCCTGTGAGGAATTAAAAAGAAAAACAAAAACAACAAACCAACCTAGACCATGTGATGAAGTTGCAGGTATATAGTTCACTACATCTTCAAAGGAATTAATTAGACAAAAAATTAAACTAAGGCAGAATAGAAAATAGAGGTTTCTTTAATGAGCATACTAAAAATTGCACTTGGACTTTTTAATAAATATTTATGGTGGGTTTTATTGTCTATGATAATAATAATGGTGTATTTTTTTAATTTTCTAAATATGCTTCCATGTCAAAATAAAGTTTTGACATTCAAAGGAAGTTTATATTATTTCCTAAATGTGTTTTGCTGCTGCAGAGACATAATACCCTGTACCCTGTTGTAATGGGTTGGGGCAAACCCCCTCCCCACCACGTGCAGAAATAACGACTCAGACAAATGGATTGCAAAAGTGATGGAAAGTTTAAATAGAACGGTGAGTGCGTGCAGAGAACTAGAAATACAGTGACAAGAGAGACCCCAAAATAGACCCAGAGAAATCCCATCCCCACCTGAGGGTGCACCCAAACCCCCAGGGCTCCTCCTTCACACCCCCCCCACTGCTAGGCTAGTCGCAGCTGGCCAGATCTGAGACTGCCCATCCCCCCGTGGCCTTGGGCCTAGCCAGGCCCATGGCTGGGAGATCTCTCCCCCAGTTACCAGGCGGCGGAGAGGAAGGAAAGAGGAAGTGCCAGACCCCGCCGTGAGACTTATAGTGGTGCAAGGGATCATGGTAGGAAATAACCTAATTTCCTGTGTCCACCCACTGGGCTGGACTTCTGGACACAGGAAACACCCCTGTAGCAGAGGACACCCAGCCCAAACTACAACATCTGTACCCATAATACCCTGTACTCAGAACTGGTTAAACCACACCTTGAGTACTGTGTCCAGTTCTGTGTCCAGAGAAGGGCAACAAGGCTGGTGAGAGGCCTTGAACACAAGCCCTATGAGGAGAGGCTGAGGGAGCTGGGATTGTTTAGCCTGGAGAAGAGGAGGCTCAGGGGTGACCTTATTGCCCTCTACAACTACCTGAAGGGTGGTTGTAGCCAGGAGGGAGTTGGCCTCTTCTCCCAGGCAACCAGCACCAGAACAAGGGGACACAGTCTCAAGCTGCGCCAGGGGAGGTTCAGACTCGAGGTGAGGAGGAAGTTCTTCACCGAGCGAGTCATTCGGCATTGGAATGGGTTGCCCAGGGAGGTGGTTGAGTCATCGACCCTGGAGGCGTTCAAGGGGAGATTGGACGTGGCACTTGGTGCCATGGTCTAGTCATGGGGTCTGCGGTGTCAGGTTGGACTCGATGATCCTCGAGGTCCTTTCCAACCTAAGTGATACTGTGATACTGTGATACTGTAATATATCCAGAGACAATCAACAAAGCTGGTGAGGTGTCTGGAGCACAAGCCCTATGAGTAGTGGCTGAGGGAGCTGGGGTTGTTTAGCCTGGAGAAGAGGAGGCTCAGGGGAGACCTCATTGCTGTCTACAGCTATCTGAAGGGTGGTTGTAGCTAGGTGGGACATGGTCTCTTCTTCAAGGCAACCAGCATCAGAACAAGAGGATACAATGTCAAGCTGTGCAGGGGGAAGTTCAGGCTTGGTCTTAGGAAGAAGTTCTTCATGGAAAGAGCAATTGCCCACTGGAATGGGATGCCCAAGGAGGTGGTGGGGTTGACATCCCTGGAGGTGTTTAAGAAAAGACTGGATTAAGGCACTTAATGCCATGGTCTAGTTGATTAGTTAGGGTTGGGTGATTGGTAGGACTTGATGATCTTGGAGGTCTCTTCCAACCTGGTTTATTCTGTGATAGAAATCAGTAAGAAAATCATCAATCTGGATCCTTCAAGCAAATATTCTATGCTAGAACAATGTTTAGAGCAGCACTACTAGGAGGCAGTATATATACATTGCACATGTGTTCATTGACGTGCATGGAGTTTCACCTGTTATGAACTGTTACTTAAATTATGCTAGCTCTGCACAAACTCAAGGGAAAGATCTAACTTAAAATGAGAAGGAAAAAGATCCACCTGAAGGGGAAAAAAACCCAAACAAACAAACAAAAAAAGCCCCACAACCCAGAGTGATAAAGTAACTATTTTTTTCAACTTCATTTTATTCAGTTGTAGTCTCTGGTAGCTTTAAATTAGAGCATCTGAGGATCAGAATCATTGATGCCACAGTGCCTAGAAATCAAGAAAAAGTCCTGGTTTTGCACAATTAATGCTAAATCATTTTTGTGAAACTGAGTTAAAAACTGTCTGACTGATACAGCCGGCTACTTAATGAAAGGGTGACCTGATGATTAATATTCTCAAGTTGGCAATTTTTCTTAAAGATCTGGATTCTAGTCAAGAGCACACTTCAAGTAATTTTCTTTTTTTTTTTTTTTTCTTTTTTCAATTCTAATCTTAGCAATCAAAACACAGAATATTTTATTTTCCTTTATTTTTTTTTTTTTAAATAGAATTATTTCCTTTGTCTGTTTTTAACTATAAGTTCCTCTCAGAAATCAACAAATATCCACTGAAACTTGTATAATCACAAGGAAATCTTCTGCTTTCATAAAGAAAGCCAGGACACCCTGCTTTCTGCCCAGGCTGGGTGTTCTGGACGAGGCATTAACAAGACAGCTGAATCTGTTTTGAGCCACTGCCCCTTTCTCCTCCCTCTCTGTTACAGGGTCTGGATTGAGGTCAAGGAACCTAATAGGCAGGCACCGTTAAGGCTGCCTGGAGGTGGGTGGAAGCTGACTATGATCCGAAAGCCTCACGTTTCAGAGACGTGACTGCACGTGTCAGATGCCAGGAGAGAAGGCGTGTGCAGTTCACTCGCCCCATAAGTATTTTGAATTATTTGGCAGTATTTGAATGGCTAATGTGCCATTGGGCTGTTCAGGTTTCAAAAAGGGAATTTATAGGGTAAGACCTCACATGCTCATTGCTCCTTACACTCATAGCTTGCATGCTTATATCTCTCTTATCTGTCTCCCCCATTCGTTAATGAGATTCAAGGTGGCAACAAGCACTCTACTTGATCTTATCTTCAGGGCAATTAGCTTCTTTTGTTTTAGCAGCATAGTGCTCGAGTTCAGTAAGGACAAGTGCAGGGTCCTACATCTGAGGTGGAATAACAACATGCACCAGTACAGGTTAGGGGGCTGCCCTGCTGGAAAGCAGCTCCATGGAGAAAGACCTTGGAGTGCTGGTGAAAGAGAGATTGGCCATTGGAATGGGCTGTGCAGGGAGGGGGTGGAGTCACCATCACTGGAGGTGTTTAGGAAGAGACTTGATGGGGTGCTTGGTCCCATAGTTTAGTTGATTAGATAGTGTTGGATGGTAGGTTGGACTCGATGATCTCAAAGGTCTCTTCCAACCTGGTCTATTCTATTCTATTCTATTCTATTCTATTCTATTCTATTCTATTCTATTCTATTCTATTCTATTCTATTCTATTAAAAAAAACAACACAATATTATATTTCTTTCTATAAAATTTCAGCACTCTAGAGAGCTGTTGAACATATAAAAAAAGTTTGTAATAGATATTGTATGACTAAATGTATGCACATAAGACAGAGACTATTTGGAAGTAATCTTTTTTTGTAACAGGGAATAGCATGATGGTAAAGCAACATAGACATTTATTACCACATGTTCCTCTCAATGAACCTTGCTGTAAAAGATTTCCTGGTAGTTCCCAGATAGTTTAGTTAATGAGGGAGGTACTATGCAGTGTGTTATGGATAATGCCATCAATTTGTCAAGTTAACATCTGAAAAGTTAATGTAAGCCTTTGCTTTTAGATTTCATATATATTTGTCAATATTTATGAGGCTAAAAGCTTTTTGAGGTAGGAATAATTCATTAGAGTATGTTTGTACCAAGCGTATAAAAATTTGGACTGGAATTCTTGAGTGCTTAGGCAGTTCAAAATGAACAAATATGTTTGTAATCAAAATCTGATTTTTGTTTAAGGCATCCTTTAGTTTTAAATTCTAATTAACTTTTTCAACAATGCATGAAAATTGTTTAGGTCTGTTTTTCAAGTTAATTACATAATAATTCTGTATACTTATGAACCACATTTATCTACACTGTTATAAACAACACTTAAAGCATGAGGAAATAAAAAATGCTTCATGTCTTAATGATGTACTTCATGTTTTAATGATGTAAAGCTCTGTGTGATTTTGAATGGATGTGGTAGTTTTAGGCTGTGCCTAGGTCAGCAGCTATAGTTAACAAGTGGCTTAGAGGCTGGTGCAGTCAAAAGAATTTTGGGGTTTTTGATCTTGGAAAACTTTCTACTGCATCAGGTCAGCTGGCAACAGATGGAGTACATCTGTACCCAGAGGAGGGGAAAGGTCACAGTATATGAGAACGGCATGTCCCCCAAAGGTAAAAAGATTCTGGGAAGGGAATTGGCAGGTCTCATCAACAGAGCTTTAAACTAGTTTCGAAGGGGGAAGGGACTGAAACTAGTCCCCTCAGGCAAGAGTCTGGGGGCGATAAGCTAGAGTCAGAGGTGAAACCAGCAGCCCAGCTGAAGTGCATGTACAACTAATGCACGAAGCACGGGTAACAAACAAAAGGAGCTAGAAGCCTTGTGGCAGCTTGAGAGTTATGATGCAGTTGCCATCACAGAGACGTGGTGGGATGACTCACATGACTGGAATGCTAAAATTGATGGCTACAAGCTCTTCAGGAGAGACAGGCAAGAAAGAAGGGGTGGAGGGGTGGCCCTGTACATCAGGAAGGCACTAGATGCCATTGAGAAGGAGATTAGGGACGATCGGGTTGAGTGCCTGTGGGTGAGAATTAGAGGGAAGGCCAACAGGGCTGACATCCTGGTTGCAGTCTGTTATAGACCACCCAACCAAGAGGAAGATGTTGAAGAAGCATTCTATAGGCAGCTTAAGGCTGTCTCAAGATCGCCTGACCTTGTTCTCATGGGTGACTTCAACCTGCCTGATATCTGCTGGGATCTCAACACAGCAGAGAGGAGACAGTCTAGGAGGTTCTTAGAGTGCATGGAGGACAGCTTCTTATCCCAGGTGCTGCAAGAGCCTACCAGGGGTAAGGCTATGCTTGACCTCCTCTTCACCAGTAGGGAAGGGCTGGTGGGTGATGTGGTGGTCAGAGGGTGTTTAGGGGCCAGTGACCACAAGATAATTGAATTCTCGGGTTTTGGTCAAGCTAAGAGGAGTAGCAAGAAGACCACTCTGGACTTCTGGAGGGCAGATATCAGGTTACTCAAGGAACTAATTCAGAGGGTTGCTTGGGATAAAGCCCTTAAAAATAAAGGGTTCCAGGAGAGCTGGACCTGCTTCAAGGAAGAAGACCTGTTGTAGGCGCAGGAACAGGCTGTGCCAATGTGCCGGAAGATGAGCCGCCGGGGCAGACGGCCAGCCTGGATGGTTAATGAACTTTTAATAGAACTAAGGGAAAAAAAGTGGGTGTATCACCTTTGGAAGAAAGGTGAAGCAACCCACGGAATGTTTAAGGATGTTGCTAAATCATGTAGGAAGAAAATTAGGGAGGCAAAAGCACATTTGGAGCTTAAACTGGCCTCTGCTGTGAAGGACAACAAAAAGCCCTTCTATAAATACATTAATAGCAAGAGGAAGGGAAGGGACAACCTCCACTCCTTGGTTGACATGGAAGGAAACGTTGTAACAAAAGATGAGGAAAAGGCAGAGGTACTTAACACCTTCTTTGCCTCAATTTTTACTAGCAGGACAGAATGTCTTCCAGACAGCTGGCCTGCAGAGCTGGCAGAAGGAGCCAGGGAGCTGCACAGTTTCCCTCTGTTCCATGAGCATGTAGTTGGAGCTCTCCTCAGCCGCTTGGATCCCCACAAGTCCATGGGACCAGATGGGATCCATCCTAGGGGGCTGAGAGAGCTGGCAGATGAGCTGGCCAAGCCACTATCCATCATCTTCCAGCAGTCCTGGCTCACTGGAGAGGTCCCAGAAGACTAGAAGCTGGCCAACATTGTGCCCATCCACAAGAAGGGCCGGCTGGATATTCTAGGCCTGTCAGCCTGACCTCAGTGCCAGGCAAGATTATGGAACAGGTCATCCTGAGTGCAATCACACAGCACTTACAGGATGGCCAAGGGATCAGGCCTAGCCAGCATGGATTTAGGAAGGGCAAGTCCTGCCTGACCAACCTGATCTCCTCCTATGATCAGGTGACCTACCTGGTGGATGTGGGGAGGTGTGTGGATGTGGTCTACCTGGACCTCAGCAAGGCCTTTCACACTGTCCCCCATAACAAACTCCTGGCCAAGCTGTCAGCCCATGGCTTGGATGGGAGCACACTGCGATGGGTTAGGAACCGGCTGGATGGCCGAGCCCAGAGAGTGGTGGTGGGTGGTGCCACATCCAACTGGCAGCCAGTCACTAGTGGAGTCCCCCACGGATCACTGCTGGGCCCTGTGCTCTTTAACATCTTTATTGATGATCTGGTTGAGGACATTGAGTCCATCATCAGTAAATTTGCTGATGACACCAAGCTTGGGGCAGGAGTTGATCTGCTGGAGGGTAGAGAGGCTCTGCAGAGAGACCTCGACCGGCTGGACAGATGGGCAGAATCCAGCGGCATGAAATTTAACACATCCATGTGCCGGGTTCAGCACATCGGCCACAACAACCCCATGCAGTGCTACAGGCTGGGGTCAGAGTGGCTGGAGAGCGGCCAGGCAGAGAGGGACCTGGGGGTACTGGTTGATGGTAGGCTGAACATGAGCCTGCATTGTGCCCAGGCAGCCAAGAGGGCCAATGGCATCCTGGCCTGCATCAGGAACAGTGTGGCCAGCAGGAGCAGAGATGTCTTTCTGCCCCTGTACACTGCACTGGTTAGGGTGCACCTCGAGTCCTGTGTCCAGTTCTGGGCCCCTCAGTTTAGGAAGGATGTTGACTTCCTGGAGCGTGTCCAGAGAAGGGCAACGAATTTGGTGAGGGCTTTGGAACATAAGGTCTATGAGGAGGAGACTGAGGGAGCTGGGATTGCTTAGCCTGGAGAAGAGGAGACTCAGGGGAGACCTTATCACTCACTTCAACTACCTGATGCGGGGTTGTAGACAGGCGGATGTTGGTCTCTTCTCCCAGGCAACCAGTGGCACAATGAGTGGACACAGTCTCAGGCTGCACCAGGGGAGGTTTAGGTTGGATGTTAGGAAGACGTTCTATACAGAGGGAGTGATTGCCCATTGGAATGAGCTGCCTGGGGAGGTGGTGGAGTTGCCGTCATTGGAGGTGTTCAGGAGGAGACTTGATGGGGTGCTTGGTGCCATGTTTTAGTTGTTTATGTGGGTTGGATTGGTTGATGGGTTGGACGCGTTGATCTTGAAGGTCTCTTCCAACCTGGTTTATTCTATGTAATTCTATGTAATTCTAGGAAAATTTTCCACTGATCTTGAATTTCTATTATATTCTATAGAACACAAATAAATTACTGTTGGATGTAAAAGGGAAAATAATGATAATAGCTAAATAATCCCATTTTTCTGATATCTAACGTAAAGTTAGTTTTGTAAACTAACTCTGGGTCTTTTTGGTCTCCTTCACTCTAGCAGATACTAACTGGTACTTCTGCTGGCTTGCTGACCTTGGCATGCATTCTTGTTGTGGTTAAGTCCTAACAGCTACTCTTTGCTCTTCTTTCTCTTGTCCCATGTATGGGGAGAGGGGGGAAGAGGAGGAAGCTGTTTGTAACTCCCTGGTTTTAACAAAGAAGGAATTTGTGTTGTTTACAAATTGTAAATATGTGTATATATTGTATATTTTGTACATATTCAATGCAATTCATGTTTACATTGTGGTTTTACTTGTAAATATAGCTTCATTTGCGTCTATCTGAGCTACTGTGGCAATTTTATTTTGGGGGGGAACTTCAAACCACCACAATGGATTGGAAAATTTGAATCTGAACCTTGCTTCAGTCCTTCTGGATTTCTAGTCAGGAAAAATCAAGAAAGCACTAGAAAAAGGAACAGAAGACTGAACTGTATGAAGATTATAAGTCGTTCTAAACAACCCATAACTTTCTGGCCTCCTAGTTATTCCTCTGATATAAAGAGTATTCTTTGTTAGCATAACCTAACTATTCTAAGTTTAGGGATGTTAAATTATAAAAAACCAGCTAAATCTTTATTGTTGACTTTAAAACATGAAAAAACCCTAAATTCTCTTGGTCATCTAGCAGAAATATATAGGTACTAGAAGGTATAGGGGCCCAAGATAGTTGGTTAATATTCAAGGACCACTTCTTCCAAGCTCAAGTTCAGAGCATTCCAACAGGTAGAAAATAAAGAAAAGGAACTAGGAGACCTGCATGGTTAAGTAGGGAACTGCTGGTTAATGGAAGAAGAGAGTCATGGAAGAAGGGGCTGGCCACTTGGGAGGAGTATAAGACCATTGTCAGAGGAGGTAGGGAGGCTGCTAGGAAAGCTTGGAATTCAATGTTGCAAGGGAGGTCAAGGTCAACAGAAAGAGCTTCTTTGAATACATTACCAGAAAAACTAACACTAGAGGCAATGCAGGCCCACAGCTGAATGAGGTGTGTGCCTTGGTGACAGAGGATACAAAGAAGGCAGAGTTACTGAATGATGTCTTTGTCTATAGTGCTGGAGACTGTCCTCAGGAGCCCCAGACCGCTGAGGCCCCAGAGGAAGGAGAAGTTTTCTTTGGTTGATGAGAACTGTGTTAGGGAACAGTTAAGTCATCTGGACATCCATAAAAACCTGAGCCCTGAAGGCATGCACCCAAGGGTACTGAGGGAGCTGGCAGAGGTCATTGCCAGACCACTCTTCACCATCTTTGGTAATTCTTGACAGACAGGAGAGGTTCCTGGGGACTAGAGTAAGGAAAAGATCATTCCAATCTTCAAACAGTGTCAGAAGGGACACAGCCTGTCCTTAGTGCTGTCCTTAGGTATATCAAGGACAGGAGGGTCATTAGGAGCAGTCAGCATAGTTTTACCAATGGGGAAGTCATGTATGACCAACCTAATAGCCTTTTATGAGCACATGACCAGGTGGATAGATGATGATAGGGTAGTGGATGTAGCTTATCTTGATTTCAGTAAAACATTTGACACTGTCTCCCACAGCATTCTTGCAGCTAAACAGAGGAAGTGTGGTCTGGATGATCAGGTAGGGAGGTGGATTGGGAACTGGTTGAAGGAAAGAAGTCAGAGACATGTGGTAAATGGGACAGAGTCTAGTTGGAGGCCTGTATCTAGTGGAGTCCCTCAGGGGTCAGGACTGGGACCAGTCCTATTTGATATATTCATCAATGACCTGGATGAGGGAACAGAGACCACTGCCAGCATGTTTGCTGATAACAGAAAAGCAGGAGGAGTGGCTGATACACCAGAGGGTTGTGCTGCCTTTCAGTGAGACATAGGCAGGCTGGAGATTTGGGCAGGGAGAAATTTAATAAACTTCAACAAGGGCAAGTGTAGAATCTTGCACGTGGGAAAGAACAACCCCATGTACTGAATACATAGAATACATAGAATAAACCAGGTTGGAAAAGACCCTGAAGATCATCGTGTTCAACCCATCAACCAATCCAACCCACCTAATCAAATAAACCATGGCACCAAGCGCCCCATCAAGTCTCCTCCTGAACACCTCCAATGATGGTGACTCCACCACCTCCCCAGGCAGCACATTCCAATGGGCAATCACTCCCTCTGTATAGAACGTCTTCCTAACATCCAACCTAAACCTCCCCTAGCAGAGCCTGAAACTGTGTCCTCTTGTTCTGGTACAGGCTGCCTGGGAGAAGAGACCAACATCCGCCTGTCTACAACTCCCCATCAGGTAGTTGTAGAGAGCAATAAGGTGACCCCTGAGTCTCCTCTTCTCCAAGCTAAGCAATCCCAGCTCCCTCAGCCTCTCCTCATAGGGCTTGTGTTCCAAAGCCCTCATCAAATTCATTGCCCTTCTCTGGACTCGTTCCAGCAAGTCAACATCCTTCCTAAACTGAGGGGCCCAGAACTGGACACAAGACTCGAGGTGCACCCTAACCAGTTGTGAGAGATTAATAAGTTTGTCTCTCTCGGTGTACTCAACAAAGATGAAATCACTTGCTGTTTGCCCAGACAATATGTATTGGGCAGAGCCACTTTGGACTCTTGGAAGGTGCAAAGATAACATTGCTCACTGGGCCACAGCTGGCCTACAACAATGACCCAGCCATTCACGCCTTCAGGGCAAGACAATCTCCACCCATCAAGTACCCTGGGCAGGATGCAGGAATGTGGGGGGATTGTCTGAATGGAAATGGGGGAGATGGAGATTCCAGCCCCCTCCAGCCAGGATCTTGCCCAAACACACAGCAATACACAGAACCTAAGGATTATTTCCTGCCACTGGAATTCCTGAGGGACCATATTTTAATATATAACTAAGGACTAAAAACTGTATAAAAGACTGGTTTTTAGAGAGAGAAACGGAGGAGAAAAACGGGGAGAAAAACGGAGATGAAGGAAAACACAGGAGATGGACCAGGCCGCTGAGAAGAGAAAGCCGGGACAATGTTGCTCCGGAGAAAAGAAGCTGCCCGGAGGACCACAGCTCCAGCCAACGCCTCAGCACCCTTTCTCTACAGACCCAGGCTGCCCAGAGGAGTCCCAGCACCGTTCCTGTATCAACCTAACATCTCCCCAGAGGACCACAGCTGTTCTCCAGCAAAAGCCTCAGCACCGTTTCCCTACAAACCAAATATCACCTGCAGCACCTTTCCTCCACAGACTTTAACTGTCTTGGGGGGGGATGAGGGCTATGGTAATATAATTCCTTTCCTCTTCTCTCTCTCTTCTCTCTCTCCCTCTCTATTTTCTCCCTCTCCCTTTCTTATGTCCACTTTCTCTATTTTCTCCATCTCCCTTTCTTATGTCCACTTTATTTATGCAATAAATAGTCTAGCTGTTAATACTTTGGCCTCGTTTGTGCCTCTAATTTCACAACATGGGAATACTTAAAAGAACTGTGTCTCTAGACAGAGACATTTAGTGTCTCCAGACCTTGACACCAGTGCAGTGTACAGGGGCAGAAAGACATCTCTGCTCCTGCTGGCCACACTGTTCCTGATGCAGGCCAGGATGCCATTGGCCCTCTTGGCTGCCTGGGCACAATGCAGGCTCATGTTCAGCCTACCATCAACCAGTACCCCCAGGTCCCTCTCTGCCTGGCCGCTCTCCAGCCACTCTGACCCCAGCCTGTAGCACTGCATGGGGTTGTTGTGGCCGATGTGCTGAACCCGGCACATGGATGTGTTAAATTTCATGCCGCTGGATTCTGCCCATCTGTCCAGCCGGTCGAGGTCTCTCTGCAGAGCCTCTCTACCCTCCAGCAGATCAACTCCTGCCCCAAGCTTGGTGTCATCAGCAAATTTACTGATGATGGACTCAATGTCCTCAACCAGATCATCAATAAAGATGTTAAAGAGCACAGGGCCCAGCAGTGATCCGTGGGGGACTCCACTAGTGACTGGCTGCCAGTTGGATGTGGCACCACCCACCACCACTCTCTGGGCTCGGCCATCCAGCCGGTTCCTAACCCATCGCAGTGTGCTCCCATCCAAGCCATGGGCTGACAGCTTGGCCAGGAGTTTGTTATGGGGGACAGTGTGAAAGGCCTTGCTGAGGTCCAGGTAGACCACATCCACACACCTCCCCACATCCACCAGGTAGGTCACCTGATCATAGGAGGAGATCAGGTTGGTCAGGCAGGACTTGCCCTTCCTAAATCCATGCTGGCTAGGCCTGATCCCTTGGCCATCCTGTAAGTGCTGTGTGATTGCACTCAGGATGACCTGTTCCATAATCTTGCCTGGCACTGAGGTCAGGCTGACAGGCCTAGAATATCCAGCCGGCCCTTCTTGTGGATGGGCACAATGTTGGCCAGCTTCTAGTCTTCTGGGACCTCTCCAGTGAGCCAGGACTGCTGGAAGATGATGGATAGTGGCTTGGCCAGCTCATCTGCCAGCTCTCTCAGCCCCCTAGGATGGATCCCATCTGGTCCCATGGACTTGTGGGGATCCAAGCGGCTGAGGAGAGCTCCAACTACATGCTCATGGAACAGAGGGAAACTGTGCAGCTCCCTGGCTCCTTCTGCCAGCTCTGCAGGCCAGCTGTCTGGAAGACATTCTGTCCTGCTAGTAAAAATTGAGGCAAAGAAGGTGTTAAGTACCTCTGCCTTTTCCTCATCTTTTGTTACAACGTTTCCTTCCATGTCAACCAAGGAGTGGAGGTTGTCCCTTCCCTTCCTCTTGCTATTAATGTATTTATAGAAGGGCTTTTTGTTGTCCTTCACAGCAGAGGCCAGTTTAAGCTCCAAATGTGCTTTTGCCTCCCTAATTTTCTTCCTACATGATTTAGCAACATCCTTAAACATTCCGTGGGTTGCTTCACCTTTCTTCCAAAGGTGATACACCCACTTTTTTTCCCTTAGTTCTATTAAAAGTTCATTAACCATCCAGGCTGGCCGTCTGCCCCGGCGGCTCATCTTCCGGCACATTGGCACAGCCTGTTCCTGCGCCTACAACAGGTCTTCTTCCTTGAAGCAGGTCCAGCTCTCCTGGAACCCTTTATTTTTAAGGGCTTTATCCCAAGCAACCCTCTGAATTAGTTCCTTGAGTAACCTGATATCTGCCCTCCAGAAGTCCAGAGTGGTCTTCTTGCTACTCCTCTTAGCTTGACCAAAACCCGAGAATTCAATTATCTTGTGGTCACTGGCCCCTAAACACCCTCTGACCACCACATCACCCACCAGCCCTTCCCTACTGGTGAAGAGGAGGTCAAGCATAGCCTTACCCCTGGTAGGCTCTTGCAGCACCTGGGATAAGAAGCTGTCCTCCATGCACTCTAAGAACCTCCTAGACTGTCTCCTCTCTGCTGTGTTGAGATCCCAGCAGATATCAGGCAGGTTGAAGTCACCCATGAGAACAAGGTCAGGCGATCTTGAGACAGCCTTAAGCTGCCTATAGAATGCTTCTTCAACATCTTCCTCTTGGTTGGGTGGTCTATAACAGACTGCAACCAGGATGTCAGCCCTGTTGGCCTTCCCTCTAATTCTCACCCACAGGCACTCAACCCGATCGTCCCTAATCTCCTTCTCAATGGCATCTAGTGCCTTCCTGATGTACAGGGCCACCCCTCCACCCCTTCTTTCTTGCCTGTCTCTCCTGAAGAGCTTGTAGCCATCAATTTTAGCATTCCAGTCATGTGAGTCATCCCACCACGTCTCTGTGATGGCAACTGCATCATAACTCTCAAGCTGCCACAAGGCTTCTAGCTCCTTTTGTTTGTTACCCGTGCTTCGTGCATTAGTTGTACATGCACTTCAGCTGGGCTGCTGGTTTCACCT
The DNA here is from genome assembly GCF_026170545.1 of Melanerpes formicivorus. Lineage (NCBI taxonomy): Eukaryota > Metazoa > Chordata > Aves > Piciformes > Picidae > Melanerpes > Melanerpes formicivorus. Next base: position 11,827,216 of record NW_027142353.1, on the reverse strand, counting down.
CTGACTCTAGCTTATCGCCCCCAGACTCTTGCCTGAGGGGACTAGTTTCAGTCCCTTCCCCCTTCGAAACTAGTTTAAAGCTCTGTTGATGAGACCTGCCAATTCCCTTCCCAGAATCTTTTTACCTTTGGGGGACATGCCGTTCTCATATACTGTGACCTTTCCCCTCCTCTGGGTACAGATGTACTCCATCTGTTGCCAGCTGACCTGATGCAGTAGAAAGTTTTCCAAGATCAAAAACCCCAAAATTCTTTTGACTGCGCCAGCCTCTAAGCCACTTGTTAACTATAGCTGCTGACCTGTTTGTTCCTTATGGTATTCCCTCCTGCAACTAAGGGTATTGATGAAAAAATTATTTGTGCACCTGACCCCTCAACCAGGTCTCCCAGGGCCCTGAAGTCATCTTTGATAGCCCTGGGAGTTCTGGTTGCAACATCATCATTCCCTAAATGCATAACTAGTAAGGGATAGTAGTCAGAGGGCTGCACCAGTCTAGGCAGCCTTCTGGTAACATCATTAACTTGGGCTCCTGGCAGAGAACTGAGTTCCCTATGAGATGGGTCTGGCCAACATATGGGGCCCTCTGTTCCCCTCAGAAGAGAATCACCAATAACAATTACCCTCCTCTTTTTTTTGAGGGAGCAGGTCCTGATGCCAGGGGAAGGCTGTTTAACCTTAGGCTGTTTAGCCTTAGGCTGTTTAACCTTAGGCTGTTTAGCCTCAGGGAGAACCCCAGATGGTGTGTCCTCTGGCATCAGGATCATCTCACCCTCGATCTCCAGTGCCCCATACCTGTTTTCCAAGAGCAGCGGGGAAGATGAGGGGAGGCAAGGAGGTTTAACCTTGCATCTTTTGAGAGGAACCTGCATCCATTCCCCTCTGCTTTTTGGATAACCAGCCTCTGCTGGGGGAGCCTGCAGAGCCTGCTTACTCTGGTTCATCTCTTTCTTACATTCCCTTACATCTCTAAGACTAGCAACCTCGTCCTTCAGTCTGGCCACCAGATTAAGCAGATAGTCAATCTGCTCACACCTTATGCAAGAGTTGCCCCCCCTACCCTGCATCTCAAGAGCCAGGCTCCAGCACTCTCTACAGCCAGATACTTGGACAGCTACCTGCTTCTGTTCTACCTCAGTCTGGTTTGACACTGATTTTTTTAGGGAGATTTTGCTGCGAGTTACAACCATGCCTGTTCCTGGCCACGCACCTACGGGACAAAAAAAACTTAGAAAAAGTGCGGCGGTGCATGAGAGCATGAGAGAATACGAGAGAAGACGGGAGAGCTTCCCGCTGAATGGAACCTCCACGAGCTGTGGCTGTGCCTTTTAAAATCTGCCACTGATGATACTGAGATCACGAGCCGCAGGCACATGAAAAGCGGTTCCTGCAAGCCTCGCAGCCTCGCAGCGCTTGCAGAAATCTCTGCGGTGCTGGCAGTTCCTGTAGCCCAAGAAGAAGAGCAGTGAATGGCTGCCAGGGGCTGCTGGTCCTGGCACGGTTCTGAGAGGGCTTCCTGCCAAATGGAACCCCCACGAGCCGCGTCTGTGGCTTTTAAAATCTGCCACCAATGACGTTGAGATCATGAGCCTCAGGCATGTGAAAAGACGATTCCTGCAAGCCTCGCAGCCTCACAGCGCTTGCAGAAATCTACGTGGTGCCAGTGGTTCCTGTAGCCCAAGAAGCAGAGCAGCAAATGACCTCCGGGGGCTGCTGGTCCTGGTGTGGTTCCGCAAGGGCTTCCTGCCAAATGGAACCCCCGTGAGCCATGGCTGTGGCTTTTAAAATCTGCCACTGATGACACTGAGATCATGAGCCTCAGGCATGTAAAAAGATGGTTCCTGCAAGCCTCGCAGGTTGGGGACTGACCTGTTGGAGACAAGTAAAGGGGAAAGGGACGAGGGGGTGCTAGTGGAAGGAAGGTTGACGATGAGCCAGCAATGTGTTCTTGTGGCCGAGAAGGCCAATGCCATTCTGGGGTGTATTAGAAGGGGTGTGGTTAGTAGGTTGAGAAAGGTTCTCTGCCCCCTCTACTCTGCCCTGGATAGGCCTTATCTGGAATATTGTCTCCAGATCTGGGCCACTCAGTTTAAGATGGACAGGGAACTGCTTGAGCGAGTCCAGTACAGAGGTACAAAAATGATCAAGGGAATGGAACATTTTCCTTACAAGGACAGATTGAGGGAGCCAAGTGTCTTTAGTTTGGAGAAGAGGAGACCAGGGGGTGACTTCATTGATGTTTATAAATATGTAAAGGGTGAGTACCAAGAGGATAGAGCCAGGCTCTTCTCAGTGATGCCAAATGACAGGACAAGGGGAAATGAGTGGAAGTTGAGGCACAAGAAGTTCCATGTAAACATGAGGAATGTTTTTTTTTCACTGTGAGGGTGTCAGAACACTGGAACAGGCTGCCCTGGGTGTGACAGTTTTAGTCTGTGCCTTTAAGGCACTACCACAATGGGGAATTGTAGAGTCTCTTTCTTTGGAGATATTCAAAACCTGCCTGAATTCATTCCTGTGCGATCTACTTCAGGTGATCCTGCTCTGGCAGGGGAGTTGGACTAGATGATCTTTCAAGGTCATTTCCAACCCCTAACATTCTGTGATTCCTTTGCACTACATAATACACCATTATTGTCTTGTCATGTAGAGCAGAAATGGATACTAGTTTGTAGAAAACCTTCTGTGATTCAGGCTTTGGCTTGTAGATGCCTCTCTCTTTTCTCTTTTCTTTGTGCTATCGCTACAATTGAGATGATCCAGGATAAATTCTAGTAGGGCTGCTTCAAACGCTCATGTTTAACTTGGAAACATGTTTATAAAGCATCAACACCAATTTTAACACTACCAGATAAGTATTATTAAAGACTGCAAAATTTGTGGCAGTAGGAAGATCTATTTGTAATGTGTGTATAATGGAAATACAGTTCTCCAAGTTCAGCCATTGTTGTCTGGCTGAGCTATTTATTATTAAATATTTACAATGACATTTCTTAGTTGGAAAAAATGAAGTCCTTATTAATTGTCTTTTGATGTTTTGATGGTGATTACAAGAAACATGAGAAGATCCATGGAGAGAGATGTAGGAAAAACATAACCACTGGAGATAAGAAATGAGCATATTTCAATATAAATGAATAACAAAGGAACTATTTCATTCATCACTCAGAAACAAATGCATTCATATAGTGAGCTGATAATGTTTTACCAGCATTCACAATGGATGAATAATTTTGAATTGTAAACCTGTACCTGATAGTAGCTCTGACAAGACAGACTGTTTCAGTTATTCCTGAATATATAAACAATGTTTCTGTGAATCCTAGCTAAAGAAATAAAGGCTTTTGCAAGATTCATCAGTCATACACTTGAGAAAAAGATAAATACTTTCCCTAGTTTAACCTCATATATTTTGCCCCTATTTTATGTTCATTAAAAAAAAATATATGTAAGTATGTACGTTTTAATACTGCATACATTAAAATTTAATTTCATTGCATTTCATTTAATTTCTATTTAGAATAAACCAAACCAGGTTGGCAGAGACCTTCAAGATCATCGCGTCCAACCCATCAACCAATCCAGCCCACCTAAACAACTAAACCATGGCACCAAGCACCCCATCAAGTCTCCTCCTGAAAACCTCCAATGACAGCGACTCCACCACCTCCCCAGGCAGCTCATTCCAATGGGCAAACACTCTTTCTGTATAGAACTTCTTCCTGACCTAAACCTCCCCTGGCGCAACCTGACACTGTGTCCTCTTGTACTGGTACTGGCTGCCTGGGAGAAGAGACCACCATCTGCCTGTCTACAACCTCCCTTCAGGTAGTTGTAGAGAGTGATAAGGTCACCCCTGAGACTCCTCTTCTCCAGGCTGGGCAACCCCAGCTCCCTCAGTCTTTCCTCATATGGCTTGTGTTCCAAAGCCCCTCACCAAATTCGTTGCCCTTCTCTGGACTCGTTCCAGCAAGTCAACATCCTTCCTAAACTGAGGGGCCCAGAACTGCACGCGGTACTCGAGGTGCGGCCTAACCAGTGCAGTGTACAGGGGCAGAATGACCTCCCTGCTCCTGCTGACCACACTGTTCCTGATGCAGGCCAGGATGCCATTGGCCCTCTTGGCTGCCTGGGCACACTGCAAGCTCATGTTCAGCCTACCATTGACCAGTACCTCCAGGTCCCTCTCTGCCTGGCTGCTCTCCAGCCACTCTGACCCCAGCCTGTAGCACTGCATGGGGTTGTTGTGGCCACTGTGCAGAACCCGGCACGTGGATGTGTTAAATCTCATGCTGTTGGACTCTGCCCATCTGTCCAGCCTGTCGAGGTCCCTCTGCAGAGCCTCTCTACCCTCCAGCGATCAACTCCTGCACCCAGCTTGGTGTCGTCAGCAAATTTACTGATGATGGACTCAATGTCTTCAACCAGATCATCAATAAAGATGTTAAAGAGCATGGGGCCCAGCACTGATCCTTGGGGCACACCACTAGTGACTGGCCGCCAGCTGGATGTGGCACCATTCACCACCACTCTCTGGGCTCAGCCCTTTCAGCCGGTTCCTAACACAATGCAGTGTGCTCCCGTCCAAGCCATGGGCTGACAGCTTGGCCAGCAGTTTGTTATGGGGGACGGTGTCGATGAGGTCCAAGTAGACCATGGCCACAGGCCTCCCCACATCCACCAGGCGGGTCACCTGATCATAGAAGGAGATCAGGTTGGTCAGGCAAGATCTGCCCTTCCTAAATCCATGCTGGCTAGGCCTGATCCCTTGGCCATCCTGTAAGTGCTGTGTGATTGCACTCAAGATGACCTGTTCCATAATCTTGCCTGGCACTGAGGTCAGGCTGACAGGCCTAGAATTCCCTGGCTCATCCAACCGGCCCTTCTTGTGGATGGGCACAATGTTGGCCAGCTTCCAGTCTTCTGGGACCTCTCCAGTGAGCCAGGACTGCTGGAAAATGATGGATAGTGGCTTGGCCAGCTCATCTGCCAGCTCTCTCAGCCCCCTAGGATGGATCCCATCTGGTCCCATGGACTTGTGGGGATCCAAGCGGCTGACGAGAGTTCCAACCACCTCCTCATGGAACAGAGGGAAACTGTGCAGCTCCCTGGCTCCTTCTGCCAGCTCTGCAGGCCAGCTGTCTGGAAGACGTTCTGTCCTGCTAGTAAAAATTGAGGCAAAGAAGTTGTTAAGTACCTCTGTCTTTTCCTCATCCTTTGTTACAACATTTCCCTCCATGTCAACCAAGGAGTGGAGGTTGTCCTTGCATATCTATGAAACTTCTTGAATGACCATACATTTCTTGTACCAGAAGAATTACAGAACTGTGTGGTGTTGTAATGGGTTATGCCCATCCTGAGAGCAGGGGTGGGGGAGGGCTTGTGAGAGCTTTGCCCTCCCTGGAGCGGGTTTTCCTGCTGGGAAACTGTGTTAGTCTGTTCCACTCCCCCTCCCTGTCCAGCAAGCTGATAAAAAGGAAGACATTAAAGCCATTTCCTCTCTTTTGCTCCTGCCTTTACTGGATAAGAGGATTGCTGCTGGCTTCCTGCTTCTCTGCCACATGTCAGGCCTCGTCCTCCTCCTCTTCCCTGCTACATCCACGCCTCTTTAAAGGACTTCAAAGGGCTGTTTTTGTATGCATACTTTCCCCATCCCTCCTTGTTCCTTTCCCTTGTGAACCAGTCCTATTGTTTTACATACATTTTTTTTAATTTTATTTTTTTTTCCAAACCGATTCCAAATTATTTGTCAGTAGATTTGCTCCTTCCCTATCTTTTTCTCTTGATCAGGAGAGAGGAGGAGGGAGGGATTCTTAGCCTTGCCCCCCATCTGAGATGTTAAATCCCAGTTAAGACTCAAACCACCACAAGTCTCTGTACAAAACATCCATACCAGCCATGAAAATTCCAAAGCACAGGACCTCTTTTTATCCAACTTTGAATATAAGGCATATTTTCATAGTGCAAGACAGACCAAACCTATTTGAAATGCTAATCTGTTGTTCTCCGCAGGTTTTTTGGGGTCTGCAGCTATCATATTAAAGGAAGATAAAATTAAGCTAGATTCATAAAGTGTAATATACTGCCATGAATGTTGGTGAAAATGGAAAGTTACTTTGAATACATTTTAGTTTTAACTTCATAGCAGTAAATTGTCACTCAAACCAGAGCAATAGAGAATTCATATTGGTGTGAAAATATACCACCTTACAAATAAAATATTTGCCTTTATATAGAAGCAATGAATATTTAATGAATGTACCACACTTGTAAGTTCAATTTAAACTTTGAATTATAACTATTTCTAGTATATAAGGAACTTCATGTTGCAGCATTCTTCTTCACAAGAAGTTTTAATGATAGTTTAATTTCTTTTTGACTATTTGAAAGAAATTTTGTGGCATTGACCAAAATCATATGTGTGATTTTCACTGTTACTCATTTTCAGAATCACAGAATTGTCAGGGTTGGAAGGGAACTCAAGGAACATCCAGTTCCAAACCCCCAGCATGGGCAGGGACCCCTCACAATAGATCAGGTTGCCCAGAGCCACATCCAGCCTGGCCTTAAAATTGTCCAGGGTTGGGGCTTCCACCACCACCCTGGGCAACCTGTTCCAGTGTCTTGCCACCCTCATGGTGAAGAGCTTCTTCCTAACATGCAATTTGAATCTACCCACTTCTAGTTTTGCTTCATTCCCCCTAGTCCTATGTGAGAGACTAAAAGTTTGTCTCTCTTGGTGTGACTCAACACAGATAAAATCACTTGCTGCTTGCCCAGAAAATTGCTGATATGTGTTGGGCAGAGCCGCTGGAAGGAAGGTGCAAAGATCATGTAGGAATCCTGTCTACCAATCCTGGATGCAAATCACCTTGTGATTGCATCATGATAACCCTGGTCTGCAGCTGGCCTACAACAATCGACCAAGTACCCAGCCATCAAGCCTTCAGGACAAGATTTCCTGGTCCCTGAATTCCTGAGGGACAATACTAAAAAATGTATAAAAGACTTGCGCAACTACTGGCTTGTGGAAGAAAAATATGGGGGACTATGTCCCCCAGACTGGATGATTAGATAGAAGAAAAATGCAGAGGAAAACACAGGACAATGCCGCTGAGAAAGAAAGCACGAGAGATGGGAAAGGCCAGGACAATGCTGCTCCAAAGAAAAGAGGCCGTGGAGCCTGGAAGAAGCAGACTGAATCCTCTCTCCGTGTCCTAAGTTCCACCTGCTACATCTCATGGAGCTGAAGAGGCTGCCCAGAGGACCACATCTCTTCTCCAGCCAAAGCCTCAGCACCCTTTCTCTACAGACCCAGGCTGCCCAGAGGACCACAGTTCTTCTCCAGCCAAAGCTTCAGCACCGTTTCTCTACAAACCCAACATCTCCTGCAGCACCTTTCCTCCACAGACTCAAACTGTCTTGGGGGGGTTAGGGGTGTGGTAATATAATTCCTTTCCTCTTCTCTCTCTCTTCTCTCTCTCCCTCTCTATTCTCTCTCCCCTTCTGATACATTCACTTTATTTATGTAATAAATAGTCTAGCTGTTGATATTTTGGCCTCGTTTGTGCCTCTAATTTCACAACACAGGAATATTCAAAACAACTGAGTCTCTTTCCCTTTCTGGACCGAGACATCCTATAAATACAAACATCCTAAAAAGTCCCTCATGAGCTTTCTTGTAGGCCCCCTTAGGTACTGGAAGGCCACAATAAGGTCTTCTTGGAGCTTTCTTTTCTCCAAACTGAATAACCTTAACTCCCTCAGTCTGTCTTCATAGGAGGCTCCAGCCTACTGACCATCCTCATGGCCTCTGAACATGCTCCAGCACCTCCATGTCTTTGGTTGCAATCTATTTAGCCTGTTTAAAAGGAAGGTAATTGTTACACACTTCTTAAAAAATTACATAAACACTGTTGTGTTTACTTAGGCAACATTTCATTGAAATCCTTGTCTATGCATTCTTGCTTGTATAATCAGAAATAAAAGGTCTGAATTAAGAGAAATAATTAATAAATAGGTCTCTGAATGAAAAATACCTGAACAATTGTCATGGGTTGAGTTGAATCTGACAGCTTCAAAAATGAAAGCACTGGCTAAAGCAAAGTATTATGGGGCTTGAACATGGAAGACTTCCTGTTCCAATTACTGGTTCAGAATTCCAGGTTCATTGGGTGTTGTACTTTTCAGATGGGATGGCGGTGGGACAAGGAGGGATGGGGGTGTAGTTTTATGGCTTCGGTTTTTGGCTTGCTCACTTCTGCTTGCTGCTGTTTTGCTCTGTGCTGCTTCTGCAAATAGCCTAAGGTAATTATGCATTTTGTACTAAATTTTTCTGATTTTGATCAGTAAAATGTGTTCATATCTCACTTTTTTTTTGTCTCAATTTTGAGTTTTCATGTGTTACTTTTCCTTAATTTCTGTGTTGGGAAAATAGACAGGTTAACCTGATAGTTTGGTTTCGCCTGTTTTGCTTTGATTCAAACCATTACAACAATAAAATATGAAAAAAAAACCCTGACAATCACAATATGGAAAGTCACTTTCTCAGTCTGTTTATAGTTTGTGTTGTAAATTATTTCAGTTTTCATTTGTGAAAATATGGTTCTGCTCCCTATGCTTTGCTGCCAAAAGCAACCCAGACTGGGTAGAATGGAATGGAATGGAATGGAATGGAATGGAATGGAATGGAATAGAATAGAATAGAATAGAATAGAATAGAATAGAATAGAATAGAATAGAATAGAATAGAATAGGATAGAACTAACCAGGTTGGAAGAGACCTTTGAGATCATCGAATCCAACCTATCATCCAACAATACCTAATCAACTAAACCATGGCAACAAGTGCCCCATCCAGTCTCTTCCTAAACACCTCCAGTAATGGGAATCCGCCCCCTCCCTGGACAGCCCATTCTAATGGCCAATCACTCTTTCTGTGAAGAACTTCTTCCTAACATCCAGCCTAAACCTCCCCTGGCACAGCTTGAGACTGTGTCCTCTTGTTCTGGTGCTGGTTGCCTAGGAGAAGAGACCAACCCCTACCTGGTTACAACCTCCCTTCAGGGAGTTGTAGAGAGCAAGAAGGTCTCCCCTGAGCCTCCTCTTCTCCAGGCTAAGCAACCCCAGCTCCTTCAGCCTCTCCTCATGGGGCTTGTGCTCCAAACCCCTCACGAGCTTTGTTGCCCTTCTCTGGACATGTTTGAGTATCTCAATATCCTTCTTAAACTGAGGGACCAGAACTGAACACAGTACTCAAGGTTTGGCCTAACCAGTGCTGAGTACAGGGGCACAATGACTTACCTGCTCCTGCTGACCACACTATTCCTGACACAGGCCAGGATGCCATTGGCTGTCTTGGCCACCTGGGCAGACTGCTGGCTCATTTTCAGCCTACTATCAATCAGTACCCCTTTCTGCCTGGCTGCTCTCCAGCCACTCTGATCCCAGCCTGTAGCAATGCATGGGGGTTTTGTGGCCAATGTGTAGAACCCAGTACTTAGATGTGTTGGATCCTGCCCATCTGTCCAGCCTGCCAAGGTCCCTCTGCAGAGCTCTCCCACCCTCTAACAGATCAACACCTTCCCTCAGTTTGGTGTCATATGCAGATTTACTGATGATGGACTCAATTCCCTCATCCAGGTCAATGATAAAGATATTAAAGAGCATGGGGCCCAGCACGGATCCCTGGGAGACACCACTAGTGACTGGCCTCCAAATGGATGTGGCACCATTCACCCCCACTCTCTGGGCTTGGCCATCCAGCCAGTTCCTAACCCAGCACAGAGTGCTTCTGTCCAAGCCACAAACTGGCAGGTTGGCCAGGAAAAAAAAATGAAAAAATGAAAACTGTATTGTCCTTAAAGGACAACATATTGTCCGTAAGCATGTAAACAAGTTATGCTTCTAATGTAAATATGTTATACAAGTAAATATACACCCAAAAGACATAACTCTCCAAGAGGCAATTGATTTTCCCTGTCTTAAAAGACTATCTTAGATAGGATCAACATTGGACAGTAAATATCTCTCTTAATTATGGAGGGATTGAAATGAGAAAGAACCTTTACTGGAATTCATTTTACATAATTTCATATGTTTTATTTCAAATCAGTCATGTAGTCTAAGACAGCGATTAAAACTCTCTCTATTTAATGCAAATTTACTGCCTCTTCAATTAATTCATCATTTCAGCCTTTAGCCTTTTTGCCTATTTTTAGATTGAACTGAGTATTTCTCTCAAAGATTTTTTTTTTTTTTTTTTCAATTATTATTGTAGAGGAAGAATTCAAATAAATCAAAGGCAGAACTAGTCAAGATTAACTATTCCCACAGTCATTTTGTTTTTTCTGGAAATTTTCTGGTTTCTTCTGTCACTCACAGAAAAGTTGCAAAGCTCTACAAGAAATCTGAAGTATTAATAAAAATCTAGATGTTTATTTGGAGCTATGCAGAAGAAAGCTATACATTATATTTATTCTGTAATATACTATTTCCTTTCATCTCCAGTTACCTCATATTTTTTTCCTGTAAGATATAGGATATATTGTATTGTAGTGTTGTAACTACTGTACCAATATCTTCCTTGGACAGCTTCGCATACAAATCAATGACCTCAGTTCAGAAGTCTTAGATGAGATTTAGAATCAGAAGATATTTGGCCTTTCCATAGATTTGGCGATAATGTAAATTATTCTGTGAGCTTATTTGACATGGGAATGACACTATATGCAATGTAAGGAAGTTCATATCAGCTAACACTTAGTCTTCTAGGCTGTATCTCCAATGTCACTTGCTGGTTCATGGACAAAGACGAACATCTCATGTCTCCACTACTCAAAGCGAAACTGGTAAAAAGCTGCTGACTGTCTTTCTGAAAAAGAGCTGCAGGTGTTTTGCAGTAGGCCACCATATTTCATAGGATGAGGAAAAAAAGTGTTTCATAACCTGGGTAAGATGTGAGAGTACCTAAGGTTGTTCAAAAACATAAAGTATCCTAAGACAATTCTGTAGGAGACAAATCAAGTGTATTTTTTTTTTTTTGGGGGGTAGTTTTGGTTTTCTTTACTTGGTTGGTTGTGCAGGGGTTTTGTTCGTTTGATTCTTTTTTTTTAACACAAATAAATGCTGTACAGTTTTATCAGCCTTTCATCATATGGAAGGCTTCCCACACCTTTGTTCATCTTTGTCACCTTTTCTCTGGACCCTCTCCAGCCTGTCCACATATCTTTTTGTACAAGGGGGATGAAAACTGAACACACGTGTGAACTGAGATGTTCTGAGTAGAATGAAAAAATTACCTTATCTTTGGTGATTCCCTTGATGCAACCCAGCATACTCTAAGCTTTTCATGCTCCTACAAGCACTCTTCATTCATATTGAGCTTGTTGTCCACCAGGATCTTGAGCTCCCTTTCCAAAGAGCTGCTCCCCAGACAGGTAGATGGCAGTCTGTGCTGCATTCCAGAATATATTTTACCAGGTGCAAGACCTTGCACATGTCCTTGCTGAACTTCATAAAGTTCATATTCACACACTCTTCCAGCTTATCTAGGTCTTCTTTCAGGGTTGCTTTCTCCTTTGAAGTGTCCAGCTTGGTACCATTGTCAAACTTCATGAGGTTACATTAATATCATCATCCATAACACTCACAAAGATATTAAACAGTGCTAGACCCAATCAATCCCTGAGGTACCCCACTTGGGACAGGTTACCAGCTTGAAAAGGAGCTGTATGCCACCACCCTATAGCCTATCAGCCAGCTTCATGTACACCTCACAGATGTTTGTATAGATTGTAACTCATCAGTTTATCTAGGAGGTCATTGTGAGGAGTCATACTGAAGAAATTCAGGTAGAAAACATTCGCCACTCAGCTGGGCAGGTTATGTTGTCAGTGATTAGGTTTATTAAGCACATTTTGTCCTTGGTGAATCTCTACTGTATTTTCCCAATCACATGGTTCATCTGACTTGTAAAAGCCACCAGGAAGATTTGTTTCATAGTTGTCCCAGTGACTGAAGTAAGGCTCATGGGCCTATTATGTCCTCTTCCTGTAAACCCTTCTTGTTGATAGGAGTAATTTCCTTCTTCCAGTCTTCTTGGACTTCACCTGGTCTCTACAGCTTCTCAAAGATTATGGAAAGTGGCTTCACAATTATCTCTCATCACTTTCAGTTGGTAAACATCCGGCCTCATTGATGCATAGGGGTCAAGCTCCTGTAACTGTTCACACAGATCCACCATCTGTGGAGGAAGAGTTTCTATGTTTGCATCAACTTGTATTTTTGTTTCCAAAGCCTGATACCCAACAGTGATGGTGAAGACAAGTGAAAAGAGTACCTCTGCCTTCTCAATATTGATGACTAATTCACCTCTTCTGTTCTCAATAGGTATTTGTTTTCTTTCCATCTATGTTATGCTTCTCTTTTTGTTGTGAGCACACTCAGAAGCTCAGAGTTAAGCCAAAGGAGACCCTTGTTCCACCTTCTTCTCTCACTTTTAAGGACACTTCCAGGAGAGAATTTTTGAAAAAATCCCAGGACTTATCAACTCCTTTATGCTCCATGGAACTTTGCCATGGGATCCCTCCCAACTGAGCTGAATGAGACGTAGTTTGCCCTTTTGAAATCTAAAACTGTTGCCTTAGTATTGACCTTCAGTGTGCTCAGCAAGATCCCACACTCCAGGATATTGTGGTCACTGCAGCTAGGGATATCACAAAGTAGGCTATATTGGTTTCTGAGCAGGTCCAGTAGTTCCTGGTTGGCACATCCAACATTTCTATGAGGAAATAGCCCTCCTCACATTCCAGAAACTTAAAGGGTGACATCTGAGCTGCTGTGTTCTTCTAACAACTGTTTGGGTAGTTGAAAAAACAGGTTCTCTTTACCCAGTTCTTGCTTAAGTGATCTAAATTACTTCATTTGCCTTATAGTCTTAGTTTGGAGGTCAATAGCAGATGCTTGCATTAAGTGCTCCCTTGGAGACAACCCCTTTGTTCCTGACCCAGAGGCATTCAACAGGGCTTTCACAATTGCCTTGGTTAACTTCTATACATTCAAATTTCTCTTCAACACAAAGTGCCTTCTCTTCCTTCTTTTTACCCCTGCCTTTACAAAACAGTCTATAGTCATCCAGTCAATGAGTTGTAAAATGTCTCAATTATTCTTATGATTTTGTAACTTTCTGATTGCATAGAACTCCAGCTCCTCCTATTTGTTCCCCAGGCTGTGTGTATTAGTATGCATACCTTTTTAAGAAAGAGTAATTGGAACTTTTTAGATGTCCACAAGTGAACGGTTAAAATTAAATAGTCACTAAATAGATTGACATTAAACAGCATAATCTAGAATTAAAAACAAAACAAAACAAGGAAAACACAACAAAAAACCCCAAACCCAACCAAGAAGTGTATTTCTGATTTCTGGTTATTCTAATTTGTGTAACTTGTAGCTAACCAAAAAAAAAAAAAAAAAAAAAAAAAAAGCAAACAAAACCCCTTACAAAACCCACAACATTTTTTTCTTCTTTTTTTCTTTTTTTTTTTTTTTTTAAGATATGTAGCTGTCATCTTCAACAAATTTAAGTCTGAATCCAAACAGTGAGGTGATATTTTTTTAAATTTATTTTTTCTTAAATTTATTTTTTCTTCTCCCTGAAAATGATAAAATGTAAGACACATAAACTTGTCAAACATCATGATGTAATTACAAGAGTGAACGCATTGTAACTACTTTCAGGAGCAAAGTAAGCAGTGATCTGAAGAGATTAAAAAATAACAAAGCAAACAATTAAGTACAAGATTTCTATATTCCACTGGGAACTAAAACACCCTCAGGGATTTACATAATCTTTTACTTCACTGCTAATACTTGTCTTCACCCTAGTTTGTCTTTTCACTGAAACAGACTGCCTTTCAGATATAACTTATGGTTGCACTGTCTTTGCAGAATAAATGGGAAGAATTTTTTTGAATGCTTTCTAGTCATTGCTTTTGGATTTTAAGTTGGATAAGATAATGAGGAAAGGCAGTCTTAATTAAGTAGCAGAATGACATATTTGATGACTTCAAATATTATTAGAGTATGAACACTAAGAAAAAGAAAGTAGGACAATTTAGAGAATCTTTAATGAGATACTTGCATGCAAACTGCATGAAGTCAGTAGTGGCAAAGAAAGGGGTCACCTAGAGGTCCCTTGTGCTAATGAGGAAAAGATATGTGGAAAGAGCCATTGAAACTGTTAAATCCTTAAACTGCATTCATAAGAAAACGTGTCACAGTTGTACCAGCTTTTCATAAGCTAATCAAACAAACAAGCAAAAATCCATGCCAAACCAAAACCCAAAACCCACACACAAACCCAACCAACACAAAGAAATGGAAAACCTCTCAGACACCACCAACACCATCACTTTCAAAGTAATAAAACACCATACACCAAAATTGCCATAAAAACCCTATCATTCAGTCTTTATTATGCTGAGTTTAAATGCTTGTTTTTATTTTTCTAATATGTGGCACATTTTGTATTTTCTTGATTGCCTTAAAGGAGTCTTTTCTTCCTTCTTCAGTTTGAATTTAACATCTTTTAATATTGGGATAAATAGTGCAGAAGATTCCTCTGGAATATTTCATACAGTAAGACAATTTCAACCAGAAATAGTATTTTTTAAAACATACAGATGAAAGTGATAAATTACATTCTGATATTTATGTGAACATAGTGATAAGTTTAACACTGGTGTTTACAATTATTTCTGGGTCAAGAGCTTTTTCTTTGGAGTTCTGTTGTCACTCGTCTTAAATTGTTCAGATTTCAGCTTGTTACTTCAGGTTATCTATTTTGTTGGGGATTCTATTAGTCATTTGTGTCAGGATTGTGTCTTAACTCTTCATCTTAGAAATTTGCCTTCATATATTCCTACTCATTGTACTAAGATCACAAATCAGAATATTCATGAAGTCTGTCCCAGCATACCATTCTGAAAACCTCCAAATATCTCACTATGCAAAATTTTGTAAACATATTTAGAAAACTTTGAATATACTCAAGCTTCTGCAAAATTATGGCTTCTGCAAAATGTGAAGAAATAGACTTAGCTCTGGGAGAGGAATTGACAAGAGTGGTATGTAAATGACTATACAACAGATGAGTTGTGTATTAAATTTGTGTTGGATCTTATAAATCACAAATGTTGATTTGATTAAGGTTCTTCAATGGCTCTGCAGAGTTAGAATCCTGATCCTGAGACTGTTTTAGTATTGGACATCTTTATTTACTTTGTGACAGTATCTCTCTTTCCAACAAAACATCTTATGATGTATCCATTAATTTTTTTTCAAATATCTTAATTGGGTTCCTTTGTTTTATCTGGCCACAATGTGCTGGAAATAAAAGGTTTAG
The DNA here is from genome assembly GCF_026170545.1 of Melanerpes formicivorus. Lineage (NCBI taxonomy): Eukaryota > Metazoa > Chordata > Aves > Piciformes > Picidae > Melanerpes > Melanerpes formicivorus. The sequence continues at coordinate 11,811,813 of NW_027142353.1, read as the reverse complement.
AGCATTTATTATTCTTTTCCATTCTAAATGTGAAGAAAAAAAAAGTCTTTTAAATGCTCTAGCATCAATGCATTCTCTTAAATACAAGGGATTTTTATAGTAATGCTGGTGACATCTCTATGATAATATATTTAAGAAAGAGTGAAAAAAAATTTGTGCAGTATCTGAGAGAGCTGAGAAAGATGTGAGAGAAATAAACATCTCTCCAGACTCCATGCTCTGGAGTAAATATTCCTCTGCACTCTATGGAGAAGACCATGGTGAAACAGGTAATCTACATGTAGCCCATGGAGGAGCATGGTGGAGTAGATATCTATACTGCAGGCCATGGAGCACTCCATGCCAAAACAGGTGGATATGCCTTGAGGGAATCCACATCTCATGGAGAGACCACACTGGAGAAGGCTCCTGTCAGGAGGGTTGCTCTATATTGTAATCATTACTGAATGACTAGGCAGTGTGTGTATTTTACTAGTTACTGGAAAAATAAAAATAAAATCACAAACTAGAATATACATCAGGTCAGTTCCATGATTAATAAATTTAACTTATTTTGTGGTATGTTCAAAGCATTTACTTTGCTTCAAGATTTGGAGTCATGTAAGTTGTGGACACCTGAAAGAACCTCTGTTCCTTTGATTCCTGCAGCAACAGAGGTTGTGTTACAACTAGCAGTCCCTCTGAATTTAACTGTTTTGAGACAAATTAAGATGAGTGGAGTTCAGGGCCCTTCTCTCTGCTTTTATAGCCCAGATATACTGATCTACAGAAAAAGTTGAAGTTACTTTTTTATCAAGTAGGTGCCATAAGGAATGCTTCTGAATGTTAAAATTTAACAGTTTACAATCACCAAGTGTGGAGATTAACAGAAATATTACATTTTGTGAAATTAAAAAATGTTAATTGTTTAACTTAAATGCTTTTCAAGATTCAGAATTCATATGATATGTCCTTTTGGCATGCACCAACAGAGACATCTGTGGTAGTCAAATATAAGATTTTTTTTTCAGTATGTAGTAGTGTATTTATTACATTGTCAAAGTGAGATTTGTGATGGAAAATAAAGACAGACATGGTTGGAAAATTTAAAACTGTTTTGATCTCTCTTTTGCTTCCTTCTCATTAAAAAAAAGTTTGTTAGACTGTGCAGTTTGTTCTTTAGCTATTTTGTGGTGTTCTCGCAAGACAAGCAAATTTTTTCCTAATTAAAGCACATGGAGAACATTGCTGCTATCAGTAATGATAACATTTCAAAAAAATTCTTATTTACATAGCATCAAATATCTGCTTAAAATAGACTAGTTCAGTTCAGGGCTGAACAATTTACAGCACCTTATTAAGGTCATTGTCCAAATTTTTCTTATCCACTGGCAGACTTGTGGTATCCACCACCTCACCAGGAAAATCTGTTCCATTGTTTGGTTTAGCCCTTTAGCCAAATTGCCTTTATATTCACCAGAACAGTACAAGGAACCCAGGGCATATTTTTACATCTTCAGTAGACTGTAATTCATAATGTTGAGAACAACAAAGCCAAACAAACAACAACTTGAGAGTAATTTCTTCCTTTGAACTATTTTGGGGTTGCTTCGTTTCTTTTTCTAGTTTGTATAATTTTTGTAAAATTTGCTTTGGTTTCTGCCAGTATTGTCTCAGTTTTAAAACTGATTGTTTAAAAAATCTATTTTATTATTATCAAGTTCAAAAACTTAATGACATCTCATTAAATTCTATTTTATGGAAAATATAAGATGCATTTGAATAACTAAGTGAATGTGAACACTGAAGTGAATTGCGTGGGCATGCTAACTTGATGGACTATCATTCATATGATATAAAATTACTTCTGCAATGATAATAAAATAATTATAAAACACTAGTAGTTAAAACCTCTAGCAAATACAAAACTTGAAATGACAGTATGATGCCCCTTTGGATGGGGAGTTTTGCTGAAATGTACTTGCTGTTATGAATTTGAGAGCTAAGGGCAATGTTACTGAAAAAAAAGTAACAATAATATGTTGCCAATATTAAAAAATAATTACTGTTAATATAACAGTCACAAAATAGAAAATTATTAATATTTGCCTTTATATGTTCAATAAAATAACTAGATAAATGTAAATATATGCAGTCACTGTAGTAGTCATTCCAAGTAGAGAGAAAAATATGTAAATAAGTACTTTCCAAAAAACTTCAATGAAGTTATATGGTGAGTCATTTCTTGTACATGTAAATCAACAAAGATAAAATCTCCTTTTCTCCCTTGAGACAACAGCTGCCCTAGGGGTGTAGTGGAAGACCCTTGGAAGCAAAAAAGAGAAGATCCCTACCCTTCAATACTGCACCTACACCGGAACTGGGGGATGGTAGAAAGATTACGGGACACACCATCTCCTGTTCTGATAAGTGCAGGGAGGTGTATTACAGGTAGAAGGTGAAGGAGGAGGAGGAGGCCCACCCCAGCGTGAACCCCTGCAAGCACTCAGGACTCCCTGGAGGCAACATCTGGAAGACAATGGGACTAGGGTGAAGGGCCAAAGGGGAGCTACAAAGAGAACTGAATAAAAGCCCTGAGCTATACCAACTTATGTGGGGGAACATCGCCATGACTCAGCCTGAAAGCAGCAGTCCAGGACATCACCTCACCACAACCAACAGACCATACCATGCTCTCTGTAAGAGAGAACTCCACTGAAGACACTACATACTGGAGGCTGCACAGAAGAAGGAAAACCATCATGTACCTCTCTCCATCTCCCCTCCTCCTGCCAAGTACAGCACAGGCCGAAACATGAACCCTGGACATTTTTTTTTTACCCCCCCTCCTCCAGACAAACACCAAAGAGTGTCCCAAGGGATGATAATATAATTAATTCCCTGCTCTCTCTCCTTCTCCATTTTCCCTCTCCGTCTCCCTCTCTTTTCTCCCTTACTCTGTTCTATTCACTTTATCCTTAATAAATATCCTCATTTTTGACATTAGACCTCGCTTGTGCCTTAATTTCACAACACGGGATTGTTATAAGAAAAGAATGAGTCACTCTCCTCCTCAGGACTGAGACATATAGAAATCACTATATTTAATGAGTAGAAAGTACATGTTTCTGCATGAAAACCACCTGTTTTTACATACATACACTTTCCATTACATGAGAGAAAGAAAATAAACAACTGTGGTAAAAGTGCAAGAATAAAAAAACAACCAAACAAACCAACCAAAACCAAAACCCAACCAAACAACAAACTAAAAGAGAGGAAAAAAAAAATCAGTCAAAACTCAAAACAAAAATAAAAAAACACAAACAACACAAGCAACCAAAACATACATTGAAGTTTGATTTATAATCAATTTTCTGAAACAATAATGTTCTTAACATTCTGGAAAAGGGATATCTCTACATTTTCATTTACAAGTATAATATATTTAAATAAGAGAGATGTTGAGGTGCTGGAGTGAGTGCAGAGGAGGGCAGAAAAGCTGGTGAATGGCCTGGAGAATAAATCTTATGAAGAATGATTGAAGGAGCTGGGGCTATTTAGTTTGAAAAAGTGGAGGCTGAGGGGTCTCTGGACTCCTCATCGCTCTTTGCAGCTGCCTGAAAGGACATTGTGGAGGGGGTGGGTGCTGGGCTTTTCTCGTAGGTAAATGGTGATAGAACAAAAGGAAATGGCCTCAAGCTGCAACTGTGTACATTTAGACTGGATATTAGGAAAAAAAAAATTCACAGAAAGAGTGGTCAGGCTGCCAAGGGAGGTAGTTGAGTCACCAACCCTAGATGTGTTTAAAGGTCATTTGGATGTGGTGCTTGGGGATATAGTTTAGAGGTGAACTTTGTAAAGTTGGTTGGACTTGATGATCCCAAGGGTCTTCTTCCATCCTGAATATTTCAGTGATTCTTTAGTTATCTCAGAAACCAAATTATACTCATGTGCAAATAATTTCATAAACAGAAGATTGGATCTTTTCCATCTTCTCTGCTAGGCATTGACTGAATTCCTTGAGTCTACAACTCCACTTTTTTAAAGTTATCATTCTTTATCTTAAGCTTTTTTACTATCCTTTGTCATGAACTGTGGAATGGAGTGCAACCCCACTAGTTCATGGCCATTCCCTAACACAAACCAGATAAATCTTTTTCCTCATCATAGAACAGAATTGTATTCTCACCTTACAGCAGTACTGAGCTAATGTTTTTTTCAACAAGGCCATTCTCTCTGACTTCAGAAGTCTAAAAAATAGATGCCACCATTTCAATTCACTATCTGAACTTCCTTTATGTTTAAAGGACATAGATGGGAACTTCTAGAATGACTTTAATTTCATATTTATGCAAACAACTAAAATAGGTCTGGTGAATCATTCCTGACAAGTACTATCTTTTTTTTTTTTTTTCTTTCCCCCACTGAGTTTAAGTGCCATGTAAATTACAAGCCCAGATATAGATAGCTACATTGCAGGATGTGAAGGACACATGAAGTTAAAAACAGTCATTATGACCATGATGTAAATAAGTAGAACAGAAACAGAGAGAAAGTCACAGAAATAAAAAGTTATCAAATACACTTCAAACTTCAGACCAAAATTGATATTGTTACCTAGCATTTTATTTTATTTTTTTCACTTATGGGTGATATATCTTTCTCTTTATATGACTGTTTTAGTTATTAGAAGACTGACTCATAAGCAGATCATGAAGTGCTGACCTCAGATACAGTTGCAAATAGTAGCTAGGAAGACTGTCAGATTCTGTTCCTAGTTAAAATTATAAAATATGTTGTCTTCCATTTAAAGTTTGTTATTTGAGTGTACAAATAGTACAAATTCTAATTTTAATTGTTCAAAATACTTAGACTCTAAAAGAATGAAATAATTTTACTTGCTATTAAGTATGTGAGTATACTTTTTACTTTTTCACCACTATCTTTTTTGTGTGCAAGCAGATACTTGAATCCTTTTAAAGAAAAAAAAATAATATTCTTTAATATTGGCTTTCTGATCTCTCCACCTCTATCTTAGGAAATATTGAAGATCCTCACCTCTTTGTTTCAGGACCAGAAAGCTAGACTGGATGCCTTAGAGTCCTCTTCAAGGTAGACTAAATGTATCTAGGTAAGTGATGATATCCCAAATGAACACAGTCAATAGAGTTTAGAAATCTAATTATCTCAGAAGCTGTAGGTGTCTAAGAGATAAAAACTCCATGAATTCAATTTACTGAATGCACCAAAAAGATAATTGTAAATATATATATGAGAAAGTGCATATTTAGATATAGGCACTTACAGTTTCAAAGTGAATCTCACTCTTCAAGTGATTTCTGAGGCAATGTTATTAAAGAAAACCTTAAATATGTCATACAAAGAAAGACTCAATCTTTTTTTAAGAGCTACAGAGGAAATTACTTTATCATTTATGCTTATATCTAAGTAACTGTGACAATTCCTCTTTGTGGCGTAAAATTCAAATAGAAGTGAACAAAAGGATAATTTGAAACAGAGAATACATGTGTGTGTCCACTCATGGTCTGGAGTTTGGCTAGGACAAGGTTAAGGTTTTGGATTCCTTCACAAGAAGCTGGGAGGGAATCACACAGGTTCTGTACCAATCAGCTGATGGTATTTCTCATACGTAGTCTATACATGTGCTGTGTGTATATTGTGACTGTGTATAGCTAGATATGTGGCATATGTGCTCTAAGTTCACAGAACTCAGGTTCTTTTAATATAATCCACCTTTGTTTCTGTTTCATTATTTGATTAATATTGAGGGAACATTCCTCTGTAGTCAGATACATTTTAAGCAGATATATTAATACTGTTTAATCTCCCAGTCATTATTTTGCCATAATTATATGATCTTCTCAATGAGCATTAATGTAAGAATTACAGTTTCTTGAAAGTATTTGCTTTATTTAGTGACCTTTTAAATATGTTTTCCCAAGACAGACTGAACCAGTGAAGACAGCAGGAACTTCTAGGAATCTAGGAACATCTAGGAATGTGTATTGAAATCTTGACTTCAAACTATCTTGAATTTTTTTTTCTACTTTGACATGTTAGAAAATGTTATTTCTGAATTAAATATCTTACTGAAGTACCACACATTGTAGAATGTGAAGAGAAAATCTAATACAGGTAGAATATCCTCATAGTTTTGATTCTCAGTTTTGAAATTGTGGCAGTTTAGAATGGGTGCCTCCTGTTACTGCCCCATAAGTTATAACTCCAGTGTCCTGAGTGTCCAGCCCGGTAAGGTGGACATAGGAAACAGACTATTTCTACCCTTAAATCCTGCACCCTATGAATTCGTCTGCAAAGTCATTCTCTTCCTCTTTCTTCCCTCTCTGCTCCCATGGGAGATGCTCCCTCTCAGGCAATGGTGGGGGAGTATCCCAAGGCCTCTTAGGCCTGTCTAGGCCTAATGCAAGGAGGAGAAGAGGGGGGGCAGTCTCAGACCTGGCCAGCTACACCCGCAGGTGGGAAGAAGGGAAGTGTTGGGTGGCCTTTGGATGTGGTGTAAGGGACTCTGTATGCTTTGGGATTCTTCGTCACTATGCTTTGTAGTTTTCCGTAAAACACCAATTGTTTTTCTATATAAACTTTCCATCACTCTCCAATCCATTTGTTTGAGTGTCATTGTTTTGTCCCTCTTAAAGCAATAGAGGATCTGTCTGTCTCGAATCCAGGACAGAAATTTTTGTGAAATGATAGATAATATGCAAAACATGCAGCGATATATATGTAAGGATATTCTTACTGTCACAGAGAGGTAGTAGCAAACATCTATAAAAGGCAGCTGCACGTCAACTGTGACTGATTGTATGGAGCATTGATAATGTGCTTCAGTACAATGGTAGATGAATCTGAAACTTCACTGGTGTTGCTTAAAGTTACATTACTTGACAGTTAGAATAGCATAGCATAGCATAGCATAGCATAGCATAGCATAGCATAGCATAGCATAGCATAGCATAGCATAGAATTAACCAGGTTGGAAGAGACCTTTGAGATCATTGAGTCCAACATATCATCCAACACTATCTAATCAACTAAACCGTGGCACTGACCACCCCACCCAGTCTCTTCCTAAACACCTTCAATGATGATGACTCCACCACCTCCCTGGGCAGCCCAGGTTTAATTTGCTATTTCTCCACTGACATCTGACCCCTACTTAATGTTACAGCTGTAACTGAGAACTCTGGGAAAAGTTAAGCATGATAATTTAAACCGCTTATAGTAGTAATGTCAGCAGTTATTATTTTTACCTGCGAGATATTCCACTTTGTTTTCCTGTAATTTAATAGTTGAATATTCATTCAAACTTCTAAATCTTTTTTGCGTTTTCTAACTCAAGATTACAGCTCAGTTTGCAGGTGAGTGAAAGTTTATTTAAAGTATATGGGAATAGTTCAGAAATATCCTAGGTATTTATTTGTAGTTCCTTTGAATATACATATGAAAGGAATTGGCTTCCCATTTGCAGCTCCTAAAACAAAGCATTTGGCTGTACTCCCCTCTTATTTCTGTGTGCCAAAATTTCAGACTACCACATCATTTCTGAAAAATTGCTGAACATGCCATGTTCCATGTTAAGGACTTCTTCAGCTCTTGAAGTCATCAGACCTTTATCTTATTAAGATGCTGTGAGAGACCAAAAGTTTGTCTCTCTTGCTGTGAGTCAACAAAGATAAACTGATAGCAGAGCCACTGGAAAGAAGGTGGAAAGAATCCTGTCTACCAATCTTGGATGCAAATCAGCTTGTGATTGCATCGTGATAACACGGGACTACAACAATGGACCCAAGGACCCAGCCATCACGCCTTTAGGGCGAGATAATCTCCACCCATCAAGTACCCTGGGCAGGGTGACACAATGGTTTTTACCACCTTTTTCCTGATGTGTAAGGAATGTGGGGGGGCTTGTCTGGATGGAGAAGGGGGAGACGAAGATCCGCCCCCCCCCATCCAAAATCTTGCCCAAACACACAGCAATACACAGAAAGATTTCCAGGGAAATGATAACTGGATATTTACCTAAGGATTATTTCCTGCCCCTGGAATTCCTGAGGGACAATATTTTAATACATACCTAAGGACTAAAAACTGTATAAAAGACTTGAGCAACTACTGGTTTGTAGAGAGAAACAGAGGAGAAAAACGGGGAGAAAAACGGAGATGAAGGAAAACACAGGAGACGGGCCAGGCTGCTGAGAAGGGAAAGCTGGGACAATGCTGCTCCGGAGAAAAGAGGCTACCCGGAGGACCACAGCTCTTCTCCAGCCAAAGCCTCAGCACCCTTTCTCTACAGACCCAGGCTGCCCAGATGACCACAGCTCTTCTCCAGCCAGAGCCTCAGCACCGTTCCTGCACCAACCCAACATCTCCCCAGAGGACCACAGCTCTTCTCCAGCAAAAGCCTCAGCACCATTTCTCTACAGACCAAACATCTCCTGCAGCACCTTTCCTCCACAGACTTTAACTGTCTTGGGGGGGATGAGGGGTGTGGTAATATAATTCCTTTCCTTTTCTCTCTCTCTTCTCTCCCTCTCTCTTTTCTCCTTCTCCCTTTCTTATGTCCACTTTATTTATGTAATAAGTAGTCTAGCTGTTGATACTTTGGCCTCGTTTGTGCCTCTAATTTCACATCATGGGAATGTTCTAAAAGAACTTGAGTCTCTTTCCCTCTCTGGACCGAGACAGATGCAGACAAGTTTATGCTTTTTCCCATGCTAGTAATCTAGAATATGAATTTACTCTTTGTATATAACTTTAATTTTGTGATAATGATTGGTAAATTGATAAACTATTTCTGTTACTTTTTTATTGACATTTTATCTGCATAGAGACAACAGAATTATGACTGATTATGCGTTGCTGGAGAAGAATAACAATGTGAAAATGCTATTTCTAAGATTTTTGGAGGATCCTTTTCCCAATATGAAGCTTTTTTGGATCTTGTTCAAGTCAGTGAGCCTGTGTCATCATGATTTACTCACAGACTACATAACATGCAGAATATTTCAATCAAGTTTCTATCAGGCTTTTACTTGCAGTGAGTGCTGTGACCCACTGGCAGTGCAGTGCAGAGGCTTTGTAGCATAGTATTCAATCTTACCCTTTCTCATGAGGGTAGTCTTTGACGTCAGTGTGTAAAACCTTTGGTTCCTCACCTTTCATGAGTAATACAGCTGTATGGAACTTTTTGAGCTAGCAAACCAGTTTGCTGAAATACAATTTGAGCTGTTTATATTAAATAGTAAAATGGTGTAGCTATGCATTGATTTGCATATAAATAACTCTGAAGATAAATGTGACACAGACAGTGTACTGCGAACCAGTCAGTCTATAACATATTGAAAGAAAGAACACTAGTAGGAGGAAAAATGTTTAGAAAGAATTAGCACTTCACAAACAGAGGCAACTATTCCTGCGTATATAAGAGTTCACTTCTCCAGCTATCATGTCTGACTGTTTTGTCTTTTTACACTGAAATAAATTCTTTGATTCCTCATCCCTAAAACAAAACACAATGTCATGAATAAAGATATAGCTATTAAGTTTTTTCCCTTGACCATTATAGAATTTCATGAAAAGAGGGAATAGAAGTAAGTCAATAGTCAAAAAGCAATTGGTTAAGAAATTTGTACAAATAAACATGACAGCATATATAGAAATGCAGGAATTGCCTTTCCTTTTATCCTTAAATGTTTTCATTGTGCATTCTGATTTTGAAAAATCAACTTTTACAGATGCTTCATGTAGCAAAATCTCTATGACTTAGACCTGTTTTTTAAAGAAAAAAGTCATGGCAATATAACGTAAAGCTGCTACTTCTTGTCAAAACATTAAAGTATGAAGGTAATGTAGCCAAAAAGTAATTTCATACTTTCTTTAATTGAATTACCTGTATGTCTTTCAAAAATTTGTTGAATTCTCTGTGGGTGTATCCTCTTATTTTGTGCCTTGAAATTAAGAAATAATTGAGATGTTCAAGTAGTTTTGTTATTTATTGTTTTTCTCATTTTCTTCAAGTAATATTCTATTTCCATCACAGTTTTTCCCTCTAGATTAAAAATTTAATCTTTATAGAGATAAGTATTATTTCCCACTATTGCAAATACATTCATCATTACAAACCTTAAAGCAACATTTTTATATTGCTTCCAAGTTCAGACCAGACCCTTATGTAACAGATTAATTTCCATTAAAATACTTGAAAATTAAAAATGCAAACTTACAAATACAGCTGGTGTCCCTGTGAAATCTAAATTAATCTATAAAGTATATTGTAAGAGCCAAAGTCTTTTGAATGCATAGAATTCCATGTCTTTGTTTGTTGAGACATTTCCACTTAGGATATATCCATTTTCAGTTGTTTTTCCAGTTCTCATATAGGCCACTTATGCAGTTCATTAAGCAAGGTTTTTATGACTGCTCTCTCTCTCTCTCTCTATATATATATATTTAAAAAAAAAAAAAGAAAAAGGGGAAATTAAATGTAGATTTTTCCAGAAAGAATAAAAGGACACATTACTAAAATCTAAGTGTATAAGCATGTAATGTAAATTAATAGATAAATGTTAATAAAATTGACACAATTCTTTGAGCTGCTCATTATTCTGAAACATAAAGTCAGTCTTGCATGACACTTTCACACTTATTCTCTCACTAACCAGAAAACAAAGTATTTCAGGTGTATCTCAGAGGCCACAAAAAAGCATTTTTTTTTATTAGAATAAACCTTTATTAGAATAAACCAAACCAGGTTGGAAGAGACCTTCAAGATCATCGTGTCCAACCCATCAACCAATCCAACCCACCCAAACAGCTAACCCATGGCACCAAGCACCCCATCAAGTCTCCTTCTGAACACCTTCAATGACGGCGACTCCACCACCTCCCCGGGCAACCCATTCCATAGCGCAATCACTCTTTCTGTATAGAACTTCTTCCTAACATCCAACCTGAACCTCCCCTGGCGCAGCTTGAGACTGTGTCCTCTTGTTCTGGTACTGGGTGCCTGGGAGAAGAGACCATCATCCGCCTGTCTACAACCTCCCTTCAGGTAGTTGTAGAGAGTGATAAGGTCACCCCTAAGTCTCCTCTTCTCCAGGCTAAGCAGCCCCAGCTCCCTCAGCCTCTCCTCATAGGGCTTGTGTTCCAAACCCCTCACCAACTTTGTTGCTCTTCTCTGGACTCGTTCCAGCAAGTCAACATCCTTCCTAAACTGAGGGGCCCAGAACTGGACACAGTACTCGAGGTGTGGCCTAACCAGTGCAGTGTACAGGGGCAGAATGACCTCCCTGCTCCTGCTGACCACACTGTTCTTGATGCAGGCCAGGATGCCATTGGCCCTCTTGGCTGCCTGGGCACACTTCAGGCTCATGTTAAGCCTACCATCAACCAGCACCCCCAGATCCCTCTCTGCCTGGCTTCTCTCTAGCCACTCTGACCCCAGCCTGTAGCACTGCATGGGGTTGTTGTGGCCAATGTGCAGAACCCGGCATTTGGATGTGTTAAATCTCATGCCGTTGGATTCTGCCCATCTGTCCAGCCTGTCGAGGTCTCTCTGCAGAGCCTCTCTACCCTCCAGCAGATCAACTCTTGCCCCCAGCTTGGTGTCGTCAGCAAATTTACTGATGATGGACTCAATGCCCTCATCCAGATCATCAATAAAGATGTTAAAGAGCACAGGGCCCAGCACTGATCCTTGGGGCACACCACTAGTGACTGGTTGCCAGCTGGATGTGGCACCATTCACCACCACTCTCTGGGCTCGGCCCTCCAGCCAGTTCCTAACCCATCGCAGTGTGCTCCCGTCCAAGCCATGGGCTGACAGCTTGGCCAGCAGTTTGCTATGGGGGACGGTGTCAAAGGGCTTGCTGAGGTCCAGGTAGACTACATCAACAGGCCTCCCCACATCCACCAGGCGGGTCACCTGATCATAGAAGGAGATCAGGTTGGTCAGGCAGGACCTGCCCTTCCTAAATCCATGCTGGCTAGGCCTGATCCCTTGGCCATCCTGTAAGTGTTGTGTTATTGAACTCAGGATGACCTGTTCCATGATCTTGCCTGGCACTGAGGTCAGGCTGACAGGCCTGTAATTCCCTGGCTCATCCAACCGGCCCTTCTTATGGATGGGCACAATGTTGGCCAGCTTCCAGTCCTCTGGGACCTCGCCAGTGAGCCAGGACTGCTGGAAAATTATGGAGAGTGGCTTGGCCAGCTCATCTGCCAGCTCTCTCAGCACCCTAGGATGAATCCCATCTGGTCCCATGGACTTGTGGGGATCCAAGCTGCTAAGGAGAGTTCCAACTACCGCCTCATGGAACATAGGGAAACTGTGCAGCTCCCTGGCTCCTTCTGCTAGCTCTGCAGACCAGCTGTCAGGAAGACGTTCTGCCCTTCTAGTAAAAATTGAGGCAAAGAAGGTGTTAAGTATCTCTGCCTTTTCCTTATCCTTGGTTACAATGTTCCCCTCCGTATCCACCAAGGAGTGGAGGTTTTCCTTCCCTTTCCTCTTACTATTAATGTATTTATAGAAGGACTTTTTGTTGTCCTTCACAGTAGAGGCCAGTTTAAGTTCCAAGTGTGCTTCCCATAGGTAAGATGTTTTGATAAGAATGCAGCAATTTCAATATTTGATTTCTTTACCTTCCTCCAGAACTCTACTGATTTCTGAAGATTTTACAAGGAGACATTCATTAGTTACAAATTTCTTTAGCATTCAAAAGGCTTTTTGTTGTAGTTTATTAATTTTTTGGCTGGAAATATGATAAAATATGAATATGATTTATTAAATATAAAAAAATTGTTTTCCCAAGTAAATTTTATTCAGATTCATTTGCCCAGCCAATGACAGGTTGATTACACATGGTAGAAGGCTAATAAACAGTAGAGTAACAGTCTAGCACAATCAGAACTTGGAATACAGAGGAACAAACTGGAATCTCCCTATATGCATGAAACCAAACAGCAATACTTCCTTGGGAGGCGTAGATGAACCACTGTCGCGTTAGCAATGGAGCTAAGAGGTAACAAGCTATAAACCTCAGAAATAACCAGGTAAAATAGTGTATTTTACTACCAAACTGCTGAGCTGTTAACTACCAAAACCTTTGCTGAATGAAGAGGTATTTGAGTTCGTAGTTATAGTCCAAAGGGCAGTATCCACAAATTTAAAGGAAATAAGAGGGCAGGCTACAGTAGTGGAGGCCCAACTCGAGCACTCTGCTGCTAAAACAGAAGCAGCTAATTGCTCTGAAGACAGAAGCAAGTAGGGTGCTTGTTGTCACCTTAAGTCCTGTTAGCGAACAGGGGAGAGAGGTGAGAGAGTAACCAGCATGCAAGCCATGAGTGTAACGAGCAACTAGCAATGACCATATGAGGTCTTCCCCTATAAATTCCCTATTCAAAAACATAACAGCCCAATGGCGCATTAGCCATTCAAAACCCGCCAATAAATTCAAAATGTTTATGTGGCGAGTAAACTGCACATGCCTTCTCTCATGGCGTCTGACACATAGTTTCATAGTTTCATTCAGGGTTGGAAGGGACCACAAGGATCATCTAGTTCCAAACCCCCTGCCATGGGCAGGGACACCCTACACTAGATCAGGCTGGCCAGAGCCTCATCCAGCCTGGTCTTAAACACCCCCAGGGATGGGGCCTCGACCACCTCCCTGGACAACCCATTCCAGGGTCTCACCACTCTCATGCTGAAGAACCTCCTCCTCACATCTAGCCTGAATCTCCCCACCTCTAGCTTCATTCCATTCCCCCTAGTCCTATCACTACCTGAGATCCTGAGAAGTCCCTCCCCAGCCTTCCTGTAGGCCCCCTTCAGATACTGGAAGGCCACAATTAGGTCACCTCAGAGCCTTCTCTTCTCCAGACTGAACAGCCCCAACTCCTTCAGTCTGTCCTCATAGGAGAGGTGCTCCAGCCCTCTGATCATCCTCGTGGCCCTTCTCTGGACACATTCCAGCACCTCCACATCCCTCTTGTAATAGGGGCTCCAGAACTGGACACAGTACTCCAGGTGGGGTCTCACCAGGGCTGAGTAGAGGGGGAGGATCACCTCCCTCGACCTGCTAGCCACACTTCTCCTGATGCAGCCCAGGATCTGATTGGCTTTGCAGGCTGCAAGTGCACACTGAGAGCTCCTGTTGAGCTTCTCATCCACCAGCACCCCCAAGTCTCTCTTCTCTGGGCTACTTTCCAGCCAGTCCCTGCCCAGCCTGGATTTGTGCCTGGGATTGCCTTGACCCAGATGCAGGACCCTGCACTTGCTCTTATTGAACTTCATGAGGTTGGCTTGTGCCCACCTCTCCAGCCTGTCAAGGTCCCTCTGGGTGGCCTCCCTTCCCTCCAGCGTGTCTGCTGCACCACACAGCTTGGTGTCATCAGCAAACTTGCTGAGGGTGCACTCAATGCCACTGTCCATGTCCCCCACAAAGATGTTGAACAAGACAGGTCCCAGGACTGATCCCTGAGGGACTCCGCTTGTCACTGGCCTCCACTGGGACATGGACCCATTGACAGCCACTCTTTGGGTGCAGCCATCAAGCCAGTTCCTTATCCATCTAGTGGTCCACCCATCAAACCCATGTGTCACCAGTTTGGAGACCAGGATGTGGTGCGGGACAGTGTCAAAGGCTTTGCTCAGGTCCAGGTAAATGATATCAGTTGCTCGCCCCTCATCTATTAATTTTGTCACCTGCTCATGCAGTCACCTCTCTGAAACATGAGGCTCAGAGATCAGGTTCAGCTTCCATTCCCCTCCAGGCAGCCTTAACAGTGCCTGCCTATTAGGCTCCTCGACCTCAATCCGGACCCTGTAACAGAGAGGGAGGAAAGAGGGGCAGGGGCTCAAAACTGATTTAGCCGTCTTGCTAATGCCTCGTCCAGGACACTTTTCTGTCAGTTAACTCCCTGTTCTGTTAGACTTTGTAAGAGAGTTACATGCTTAATCCTTCCACATGTGTGTATTTGTTTTTCCAGATCAGAATGCTCTAGAAAATCACATATTTGTAAGTGAATCATTTTATTTGTTACTTAGAATACAAACAACTTTCTGTATACTTTAATCCAGAATCTTCCTGAACAACTCCGTTTGAATGAAACACAAGTTTCACTGGCCTCTACAGCCAACTTTTCAAAATTTATTTTAAAATTTAATCTTATTTTTCTAAATATGAAACTGCTAGCTAGCTGGCTGCATCACAGATGAGCTTATCTTCTGTATTTTTTCCCACTAAATGATTTAAAAGACAAATGAGATGTCTTCTGGGTATAAGTTCCTATGACTAAGGCACACCCTAGAGAAGAAAATATTAATTATGTATTTTTTCAAGCAAACAGACTGAATTAATATCTGAATAAAAGATATGGTGATATTTGCCACAGATGATAATTATTTTTTAATTGAAAATTTAATTGAGTTTTTTTTTAATCATCCAAATGAAAATATACCTAAGATTATTTTCACAGAATCACAGAAAACATCTGTTTGGAAGAGACCTCAAAATCCATCCAGTCCAGCCTTCAATCCAGTTTAAGGTCAATCCTAAATCATGTGCCTGAGTGCTAGAGCCACACACTGCTTATACACCTCCAGGGATGGCGACTTCACCGCTGCCCTGGGTAGACCATTCCAGAGTTTGATAACCCTCTCTGTGAAGAATAATTTCCTAGCATCCAGCATGAGCCTCCCTGGGTGCAACTTGAAACCATTTCCTCTAGTCCTGTCATTTGACACCAAGAAGAAGAGGTTGGACCCTCCTCACTCCAACCTCCCTTCAGGTAGTTGTAGAGAAAGACGAGGTTTCCCTTCAGCCTCCTCTTCTCTACACTGAACCGTAGCTCCCTCTGATACTCCTCATAGGCCATGTGCTCCAGGCCCTTCACCAGCCTCAATGCCCTTCTCTGGACATGCTCCAGAACCTCAATGGCTTTCTTATAATGAGGAGCCCAGAACTGAACACAGTACTTGAGGTGTGATTTCACCTGTATCAAGTACAGGGGGATGATCACCTCCCTGTTCCTGCTGGCCACCATGTTTCTAATACAAGCCAGGATGCCACTGGCTTTCTTGGTCACCTGTGCACAATGCTGACTCATATTTAATTGATTGTCAACCAGTGCCCCCAGGTCCCTCTCTGAGTTGCAACTTTCCAACCAAATTTCCCCAAGCCTATAGCTTACCGTAGGGTTGTTATGACCTAGGTGGATGACCCTGTTAAACTTCATACACTTAGCTCTTGCCCATCAATCTAACCTGTCCAGGTCCCTCTGCAAAGCCTCCTTACCCTCTAGCAGTTTGTGGTGAAGGCACATTATGCCCAAATATTGAATCTTGTCCCACCATGTGGACAAGTTCCCCCTCCTTCAGGAGGAAGACAAAAGCCAAGGCATTAGCCAGGCCAGCACTCACCCAGAGCATGCAGTGCTCATGCAAACACCAAATATGGGCATAATTCTAACTTCACGCTTTCTATAGGCTGAAGTCAGTTGTTTATGAGAGCGCCCATTGGTCGAGCCCAGCTGCAAGGAATCCATAAATATTACCCCAGTTGGTAAACAAGTTGCCCTCTCTTTCACTTTGTCTCTGTGCTTGCTCGAGAGAACAGCTCTTGAGCCATAGCCTCTGCCATTGTGCTTATTGTTATTAGCTTCTGTCAAACATGCACACATACTGAAAGCCTCTGCATTGTGAGAAGCAATTGTGAGGATCATCACCAGAGGGAGGACCTTCGTTGAGCCTGAGAAGCCAGCGTCGCTACAGCCAGTCGTACCAACCGGGAGAGCCCACCGTGCCACCAGAGGACTGGACCAACCCCTGAGGGTAAGATCTGCCCAGTTGCCGGGGAGAAATTACTTGATTGAGACTGAGTCCACATATGCCTAGCCCCACCGTAGCGGGAGAGGAGCCACCACATGTGCTGCTCTGAGCCCTGTGAACCTCAGGGAAGACTAAAGTATTGTTCGTGCCTATATTGCACTGAACCCAGGACCACTCCGAGCATCCCGTTATTCCTTTAAGCTCAGTAAATGAGAATCCACCACATAACGCAGCTGCATTCTCTCCCCAAGGCTGTTTGCATCAGCCCCAAGAATCACTGTAGCTGGCTGACACCATAGCCTTTGCCTGATGCCATGTCCTCCGAGCCCTCCTACTGGCAACCGTCGCCCCACCCTGTCGTGCGAGCCAACTCCCAAGGGCCAACCCCATGGGCCGACCCCGACCAGGACCGATCCCTGTTGTCTGGAGGGAATTGACCGAGGCCTGAAAGGAACCTTCTTCTGAGCTAAGCCCAGGTTCCATTATTCCCTCTTCCCTGCTGTGAAGAGAGGAGACAGTAACCCAACGCCGCTGTCCAACTTGACTAGGAACCAGACCAGCGACAGTCGTCTGCTGGACCCCCACCTTGCTACAAACTACAGCTACAGAGTATCTTCCACGTGCTTTCCATCCACTAGCACTCAGTTCAAAGTATCCACATCTAGCAGAGTAATCACTGACACACAGAAAGACTGTAATACTGCTGTATATGGCCAGAAGCCAACCGCGTCCCGCCGAGTCTCCATCTAGTGACCAAGGGGCAGAACTGCACCCTTCATTATATAAATATACAAATGGTCTATAGATAGTTCAATTAAGTTCTAATCATAATACTAAGCCACTTGTGGAATGTATTTCATGAACGTGCACTAGAACATGTTTATAAGTTGGTGATAAATCAGTTATTAATAATTTGAAATAATATTGTAATAATTAATATTTCATATTAATAAATTTAATAGCATCTTCACCACACAGTTTGACACAGCCACCCAGATTGGTGTCATCTGCAAATTTATTGATGGTGCATTTAATCTTCTCACCCAGATCATTGATAAAGATATTAAAGATAACAGGCCCCAGTACTGAATGCTGGGGAACACCACTAGTAACTGGGAGCCACAAATACAATGGAGCAGCACAGGGGGAAATCAGATTGGATGTTAAGAATATGTTTTTCACTGAGAAAGTGGTCAGCCACTGGAACAGACTTCATTGGTAAGTGGGCACAAGACTAATCTTGTTAGATTTCAAAAAGCATGTGCATGGAGCTTTTAGTCATTTAATTCACTTTTAGGCTTCCTGTGAGGAGCAGGGAGATGTATTAAATTATACTTCTGAATCCCATCTCATGAAATATTCTGAGATTTTCATGAATGCTCAGTGAAGAAATTTAAGACTCTTCATTGTTCAGTAATTTCGTGGGCATGTTTGAAAACACAGGTTCCCAGAGATTGTAAACAAAAGCTAAAGTATGCTAAAAAAGATTGCAGGTCTGGTTGGTTAGGTGCTCACCTAAACATCAGTTAAAAATACTGATTAGGATCTTTTACATAGGTTAATGCAGATGTGGTGAATACAATTTGCTTGAACATGATTGATCAATTTCTATGTGAATGGAAATGGAAGCCTCTGCTGCAAGGATCCTTGCAAAGACACATTAGGCTGGATTGGGTGAGGCTCCCTGAACTGATATGTTGTTAATGTCTTATAACTCAGCTGTCCCTTGATCCTAAGTGACCATTCCCACATATATGACTACTTGCAGGAGTAGTATCTATTTGCCTATTTCAGATTATCCTTCCACAATACAGTTTAGTCAATGCAACTCGTTTACATCAAAAACTGGAGGAAGTCTCTTGAATTGTTTAGTTTATTTTCAGAGGCAGTTAACATATTTAAGTACGTAAATAGTATTTATTAATTATTGTATGCAGAGCTGGAACTGCGTGGAGGTATTTTGGGGACTTCAAAATTCAGACAGTGCTGGTATCATAGTTGTTTCACTGTGAAGTTGTACTAGTTTAACACAGTCTTTGAGGGAAAATAACACATACATACACACAAAAACCCTCTGGGTTGAGATAAAGAGTTGAGATATGACAAGATATGAGTTCAATATAAACAAAACCTCTCTCGAACATGGAAATCACCTGGAGATGTGATAAGTGCATTAAGAACTGAGGAGTGTCTCAACAAAGATAAGATCATCCTGAACAACCCACCTGACGTGGTCTCTGCCCACTGAGATATCAAAGAGGGGGAGAGGCTGCTCAGTGCTGACCCCTGATGACACATGGAAGTGCCCTTCCCAACACCCCTGGAAATCCACTTATGTGTTGTTGGTGTGAGCCATGTGGAGCTATGATGAATGAACCAAGAACATAATAAAAGCCCTGGGCTATGCCACCTTACAGGGTGGGGAAACATTGCTGGGAATATCTCAGGCTGGAGGCAGCAGCCAAGAATATATCTCCTCCCTACCACCACCAAAGAAGGACCATTTGGTTGTAATTATCTCTCATGCTTTCGTTCTCCCTTTTTTTCCTCTCGCTACCTTTTCTTTCTTTCTCTGTTGTCTGTGCTCCATTCTCTTTCTCTTTAAAAAATAGTCTTGTCTTGATATATGACCTTGTTTGTATTCACTCATGGGAATGTTCAAAAAGAACTGTCGTCTTCCCAACTTCCAAATGAAGACAGAAAACTTAATGCATAATTACCTTAGCCTCTTTGCAGAAAAAGCACAGCAGAAATCAGCAGCCAGTGAGCTAGAAACCAAAGCCGGGGAGGTATTGCCCCATCCTTCCCCATCAAGTTGCTATCTCAGGAAAGTATTATGGGGCTTGAAGTTCCAACTGCAACATGGGAGGCTTCCTGTTCCAGTTGCTACTTCTAGGTTAAAGGGTTTTGGGGATTTAGTATTTTTCAGCTGGGATGGTGGGGAGGCAAGGAGGGATGGGGGAGTAGTTTTCTGGTTTGAGTTTTTGGCTTGCTTGCTTCTGCTTGTTGCTACTTTGTGTCATGCTTTTTCTGCAAGTAGGCTAAGATAATTATGCATTTTGTACCATGTTTATCTGATTTTTGATCAGTAAAGTTTATTCTTGTCTCACATAGGTTTTTTTCTCAGGCCCATGTTTTTTGTGTGTTACTTTCTCCCTCACTTCTGCATTGGGAAAAGAGGCAGGTTAACTCACTGATTTGATTTGACCCATTTTGTTCTAATTCAAAACATTACATATTACCTGAAGTTCTAAAGCAGTAGACAATGAATATACACTTTTCCTTACTGTAAAATATTAAATTGATATTACCAAATTTCCACTAATGTCTATGTGAGGCAGTTGCTCCATGAGTTACTAGAATCTGTTATTGGAAAGCATTTAAAATGATCAGAGCAACTGGTGAGCAGGTATTCCTGTTCTGACTAAAAGGGAGGAACCACTTGGAAACCAGGAAGTGGAAGGGGGTTTGAGTAAAATGTAGTAGGATTTATAATCTTAAACACTAACCTCAAGACTACAAACTGAAATGTGTTCTGAAATTTGCCTTTGAAATTCATCTACAGACAGATCTTTGGGTGAGATTCAGTTGCTGATTCATAAATTCAGGTGAATAAGTGTAGGAAAGCAGAAAGTATCTATGGAAGGTTTCAGGACAAGACAGAACAACAGGCCACTGATACTGGAAGGATGGCTTGATGATAAAGAAGAGCTGACCGTGGTAAACAATCTGACGTGCCAGACAAGAGGATGCTTGCCTCCATGCTGGAGAAGACCAACCTGATATGGGATGAAGATAACAATGGACAGCTGCATATCAAAGAAGAAAACCCAATTAGCAGCAGTGATGCAAGAATGTCAGGGAATTGCTTACCCTGTTCAATTTTTCCTATATAAGCTGCTTGTTCTGTGCCAATAAATGATTCCTGCCTCACCAACATGGGAGTCCGTGCATGCTTTCTGAAAAATAAGATCTGATGAATGCTTACGTAGTAAAGACTCACTATCGTTTAAGAAAATATAAGCAATACAGTCAATTGAGTTTTGATAATTTTTCATGTTTCCTAGACTGAATAAATCCAGCCAGTCAGCTGAATGGGTCTCTAGACTCCTTTGAGTGACTGGTACTCCCAGGGATCTAGTTTCAAGTTAATTGATAAGCATTACACAGAGTCAGCAGTAAAGCATGCACTGGAAATTGAATCATCTTGACTAAAACTATGTTATAAATAAAAACCAGTCATGCTCTTTATCTGTCCCTAAAGACAAATACTAGGCCATAGTTTATAGTTCTGTGATTGAACATATCCTCTCAAAAGGATGACCTTATTCATGCTATTTGTCCAGAGTTAGTACTAGCTCTTCAGCAGTTCCCCAGTCCTGTCTAGAAAATTACTGTATAGGCAGAAAATCCCCAGATACTATGGGATAGCATTTGCCTATGCCTAAATAGAGTCCTTGGTCAGTTTTCTGATGTACATTTACATAAGCATGCTAGCTGTGAGGTTGAATTCTTTGAGGCAAGTCACCTGAGCAGGGAGTTTCCATTTATTATTCTGAGGCCTCAGCTGCAGCATTTAGTATACTGGGACTTAAATCAAACAACCAACAGAAAACAAGAAATAAAATATTTCTGGAGGATCTCTCTCTATTCTGTTGTACAGAAATCATCTACACATTTCATGTTGAATACTAAGTCAATATAATTGAAATTTATTATAAATATTTAGAATAAATATTAAACAAAAATACACTTGATTAAAACAAATGCTGATCTATTTTCCAAATCTCTGATAAAAATGGAAGAATTATTTTATTTTCCAATGTAAATAAATTTTATATAACCAGCAGGGATTTTAATTTTTATTGTGGTGGCAAATAAAGTGATTCTTAGCTTAAAAAAACCCAACCAAACAAACAAAAAAAACAACAACCAAAGAAACATAAAATCTTTCTGATTCAAAAATTGTATATAAAATTTCTCTTGTGTGCCAAAAGAATGCACTCAGAATTCTATTAATTTCTGTTTTAAAAACCAGACAGAAGAACACAGCAGAAAAATAAGCTTCTATATAGGACTAATGTATTGATTTTTTTGCTAATGAAATTGAAAATTTCTTTGAAAGCATACAGCTGCAAATCCATTTTGTGTTACCAGAAAAACTAAATACATAGTCTAGTGTGATGGGTCAATCCTGGCTTACTACAAAGCTGCTCTCACACTTCCCTTACTCAGCTGGACAAGTGAGAGAAAGGCTCGTGGCTCAAGATAAGGACAGGGAAATGAGTCATCAATTACCACCATGTGCAAAATCATATTCCACTTGGGGAAATACATTCA
Source organism: Melanerpes formicivorus (assembly GCF_026170545.1). Taxonomy (NCBI): domain Eukaryota; kingdom Metazoa; phylum Chordata; class Aves; order Piciformes; family Picidae; genus Melanerpes; species Melanerpes formicivorus. The sequence goes on along the minus strand of NW_027142353.1, from coordinate 11,789,624 downwards.
ATTTATTGCCAATCAAATAAGAGTAGGATAATGAGAAATAAGAAACAATCATAAAACACCTTTCTTCTAACCTTTCCTTTCTCAATGGGCTCAACTTCACTGCTGCACTCCGTGGGCTTCAGGGGACCAACCTGCAATGCCATGGTCTTCACCATGGTCCTCAGGTGAATCTTTTCTCCAGCACCTGGAGCTCCTCCTCCCCTCCTTCAGTGACCTTGATGTCTGCACAGTTGTTTCTCTTGCATTTAATTACTTGTCTTTCCCAGCTGCTGTTTCACAGAAGCTTTTACACTTTTTGCCACAAACGTGCCACCAACATTACTGCATGGTTCAGTTTTAGCTAGCACTGGGTCCGTCTTAGAGCTGGCTGGAATTAGTTCTGTCAGACAAAGGGGAGCAGCTTCTGGCCTCTTCTCACAGAAGCCACCCCTGTACCCCTCCTGGCACCAAAACTTTCAATACACCTTCCCAATAAACATAGTATTCAGTGTTTCACATCAGAACTCACTACCAAAAATAAATAAATAAAATAAATAAAGTATCCTTTCTAACTGAAACATGTTATTATGCTAGGACATCAATTATTTCTTTCTTGTGTTAATGAATATGAAATAATACAGTATAATAATTTTGCAATGTACTTATAGTCATTCTCCATTTACTGAAGCCACCTACTGGAACTGCAATTTTCAGCTAGTTAGGGAAGAAGGAAAGCAAGCACAATGAGTTGAAACCCATCTCCCCACTTAGCAATTTATTTATATTTTATTTATCTGATAATTTTTCTTGTCATCAGATTTCATTTTTTTTTTTGACTGACATGTTTAGTTAATTTTTAAGGTCCATTATGTGTATCCTTAATCTACACTTGGCCTTCTCACCTTGAAATTACACTTAGACAAATACCAGAATAGGATTGTACTGTCTACTGTACGTCTTGATTCTTAATTCTTATATGAAACAATTGTATGTTTTGCCATCCATGTGATGATGTTTCCATGGAAGTAAGTTACAGAACACATGAGATCCAGCCTGACCATTGCCAAAGAAAAGACCATGATATAACAGTGTATAAAATATATTTGTGGCTTATATTATAGTTGAGAATTTTTGACAGGATTTTTTTCCTCAAGCACTATCTCTAACACTCATTCTAGGGCACTGTGCAATACTGGACTTCAAGAAAGGATGCAAAATGTATGGTGAAACTTACTGATTTATCAGCATTGTCTTCAACAGCTCCACCAGTTTTATCTCTGCAACAATATATATGTATGTATGTATGTGTGTATATATATACCCATAAGTGTATATGTATGTATGTGTGCGTGTATATATATATATACACACATATATTACATTTGTCTTAATAGTGGGACTCTCCAATGAGATAAGAGCTGACACTTCATTTTGTTAGGTTAGAAAAGACCTCTAAGACCATTGAGTCCAGCCTTTGAACTAACACCAACATGGCCATTGAACTGTGTCCCAAAATGCCATGTCTACACATTTTTTTTAATACCCCCCAGGAACACTGGGTACTAGGTAAAAAACTCTTATTGCAAGAGTGGTCAGGCATTGGAATCACAGAAACATTCAGGTTTGAAAAGACCCTCAGGATCATCAAGACCAACCAATAACCCTACATTACAAAGTTCACTCCTAAATCATATCCCCAAGCACCATTCAGGGTTGGTGACTCAACCACCTCCCTGGGCAGCCTATTCCAATGCTTCATCACTCTTTCAGTAAAGACTTTTTTTTCCTAATACCCAATCTAAACATTCCCTTGCTCAATTTGAGGCTGTTTCTTCTCATTCTATCACTTGATACTAGGAAGAAGAGATCAGCCCCCACCTGACTACAATCTTTTTTAAGGTAGCTGTAAAATGTTACAACTCATCCTGCTGTTTACTACTCATGATTAATCAAGCTATTTTTCCTATTTATGTTACTTCTATCTTGTTTTTATTTTAATCATCATGACACTTAGTAACTAATATTTATGTATACATCTGCTGAACCTCCTGTTTCCTCTGAACATATTCATGGAGATGATATAGAAAACACACAGGGACAGCTAGAATAATGCTGTCACTCTTTTTCACATCACTACTGCTTCCATTTATTTTTACTTAACTTTAGAATTTCCCTTTTAGATACAATGCATAATGGATTACTTCTCAACAGTATATATCATCTGTGGCTTTGGTAAATGTTGCTTTATTCTCAACAGCAGTAGGGTTAAATTTAAGTAGGTTGATATTGTGATTCAGGCCTTAATGAAAGCTAAGATTTATTGATTAAAGGTAAATTTCTGGTTTAGGTGTTTAGAATGGGAGGCAGAGAGCAAGGTTATAAAGGGAAGAGTTTGATAAATGGGTATTTTTCAGTGCATAGAATAACTGTATAGGCTAATTTTAGGCCTTTTAATTTATCTGAGCTTCAAGAAATCTGTTTTCTTGAATGCGAACATCTGTTTCAGAGCCATTTTATGACTGTGGCTAACAGAAGAAGTATTTCCCTCTACTTGTTCTCATGAGATGTTTGTTTTTTAAGAAACACACCCAAAAGAAAAAAAACCAAACCTATCAACCTACCAAAAAAAATCAGCTTGATTTTATTTCAAGGATTTTACTTATAAATCTGTAGAATTAAAACCAAACCAAACCAAAACACACACCCCCAGACACACACACTCACACAAAACCCCCTCAAAAAACCAAACCCCCCCAAAAAAAAATGACAGCACAAAGCACAACCCTGAATTTTTATATTTCTAGGTGCTAAAATATCAAATCAGTAAAATTTCTGAAATACTTACAAAACCTTTTAAATCACTCTCTAAATTTGTTTACCTGATCTGTTGCTTCCTGAATAACTCATACTTCTGTTGCAATGAACAACACTACAAACAAGAACATAACCAGGATAAAAAGAGTGAAACAGCAGGATAAAAGAGAGTGGCATACTGTTTTTTAATAATTTAGAAATCATAACTCACATAAAATTAAGCACTAGTAGCCCTGACTTGGATATTGAAAACTTATTCCTTGGATGTGATAATTTAGCAATTCTGATACACTGGGAAACCTGAGTTCTAGTTTATACATAGATTTACTGTGTAACACCAAGAAGATAGATGACAGACCTATTTCACAATTATATTGTCAAGATTTTTGATTATTTATGTTTTAATTTAAAAATATGCTCAATATTCTAACTCTGTCCCAGCTGAGACCAGAACATATAATTCAGCTTCCTCTGGTGAGACTTTGTCTACAGGCTGGGGTTGGAGTGGCTGGAGAGCAGACAGGCAGAAAGAGAGCTGGGGACACTGGTTAATACCAGGCTGAATATGAGCCAGCAGTGTGCCCAGGTGGCCAAGAAGGCAAATGGCATCCTGGCCTGTGGAATAGTGTGGCCAGCAGGAGCAGGGAAGTCATTGTGCCCCTGTACTCAGCACTGGTTAGGCCACACCTTGAGTATTGTGTCCAGTTTGGGGCCCCTTAGTTTATGAAAGATATTGACTTGCTGGGATGTGTCCAGAGAAGGGCAACAAAGCTGGTGAGGGTTTTGAAGCACAAGGCCGGATGTTAGGAAGAAGTTCTTCATAGAAAGAGTTATTGGCCATTGGAATGGTCTGCCCAGGGAGGTGGTGGAGTCACCATCACTGAAGGTGTTTAGGAAGAGACTGGATGGGGCACTTGGTGCCATGGTTTAGTTGATTAGATAGTGTTGGATGATAGGTTAGACTTGATGATCTCAAAGGTCTCTTCCAACCTGGTCTATTCTATTCTATTCTATTCTATTCTATTCTATTCTATTCTATTCTATTCTATTCTATTCTATTCTATTCTATTCTACATGCATACATTGCTGAGTTTTGTCGTTTGTTTAGGCTCTCAGGATAATTTATTTTGTATATTGCTAAACTTTGCCATTACAGAGTAAAATATCTTTCTTTGCTGAGATGGCTGTGATCTGCGAGGCAACTGCATCAGCACCAGCTAGCTCTGCAATGTGCCAAGATCTTTAGAAGAGAAAAGAGGGATCCTGGAGACAGGGAGACCTAGAGACAGAGAAGGGGAGAGGCGACATGATAAGACTTGGCATCTCTCATGAGGGTTCCTGAGAGGGCAACATGTCTGAGGACATTCCCAAAGAAGCAACAGGAGTTTTAAACCTGGTGACACTGGTAGGGGCTCTCAGACTGTGAGCTGTGAGGCAGCAGCCTTTTTCTCGTTGCAACTCAGTGAGTGGGGTGTGAGATGGAGGGGGTGTGGTCAGACAGCTGGGAGCAAATGGCCATTGACACAGACAGGCTAACAGGCACCGGGAGACCAAATAGTGACTGAGTATACCTCAGGGGCTCCTTTTGAATTATCTCAGTAGTTGGCATGAGCACAGCCTGTGGGCAGGACAGAAGGTGCTTTAGTTTTACTGAAAGCATGATGGTGGCTGCTTGGAGGAGGAAAACTCTGCTCTCTGCACCTACCGAAATGGATATTGGCATCCAGGCCACAGGTTATTAGGAATACCACAACCTTTCACAGGCAACAGGGGACACCACTGAGTGTGAGTTGTGAACAGGTTTTTAACTTTTGCTGGGTGGCATGTCTCCAGGATGAAGTGATGAAGCTCGAAGAAGAGGTGATTAGGTTAAGAAGCATCAGTAAGAGTGAGAGGGAAATTGATAACTTTTACACACTGATCATCACAAATACAGAATAGGGGTCAACTCTTAGTGGAACGGAGGATTCGATATCCTCTCATCATCAAGCCCCCCACCCTTCCTGCAGTAACTCACATGTGCAGGGTCAATGGGAACAGGTAGCTACCCAAAGAAATGAGATACAAATGGAGCAGATGTGCTCCTTTAAGAAGCACACCACCTATAGTGCCCTTGCAGAACAGGTATGAGGCTCTGCAGGGGCAACTGGTTGTGATAAAGGACAAGGGTTCATGAAGGCCAAAAGTGCCTCAAAGACCAGAAGTACCACCAAGGCTGACTTGCCTCAGGCCAGCCATAAAAACTGACCCTTAAAGAAAAATTGGAGGGTCATTGCTGTAGGTGACTCCCTGCTGAATGGCTATTCCTGAAACTTGGTGGGATGATTGCCATGACTGGAATGTAGGGATAGATGGGTACAAACTCTTTAGGAAGATCAGGCAGGGGAGGAGGGGAGGAGGTGTTGCTTTCTATATCAGTGACCAGCTGGACCTTGTTCTCACCAATAGTAGTCATGGCAGTCTGGGGAGGGCCCCACTGTCTGGAAAAGGAGAAACATAACCCCCATATTCAAAAAGGGAAAGAGGGATGACCCAGGGAACAATAGGCCAGTCAGTCTTATCTCTATGCCCAGAAAGATCATGGAGCAGATCCTCCTAGAGGCACTGCTGAAGCAGAAGAATAACAAAGAGGTGATTTGGTATAGTCAGCACAGCTTCACCAAGGGAAAATCCTGCCTGACAAACCTGGTGGCCTTTTATGACAAGTTCACAACATTAATAGATGAAGGCTGATCAACTGATTCATTTACCTGGACCTGAGAAAAGCCTTTGGCACTGTCACACACAATATCCTACTCTCCAAGCTGGTAAAGTATGGGTTTGGTGGATGGCCATTCAGTGGATAAAGAATTGGCTTGAGGGCTGCACCCAAAGCATGCCTGTCAATGGATCCATGTTGAAGTGAAGTCCCTCAGGGATCAGTGCTGGGACCAGTCTTCTTTAACAACTTTGTTGGAGACACAGATAGTGTCATTGAGTGCACCCTCAGCAGGTTTGCTGGTGACACCAAGCTGTGTGGTGCAGCAGACATGCTGGTGAGAAGAGGTGCCATCCAGAGGGACCTTGACAGGCTGCAGAAGTGGGCCCATGACAACCTCATGAGGTTCAACAAGATTAAGTGCAAGGTCTTGCATCTGGGTCAGAGGAATCCCAAGCACTGGTATAGGCTGGACAGTGACTGGCTTGAAAGCAGCCCTGAAGAAAAGGTCTTGAGCATGCTGGTGGATGAGAAGCTCAGCATGAGCCACTAGTGTACACTTGCAGCCCAGAAAGCAAATCACATCCTAGGCTGCATCAAGAGAAGCATAGCCAGTAGGTTGAGGGAGGTGATTCTCCCCCTCTACTTCACTCTGGTGAGACCCCACCTGGAGTACTGTGTCCAGTTCTGGAGCCCCTATTACAGGAAGGATCTGTAGGTGTTGGAATATGTCCAGAGAAGGGCCATGAGGGTGATCAGAGGGCTGGAGCATCTCTCCTATGAGGACAGACTGAGAGAGTTGGGACTGTTCAGTCTGGAGAAGAGAAGGCTCCAAGGAGACCTTATTGTGGCCTTCCAGTATCTGAAGGGGGCCTACAAGAAAGGTGGGGAGGAACTTTTTAGGGTGTCAGGTAATGATAGGACTAAGGGAAATAGAACAAAAATAGAAATGAGTAGATTCAGATTGCATGTTAGGAAGAAATTCTTCTCCATGAGGGTGGTGAGACACTGCAACAGATTGCCCAGGGAAGTGGTAGAGGCTCCATCCCTGGAGGTTTTTAGGGCCAAGCTGGATGTGGCTCTGAGTAACCTGTTGTAGTATGAAGTGTCCCTGCCATGGCAGGAGGGTTGGAACTAGATGATCCTTGAAGTCCCTTCCCACCCTAACAATTCTATGATTCTATGATCTATGACTGTTGGCAGTAGATACATATATATAAATAATGGTTGACTATGGACCTTTACTAAAGTGGGGAGGGGGACCAACAGAAACTAGTAATGACACAAAGGAGGAATAGTGCATCTAGACCCTTTGGTTACATCTTCTTTTCACACAAATTCATACTTCCTGATGTAAAATTTCAAACACCACATGTCAAGAATTGTTGGCACCACGTTATTCACTTATTTTTATCTCATCAACCAGTTGCTACTTGAATGAAGATAAATAACCACAGCTTTAACACACAAGCGTATGTGCAGGTAGGTTGTGGAGGCATCACTATCAAATCATGTTAGGGCTTTCAGATTGAGATTCCCAGTCTCCCACTCTTTGAATACAGGAGATATGTCATCAATAATAAATTAACTAATATTTGACCTAAGATCCTAAGATCACACAAAACATAAAAATTACCCCAATTTTTTTAAGCTTAATGCTCAAAAAATGCTTAAATTATAGGGGCCTCTGCAAGCGCCTCTGCTTCTAGAGATCTGTTGTCTGGCATGTAATGTGATGGATTAACTCACGCACATCAACAAAAGCTCAGCTGAACCCAGTCAGAGAAGTGAATGAAGCTGTATTTTACAAGCAATAATGGAATGCAATGAATATGTATAGAGTATACAGTATTTACAATATTTTACAGGTATTTACAAAAGGCAAACAGCACAGAAATCCTCCTTGGGCAGGGGAATTCTACCTCACTTCCCCCCAACTTCTCCCCTCCCTTTTTCCTCTGGTTAATTAGAAGAAAAGAGAACAAAGAGAATGTTAGAGGGGTTTTTAGTTAGCTCAAAAGCATCATTAAGTAGTTTTGCTTATCTCAAGTTTGCTGATAAGCAGTCTCTGTTGAAGAGCAGCATGCATGCCAGCAGAAAGAGACAGAGTGAGATTGAAAGAAAAAACAATGTGAGAGATATTGCTATGGTACACCTCACATCTGACCAATGAAATTCATTTAGAGTAATCATTGTTTTCCTTTTTATACCCAAGTGTAGATTTACTCATAATTTTTTTAAAGGCACAGCCTAAACTGTCACATGGTGTCAGACCACTTCAGTGATAGTGTTTCTGAGGACTAACCTCCAGCCTAGCTGCAGACTCACCTGAGCTAGTTCCATGTGTGGTCATAGGGCCAAACAGGCCCACACAAACCCAGACTGGTACTGGAATGTCTAGAAATGGTCACCCTCTCCCCTCTCCCTCCTGCTTGTGTTGGGGTAATGTAGGAAAAGGGACAAAAGAACAGGCACCCACAAGTCTGGTAAAGAAGTCTCCTTTTGAGGTAAGAGCACATACACTGGGCCATGCTTCTCCCAGACCAGGCCCATGTTCCTGCCTTTTATGGTCACAGCCTAGCAGAGTAACTGGGTAACTGCTGGCTTCAGTTGCCCTATTGGCCTAACTGAATCTTGAGCAAGTGATAAATACAATCTGAATTGTATTCACCTTGCCTTGCCTGAATTTGCCCTTCCTGGACTTGCTTGCTTGGATTCGCCTTGCCTTGAGTCACTTTGTCCAAGACCTGGGATAGAAGCCATGAGCCTTCCTTACTGCAAGCTCAAGAAGCCATGAGCCTTAGGAGCCAAGTCCAGTTTCCCTTGCAACTAGAATTCTTGCAGTGCCTCAGTTTACCCAGGGAGACACAAGAGCCCATTGCAGAAATGTGTTGTACAGCTCACTGTCCTGCTGGAGCCAGATCAGCCATTGATACTGTGTAGCATCCTGCCAGTAACCAGCATTGGTCTCTTGCTGTGCCAGGCACATAAGAAGTGCCTTAGAGCCTTAATGGGTAATATATGGCAGCAGCACTTCCCCCTACTCACGTGGAACTCATTTGTGAGTAACTAGTTTATTGCCTCCTGTATTTATGGTTCTTGTCGAGTCTCCCCTGTGATTGAGAGCCATGTTGAGCCAGGGATCCTCTTTCCAGTTGTTATTTTTTCCAGTTCAATTAAAATAGTTAAAATTGTTATAGTGCCTAAATACTGTACATCCCCACTGTAAATATATATATTCCATCTGTATACCAAACCTGTTTGACACAGTTTTGGCAATTTAATAAAAAGTATTTAATATTTTTCTTAACATTTCCCATATTAATTTTCACACATTCATAACAGCATGGTGACTGGGGACTTCTTTGTGGTGTTTCCAAACTAAAGAGCTCCACAGCCCCTGAATATCTCATGCTGACTTATGGGTTGGTCTGAGAACCAGAAAATAACATGTGCTACTTCCACAGCCATGGTGTTTCATAACAAGTGCCCCCAACAAATACATCTATGGGAGAACAACCTTGGCTGAGAAGGAGTAACTCCTGTCAAGGTCCTGATTGCATCCTCTCTTTCTGGGGGTTTGGCTGCTGGGGCTTGGGACCAGCATAGAGACAATGCAGCTGAGGGCTGCCCCCCTTTCCCTTTGGGGAGCCTTTCCCAGGAAGCCAAACCTCTATGATGTGGAGGAGAGCTCACAGGGCTTGCAAAAGAACACTCTCTGTAGACCTATTTTCTCCACAACTGCTTCACTCAGAGGAACTTACAAATAAGAACATTAAGAGGTGTCTATCTTTTAAATAATAACCTCCCAGCAAGAGTGTTCATACCAGCTATAGACATCCAGACTCCCTTAGATGAAGTAGTGAGTTAATCTCCCCTACCAAAGTTCTTTACCCTCAGGTGATACAGTAATATCAGATTACAATCTCCATCACACTTTTTACCCTAGTTTTTCCAATAATATAAAATGTTTTAATATTTAATCTCATAATTTAATTTTCTCTATATTTCCATTTCTCTTGCTCTGCTATATCAAACTAATAAGAATGTGTGTAATTATTATGAGGATCTGTCAATTTTTTCCACTGGTAAAATGATTACAGGTTACATACTATAAAGAGGTAATAAATATCATGTAGTAATATGTTGAAAAGGTAACTTTTTCATTTTCTCAAGCAGCATATACATTTACATTTCCATCAAGACAGTAAGTTTCTAATACTATAGAGAACACAATTGGGAAAAAGCTTGTAGCTCTCAAAAATGTGAAACCTGCCATAAATGGGTTTTATAAAGTAAGATATATATATATAGTGTGAAGTTTCAGAATGCAGGCTTCTAAAATTATTTGCAGTAAACTTATAAACAGACCAAATTCAAGAAGGTGTCTTCATTTAATTGTTTACTTTCACAGCTCTCTTGCTTTGGGGTTTTGTGGGTAGAAAATTATGTAGACCAGGTTTCTACCATAATTATCAAGTATTTCTAAATATTAAATACCCTAACAAGTTGTGACAGTTTAAGCTCTGCCTTTAATAAAAGGATAGCTGCAGAATTCTCTAGATGAATGTTTGGGTGTAAAAAGGAAAACAAAGATTAATTCTAAATGAATTTCGTTGGTCAGATGTGAGATGTACCATAGCAAATATGTCTAACATTTTTTGTCTCACTCACTCCAGCTTCAGTCTATCTGACTTTTCTTTTCTTGGCCGGAGAGCATGCAACTGACCCATGACTGAAAGTGATAAAATAAGAGAAACTAACTTTCTTAACAACTGCTTTGAGCTAAAAAAATTCCCTTAATATCCTTTTCTCACTTTTTCTCCTTTTTCACGTAATTACCTACTGGGGCAAAGGGAAGGAGGGGGAGAGAGGTTTGGAGGGATTACTATTGTAGAAATAGAATGGAATGGAATGGAATGGAATGGAATGGAATGGAATGGAATGGAATAGAATAGAATAGAATAGAATAGAATAGAATAGAATAGAATAGAATAGAATAGAATAGAATAGAATAGACCAGGTTGGAAGACACTTTTGAGATCATTGAGTCCAACATATCATTCAACACTATCTAATCAACTAAACCATGGCACTGACCACCCCATCCAGTCTTTTCCTAAACACCTCCAGTGATGGTGACTCCACCACCTCCCTGGGCAGCACATTCCAATGGCCAATCACTCTATGAAGTACTTCTTCCTAACATCTAGCCTAAACTTCCCCTGGCACAGCTTGAGACTGTGTCTTCTTGTTCTGGTGCTGGTTGCCTGGGAGAAGAGACCAGCCCCCACCTGGCTACAGCCTCCCTTCAGGTAGTTGTAGACATCAATAAGGTATCCTCCAAGCCTCCATTTCTCCAGGCTAAGCAACCCCAGCTCCCTCAGCCTCTTCTCATATGGCTTGTGCTCAAAGCCCCTCACCAACTTTGTTGCCCTCCTCTGGACACGTTTCAGCAACTCAACATCCTTCCTAAACTGAGAGGCCCAGAACTGGACACAGTACTCGAGGTGCAGCCTAACCAGTGCTAAGGACAGGGATAGAATAAGTTCCCTGCTCCTGCTGACCACACTATTTCTTATGCAAGCCAGGATGCCATTGGCCTTCTTGGCCACCTGGGCACACTGCTGGGTCATGTTCAGCTGACTATCAACTAGTACCCCCAGGTCCCTTTCTTCCTGGCTGCTCTCCAGACACTCTGACCCCAGCCTGTAGCATTGCATGGGGTTGTTGTGGCCAATGTGTAGAACCCAGCACTTTGATGTGTTAAATCTCATGCTGTTGGACTCTACCCATCTGTCCCACCTGTCAAGGTCCCTCTGCAGAGCTCTCCCACCCTCTAACAGATCAACACCTCCTCCCAGCTTGGTGTCGTCTGCAAACATACTGATGATGGTCTCAATCTCCTCGTCCAGTTCATCCATGAAGTTATTAAAGAACATGGGGCCCAGCACTGATCCCTGGGGAACACCACTGGTGACTGGGGAATGATGAGGAAGAGAACATCATCATATACTGGGAAACATCAATAATTTAAAGGATGACAAATTAGCTAAATTCAGCAATAGGAAATTATTTGCCATTTGTAACTATTGAGTTGTCAAAGCAAGAAAATGGAGTGTAATAAACACTATTTGTTCCTCGTAAAATATTTGCCAGGGATTTCACAAAGCATAAAAAAGTACTGGAAGAACAAAATTGGTCTGAAAGAACAGAAAACATCATCATCTATTCAATGTTACAAGTGAAAAAACAGAAATTAATTGGATTGGATACTCAAAGTGGTGATGTCCTACACCCTCTTTATGTCTCTGTCATATTAAAAAAAAAAAATGAATATCCAAAATGGAGCATCTCTTTCCCGGAATTTCCCACACTGCTTACTTTTCTTTAGAATCTGAACAGATTGAATTCTCCGTATGAACTATCTACACAATCTTACACTCTCCCTGAGAATACCTGACTGACTCCAGACTCTGTGACACAGATCATCTTTGAAGATAAATCCTGTCTTACTGTTTCTTCTTTAGGCCTGTTTTTGGAGTTATTCTGGGTTTCTCTCACACTTCTGGAATGCTTGGATCCCCTTTTCAGATTGGTTTGTTCTATCCTTCTGGATAATTTGGCCACTTCTAAAATCTAACTATTGATTTCACACTAATATTTTAGGGAAGCAACAATTCTATTTAAATTTTGAAAAAGGAATTCAGTATTGATAATAAAACTATAGAAATAATTCTTTAAAGTGTTTGCTGAGGGAACCTTTTCCATAATCTTAAGGAATTCAGCTTCTATAAATCTGTGATTCTACAAATTCTTTGCATGTTTACAGTAGATACCAGATTTTGAATAATAAAAAATAAATTCAATATTTTTTCTTGCTTATTTCTTCTTGGAAAAAAAAATATTTTGTGTATTTTATCATAACAGTACTGGCAGGTACTCAGCTATATTTCCAATAATTTTATTATGAGTGTCTTATTATTTCAAAGAAAGATTAAAATGAAATGATAAAATGAGGAGGGGAAATGAGAGATTCAACATTTTTTGTTGTTTCTGGGTATACATATAATGTACCACTGATTCTCTGGTATGTGTCTTCTGAGATAAACCTAATATTAAAAAATTCACAGGCAAACAACTCCTGTCAACATGATTATCAATTTAATATGCAACACAAGCATAGTACAGTTGTAAAAGCTATATGCAGGAAGTAAATGGATGAAATAGAAGAAAGTTTTGATTCAGAAGTTCTAAAATCAAACATTTGTGTATGAGACTTTCCACAAACTTCCATGGAGTTATTATCTGAAAACCAGAAAACCCAATAAAGGAAAAGGGTGTATTATGAGAAAGTGAATGAGATATGCATAAAAATAATACATAAATTTATTGTACTTAACTCTACCGGTACTGGTTTGACGTAAAACAGATGAAAGTAAGTCCATTTCTAAATGTTTGAGCATACTGTTCTATCTTATAGGCAACGTACAATTTTTTTTTAATATTAAATGTTTCTGTTGTTTTTAACAGAAGGAGTACTGGGCCATTCTTGGCTAGATGATCACATTGGAATTTTTCAAATTAATATTTCAAATCATAAATGTTAAAAATTGTTAGTAATGAATAATACTTTTTCCACAGAATTGACTGTGGAGTGTCATATTTTGCCATGAGTGCCTTCTACCTTCAGTGATGCCTCTTTCCAAAGAAAACTGAACCTTTTTTCTTTCATCAGCTGTCTGTGAAATCCTCATGAATGGCTATAGAATGTTAAAGAAATCTATTCAGATATCACTAAAATGTGTTTGAATTCATGCCTACTTAGGAAACAGCTTCATGAAAAAATCCTACTCACCATTATCAGTACATGGCACAGTGCTGTATTGTTGGTTCAGTGCTTCTTTAAAAATGTTGCGTATTTGCTTATTCCAGATTCTTAAGTATGAGAAATTCACAGGTGCAGTCATTGCCTGGAATAGTGAAAAATTGCCAAAACATATCAAATAGGTTTGATGTACAGTTGGAATATATGTTTACAATGGGAATATACAGTATAACAATTTAAAAAAATTTAAGCAAACCAGGAGGGAAAGAGAGAATTCCCAAGAGCAATATGGTGCTTGACCACAGCAGGGGAGATTCGATAAGAACCATTAATACAGGAGGCAACAAATTAATTACTCATGAGAGGTTCTACCCAAAGTGGGGAGTGTTGCTGCTGTATTAGCTGTTGAGGCTTTTTGGGGTGCTCTCATGCACCAGGCATGGCTGGTTGCTGGCAGGAAGGCCACACGGTCTTGCGGCTGGTCTGGCTTCAGCAGAATGGCAGGTGATATGATGCTTCTAGCAGAAGGCTCTTTGATTTCCTGGGTAAACTGAGGCATGGCAAAATTCTGGTTGTAAGGGAAAGTGAGGCTTGGCTCTGGCTCTTAAAGCTTGTGGCTTCTCTAGCTTGCAGTGAGTAGGCTCATGGCTTCCATCCCAGGCTCTAGAGCAGGCAACTCAAGGCAAGTCAACTTGAGGTAATGCAGCTTCAAGCAAGGCAGGTCCAAGCAGGCAAGGCAAGCAGGATAGGTGAAGGTGAGTACAAATCAGCCTGTATATATGTTTTGCCTGAAATTCAGTTGGGCCAACAGGGCAACTGAAGCCAGCAAACAGTTATCCAATGAAAAGGGATTCTGTCAGGCTGTGACCATAAAATGCAGAAACATAGACCTGGTCAGGGAGAAGCAGTGGACAGTACATGTGCTCTTACCCCAAAAGGGAGACTTCTTTACCAGACTTGTTGGTGCCTGTTCTTTTGTCCCCTTTCCTGTGTTACTTCAACTCCTGCAGGAGGGAGCAGGGAGAGGGTGACCATGTCTGCACATTCCAGGACCCGTCTGGGTTTGTGTTGGGCCTGTTTGGCCCTACAACCACAGTGGGAAAACACCAGAAGGAAAGATGTTAAAATCCTAAAAGATTAAAGCCAGGGAAGCCCGGCAGGTGGTTTGTTCCTATTCAGAACTGTTTGGAGATCACTGGTGTTAGGCTGGGCCTGGCCATTGGTACCCATAGTACTGACAGTGATGGGACAGGCAAATACAGATGTTTTACAAAGTAGAGATGCTTTACAAAGTACAATTTCATTTATTACTAAACATGATTTATTGGTAACAACAATTAACTAAACTGATTAGTACAGGAAAGTTACCCTCTAAAAGATTATTAAAATGGTTGTCTTGAGAGCAGTTACTGTTTTAAGATTAAGTATACTTATAGTCTCAATATTAGAAAGTCCTGCATAACAATGTATAACTTATTCTTCTGGCTTTGCTTAAAGAAGAATTTAATTTAAATTCAACATACTGCCTTCCACTGGTTCTTTTCAACAATTCCATCTTGGGTATATAAATTGTTTTTTTGAATTAACTGAATATACTAGATTAAGTAATATTTCTTCACACAAATCTAATTTTGATTTCTTTAAAAATATGATTTTTTTCAAGTGTTTATTTTTTCTTTATTTTATTTTTGTTGTTTTTATGACATAAACCACACTCCAAAACATGTTTGTTTTTTATCCCTATATCCATTTATTTAGTTGGTCCTATTTCTTTAAATTACATTTTTAAAGAATGAGACCAGAATGTACCTTTAACTGAACAGCTGCTTTTATTGTTTGTTTTGTTTGTTTTGGATTTTTGTTTATTTGCTTATTTATTTTTTCAGTTGGTTGGTTGGGTTGGGTTTTTTAATTTTTTTTTTGTTTTGGGGTTTGTTTTGTTTTGTTTTTTTAATTAAAGAGTTAATTATGTTTGATTGCCATCTTCTCAGGAAGAATTGTTTAAAAAACAAGAATGCAAAATTGATCCTGAAACAATGGTATAAAGCACCAACCAGTTACTGATGTATAATAATGACTACTTTCTCAACCACAAGTGCTTAACTAAATCTTCCCCTTTACATTTATTCTAGGTAGCATATCTAAGATTGGAAAAAAACATACAAATTCTCTTGTGATTGATAAAGCTTTTAAGTGGTTTTGCTTCCTTTGTTTTTATTATTTAAGATTACCACTTTATTAAAAGAAAAAATCCTTTCTTCTGTATCAGTCTTTCTTCTCAATTCCTTTTATTTTTTTTTTTTTTGTTGCCAGCTCTGCTAGACAAAAGGTAGAGATTTAATGATTAGTGTTTTCATCTTGTGCTCCAGCACTTCTACTGCACATCTAGGCAGCCATCCCTTGGGGATACAAGACTACATGAAGACATACATTATTAATTCTTTCTTTAGGTGATAATTTTTCTTAAACTCAGAATGAGGTACTTCAATGCATGCTAGACTTTTATCAGTTACTAAGAATCTTAGCCTAGTTATTTAACCTACATTTCTACTATATAACTTTACTTAGACTGTATAAATACAAAGTTCTACGGCATGACTTGCATTTCAAGTTTATATTTGCAGACGTTCGATTTTTTTATTATTGTATTTTCTGTAGGTAATTTGTTCTTTCACTTTACACAATTTACACTGCACTGAATTTGAGTAAATCCAAAATTGTTAACAACAAATTGCACTTTTTTTTATTTTCTTTTTTAACAAAATAAGAAGTCAAACTGATTTGTCAGAGTAGAATCACAGAGTATATCTGGTTGGAAGAGACCTCAAGGATCATTCAGTCCAACCCTCGATCCAGCACTGAAGGGTCAGCACTATACCATGTCCCGAAGTGACTGGTCCACACTCCACTTGAACACCCCCAGAGATGGTGACTCCACCACTGTCCTTGGCAGAACATTCTAATGTCTGATAAAATTTTCAGTGAAGAAATATTTCCTAATATCAAGCCTAAACCTCCCTTGGTGCAGCTTGTAACCTTTCCCTCTAGTCTGTCCCTTGTCATCAAGGAGAAGAGGCTGGCCCCTCCTTGCTCCAAATTCCCTTCAGGTTGTTGTGACCCAGGTACAGGACCTGGCACTTGGCCTTGTTGAACTTTGTACAAATAGTCTTGACCCATTGGTCTAACCCATCCAGATCCTGCTGTAAAGCTTCCCTACCCTCTAGAAGATTGACACAAGCACCCATCTTCTTGTCATCTGCAAGCCTACTGAGTGTGTACTCGATTCTCTCATCCAGGTCATCAATAAAGATATTAAAGATGACAGGCCCTAGTAATGAATCCTGGAGGACACCACTAGTGACTGGGCACCAGCCAGACTTAACTCCATTCACCAGCACTCTTTGGGCCCAGGCAGGCAATTTTTTATCCAGTGCAGAGCTCATTTGTCCAAGCCTTGTGCCATGAATTTCTGTAGTTCCCTGGATCATCTTCCCAGTCTTTCTTGTAGGTGGGTGTCACATTAGCTAGCCTCCAGTCAACTGAGACCTCCCTGGTTATCAAGGGCTGTTGACAAACAATAGTGAGTGTCTTGGTGAGCACATCTACTGGCTCTTTAAATATCCTTGGGTGGATCCCATCTGGTTTCATAGACTTGTGCTCATCTAAATAGAATAAAATAAAACATTTATTCCTAACTCAACATTACTGATGCAAAAGTCATTAAGGAACTTAATTTTATTCCAGTAAAATTATTTTTAGGTTGATACAAATGTGTTATTTTAAATGTAAATATCGGGGTTCTGTTGGATTTGCATGTTTTCTCTAGGGAAAGACTTTGGTATTCCACAGGTACAACACATTTACTTGTCCTGTGTTCCATGTTTTGGACTTGATAGCTTCTGAAAGCATTTTATGAATAAATTTTAATTAAGAAGATTTGCAAGGGATTTCTTGGAAGAAACTGAAGGGGTTTTGTCTTAACCAATGGCTTAAGTTTAATGCAAAATGTCTTCTCATAATTTTATATTCCCATGTATCACAGATACATGGGCTGAAGGCATGTGTGGCTCAGTCGGTAGCACATAAGACCCTTCATGGGAAGGTCATGAGTTCAAGCCTGCAGTGGGCAGTAGTGCTCTCCCTACTCTAGTTATGAGGTCTGTGGTGACAGGTTGGACTCGATGATCTTTGAGGTCTCTTCCAACCTTAGTGATACTATACTATTACCTAGATAAATCTAGGAGCCTTAAGAATAGAAGCACATCAACCAATGACATAAAATCTAATGTTTCCCTTAAAGTTTGATGGGCATAATGAATGGGTAGCAAATTATGCTCTAGAAAACACAGATATGCATATACATGGATGCACAGACAGTCTGTGCAGAACATGCTCATATCAACCAAGGCCTTTTGCTCAGCTACAAACATGTACTATGGTCTCCAGGTAACACTCCAGCTGATCAGAGTCATCTAGTGCCTGACCTTTATTTGGCTCAGTTTCTCCTCAAACTCAGCATGGTATTGGACATTCATAGATTTATTTCCCACCAAGAGGTTATTGTTTTTTGGTATGTACTGCTTTCTAACTTAGATGTTCAGCATATATGGACAGTAGTCTTGTTAGCCATGTCACCTCAGGCTTGCATCTCTTACTTTCTTGACATCTGAAACAAATAAACAGTAGACAGTTTAAAATGTATAATCACCTTTTGATTTTCTGGTTCTCAATACGTTAGAAGGAAATAAAGCTAGTAAGAGTTTTTCTCTCATTTGTTTCTTTCCCAGGCATATCTGTATCATTAGAGTACAGCAGGTGAACAGCAGAGTTATTGGAACCCCTCCCCCACCAAAAAAAAAATATCTGCTTCTGTTTATTAGCATACACCAGAATAATTTAATAAATTAGAGCTGGACAGATGTATTATATAACTAATTTGTCTGAGCATGATTTTAGGTAAGCCTCATCATATGACCATTTCTAAATAGAATCAAACAACAAAAAAAGATGTATAATATTTACATCCTCCTTACTATATTTTACATAACAGATGCTGTGTGAAATTTGTTAATATTTTCTAGCAAAATTTAATGCAGTTTTAAAATTTTTGTTAAGTAATAAATACATGTGATTCTGTAGCTGGCATTTGACAAAGAATGAAATTCACTTCAACTGAATAAATTATGAAGTACACAACACACTTGAATTCCAGTGAACTACCAGTATGTAGCATAAGGGCTGTTTTCAGATAGTTTTGGAAGGCTATGTTTAGTCTTTGACTCGGAAAAGAATATAAACATCTTGTGATTGAGGAGAAGAAACTAGGCAGAATTTGGTTGGATGTGTTAAAGTATTGTTTTGTTATTTTAACCTATTTTATGCCTTAATTACATGCATGACAGTAGAAAATAACCATTTAAGGTGTGACACACATGTCTTCTGATAGACTATATAACCTTCCTGCATAACATAATAAATGTCCTCGTGTGGTGGGTGGAAGGGTAAGTCCAAGAAGCCTCCTCCCTTCTCCCTTGTAAAGTAAAGGGAAAGAAAAATTGAAGGGAAAGGAAAAAAAACCTCACAAGCTGAATTAGCAAAGCAGTGGAGCTATATTTACAGAGCAATGTAGGATTTGCAGGGAGATATTTACAAATTTACAATATCTACAATATATACAAAAATATACAACAGAGTAACACAGAAATGAGAGTAACCCCCCTCGGCAGAGAGGGGGTTCCCCACCTCCGCTCTCTCCTCTCTCCCCCCCCTTTCCCCAGAGTGGGATAGAAAGAGAGAGAAAAAGAGAAGAAAAAAAAATGTTAGAAGCAGTTCGTGTTAATTGGAAGGGAGTTAACACCGGCCGTTATCTGGTTTTCAAGGCCGAGGCCTTGGCAGAAAGCCCAGCACAAAACAGAGCTGCTGCACGAAGAAGAGGCGGAAGCAAGACTGAAGATAGAAGTACCAGAGTGCCCAGTTAATTCCCAGTTCACTCCCAGTTCAGAAGGTGCTTCCTCCCACTCTTCCAATGAAATTAGTTTAGACTATTCCTTCTGTTTACCAACTTCCGTCCACCATATTCCCTTTCTTAAGGGGGCAGCGTCAACCGGCCACAGTCCACCCCTTCTAAACAATTTCATTGGCCGTTCATACTGTCCATCCAATCCAAAACGATATTTACAGTTCGTGAGTAAAGTTCATAGTCCATTCCGGCTATGCTCAGATGTAGCTGATTCAAAAGTCCAAGGAAATCAGTAAACGAGAAAAATGGAAAACTGTTCATTCCTTCACCGACGAAGCGAAGAAAAGGGAAACAGGGATTCTCAGGGTCTCTTAGTTGACTCAGGGCTCTCAGGGATCTCAGGGTTCGTGCACTGTAGATTCCTCGTTGATTCTTCCTTTGGACGCGATGTAGCTGTACAACAGTTTGAAATCAACCTCTTTCAGCTAAAGTTAAATTTCTTTGTGGAATACACTGAATTTCACCATTCTCTTGCATTACCCAATAAGTGTGACCCGGACCTTCAGCTGAAACCACCCCTCGGACAGCTTTAGCCTCTCCTGAGGGTGAAAATACCCAAACAGTTTTACCTAACAGACTCTTTTCTCTAACAACAGGAACTCTATCACCTTCTACTTTCCGTAGCAAATCTGAATGTGCAGGTCCAGCTTGGTTCACTGAACCTCTACTATTTACCAGCCAGGTTGCTTGTGCTAAATGTTTTTCCCAGTTTTTCAAAGATCCACCTCCCATGGCTTTAAGAGTGGTCTTCAACAAACCATTGTAGCGTTCAATCTTCCCTGAAGCTGGTGCATAGTAGGGAATGTGGAATATCCACTCGATACCGTGCTCTTTTGCCCAGTTCTTTACAAGGTTGTTCTTGAAATGAGTTCCGTTGTCTGACTCAATCCTCTCTGGAGTTCCGTGTCTCCACAGGATCTGTCTCTCCAGACCAAGAATGGTGTTGCGTGCAGTTGCATGTGGAACTGGATAAGTTTCCAACCATCCAGTGTTTGCCTCTACCATAGTAAGCACGTATTGCTTACCAGAACGAGAACGTGGTAGAGTGATGTAGTCAATCTGCCAAGCTTCACCATACTTGTACTTGGACCATCTGTCACCATACCACAAGGGCTTAAGTCGTTTTGCCTGCTTAATAGCAGCACAAATGTCACAGTCATAGATGACTTGTGTGATAGCATCCATGGAAATGTCTATGGATCTGTCACGAGCCCATTGGTATGTTGCATCTCTGCCTTGATGTCCTGATGAATCATGAGCCCACCGAGCTAAGAATATCTCACCTCGGTGTTTCCAGTCGAGATCAAGATTAGAGTCCATGTCTACTTGAGAAACTCTTGCAGCTAGATCTGCCTGATGGTTGTGTTGCTGTTCCTCAGTAGCTTTGCTCTTAGGAATGTGAGCATCGATGTGTCTCACTTTCACTGGAATTCTCTCGATTCGATCAGCAATGTCCTGCCACAGCTCGGCTGCCCAAATGGGTTTTCCTTTCCTCTGCCAACCACTCTTCTTCCAGTTCTTTAGCCAACCCCATAGAGCATTGGCTACCATCCATGAGTCGGTGTAGAGATAAAGCTTTGGCCATCTCTCACGTTCAGCCACATCGAGAGCTAGCTGGACAGCTTTTACCTCTGCAAACTGACTGGATTCTCCTTCTCCATCTTTCGCCTCTGCAACTCGGCGTGTTGGACTCCACACTGCAGACTTCCACCTTCGCTTGTTTCCAACAAGACGACAGGAACCGTCTGTGAACAAAGCATATTTCTTTTCATCATCAGAAAGGTCATTGTAAGGAGGAGCTTCCTCAGCACGAGTTACTTTCTCCTCTGGAGGTTTAGCACAGTTGATACCTTCAGGCCAACTTGAGATCACCTCCACTAGACCAGGTCTTTCAAGATTTCCCATTCGAGCTCTCTGTGTTATCAGAGCCATCCACTTAGACCACGTTGAGTCTGTGGCATGATGTGGTGTGGAGCCTTTGCCTTTGAACATCCAATTCAAAACTGGTAATCTGGGAGCTAAGAGAAGTTGTGATTCAGTTCCAATCACTTCAGAAGATGCTTTTACTCCTTCATAGGCAGCTAGAATTTCTTTCTCTGTTGGAGTGTAATTAGCCTCTGAACCTCTGTAACCTCGACTCCAGAAACCAAGAGGTTGTCCACGTGTCTCACCTGGAGCTTTTTGCCACAAGCACCAGGCTGGACCATTGTCACTTGCAGCCGTGTACAAAATGTTCTTAATGTCTGGACCATCTCGGACAGGTCCCAGACCCATTGCTTGAATTACTTCTTGCTTTATCTGGTCAAAGGCTGCCTATTGTTCAGGTCCCCAGTGGAAATGGTTTCTCTTTCGAGTCACATCATACAGAGGTTTCACAATCTGACTGTATCCAGGAATGTGCAGTCTCCAAAATCCCACTATCCCCAAGAAACGTAGGGTCTCTTGCTTGTTTGTGGGACTTGCCATGGTAGAGACTCTATTTACCACATCCACTGGAATGTGTCGGCGTCCATCCTGCCACCGCACTCCCAGAAACTGAATCTCTGTGGTAGGTCCTTTCACCTTGTCTCGCTTGATGGCAAAACCTACATTCAGAAGAATGTCAATGATTTTGTTACCTTTCTCGAAGACTTCCTCAGCAGTTTTACCCCAGACGATGATATCATCGATGAACTGGATGTGTTCTGGAGCACCGCCTTTCTCCAGAGCATCGTGGATCACTGCATGACAGATGCTTGAGCTGTGGATCCAGCCCATTGGCAGCCTGTTGAAAGTGTACTGGATTCCTCTCCAGGTGAAAGCAAACTGAGGCCTGCATTCCTCTGCTATGGGAATAGAGAAAAATGCATTAGCAATGTCTATGGTAGCATACCATTTGGCCTCTTTGGATTCCAGCTCATACTGTAGCTCCATCATGTCTGTCACTGCTGCACTCATAGGTGGTGTCACTTCATTTAGGGCTCGGTAGTCTACCGTCAGACGCCAGTCTCCATTCTGCTTCCGCACAGGCCACACTGGACTGTTGAAAGGTGAATGAGTTTTGCTGACGACTTTCTGACTCTCCAACTGACGAATCAGATTCTGAATGGGCAACAAAGAGTCACGGTTGGTTCTGTATTGTCTGTGGTGCACAGTCTGAGAAGCAACCGGCAATTTAATGTCCTGTATCTTATGTTGTCCCACAACTGCAGATTCATCAGAAAGTTCAGGTCTAGCAGACAGCTTCAATTTTTTTCCATCAATTTCTACTGAAGCTACTCCAAAAGCCCATTTGTAACCTCTAGGGTCTTTGAAATGCCCTTCTCTCAGAAAATCAATTCCCAAAATACAAGGTGCGTCAGGTCCGGTCACAACTGTATGCTTCCTCCATTGTTTACCAGTTAAACTTATATTAACCTCTACCTTACTTAACTCTTGAGATCCACCAGTGACTCCCAGAATAGTTATAGACTCTGATCCCTGATAATTTGATGGTATTATGGTGCACTGAGCTCCTGTGTCAACCAAGGCCCTGTACTTCCGAAATTGTGAAGTGCCAGGCCACTGGATGTACACATCCCAATAGATTCTATTATCTCTGTTATCCCTCTCCTCCCCCTGGCGGGAGGCAGGGCACCCCTAGTTATGGGGAACATGCGCACATGTGCATTGCACATATTGTGCAGGGTTATAACTTTGCATGTTATAACTGGAGCCACTGTTGGAGCCATAAGAGTCGTTCTGGGGAACTGTGGAAGTAACAGCTACCCTTCTGGTATTGCTACCTCGGGTTCTGCCACTTTGCAATTCCCTCAGTCTCCTGAAAAGATTAGAAGTTGGTTGGCCATCCCAGCGGTTCATGTTCTCACCAAACTGATCACGCAGAGTTATCCAAATAGTTCTACGTGATTGCCTTGGTGGTCTGTTTTGGAATGACCTGTTTTGGAATGACCTGTTTTGGAATGACCTCCTTGGAGGACGTGTATTCCTCACGGATGAGACTTGTACCCACCTGGAGGAAGAATTGAAATTATCCCTTTGTGCCAATTGGTATATGGAATCTTTCAGATCCTTCATGCAATTCTCAATCTTTCCAGACAGAGTTTCAATGGCTGAAACCAAAGAACCACGTGTCATGCTATCCTCCAATTGTCTCATTTGATCACTGAATTGGCCAACCGTGGGAGAAGCTCCACCATAACTTCTTGACACAATTCTGCTTGCCAGAATGTTTGCATAATTAGAAGGAGCAAGCTTGATGATCTTTTTAGCAAGACCAATACCCACAGGAATGTCATCAGGATTCAGAGTTTCATGTTCACCATAGAGTAGCTCTCTAACAGCAAATTCTCTCAAGCGCTTAATTCCCTCATCTATGGTAGTCCAGGGTTTAGGATTCCATGGGAGATCATCTCGGGAAGGGTATCTCAGGGCAACCGCCATTAAAAGGCGTATCCACAGATTAACCTTACCGAGAGCTTCGCCTAGATGTCTATCTATTCCATTGTCCCTCGAGAGAGTTCCTAACTGAGCTGCTGACTTGTCTCCAACTGTTAGAGCTGAAGCACCTGTATCATAACACCTACTAAGCCAAGCTAGAACTGGCTCCTTATCTGCCCTGGTGAAATCTTTACGGACATAACGCAATTCCTCCCGTGGTGACGAACAGTCTGTAATATCATCTTCATCTTCATCTCCCTGAATTCTTTGCCCATAAAATCCTGCTGTCATTCTCCTAAGGATCTCTTTAAGCTGAGAACCACCTTTGCCAGCTGCTTTCCTAACTTCATCTCTATTCTGCTTTGATCTCACTAGGTTAGCTAGATCTTTAAAACAAACCTTCTCTTCCTCCTCAGCAGGATCTTTTAGAGTAGAGGGCCCCTCACCAGGATCAGTCTCCACCTCTTCTTCTCCATCTTTGCCCTTTCCAGCTCTAGTCTTTAAAGGAGCCACCTTAACTGGAGCTGTGTTTGAATTTACAGCCACCTTAATAGAAGCTGACAAGTCCTGAGATAAATCAGCTGCTGGGGCAGTGACTTCCGGTCCCACTGAGGGAGTGGGTGGAAATGACGTTGCTCCATTACTGGCCGACAGAGAAGAAGAAGAAGGAGAAGGAGTGGGAGAAGGAGTAGGCGCCATGTTGATACCAGCCGATGCCCTTGGCTGCTTGCCAGAATCAGCAAAGTCATTTAGAGCTGCTTTACCAATTAACTTTTTAGCCTTCTTTTTAACTGACACCGGTTCTCCACAGTCCTCGTCACTAGATGACTCTGGGACTGATCGAGAGCCACGGCGTTTTCTTTTTGATCTAGTTTTAATAACAAAACAAGCTCTGGACACCTTTCTCTCTCGCCGCAAAGAAATCAGGAGATACACGTTAATTATCACCAGCAGCAGAATTATAGACATGAAATAAATCACCTTTGGATCCCAGGCATCACCTAAAGTTACTGTCTCCTCAGGCTGAATCTTAAAACCCTTTATCTCAATTGGGAGAGTGGTGGAGGTAACATTCCTATATCTCACTGGCCATAAGATATTAATACATTTTCCATACCATAATTTAACTCTATACATAACCCACATATAAATTGTCTGCACCAAATATTTACCCAGGTAATCCAAAATCAAACCCAAACAATATCTGTAAATCAGAGCCCCAAAAATTGAAAAGAATAATCGCTCCACAAACCACAATACCTTCATGTTTGCTAATTCTGCTGAAAAACACTAAATTAATCAAGTAATAAATTAAACTAATTATCTGCCCCACGTTGGGCGCCAATAAAAAAATGTGGTGGGTGGAAGGGTAAGTCCAAGAAGCCTCCTCCCTTCTCCCTTGTAAAGTAAAGGGAAAGAAAAATTGAAGGGAAAGGAAAAAAAACCTCACAAGCTGAATTAGCAAAGCAGTGGAGCTATATTTACAGAGCAATGTAGGATTTGCAGGGAGATATTTACAAATTTACAATATCTACAATATATACAAAAATATACAACAGAGTAACACAGAAATGAGAGTAACCCCCCTCGGCAGAGAGGGGGTTCCCCACCTCCGCTCTCTCCTCTCTCCCCCCGCTTTCCCCAGAGTGGGATAGAAAGAGAGAGAAAAAGAGAAGAAAAAAAAATGTTAGAAGCAGTTCGTGTTAATTGGAAGGGAGTTAATACTGGCCGTTATCTGGTTTTCAAGGCCGAGGCCTTGGCAGAAAGCCCAGCACAAAACAGAGCTGCTGCACGAAGAAGAGGCGGAAGCAAGACTGAAGATAGAAGTACCAGAGTGCCCAGTTCATTCCCAGTTCACTCCCAGTTCAGAAGGTGCTTCCTCCCACTCTTCCAATGAAATTAGTTTAGACTATTCCTTCCGTTTACCAACTTCTGTCCACCATATTCCCTTTCTTAAGGGGGCAGCGTCAACCGGCCACACCTCGCCTGCTTACATCTTGTCCTGGAAAATGTGCTCAAGGTGGATGAACATCTATACAAAAAACAAATGCTGATCCCAACAACAACACTGTATTACACCACCAGTATACAGTATAGGTAAAACTAACATTTTAGCTGGAATAAGCAGCCAGTAGGATATTTATGTGTACCCAAAGGCAAAAACTAGAAACATGGTTTTTAATAAGAAAAGGAAGCTGTTTTCTGCTTAATCTTCAAAGTAGCCACATAAATAAGGTAATATGTTGTGCTTAATTTTGGAATATCATTAAAAAAAATAAATTCTGTTCACTTTGGTACCAATTTCATACAGTACTTCTAGTTCTGTTCCACTGGTTCCACATTTTGTGTCAATTTTTATGCCAAATATTCCCTCATCAATTTATTTTAATCAGGTCCTGCCTTACTCTGTTTGTTTTCTTTTTTTCTTTCCCAGATTTTTTCTAGTGTTTCAAATAAAGCACAAAGGTTCCTATGAAGTCAAGCAAGACACAGTGTATCTCTATTCTGTGTTTACAAGTGAATACCCTAATATTCATACTGTGTTTAATTTCTTCCAGTTCTTTTGACTCTCAATTTTAGCAATATTCACAAAAGATTTTGACATTCAACAAACTTATGAATATTAAGTTTCACATTACTTAATCATAGAATCATAGCATCACAAATTGTCTGGGCTGGAAGAGACCCCCAAAGGCCTCATTGAGCCTTACTTTGAATACCTTCAGGGCAGGGGCCTCAACCAACCCCCTGGGCAACCTGTTCTACCACCCTCATAGTGAAGAACTTCTTCCTGATATCTAGTTTAAATCTGCCCTTCTCTAGTTTGAAGCCATTGCCCCTTGTCCTGTCATTTCAGACCTTTGTAAACAGTCTCTCTCCATCCTTCCTGTAAGCCCCCTTCAGGTACCGGAAGGTTGCTACTAGGTCTCCTTGGAGCCTCCTCTTCTCCAGGTTGAACAACCCTAGCTCCCTCAGTCTGTCTTCATAGCAGAGGGACCCCAATCCCTTGATCATTTTCATGGCCCTCCTCTGGACCCATTCCATCAGGTCCATGTCCTTCCTATATTGTGGACTCCAGACCTGTACACAGCACTCCAGGTGAGGTCTCAGCAGAGCAAAGTGTCAGAATCACCCCTCTGGATCTGCTAGCAACACATGTTTTGATGCAGCCCAGGATGTGATTGGCCTTCTGGGCTGTAAGTGCACAGTGTCTGCTCATGCCCAGCTTCTCATTCATCAGCACTCCCAAGTCCTTTTCCACAGGGCTGCCTTCTAACCTCATCCCCCAGTCTGTATTGATAGGGAGGATTGTTCTGGCCCAGGTGCAGAACTTTTCACTTCCTCTTGTTCAACCTCATGAGGTTCACCTGAGCTCACATCTTCAGTTTGTCTAGGTCTCTCTGGATGATGTCTGGTGTATTAACATCACCACTCAGGTTGGTGTCATCTGCAAACTTGCTGATGGTGTGATGTTTTCTTTTTCCAGCCACCACCTAACTGCCAGGACTTCTAAAATATCATGGCGAGTGGCTTGGCAACCACATCAGCCAATTCCCTCAGGACTCTGGGATGCATTTTGTCAAGTCCCATGGATTTGTATATCTTCAGGTTCCTCAGATGATCATGCACCTTGTTTTCACTTACAAGGGGAGGGACCATGTCACCCTGGTCTCCAACTTGTGGTCCATCAACATGAGAGCCATGAGGAGAGGGGTTGCCAGTGAAGACTGAGACAAAACAGTTGTTGAGAATCTCAGCATTCTCTTCACCCATTGATACAAGTGCCACACTGTTGTTCATCTTAGCAAAGGGTGGGGGGCAACTCTTTAACCCTTCTTTTCTGGTTTAAGTACCTGTAGAAGCTTTTATTGTTTTTATTTCCATCCATTGCCAAGTTGAGTTCCAGTTGTGCCTTGGCCTTCCTGACTTCATCTCTACACAGAAAGACAACATCCCTATACTCTTTCCAGGGTGCCTGTCCCTTCTTCCATTTCCTATGTAGCCCCAACTTGTCCTTTAGTTTGACCAACAGGTCATGGTTCAACCACAGTGGTCTCTTGACCTCCTTGCCCAATTTCTTACATGTGGAGTTTGAAAACTTTATTTAGAATAAACCTTTATTTAGAATAAACCAAACCAGTTTGGCAGAGACCTTCAAGATCATCGTGTCCAACCCATCAACCAATCCAACCCACCCAAACAGCTGACCCATGGCACCAAGTAACCCATCAAGTCTCCTCCTGAACACTTCCAGTGACGGTGACTCCACCACGTCCTTGGGCAGCCCATTCCAATGGGCAATCACTCTTTCTGTAGAGAACTTCTTCCTAACATCCAACCTGAACCTCCCCTGGCGCCGCCTGAGACTGTGTCCTCTTGTTCTGGTACTGGCTGCCTGGGAGAAGGCACCTGTCTACAACCTCCCTTCAGGTAGTTGTAGAGAGTGATAAGGTCACCCCTGAGTCTCCTCTTCTCCAGGCTGAGCAACCCCAGCTCCCTCAGTCTTTCATCATAGGGCTTGTGTTCCAAACCCCTCACCAACTTTGCAGCTGTTCTCTGGACTCGTTCCAGCAAGTCAACATCCTTCCTAAACTGAGGGGCCCAGAACTGGACACAGCACTCGAGGTGCACCCTAACCAGTGCAGTGTACAGGGGCAGAATGAGCTCCCTGCCCCTGCTGGCCACACTGTTCTTAATGCAGGCCAGGATGCCATTGGCCCTCCTGGCTGCCTGGGCACACTGCAGGCTCATGTTCAGCCTGCCATCGACCAGTACCTCCAGGTCCCTCTCTGCCTGGCTGCTCTCCAGCCACTCTGACCCCAGCCTGTAGCACTGCATGGGGTTGTTGTGGCCAATGTGCAGAACCCGGCACTTGGATGTGTTAAATCTCATGCCGTTGGATTCTGCCCATCTGTCCAGCCTGTTGAGGTCCCTCTGCAGATCCTCTCTACTCTCCAGCAGATCAACTCCTGCCCCCAGCTTGGTGTCGTCAGCAAATTTACTGATGATGGACTCAATGCCCTCATCCAGATCATCAATAAAGGTGTTAAAGAGCATGGGGCCCAACAGTGATCCTTGGGGCACAGCACTAGTGACTGGCTGCCAGCTGGATGTGGCACCACTCACCACCACTCTCTGGGCTCGGCCCTCCAGCCAGTTCCTAACCCATCGCAGTGTGCTACCGTCCAAGCCATGGGCTGACAGCTTGGCCAGGAGTTTTCCATGGGGGACGGTGTCAAAGGCCTTGCTGAGGTCCAGGTAGACTACATCCACAGGCCTCCCCACATCCACCAGGTGGGTCACCTGATCCTAGAAGGAGATCAGGTTGGTCAGGCAGGACTTGCCCTTCCTAAATCCATGCTGGCTAGGCCTGATCCCTTGGCCATCCTCTAAGTGCTGTGTGATTGCACTCAGGATGACCTGTTCCATAATCTTGCCTGGCACTGAGGTCAGGCTGACAGGCCTAGAATTCCCTGGCTCATCCAACTGGCCCTTCTTGTGGATGGGCACAATGTTGGCCAGCTTCCAGTCTTCTGGGACCTCTCCAGTGAGCCAGGACTGCTGGAAGATGATGGATAGTGGCTTGGCCAGCTCATCTGCCAGCTCTCTCAGCCCCCTAGGATGGATCCCATCTGGTCCCATGGACTTGTGGGGATCCAAGCTGCTAAGGAGAGTTCCAACCACCCCCTCATGAAACATAGGGAAACTATGCAGCTCCCTGGCTCCTTCTGCCAGCTCTGCAGGCCAGCTGTCTGGAAGACATTCTGTCCTGCTAGTAAAAAATGAGAAAAAGAAGGTGTTAAGTACCTCTGCCTTTTCCTCATCCTTTGTTACAACGTTTCCTTCCATGTCAACCAAGGAGTGGAGGTTGTCCCTTCCCTTCCTCTTGCTATTAATATATTTATAGAAGGACTTTTTGATGTCCTTCACAGCAGAGGCCAGTTTAAGCTCCAAATGTGCTTTTGCCTCCCTAATTTTCTTCCTACATGATTTAGCAACATCCTTAAACATTCCGTGGGTTGCCTCCCCTCTCTTCTAAAGGTGATACACCCTCTTTTTTTCCCTTAGTTCTATTAAAAGTTCATTAACCATCCAGGCTGGCCGTCTGCCCCGGCAGCTCATCTTCCAGCACATTGGCACAGCCTGTTCCTGAGCCTTCAACAATTCTTCCTTGAAGCAGGTCCAGCTCTCCTGGACCCCTTTATTATTAAGGCCTTTATCCCAAGGAACCCTCTGAGTTATTTCCTTGAGTAACCTGATTTCTGCCCTCCGGAAGTCCCGAGTGGAGGTTTTCTTGCTACTCCTCTTAGCTTGACCAAAACCCGAGAATTCAATTATCTTGTGGTCACTGGCCCCTAAACACCCTCTGACCACCACATCACCCACCAGCCCTTCCCTTTTGGTGAAGAGGAGGTCAAGCATAGCTTTGCCCCTGGTAGGCTTTCGCAGCACCTGCAATAAGAAGCTGTCCTCCGTGCACTCTAAGAACCTCCTAGACTGCCTCCTCTCTGCCGTGTTGAGATCCCAGCAGATGTCAGGCAGGTTGAAGTCACCCATGAGAACAAGGTCCGGAGATCTTCAGACAGCCCTAAGCTGCCTATAGAATGCTTCATCAACATCTTCCTCCTGGTTGGGTGGTCTATAAGAGACTCCAATCAGGATGTCTGCCCTGCCGGTCTTCCCTCTAATTCGTACCCACAAGCATTCAACCCGATCGTCCCTAATCGCCATCTCAATGGCATCTAGTGCCTTCCTGATGTACAGGGCCACTGCTCCACCCCTTCTTCCTTGCTTGTCTCTCCTGAAGAGCCTGTAGCCGTCAATTGCAGCGCTCCAGTCATATGAGTCATCCCACCACGTCTCTGTGATGGCAACTACATCATAACTTTCCTGCTGCATCAAGGCTTCCAGCTCCTCTTGTTTGTTACCCATGCTTCGTGCATTAGTGTACATGCACTTCAGCTGGGCTGCTGGTTTCACCTCTGACTCTAGCTTATCGCCCCCAGACTCTTGCCTGAGGGGATTAGTTTCAGCCCCTTCCCCCTTTGAAACTAGTTTAAAGCCCTGATGATGAGCATCACCAGTATCACACAGTATAACTTAGGTTGGAATGGACCTCGAGGATCATCGAGTCCAACCTATCAACACAGACCCCGTGACTATACCATGGCACCAAATGCCACATCCAATCTCCTCTTGAACGCCTCCAGGGACGATGACTCAACCACTTCCCTGGGCAACCCGTTCCAATGACGAATGACTCACTCGGTGAAGAACTTCCTCCTCACCTCGAGTCTAAACCTCCCCTGGTGCAGCTTGAGACTATGTCCCCTTGTTCTGGTGCTGGTTGCACCAGAACCTGCCAATTCCCTTCCCAGGATCTTTTTACCTTTGGGGGACAGGCTGTTCTCATATACTGTGACCTTTCCCCTTCTCTGGGACAGATGTACTCCATCTGTTGCCAGCTGGCCTGGTGCAGTAGAAAGTTTCCCAAGATCAAAAAACCCAAAATTCTTTTGAATGCACCAGCCTCTAAGCTACTTGTTCACTATAGCTGCTGACCTGTTCCTTATGGTATTCCCTCCTGCAGCTAAGGGTATTGATGAAAAAATTATTTGTGCACCTGACCCCTCAACCAGGTCTCCCAGGGCCCTGAAGTCATCTTTGATAGCCCTGGGAGTTCTGGTTGCAGCATCATCATTCCCTAACTGCATAACTAGTAAAGGGTAGTAGTCAGAGAGCTGCAGCAGTCTAGGCAGCCTTCTGGTAACATCATTAACTTGGCCTCCTGGCAGACAACAGAGGTCCCTAGGAGATGGGTCAGGCCGACATATGGGGCCTTCTGTTCCCCTCAGAAGGGAATCACCATTAACAATTACCCTCCCCTTTTTTTTGAGGGAACAGGTCCTGATGTCAGGGGAAGGCTGTTTAACCTTAGGCTGTTTAGCCTTAGGGAGAACCCCAGATGGTGTGTCCTCCAGCATCAGGACCACCTCACTCTCGATCTCCAGTGCTCCATATCTGTTTTCCAAGAGCAGCGGGGAAGGTGAGGGGAGGCAAGGAGGTTTTAACTTTGCGTCTTTTGAGAGGAACCGGCGTCCATTCCCCTCTGCTTTTTGAATAACCAGCCTCTGCTGGGGGAGCCTGCAGAGCCTGCTTACTCTGATTCAACTCTTTCCTCTTCTGATTCACCTCTTTCCTCCTTTGGTCCATCTCCTTCCTCCTCTGGTTCATCTCCTTCCTCCTCTGGTTCATCTCTTTCCTACATTCCCTTACATTTCTAAGGCTAGCAACCTTATCCTTCAGTCTGACCACCAGATTAAGCAGATAGTCAACCTGCTCACACCTTATACAAGAGTTGCCCCCACAACCCTGCTTCTCAAGAGCCAGGCTCCAGCATTCTCTACAGCCAGATACCTGGACAGCTACGTTCTACCTCAGTCTGGGTCAACACTGAATTTTTTAGGGAGATTTTGCTGCGAGTACAACCATGCCTGTTCCTGGCCACAGCACCTACTGCTGAAAAAAAAAAAAACCAACAAAAAAAACCCAAACAAAAGAACAACAACAAAAAAAAAAATTAGAAAAAGTGGGGCAGCGTGTGAGAGTACAAGAGAATACCGGCTGCCCAACGAAGAGAGTTTGCATGAGCCGCAGCTGACCCTTTTAAATTCAGCCGCTCCCGCCACTGGGATCATGAGTCTGACCACGTGAAAGGACAGCTGCTCCTTCCTCGCGGCAAAACTCAGCAGCTATGGCGATTCCCGCAGCCCGAAAAGGAGAGCAGCAGCTTAATATATGATAACACTAAAGAAGACATATGTTGTCGTGAGGATCCATTGTTTAAGATCATTATTTATTTCAAGTTTTGATATATCATTCAGACTGATTGTTTGTCAACTATCTGTTATGTAGTTTCTTTGTCTTATGTATCTTTGTCTTCCCCAAATTACTGTAGACATTTGACTTCAATGTAATTTCTACCATAAACCCACTTTTTGTTTTTTCCCTTCCCCCCCAGCCCCCCTCATGATTAATATGCATCATAATTCTTTCAATTAAGAAGGGCCTTCCATTTTGGGTTGGAATACCAAAACTCAAAAGAGCTCATGATAGTACAGTTGCACCAGAAATTATAGTTCCAATTACAAAAAAGCATTATCAAAATGGTTATATTCTGATGAACTGAATAATGGTTACTATAACCAAATTATAATCCTGGGAACCTAAGTTTTGAAATTTCTTGAAGTTAACACATTCTCCCTTAGACAGTCAAGTCCCATACAGTTGACCTGTTGTGAGTCTATTTCCATTACTTATCTGACAGAATGTATTTCATTTAAATAACAGCAAATGATTCTTCCATAAATGAAAAGTAGCATTGAAATTACATACAGTTTTTACTGTTAAAACCCACTTTAAAACAAATCTATAGTTTTCATAATCATACATTGTCATTTCTGTTACTTTTAGCCTCATTCTTCCCATTCATCTTACCCTTCCTTGTAAAAAAAGATAGCCAATCAGTTTTGGGCCAGTCTCAGCTATTCTCAAGTTCAACTTCTGGTTTTCTTCCACATAAGAAATAAGTGGTTTGAGGAACATTTAATAAAGGGCAGTTCAACACACTACTCAGTCATTAGAACACTCTTAAATCTTACTTAAATACTTTGTCAAACTGAATGAATTTTATGACACATTCCCTGCTTTCTAATGTGACTCACGTTCAACCTTTCCACCTGATGCTCTTCCACTTGGCATTCAGTGACCTGAATGCAGAACAGCATTACACCATGGTGGTGAGGTCACTACACAGTAACTTACTTTAAATCTTCTTCACACTTAATTCAGAATAGAGACCTAAAATAAATTCCTATAAATTTCAAGAGAAAACTGACACCAAACTGAACAAATTTCATACAAAATTCAAAATGCAAAAGGGTTTTAAATGAAGAGTAAAGTTCAGTGTGAGATACCAATTGCTCTGTGTGAAACAAGGTATCACACTATCACAGTATCACCAAGGCTGGAAAAGACCTCGAAGATCATCGAGTCCAACCTGTCACCACAGACCTCATGACTAGACCATGACACCAAGTGCCATGTCCAGTCCCCTCTTGAACACCTCCAGGGATGATGACTCCACCACCTCCCTGGGCAGCCCATTCCAATGACGAATGACTCTCTCCATGAAGAACTTTCTCCTCACCTCAAGCCTAAACTTCCCCTGGTGCAGCTTGAGACTGTGTCCCCTTGTTCTGGGGCTGGTCGCTAAAGAGACGAGACCAACCTCTTCCTGGCCACAACCACCTTTCAGGTAGTTGTAGAGAGAATGAGGTCACCCCTGAGCCTCCTCTTCTCCAGGCTAAACAATCCCAGCTCCCTCAGCCTCTCCTCAGAGGGCTGTGCTCAAGGCCTCTCACCAGCCTTGTTGCCCTTCTCTGGACACATTCAAGGGTCTTGATGTCCTTCCTAAACTGACGGGCAAGGTGTGGCATTGCCTGGCCTGAATAGATAGTGATGGTTTTGATCGGCTGTGGCCGGTTGACGTTGCCCCCTTAAGAAAGAGAATATGGTGGACGGAAGTTGGTAAACGGAAGGAATAGTCTAAACTAATTTCATTGGACGAGTGGGAGGAAGCACTTCTGAGCTGGGACTATACTGGACATTTCCAGCACTTCTCAGTCAGTCTTGCTTCCGCCTTTGCATGGTGCAGCGGCTCTGCAGCTAACTCTGTGCTGGGCTTTCTGCCAAGGCCCCGGCCTTGAAAACCAGATAACAGGCCTGTATACTAACTCCTTTCCAATTAACACAAAACTGCTTTTAACTTCTTTCTTTCGCTCTCTCTCTCTTCTAACCTAATCTGGGGAAAGGGGGGAGAGAGGGGAAAGAGGAGGTGGGGAACCCCCCCCCCTCTCTGCCGAGAGGGGTTCACTCTCATTTCTGTGTTACTCTGTTGTATATCTTTGTATATATTGTAGATATTGTAAATTTGTAAATATCTCCCTGCAAACCCTACATCGCTTTGTAAATATAGCTCCACTGCTTTGCTAATTCAGCTTACGAGTTTTTTTTT
The DNA here is from genome assembly GCF_026170545.1 of Melanerpes formicivorus. NCBI lineage: Eukaryota > Metazoa > Chordata > Aves > Piciformes > Picidae > Melanerpes > Melanerpes formicivorus. The sequence continues at coordinate 11,754,790 of NW_027142353.1, read as the reverse complement.
TCCTTTCCCTTCAATTTTTTTTTCCCTTTTACTTTACAAGGGGGAAGGGAGGAGGCTTCTCGGCCTTACCCCTTCCATCCCACCACATTTTTTTTATTGGCGCCCAACGTGGGGCTCGATAATTAGTTCAATTTATTATTTGATTGATTTAGTGTTTTCCAGCTGAATTAGCAAACATGAAGGTATTGTGGTTTGTGGAGCGGTTATTCTTTTCAATTTTTGGGGCTCTGGTTTACAGGTATTGTTTGGGTTTGATTTTGGATTACCTGGGTAAATATTTGGTGCGGACAATTTATATGTGGGTTATGTATAGAGTTAAATTATGGTATGGAAAATGTATTAATTTATTATGGCCAGTGAGATACAGGAATGTTACCTCCACCACTCTCCCAATTGAGATAAAGAGTTTTAAGATTCCGCCTGAGGAGACAGTAACTTTAGGTGATGCCTGGGATCCAAAGGTGATTTATCTCATGTCTATAATTCTGCTGCTGGTGATAATTAACGTGTATCTCCTGATTTCTTTGCGGCGAGAGAGAAAGGTGTCCAGAGCGTGTTTTGTTATTAAAACTAGATCAAAAAGAAAACGCCGTGGCTCTCGATCAGTCCCAGAGTCATCTAGTGACGAGGACTGTGGAGAACCGGTGTCAGTTAAAAAGAAGGCTAAAAAGTTAATTGGTAAAGCAGCTCTAAATAACTTTGCTGATTCTAGCAAGCAGCCAAGGGCATCGGCTGGTATCAACATGGCACCTACTCCTTCTCCTACTCCTTCTCCTTCTTCTTCTCCGTCGGCCATTAATGGAGCAACGTCACTTCCACCCACTCCCTCGGTGGGACCGGAAGTCACTGCCCCAGCAGATGATTTATCTCAGGACCTGTCAGCTTCCATTAAGGTGGCTGTAAATTCAAACACAGCTCCAGTCAAGATGGCTCCTTTAAAGACTAGAGCTGGAAAGGGCAAAGATGGAGAAGAAGAGGAGGAGACTGATCCTGGTGAGGGGCCCTCTACTGTAAAAGATCCTGCTCAGGAGGAAGAGAAGGTTTGTTTTAAAGATCTAGCTAACCTAGTGAGATCAAAGCAGGATAGAGATGAAGCTAGGAAAGCAGCTGGCAAAGGTGGTTCTCAGCTTAAAGAGATCCTTAGGAGAATGACAGCAGGATTTTATGGGCAAAGAATTCAGGGAGATGAAGATGAAGATGATATTACAGACTGTTCGTCACCACGGGAGGAATTGCGTTATGTCCGTAAAGATTTCACCAGGGCAGATAAGGAGCCAGTTCTAGCTTGGCTTAGTAGGTGTTATGATACAGGTGCTTCAGCTCTAACAGTTGGAGACAAGTCAGCAGCTCAGTTAGGAACTCTCTCAAGGGACAATGGAATAGATAGACATCTAGGCGAAGCTCTCGGTAAGGTTAATCTCTGGATACGCCTTTTAATAGCGGTTGCCCTGAGATACCCTTCCCGAGATGATCTTCCCTGGAATCCTAAACCCTGGACTACCATAGATGAGGGAATTAAGCGCTTGAGAGAATTTGCTGTTAGAGAGCTACTCTATGGTGAACATGAAACTCTGAATCCTGATGACGTTCCTGTGGGTATCGGTCTTGCTAAAAAGATCATCAAACTTGCTCCTTCTAATTATGCAAACATTCTGGCAAGCAGAATTGTGTCAAGAAGTTATGGTGGAGCTTCTCCTACGGTTGGCCAATTCAGTGATCAAATGAGACAATTGGAGGATAGCATGACACGTGGTTCTTTGGTTTCAGCCATTGAAACTTTGTCTGGAAAAATTGAGAATTGCATGAAGGATCTGAAAAATGAATTTAGAAATTCCATATCCCAATTGGCACAAAGGGATAATTTCAATTCTTCCTCCAGGTGGGTACAAGTTTCATCTGTGAGGAATACACGTCCTCCAAGGAGGTCATTCCAAAACAGGACATTCCAAAACAGGTCATTCCAAAACAGACCACCAAGGCAATCACGTAGGACTATTTGGATAACTCTGCGTGATCAGTTTGGTGAGAACATGAACCGCTGGGATGGCCAACCAACTTCTAATCTTTTCAGGAGACTGAGGGAATTGCAAAGTGGCAGAACCCAAGGTAGCAATACCAGAAGGGTAGCTGTTACTTCCACAGTTCCCCAGAACGACTCTTATGGCTCCAACAGTGGCTCCAGTTATAACATGCAAAGTTATAACCCTGCACAATATGTGCAATGCACATGTGCGCATGTTCCCCATAACTAGGGGTGCCCTGCCTCCCGCCAGGGGGAGGAGAGGGATAACAGAGATAATAGAATCTATTGGGATGTGTACATCCAGTGGCCTGGCACTTCACAATTTCGGAAGTACAGGGCCTTGGTTGACACAGGAGCTCAGTGCACCATAATACCATCAAATTATCAGGGATCAGAGTCTATAACTATTCTGGGAGTCACTGGTGGATCTCAAGAGTTAAGTAAGGTAGAGGTTAATATAAGTTTAACTGGTAAACAATGGAGGAAGCATACAGTTGTGACCGGACCTGATGCACCTTGTATTTTGGGAATTGATTTTCTGAGAGAAGGGCGTTTCAAAGACCCTAGAGGTTACAAATGGGCTTTTGGAGTAGCTTCAATAGAAATTGATGGACAAAAATTGAAGCTGTGTGCCAGACCTGAACTTTCTGATGAATCTGCAGTTGTGGGACAACATAAGATACAGGACATTAAATTGCCGGTTGCTTCTCAGACTGTGCATCACAGACAATGCAGAACCAACCGTGACTCTTTGTTGCCCATTCAGAATCTGATTCGTCAGTTGGAGACTCAGAAAGTCGTCAGCAAAACTCATTCACCTTTCAACAGTCCAGTGTGGCCTGTGCGGAAGCAGAATGGAGACTGGCGTCTAACGGTAGACTACCGAGCCCTGAATGAAGTGACACCACCTATGAGTGCAGCAGTACCAGACATGATGGAGCTACAGTATGAGCTGGAATCCAAAGAGGCCAAATGGTATGCTACCATAGACATTGCTAATGCATTTTTCTCTATTCCCATAGCAGAGGAATGCAGGCCTCAGTTTGCTTTCACCTGGAGAGGAATCCAGTACACTTTCAACAGGCTGCCAATGGGCTGGATCCACAGCTCAAGCATCTGTCATGCAGTGATCCACGATGCTCTGGAGAAAGGCGGTGCTCCAGAACACATCCAGTTCATCGATGATATCATCGTCTGGGGTAAAACTGCTGAGGAAGTCTTCAAGAAAGGTAACAAAATCATTGACATTCTTCTGAATGCAGGTTTTGCCATCAAACGAGACAAGGTGAAAGGACCTACCACAGAGATTCAGTTTCTGGGAGTGAAGTGGCAGGATGGACGCCGACACATTCCAGTGGATGTGGTAAATAGAGTCTCTACCATGGCAAGTCCCACAAACAAGCAAGAGACCCTACGTTTCTTGGGGATAGTGGGATTTTGGAGACTGCACATTCCTGGATACAGTCAGATTGTGAAACCTCTGTATGATGTAACTCGAAAGAGAAACCATTTCCACTGGGGACCTGAACAACAAGCAGCCTTTGACCAGATAAAGCAAGAGGTAATTCAAGCAATGGGTCTGGGACCAGTCCGAGATGGTCCAGACATTAAGAACATTTTGTACACGGCTGCAAGTGACAATGGTCCAACTTGGTGCTTGTGGCAAAAAGCTCCAGGTGAGACACGTGGACGACCTCTTGGTTTCTGGAGTCGAGGTTACAGAGGTTCAGAGGCTAACTATACTCCAACAGAGAAAGAAATCTTAGCTGCCTATGAAGGAGTAAAAGCATCTTCTGAAGTGATTGGAACTGAATCACAACTTCTCTTAGCTCCCAGATTACCAGTTTTGAATTGGATGTTCAAAGGCAAAGGCTCCACACCACATCATGCCACAGACTCAACCTGGTCCAAGTGGATGGCTCTGATAACACAGAGAGCTCGAATGGGAAATCTTGAAAGACCTGGTCTAGTGGAGGTGATCTCAAGTTGGCCTGAAGGTATCAACTGTGCTAAACCTCCAGAGGAGAAAGTAACTCGTGCTGAGGAAGCTCCTCCTTACAATGACCTTTCTGATGATGAAAAGAAATATGCTTTGTTCACAGACGGTTCCTGTCGTCTTGTTGGAAACAAGCGAAGGTGGAAGTCTGCAGTGTGGAGTCCAACACGCCGAGTTGCAGAGGCAAAAGATGGAGAAGGAGAATCCAGTCAGTTTGCAGAGGTAAAAGCTGTCCAGCTAGCTCTCGACGTAGCTGAACGTGAGAGATGGCCAAAGCTTTATCTCTACACCGACTCATGGATGGTAGCCAATGCTCTATGGGGTTGGCTAAAGAACTGGAAAAAGAGTGGTTGGCAGAGAAAAGGAAAACCCATTTGGGCAGCCAACCTACGGCAGGACATTGCTGATCGAATCGAGAGAATTCCAGTGAAAGTGAGACACATCGATGCTCACATTCCTAAGAGCAAAGCTACTGAGGAACAGCAACACAACCATCAGGCAGATCTAGCTGCAAGAGTTTCTCAAGTAGACATGGACTCTAATCTTGATCTCGACTGGAAACACCGAGGTGAGATATTCTTAGCTCGGTGGGCTCATGATTCATCAGGACATCAAGGCAGAGATGCAACATACCAATGGGCTCGTGACAGATCCATAGACATTTCCATGGATGCTATCACGCAAGTCATCCATGACTGTGACATTTGTGCTGCTATTAAGCAGGCAAAACGACTTAAGCCCTTGTGGTATGGTGACAGATGGTCCAAGTACAAGTATGGTGAAGCTTGGCAGATTGACTACATCACTCTACCACGTTCTCGTTCTGGTAAGCAGTACGTGCTTACTATGGTAGAGGCAAATACTGGATGGTTGGAAACTTATCCAGTTCCACATGCAACTGCACGCAACACCATTCTCGGTCTGGAGAGACAGATCCTGTGGAGACACGGAACTCCAGAGAGGATTGAGTCAGACAACGGAACTCATTTCAAGAACAACCTTGTAAAGAACTGGGCAAAAGAGCACGGTATTGAGTGGATATTCCACATTCCCTACTATGCACCAGCTTCAGGGAAGATTGAACGCTACAACGGTTTGCTGAAGACCACTCTCAAAGCCATGGGAGGTGGATCTTTGAAAAACTGGGAAAAACATTTAGCACAAGCAACCTGGCTGGTAAATAGTAGAGGTTCAGTGAACCGAGCTGGACCTGCACATTCAGATTTGCTACGGAAAGTAGAGGGTGATAGAGTTCCTGTTGTTAGAGAAAAGAACCTGTTAGGTAAAACTGTTTGGGTATTTTCACCCTCAGGAGAGGCTAAAGCTGTCCGAGGGGTGGTTTCAGCTGAAGGTCCGGGTCACACTTATTGGGTAATGCAAGAGAATGGTGAAATTCAGTGTATTCCACAAAGAAATCTAACTTTAGCTGAAAGAGGTTAACTTCAAACTGTTGTACAGCTACATCGCGCCCAAAGGAAGAATCAACGAGGAATCTACGGTGCACGAACCCTGAGATCCCTGAGAGCCCTGAGTCAACTAAGAGACCCTGAGAATCCCTGTTTCCCTTTTCTTCGCTTCGTCGGTGAAGAAATGAACTGTTTTCCATTTTTCTCATTTTCTGATTTTCTTGGACTTTTGAATCATCTACATCTGAGCATAGCCGGAATGGACTATGAACTTTACTCACGAACTGTAAATATCGTTTTGGATTGGATGGACAGTATGAACAGCCAATGAAATTGTTTAGAAGGGGTGGACTGTGGCCGGTTGACGTTGCCCCCTTAAGAAAGAGAATATGGTGGACGGAAGTTGGTAAACGGAAGGAATAGTCTAAACTAATTTCATTGGACGAGTGGGAGGAAGCACTTCTGAGCTGGGACTATACTGGACATTTCCAGCACTTCTCAGTCAGTCTTGCTTCCGCCTTTGCATGGTGCAGCGGCTCTGCAGCTAACTCTGTGCTGGGCTTTCTGCCAAGGCCCCGGCCTTGAAAACCAGATAACAGGCCTGTATACTAACTCCTTTCCAATTAACACAAAACTGCTTTTAACTTCTTTCTTTCGCTCTCTCTCTCTTCTAACCTAATCTGGGGAAAGGGGGGAGAGAGGGGAAAGAGGAGGTGGGGAACCCCCCCCCCTCTCTGCCGAGAGGGGTTCACTCTCATTTCTGTGTTACTCTGTTGTATATCTTTGTATATATTGTAGATATTGTAAATTTGTAAATATCTCCCTGCAAACCCTACATCGCTTTGTAAATATAGCTCCACTGCTTTGCTAATTCAGCTTACGAGTTTTTTTTTTCCTTTCCCTTCAATTTTTTTTTCCCTTTTACTTTACAAGGGGGAAGGGAGGAGGCTTCTCGGCCTTACCCCTTCCATCCCACCACATCGGCCCTGATAGCCCTGGAAGAGAGCCAGCTGCACAGATGCACTGACAAGGAGAAAAGATAATTTCTCCAGAGGCAATAATTCATTCTTTAAAACCACTGCAACAATGCCACTGACAGGCCAATGTGCACATCTCACTCTGCACATGGTATAAAATTACTGTAACTTCCAGTGTCCATATTTTGCAGCTTCTATGGAGGGCCCCTGTGTGAGTGTGCACCTGTCAACAAGAACTTCAGATGCTCCTGTGATAATTCTTGCTGGATCCAGGGAGTGGTGATGTCTCTTCCTTTTGCTGCTTGACTCCCTCTCTCACTTTCTCTCTCTACTTTTTCCTTTCCTTTTTCTTCCTATTTTCTTTCCATTTTCCTTTCATTTTTCTTCCCATTTTCCCATCTTCTAGTCCATTACTGAGAGCTTTTCATTGGCTCTAATAAAACAAATTAATCAAATGTTAGTCATTGGTTCCATTTTATTTATTCCAAGGGAATTATTTGAATCTTAGCACAACCTTCCCTTCTTCCCATGGTTGGCAGGGGATGCTGTGTGGTGACACACAGAACATATATAATGGTGTCTATCGACATTTATCTCTACTGTGGAAAGTCCTATCCTTAGTAAAAAGTTTGATGGTGTCTTCCAGAACATCTTCACAGGCAAGCTGGCAAAATACAGATTTGATATGTGCATGATGAGTTGGATTGAAAAATGGCTGAAATTCTTGGGCCCAGAGGGCTGCAACCAGTGGTAGAGTCCAATTATAAAGAAGTAATCAATTTTGTACTCTGTGGTCAGTGCTAGATCCAGTGCAGCTTCACATCTGCCTTTGTGACCTGCATACTCTGGTGGAATGCATGCTTAACAAGTTTTTGCAGATGCTATACAACTGGGAGGAAAGGCTGATACACTAGAGGGTTATTCTGCAATCAGAAGGATCTCAACACTCTGAGAAACTGGGTTTAGAAGAATATGATTTCAAAAAGATGAAATTCAAAATTCTGCATTCTGGGAAAAGTGAACCCAGATACTGGTACACATTGAAGACTGACTAGATGTAAAGTTGCTATGCTAAGTAAGATCTGAAATTCCTGTTGACTATCAACCTGACCATGGGCCAGCACTCTTGTGACAAAAAATGCCAAAAGAATCCCGAGTTATATTAGAAAAAGCATTGCAGTAGGTCACAGAAGGTGATTTTCCTCTTAACAATAGTGAGGACACAGCTTTAGTACTTTGTCCAGTTCTGATAGACTAGACTAGACTAGACTAGACTAAACTAGAATAAACCAGGTTGGAAGAGACCTTCAAGATCATCGCATCCAACCCATCATCCAACACCATCTAATCAGTTAAACCATGGCACCAAGCACCCCATCAAGTCTCCTCCTAAACACCCCCAATGATGGCGACTCCACCATCTCCCCAGGCATCCCATTCCAATGGGCAATCACTCTCTCCATGAAGAATTTCTTCCTAACATCCAATCTAAATCTAAACCTCCCCTGGCACAGCTTGAGGCTGTGTCCTCTTGTTCTGGTGCTGGTTGCCTGGGAGAAGAAACCAATCAGGTTGGTGAGGCAGGACCTGCCCTTCCTAAATCCATGCTGGCTGGGCCTGATCACTTGGTGTGGTAGGTTAACACCCTTTTCTGAAAACAAAAAAACAAAGCAGGGTGGAGGGCTTGCAGGTACTTTACCCTCCCTGCAGGGCGTTTCCCCCCTGGGAAAGCTGAGTCTGTTCCACTCCCCCCTCCCTGCCCAGCTAGGGTATAAAAAGCAGGACATCATAGCTGTTGGAGATCCTTTTTGGCTCCTGCCTCTGCTGGATGAGAGCTACTGCAGCTGCTCTCCTGCTCCTCAGCCACGTGGCCGGACCTGATCCTTTTCCCTGATGCCTCCGTGCCTCCTCAGAGAAAGACTGGTTTTGTATTATTCTTTTTCTGTCCCCTTCCCATCCATTCTTGTTCCTTGACCTTGTGAACTTTTCCTGTTATTGTCATGTATGTAGTTTAAAGAAAAATTCTTTGCTGCTCTACTTCCAAGCTGACTCCAGATTGTTGTTTAGTGGATTTGCTCCTTACCCCTTTTTTTTTTTCCCCCTCTCTGTTTGGAGGGAGGAGGCAGAGGGAGTGGGGAAGAGATTCTCAGCCTTTTCCCCACTTGGGCTTTTAACTCCCAGTTAAGGCTCAAACCACTACAATTTGCCATCCTGTAAGTGCTGTGTGATTGCACTCAAGATGACCTGTTCCATAATCTTGCCTGGTACTGAGGTCAGCTTAAAACAAAAATCCAGAAGTTCAGAAAGATGATTAAGGTATTGGAGCACCATGGGAGACCTCAGGCAGTCTGGACATGGATGGGATTGTAAAATTGAATTTTTTCCTCAGTTCCATGGATGTGGGTGCTTGCCCATTCTTGGTGGAGTGATCTGTCTGCTTAATTCCAATATCCAACAATATTCTGGTATTTTAAGTATTTATGCAGCTCCCCAGTGTTTAATGTACAACTTCCTCAAGGCACAAGTGGCATTCAGCAAAATCAGATAAGGTAATAACAAGTCTGTGATGTTCTTAACTGTGAGAACAATCAGTCACTGTAACTGGCTGCCCATATGTGTGGAATCTCCACCCTTCATAGAAACTAAAAGCTGTCAGGATATGGTCTTAGCTAAGAATAAAGGGCTGGACCAAATGACTGCAAAGATTGCTTCCAACTTCTACCATTCTGTAATTCTATGGTCTTTCATACAACAAAAAGCCCAGACAGCTAAGAATGTTCAGCCTGGAAAAGAGAATGCTCATGGGGGATTTTACCAATGTGTAAAAATGACTGATGGGAATGAGTGAAGGTGGGGAAGCTAGACTATAATCAGTAGTGCCCATTGACAGAAAAAGAGGCAACAGGCACAAGATGACATGCAAGAAATTGGATGGATCCTTGAAGGTCATTTTAATAGTAAGAACTGACACAAATAAATTGAGTACCTTGGCTTTCTCCATAACATTTTTCATCAGGTCTCCTGCCCCAGTCACCATACAGTCCATATTTTCCAGTCTTCATTTTTTTGTTTACGTTCTTATAGAATAATTTGTTGCTGTCTTTCACAATCCTTGCAAGATTCACTTGCAAGTCAGTTTTGGCTCTACTCAAACCTATCCCAGCAAGATCAGACAGTAATTTTAAACAATTTCTGCCCCACCTGCCCTTGTTTTCACCTGTTGTACACTTATATCTTAGTTCAGTTATCATCTCTTGTCAATTTCATAGGTATTTGTCAGGATGGATCTTTTTTGATCTCTGAGGATATGTAGAAATCCCATGAGATCTTCTTGCTCTCTACAACTACCTGAAAGGAGGTCTCTTCTCCCAGACAACCAGCACCAGAAGAAGAAGACACAGTCTCAAACTGCACCAGGGGAAGTTTGGGCTTGAGGTGAAGAGAAAGTTTTTCACAGAAAGAGTGAGACAGAGGTAGCCTCGGCTGTAGTGACCAAGATATGGCAGAATTTAGGACACTAAGAAGAGGGAACCAGGCAAAAAACAGGAATGAAACCTGGGATGTCAGTAAAATAGACTTCAACTTCAGATATGATCTGCTTGGGATCCTATCTGGAATAGAATAGAATAGAATAGAATAGAATAGAATAGAATAGAATAGAATAGAATAGAATAGAATAGAATAGAATAGAATGGAATGGAATGGAATGGAATGGAATGGAATGGAATGGAATGGAATAGATGAGATCATTGTGTCCAACCTATCATCCAACCCACCTAATCAACTAAACCATGCAACCAAACACACTATCAAGTCTCCTCTTGAACACCTCCAGCGATGGTGACTCCACCACCTCCCTGGGCAGCCCCTTCCAATGGGCAATCACTCTCTCTGTGTAGAATTTCTTCCTAACTTCCAGCCTAAACCTCCCCTGCTGCAGCTTGAGACTGTGTCCTTTTGTTCTGGTGCTGGATGCCTGGCAGAAGAGACCAACCCCCACGTGGCTACAACCTCCCTATCGGTAGTTGTAGACAGCAATAAGGTCTCCCCTGAGATGCTGCTTCTCCAGGCTAAACAACCCCAGTTCCCTCAACCTCTCCTCATAAGGCTTGTACTCAAGACCTCTCAAGAGCCTTTTTGTCATTTTCTGGACACATTCAAGTATCTCAAAGTCCTTCTTAAATTGAAGAGCCCCGAACTGGACATAGTACTCAAGGTGTGGTCTAACCAGTGCTGAGGATAGGGATAGAATAAGTTCCCTGCTCCTGCTGGCCATGCTATTTCTGATGCAAGCCAGGATGCCATTGGCCTTCTTGGCCACCTGGGCACACTGCTGGCTCATGTTCGGCTGACTGTCAACTAGTACCCCCAGGTCCCTTTCTGCCTGGCCACTTTCCATCCACTCTGACCTGCCTGTAGCACTGCATGGGGTTGCTGTGGCCAGTGTGTAGAACCCAGCAGTTAGATGTGTTAAATCTCATGCCATTGGGTTCTGCCCATCTGTCCCACCTGTTAAAGTCCCTCTGCAGATCTCTCCCACCCTCTAACAGATCAACACATGCTTCCAACTTGCTCCCAACTTGGCGTCATCTGCAAACTCACTAATAGTGGATTCTATCTCCACATCCAGATCATCAATAAAGATATTAAACAGGATGGGGCCCAGCACTGATCCCTCGGGGACACCACTAGTGACTGGCTGTCAGCTGGATGTGGCACCATTCACCACCACTCTCTGGGCTTGGCCCTCCAGCCAGTTCCTAACCCAGCACAGAGTGCTGCTGTCCAAGCCACAGGCTGACAGCTTGGCCAGGAGTTTGCTGTGGGGGACGGTGTCAAAGGCCTTGCTGAAATCCAGGTAGACCACATCCACAGCCTTCCCCACATCCACCAGGTGGGTCACCTGATCATAGAAGGAGATCAGGTTGGAGAGGTAAGACCTGCCCTTCCTAAATCTGTGTTGTCTAGGCCTGGTCCCTTGGCCATCCTGCAGGTGTGCTGTGATTACCTCCAAGATGACCTGTTCCATAATCTTGCCTCTCACTGAGGTCAGGCTGACAGACCTTTAGTTTCCATGTTCCTCCATCCAGCCCTTCTTGCTATTGCAATGGGCTGCCCAGGATGGTGGTGGAGTCACTGTCCCTGGAGGGGCTTAAGAGGAGATTGGATGTGACACTTGGTGCCATGGTCCAGTCATGAGGTCTGTGGTGGTGGGTTGGACTTGATGATCTTTGAGGTCTCTTCCAACCTTGGTGATACTGTGATTTGTGAGGATTCAACTGTCTCAGCAAGAGTCTAATTGCTTCCTCATGCTTTTTTCAGGGGAACTATACTGCTCCCTGACCCCATCTACCAGTTCAGGAGGCTGGTTATCCTGAAGCCGTCCTCTCTTGCTGTTGAAAATGGAGGCAAAGAAGATGTTTAGTACCTCAGCCTTTTACTCATCTTTAGTTATAATATTCCCCTCCAAGTCTAATAAAGAGTGGAGGTTCTTCTTGCCCCTCTTTTTAGCATTAATATATTTTAAAAAATGCTTTTCATTGTCTTTCACAGAAGTGGCCAGCTTAAGTTCTAACTAGGCTCTCTAATTTTTCTCCTACATGATGAAGCAACATCCTTAAATGCATCTCGAGTTGCCTCCCCCCATTTCCAAAGACAATATACCCTCTTTTTTTCCTTTAATTTGTTCAAGAGATGCTTGCCCATCCAGGACGGTCACCTTCCCTGGCAGCTCATCTTTTGGCACATGGGCACAGCCTGTTCCTGTGCCCCCAAGACTTCCTGTTTGAAGTAGATCCAACTGTCCTGGACCCCTTTATTCTTAAGGGCTGCTTCCCAAGGTAATCTCCAGGTTAGTTGCTTAAACATGCTGAAGTCTGCCCTCCTGGACGTCCGAAGTAAGCATTCTGTTATTACTCCTACTTGTTTCCCTGTGTATTGAAAACTCCACTATTTCATGATCACTGCACCCTAGACAGCCTCCTACCATCACATCTCCCACCAGCCCTTCCCTATTTGAGAACAGCAGGTCAAGCAGGGCCTCACCTCTGGTAGGCTTGCATAGCAGCTGTCAAGAAGCTGTCCTCCATACACTCTAGGAACCTTCTGGACTGCCTCCTCTCTGCTGAATTAAGGTCCCAGCAGATATCTGGCACGTTAAAGTCACCTACAAGGTCAAGATCTGATGATCTTGAGACAGCCTCCAATTGCTTATAGAATATTTCATCCACCTGTAATGGCAACTACATCACAGTTTTCCTGGTGAACCAAGACTTCCAGTTCCTCATTTGTTACCCATACTGCATGCACTGGTATATATGTGCTTCAGCTGGGCTGCTGATTTCGCCACTGACTCTAGTTTACTGCCCTCTGTCTCCTCTCTGGCAAGACTGGTTTCATCACCCACCTTCTTCAAACCTACTTTAAAGCCCTCTGAATGAGCCCTGCCAACTCTTGTGCCAGAGCCCTTTTGCTCTTTCTAGATAGATTCAGCCCATTTCGATCTTGCCAGGCAGGTGTAGTGAAAATTGCCCCCTTGAGCAAAGACCCCCAAATTCCACTGCTGGCACCATCCCTTGAGCCATTTGTTGATGACATGGGTTCTCCTGTTCCTCTCAGTGTACACCCCTGCCTCTGAGGGAACTGAGCAGAACACCTGCCCCATCAATCAATTGACTGAGAGCCTTGAATTCTTTTTTGATTGTCCTGGTGCCTTTTTTGTCATGCTCATCACTTCCAGTTTGGATTACCAGCAATGGGTAATAGTGAGAGGGCTGGATTAGCTTCAGTAGTCTCCTTGTGATGTCCCTTACTCAGGCCCCAGGTAGGCAGCAGACTTCCCTGTGGGATGGTTCAGGGCAACATATAGGTCCCTCCGTTCCACTCAGGAGAGAGTCACAAATAACAATTACCCTCCTCTTTTTCTTCATGGTACTAGTCCTGATGCAAAATGTGGACTGATTTGCTTTAGGCATCCCCTCAGATGGTTCCTCTTCTGCCTTCTCATTCACATTGCTCTCAAGTTGCAGTGCCTCATACTTGTTGTGCAAGGGAAATGGGGAGGTGAAGAGGGCTGGAATGAATTTCCCATGTTTCTCCTAACAGGAACCTGTATCCAATCCCCCCTGCTTCCTGGGTCGCCTCCCTCAACTAGGGAGGTCTGTAAAGAACACTCCAACATGTCTAACTCTATTTCACATTCCCTTATAGTTGTGAGTCTTCCCACTTCTTCCTTTATCTTGGCCACCAGATTAAACTGATAATTCACCTGGTGAAAATTAACACAGGTGTTGTCTCCATCACCCTCAATTTCAAGTGCCAGGCTTCATTACTCTCTGCAGCTAGGAGCCTGGACACCTGCCTGCTTGTGCTCAGGCTCTGTCTGGGTACCGGCTGTTTTTCTAGTAGCCTTCGGATGAGTTGTAACTGTGGCTGGATCTCTGCAGGCAAATGAAATTTAGTTTGGGTTTGGTTTTCTGTTTGCTTCTGGTTTTGGTTTGTTTTGGTTTGGTTTTGGTTTGATTTTAATATATATATATTCTACCTGACTACAGACTATGTTTTACCCAAGCCTCTGCACTTTTTCACCTGACCCAGCACATGCCACTTGCTGTGATCCAGGCAGACAACTAGCTGTCTTGCCAAATGGCGGTCATGAGGCTTTGTTCTCCCAGTGTTTAAATGTCCCATGGCTGACATCACCCTGCCAAGAAGGCTCGCAAGTCCTCATTATCTGTCGAGGTCCTCCCACCCAGAAAGCCCCAAAAAGAAACCAAAATAAAGCACCTCTCTGCTCCTCTCATTCTGAGCATGCCAGTCCTGGTGCTGGTCCCAAGTCACTCTCTTGCTGAAATATTTCATCATGGGGACTGTTGGCTCTGAATTCCACTGAATATTTCTCAGGAAAGAACAAAAACATATTATGTGGCAATGCAAAATATTTCTCCTTTTGATAATATTTTAAATTAAATATTATGTTTATATAACTGCAAGTATTCAAAACAGGTGAGGACAATGTGTAAATGTGTGCTTGCAACAAAGAGCTTGGCCACACTATGTCCAATAACGGAATATTAGTGCTACTTTATCATTTTAGTTAGACTTCGGAAGTTTATGAAGTGAAAAGAGATAGTCACCAAAACCAAATAAAACAAACTCAAACAAGTAAAGAAGCAAACAAAAAAACAACCCCAACAAAAATCTGTTTATTTTGTTGCTTTCACATGTTAAAGTTTACTAAATAAATATATCCGCCAACATTTTATTAAGATAAAAAGTGATTTAAAGCTGTGTATTAAACTCTCTTTGTAATTTTAATATTGTAAAATATTCACATTGTACCTCTTTGCATAGTTGATTCCATATAGAGTAAAAAATGTCGGAGAGAGATGATATTTCACAGTACTGAGTTAGGAGTAAATGGAAGGTTACAACTTTTAATTTTGTTTTCTATATCAGAATCCTTAGTTTCTTCATTTCCATCCTGTTCTTCAGGTTTTGGTTAACCAAAGTTCAATTTCCCACTCAAAGCACTTAGGCTATGATACCAGACCAGGTTACTCAGGACTTAATTCATCTGGGTTTTTAAAGCATCTAAGGTTGATTTATATTGTCTAAGCAACTGAGTAGTTTATGGGTAATTTTTGAAAATTCTTGTCATGTACTCATGTACAATGATTGCTGTGACTATAATTAATTTTCTACCACTAGATATGGCTTTGGCCTCCTTTTCAATACAATCTTTCTACCAGGTTATCAGCACTGTGAGGAAATTGAATTGGTATTTATAGCAATATAGACACAAGATTTCCAAATCTTATTAAAACCTACCAAAAAGTGCAGGAAATATCATCTCTTCTCTGTACTTCAAAGCCTATCAAATTGACCTCTATGTATTTCTAATCCTACTGTGTGATAAATGCCATTGAACTTGTGGCTGCGTTGTGGCTGTAGGGAATCTCATAAAATACCTGTTGTGATGGACTGACACATCCAGAATGTATTTGTCTTGTCTTGGTAAATGGTACTAGAAACACCTAACGTTATCTTAAATGGTTTGGAACCCACAATCTTAAAGAAGGTGTGGTTTGATTTTATTATTTTTCCCCATTTAATTCATCTAATATTTAATGGAGATACTTGACTGTAGGTTCTCCAATTCAGCAAGTATCTCAAGCATACCTATTCTCATTTTTAAGTGTGAAAGTATTTGAATATCCATGTTAGGTACTTTTGTGGCCCCTGGGACTGCAGTATCTGAAAATGTCTCAATTTTGACCATATTGATCTTCCCTGTAGCATGCTTCACGTGGAAGTACCCTTAAGTGCAGTATGATAGCAGTAGATTAGAAGAATATAAGCCTTTCAAAAGGTTTTATCTGAGACTGGCTTGATACAAATAAAAGACTGATTTCAGCCCATTCAGTTTTGTCCCTGTTTATTTTCAACCGAAAGAAATATGATTTGCAGGCTCCAAGTTCGGTCTGCAGTGCAAATTAAAGCATGGTAGCACAGTAAATGAAAAACTGTGGGCTGTTTGCTTCAGAAACTATATTCTGATTGAAACTAAAAGAAACTGATGTAAAATTCTAAATATATATTTATAAATGTAAATGTTATAAATATAACTCCTCTCTGATGGAGAAAAAAAAATATTTGTCTTAATGTTCTAATGAGATGCTTAGAAATGACCAACAGAATGCAATAGGTGAACCCACCCAAAATCCTGTCCCCATTTTAGACATTGTGGCAATTATTTATTTTCAGACGACTTTATCAGAACATGGGAGTTGTGACTTTAGTCCTTTACAGATTAGAACCTGTTTCACAAGGTTCTCTCTAGGTTCATTCCCCATCATTAATCTTACGTGTATAGCATTAAAATGTAATGAGCCAAAGAACAAATGCAGAAATTCTGACAATCTAAATGTGCTTATCTAGGAAAATAAAAAATATGAATTTTATTCTCTGATTCTTTCATCAAACTGTTGTGCAGTTTGGTATACTACTTATACAGAACTTCCTTAGCATTATTAGCTTAATTTGCTGAAGCTTTAGGCCACAAGATGTGAACTTTCACCTAGATGTGCTGCACTTTTACCTAGGTAAATAAAAGAAGGCCCCTGAGACAGTTTGAGTAGGAAAATCAGGATGTTACAGTGGTCAGCAGATGCTGCAGTGAGTATGCAGTGAGTTTGGTGGAATACGGTACTTAATGTATTAACATAACTCACACTAAAGGGCTGTATTTTTCTAAAACTAACATGGGAATTGATATCAAAGAATTTCAGGAATATGACTATTGTAGAATGTTTAAGAATCACACAATCACAGAAATGTTCAGTTTGGAAAAGATCCTCAGCATCACCAAGTCAAACTGAAAACCCTATTCTACAAGGTTCACCCCTAAACCATCTCCCCAAGCACTACATCCAAATGACCTTTAAACGTATCCAGGGTTGGTAACTCAACCATCTCCCTTGGCAGACTATTTCAATGCCCAGCTCTTTCAGTGAAAGAATTTTTCCTAATGTCCATCTTGAGGCCATTCCCTCTTGTTCTATCACTAATTACCTGTGAGAAGAGACCAGCACCAGCGTCTTTACAACCTCTTTTCAGGTAGTTGTAGAGAGAAATGAGGTCTCCCCTCAGTCTCCTCTTTTCCAAATGAAATAGCCCCAGCTCCTTCAGTCGCTCGTCATAAGATTTATTCTTCAGGCCCTTCCCCAGCTTTGTTGCCCTCCTCTGCACTTGCTCCAGCACCTCCACATCTCTCCTGTATTGAGGAGCCCAAAACTGGACACAATGCTTGAGGTGTGGCCTCACCAGAGCTGAGTACAAGGGGACAATCACCTCTCTACCCCTGCTGGACACAGCATTTCTAATACAAGCCAGGAAGCCATTGGCTTTCTTGGCCACCTGGGCACACTGCTTGCTCGTCTTCAGCTGCTTGTTGATTGGAACCCCCAGGTCCCTTTCTGCCAGACGGCTTTCCAGCCACACTGTCCCAGGCTTGCAGCATTGCTTGGGGTTATTGTGACTCAAGTGCAGGACTTGGCATTTGGCCATGTCAAACCTCATCCTGTTAACATTGGCCATTGATCCAATCTATCCAAGTCCCTCTGTAAAGCCTCCCTAGCCCCATGCAGATCAACACTCCCACACAACTTGGTATCGTCTTTGAACTTGCTACTGACACACTCTATGTCTTCATCAAGCTCATCAATAAAGATGTTAAACAGAAATGGTCCCAACACTGAGCCCTGAGGAACACCACTTGTGACTGATTGCTAGCTGGATTTAAGTCCATTGACCACCACTCTTTGGGCCTGTTCACCCAGCCAGTTCTTCATTCAGTAGAGTGTGGGCTCATGCAAGCCACGAGCAGCCAGTTTGTCCACGAGAATTCTATGGGAAACAATGTCAAAGGCTTTTTGAGAGTCTAAGTAGACAACATCCACAGCCTTTCTTTCATCCAATAGTCAGGTCATCTTGTTATAAAAGGAGATCAGATTGGTCAGGCAGGACCTGCCCTTCATAAACCCATGCTGAATGGGCCTGATCCCCTGGTTATTCACTATATGGTGTGAAATGGCACTTGACATGACCTGCTCCATGACCTTCCCTGGTATCAAAGTCAGACTGACACGTTTATAGTATCCTGGATCCTCCTTTCTTCCTTTCTTGTAGATAGGTATTACATTTGATACCCTCCAGTCCATTGTGACTTCCCCAGTTAGCCAAGACTTCAGATAAATAATGGAAAGTATCTTGGTGAACACATCTGTCAACTCCCTCAGCACCCTTGAGTGTAGCCCACTCGGACCCATAAACTTGTGTGTGTTTAAGTGGTGTAGCAGGTCACTGACCACTTCCTCATTTATTGTGATGACCTCATTCTGATTCCCCTCCCTGACTCCTAGTTCATAAGGCTGGGTGAGCAAGGAACTGCTGGTTCCAGGGCTAAAGACTGAGGCAAAGTAGGAACGGAGCACCTCAACCTTCTCGTCCTTAGTCACTGTTTCCCTCTGCATCCAATAAAGGATGGAGATTTTCCCTAGTCCTCCTTTTTGTTGCTAATGAATTTATAGAAACATTATTTATTGTCTTTAATAGCTGTAGCTATGTTGAGCTCTAGCTGTGTTTTGGCTCTCCTAATTTTCTCCCTGCATAGCTTCACTACCTCTTTAAAGTCCTGATGACAGATCTGTCCCCTCTTCCAAAGGCCATAGAGCCTCCTTTTCCTCTTTAGGTCCAGCCAAAGATCCCTATTCATCCAGGCCAGACGCCTTTCCCGCTGACTCATTTTTCAGCACACAGGGACAGCCTGCTCTTGTGCCTTTAAGACTTCCTGCTTGAAGTATGTCCAGCCTTCCAGTATCCCTCAGAGTGGTGTGGTGGGTTTAAATTACCCCCCCAACTAATTTGGAGAACTACCCCCCAAAATAAAATTGCCAGACCAGCTCAGATTGGGATGGAAAGAAATGAAGCTGTGTTTACAAACAAACTAAAATATAGAAATATGAAATGCAATGAATATGTACAAAATATACAATACTTGCATATATTTACAGTTTATAAACAACACAAGGAACCCCCTGGACAAAACCAAAGGGTTACCTATAGCTTCCCACTCTCAACTCCCTTCCCCCTTGTACAAGGGAAAAAAAGTGAAAAAAGAGAAGTCAGAGAGTAGCTTGTTAGGTGCTTAGCCACAAGAAGAACACAGCCAAGGTCAGTAACAGCCAAACAAAAGACACCGGCTAGTATCAGCTAGAGAGAAGAGCCAAGAAAGAGAGCAGAATAGTTTATACAACTAACTTTACGTTAGTTATCAGACCAATGGGATTATTTAGACCTTATTATTATTTTTCCTTACATCCAATGGTAATTTATTTACACTCTACCACTTTCTACTCCAGATCTGTGGAAAATTTCCTAGGCATCAGTCTAAAACTGCCACAGGTGGCCTCCCAAGGGACTTTGTCAATCGGTCTCCTGAACAGGTCAAAGTTTGCCCTCTGGAAGTTCAAGGTGGCAGTTTTACTAACCTCTCTCCTTGTTTCCCCAACGATAGAGAACTCAATCACCTCATGATCTCTGAACCCTAGATGATCTTCAACCTTTACTTCCCCCACAGGTTCTTCCCTGTTCACAAGAAACAGGGAAAATTTGGAACCCATCAATTGCAGCACTCCAGTTGTGGGAGTCATCCCTCCGGGTTTCTGTGATGGCTGCTATATCATAGTGTAGCACAATGGCTTTCAGCTCCTCCTGTTTACTGCCCATGCTGCATGCATTGGCATATAAAGGAGGGAGTTGAGTGCATAGTTTTCAATCCTGAGTGGAGGTAGAGCTTCTGGTTTTCTAAGATGGCAACACACTTCTCCGTAAGTGTTGGGCTACTACACCCAGGGTTCTCGCTGGGGAGAAGCCTGTGCCCCTATGCCCCAGGCAGGCAGCAGACCTCCCTGTGAGATGGATCTGATATGCAGAAAAACTCCACAACTCAAAAGTTGTAAAGTAGGTATGTATTTATTCAGCACTGATGCTGAGATGCATGGTGATAACTCTTCCAAAGCATGTGCAATTTCAGCAACACTATTTACCTTATTTATTCCCTGAACCATTACATATGCAGTGAGTTTCACAATATGCCTATACATATTAATTTCCTAACCCCGTCTGGTCTTGCTTCATATTATAATGAGCACAAGCTCATTATAATATGAAGTCCTTTTGCATTTGTGCAGCGTTCTCTGGTGGTCTTTTTGGTGGTCTTCAGGAGGAAGTAAGTAGTCTTCTTCAGTGATGAACTTTTCACCCTTCTTCTGCATGTGCAGCTTTTGCAAACCGTTTCTCCTTTATCACAACAACCTTGTTTCCTGTTCCTTCCTTTATCACGAGATAGCCTTGCCTCCTCTCATTTTTGCAAGCAGACAAGCAATGAAGCCTTACAACTCATATCCTCTCATTCTGTTTTCGCAAACAGTAAATGTCAAGGATATATATTGCCCACTCAGCTGCCCCTAATCAATGATCCTTCTTTAATTCCTAATTCTCTTACATCAGATCAGGCCTGCAACCTGGGCTCTCAGTTCCCCTGAAAGGGGAATCCCCTACTACTGCCACTTTTCTTTTTTCCTTGTTTGCACTAGTCCTAAATTGTGAGATTGGCTGACAAGTCCTAGATAGCTGCATGCATGGACTTGCATTCATCTGGTGCTCTGTTTCAAGGGCCCCGTACCTATTGAGTGTGGGCAACTGGAAGAACTGGGGGATTTGGAGGGGGCTCTCCTGCCTTGCTAGAGAGGGATCTGCCTCCATTCTTCCTCATCTCTTAGATCTTTATTTTTCCAGGTGACAAGAAGCCATAGGATCCCCTGCTTCTTGTGCCACACACACCTGCTGACCCTCCCCTAGGGATGGCAGAGACTGATTCCACAAGTCTATCTTCTCTTCATATTGCCTTATAGTCCTTAGCCTTACAACTCCTTCTTTCAGCTCAGGTACCAGGCTGAGCAGATTGTTCACCTGCTCTGTCGAGGGTTGAAGGGGAAGGCCGCAAAGCCTTCTTCCCCCCCCGTAAGTAAAGGGAAGAAAATTGAAAGAGAAAAAAAATGCAGCCAGATTAGCAAAGGGATTGTGTGCTATATTTACAAAGCAGTTTAGGAGATGCAGGGAAATATATACAGAATTTACAGTATTTACAATATATATACAGAAAATATACAATAAAATGACATAGGAATGAGATTCCCTCCTCTGCTGAGGAGGGCTCCCCACCCCTGTACCCCCTTCTCTTCCCCTTTTTCCCAGAGAGGGTTAGAAAGAGAGAAAAAGAGCAATTGTTAATTAAAAGCAGTTATATGGTTAGAGCAAGTGTGTTAGTAGAGGCCTTATCTTTTTCCAAGGTCAGTCTGGCCGAAAGCCCAGAAGCTGCAAGCTGCGCAAGGAAGGGGAGAAAATGCAAGACTGCCCACAAGTCTCTAATGAACTCCAAGTTCAAAGGTGCTTTCCACCAATCTACCAATGAAATTAGTTTAGATCTGTCTTTCGTTTATAAACATTGAGCCACAATGTCCCCTTTCTTAAAGGGACAGCCTCAAACGGTCACATGCTCACATATAATACATATGTTGTCTCTGCTAGTGCCAGGCTCCAGCACTCTCGACAGCCAGGGGCCTGGACACCTACATGTGTGCATAGACCCTCTGTCTGGGTACCCAGAGTTCTACTGACAACAGCCCTCAGCCTGGTTGTAACCATGGCTGGATCTTTATCACTGACTGTGTTCTTAGGGTGCTAGGACACAACCAGATGACTCACCTTGCTTGTTGATTGACCTTGTCAGTGTGTAGGTATCACAGATCCCAATGAACTGCAAACAGCTTTTTACTCACTCTGTGCTGTGTGCCTGTGGTAAAGGCATATTATGCCCAGATACTGAATCTTGTCCCAGCATGTGGACAAGTTCCCCCTCCTCCAGGAAGAAGACAAAAGCCAAGGCATTAGCCAGGCCAGCACGCACCTAGCACATGCAGTGCTCATGCTGACACCAAGTATGGGCGTAATTCTAGCTTCACGCTTTCTATAGGCTGAAGCCAGTTGTTTATGAGAATGCTCATTGGTCAAGCCCAGCCTCAAGGAATCTAAAAGTATCACCCCAGTTGGTGAACAAGTGGCCCCCTCTTTTACTTTGTCTCTGTGCTTGCTAGAGAGAGCAACTCTCGAGAGAGCAACTCTCAAGCTGCAACCTTTGCCATTGAGCTTATTGTTGTTAGCTTCTGTTATACATGCACACATACTGAAAGCCTCTGCAGCGTGAGAAGCACAGAGGGAGGACCTTAGCGACGCTGAGGAGCCCAGCGTTGCTACTGCCAGTCGTACCGACTGGGAGAGCCCACCGTGCCACCGGAGGACTGGACCGACCCCCGAGGGTAAGATCTGCCCAGTTGCCGGGAAGAAGGGACTTGATCGATACCAAGTCCATGTATGCCTAACCCCACCGTAGCGGGAGAGGAGCCACCACATGTGCCACTCTGAGCCCTGTGAACCTCAGGGAAGACTAAAGCATTGTTCTTGCCTATACTGCACTGAACCCAGGACCACTCCAAGTGTCCTGCCATTCCTTTAAGCTCAGTAAATGAGAATCCACTGCCTAACACAGCCGCATTCTTTCCCCAAGGCTGTTTGCATCAGCCCCGAGAATCGCCGTGGTTGGGCTGACCCCATAGCTTTGCCTGCTGCTGTGTCATCCGAGCCCACGTACCTGTCACCCCGCTCTGCTGTGCGAGCCGACTCTGAGGGCTGACCTCACGGGCTGACCCCAGCCAGGACTGATCCCTGTTGTCTGGAGGGAATTGACCGAGGCCTGAAGGGAACCTGCTTCCGTGCTAAGCCCAGGTTCCACTATTCCCTTTCCACTGTTGTGAAGAGAGGAGACAGTAACCCAACGCTGCCGTCCAATTCGACTAGGAACCAGTCCAGCGGTAACTGTCTGCAAGACTCCCACCTTGCTACAAACAACAGCTACAGAATATCGTCCATGTGCTTTCCATCCATTAGCACTTAGTTCAAAGTATCCGTGTCTAGCAGAGTAAGTGCTGACACATAGAAAGATTGTAATATTGCTGTGTATAGCCAGAAGCCGCCCGCATCCCACCGAGTCGCCATCTAGTGACCAAGCGGTGGAACTGCACCATTCATTATATAAATATAGAAATAGTCTGTAACTAATTCAATTAAGTTCTAATCATAACACTAAGCCACTTGTGGAATGTATTTCACGAACGTGCACTAGAACATGTATATAAGTTGGTGATTCATTGGTTATTAATAGTTTGATAATTAATAAAATAATATTCTCATAATTCACATTTCATATTCATAAATTTAATAATCTCTTCACCACAGTGCCTCAGAGACTTTTTATTGCCTGATCAACAATGAGTGGTATCAATTCCACCCACATAGGTGGGTGGTGGTGATCTCTGCAGCAAATGGCTGTTTGGTGTGTTAATGCCTCATTTAGAGTTACCAGGGAGGTGCTGGTTCTGTCCACTGTAGCTCAGCAGCCCATCAATGAGCTGCCAGCCTCTAGCACAGTAAAGCTGCTTTTCCTGGCTTCAAAAAGCACTAAAAAGAGCTTTTTGATGGCTCTTTTGGCTACAGATCCCTTGCCCAGCACAACCTTACCTGCACTGAAGGTGGTCTTTGCAGTGTGAGAACTTGGAACTTCACCAAACAAACTCTGTGTTTCTGAATGCTTACCTTATGGTAAGTTCTGTGCACTGAAAGCCAGTGATACTGAACACTTTATGCACAAAACTTTCCTTCTTGTTAGTTGTCTATGTTTATCCCATATGTGGCTTATCTATAGCAGCTGCTCTATCACTTGATGATCCCTTCCCAGCAGAGAAGAGGAATCGAGAGAAGACCCATGGGTGGAAATTAAAACAGAGTTAATGGTCACAATAAAAAGAGGACAAAGCTACAGAAAAAGCTCAGGCAGATACCCCCATTATCCTCAGCAAATGTACTCT
This sequence comes from Melanerpes formicivorus, assembly GCF_026170545.1. NCBI lineage: Eukaryota > Metazoa > Chordata > Aves > Piciformes > Picidae > Melanerpes > Melanerpes formicivorus. The sequence goes on along the minus strand of NW_027142353.1, from coordinate 11,730,845 downwards.
TTATAATAACTGATATATTTATGGTAAAGAATACACTTGCGAGACAATCAAGGTCAGATTCCTGGAAAGAGCCAATGGCCTGAGGACAATGGCTGTCCTGAACTTCTGAACCAGTGTAACCAAAACATCAGTAAATGCTAGAAGATCAAGTCCCTGAAAAAAAGACTCTGCTAAAAATTTAAAAATAATTTTCTAGTAATTAATGTAATATCTTGTCTTTAAAAGTTTGTGCAAGTATTTTTTGTATACTTAGATAGTCCATTTGCTCTGTATGAGACAGCTCATTTGAATTGTAATTACTGTAGTCACAGCCTGTAATATATAGACTTCATAGATTCCTAGAATCTAATGTGAAAAAGGACAACCAAAACACACAGGCAAACCTCCTATCTACCATCAAGTTTCACCAACTTAAGTTGTGAGCCTAGCTGTATGCAAAATTTGAAAAATGTACATTAATAATTATTTTGGATTGATTTTAGGGAATGTTGATGATGTTCAAACATTCTCTAAATATCTAGAAAGCTTCAAATAATTGGCATGGAGAGGAATACCTTATAATTTACTAGACAGTAATTCAACAGTGTTACTAAAAATCAGGTAGATTTTCTTTCCTATGATATGTACTACATAAATTTTATATTTGTTTAATATTGATAATCACATTTTGGTTATGTATTGGTATTTTTATTTGCTGTTATTGACATGATTAGCATAAAATTTAGCATAAATCTATTAATTGGGTTTGCAATATGCTACTAGGCATATTTATTGCAGTTACTTTGTTTCACTGTTCTATGAAGTTTGTTTTACAATAGTTCTTAGAAAGTTATTGAATTTTTGCTACCTAATGTGAAAATTTCCTCCTGAGTAACAGGAGCATATATTGCAACCACTTCCAGGGATTCATCAAACACAATATAACAAGCCAGCCAAGAGAGATGATTATCCTGCTGTATTCAGCATTGATGTGGCATCACTTCTGTACACTCTGCAGTTCTGGGACACACTACTTAAGAAGGCTATTGAGGCCTTTGAATGCATCCAGATAAGGATGACATTCCAGCTGGTGAAAGGGCTGGAAGGCATGTCCTGTGAGGAGTGGCTGAGGACTCTGGGTTTGTTTAGTTTGGGGAAAAGGAGGCTGAAGGGTGATCTCATCAGTCTCAACAGCTTCCAAAAGAGGGAAAGTTGAGAGAGAGGTACTGATCTCTGTTATCCAGTGATTAGACATGAGGGAATTGTTCAGAGCTGCATCAGGAGATTTTCAGACTAAACATTAAGTTTAGTCTCTTCACCAAGAAGGTGATCAAACACTGGAATAGGCCTCCTGCAGAGGTGGTCAATGCCATAGGCCTGTCAGTGTTTAATTGGCATTTGGGCAATGCCCTGAACAACATGCTTTAACTTTTGGCCAGTCTTGAAGTGATCAGGCAACAGAACTAGATGATCAGTGTAGGTTTCTTCCAACTGAAATATCCTATTCTGTTCTTACCCTTTTTAGATTTCACCTTACTGATTTCAATACATTTCTCCAAGTTATGAGAATAATTTGGGATTCCAAGACTGCACTTCAGGGTACTTTGACTCTACTTCTTCATTTCATTTGAAAATTTTAAGTGAACTCTCTAATGGTGTCCAAACTACGGCTGAAATAACAGAACTTAACAAATTTCAGCATATATCCCAGTGAGTCCCCACTAGAAATGCAGTCTGACAGCATTATTATACTTCAAGTATAGTTATTCAGTTGATTATGCACCCACCTTTTGGTTATTTCATCTACATCAGAGGTTTTCATGAAAGTGTCATTTGGAAGTAAAGTTCTACTACAATCAAAATTAATCCATTTTATTATTCATTTTATGAGCTCTGCCACTTATTCTATGAAAAGACTAAATTAAATTAGTTTGACACTGTCAATTCTTAACAAATCCCTTCTTGATGATTCCCGACAACTCTATTTTTATGCTCTCTACATATTTCTTTTTAAAGTTTATGTATTTAACTGAATGTTCACAGGCTTTTTCTTACTTTCTGCAGTGTTGAAGCTAAATATAGTCCTCTTTATATTTTTTCCCCACTTATATATAGGTAAAATGCTTCTCTTCTAAACCTCTAGCATGAACAAGAGCTGAACAATCATTGTTGGTGGTTCAAAGACCACTTTAATTAGGTCTCCTCATAATGCAATTTCACTGATTCTTTTAGTAATCTACTTTTAATGGCCTCTAATGTCTTCCTGTCTTATTCAGTTTTCTGACACTATCTTAATGTTCAATCACAAATAAGCTATTACAGAATCATAGAATAGTTTGAGTTTGGAAGGGATGTTAAAGATCATCTAGGTCCAACCCCCCTCCCATGGGCAGGGACATTTTCAGCTGGATCAGACTGATCAGAATGACAGAGATATGGTCATGGATGGCTATGTCCTTTTTAGGAAAGACAGGTCAACAAAGCAAGGTGGTGGAGTTACATGACAAAGCAACTAGAATGTATTGTGTTCTATCCAGGAGTGGGCAGGCTAGCAGGACTGATACGGTTGTGAGTGTTTGTTACAGACCACCTGATCAAGACAAGGAAGTTGATGAAAACTTCTACAGGCAGCTGACAGCAGCCTCTCAATCATAGGCACTGGTTCTCATGGGGGATTTTAACTACCCAGCTATTTGCTGGAAGGCCTACTCAGACAGCCATCCACAGTCCAGGAGGTTCCTCCAATGCATTGGTGAAAAATTCTTGATACAAATGGAGGATCAGCCAACTAGGAGAGGTGCACTGCTGGACCTGATACTAACAAGGAGGGTCTGGTCAAAGCAGTGAAGGTTGAGGGCAACCTTGGCTGTAGTAATCATGAGATGGTGGAGTTCAGGATCTTGTGCAGTAGGAAGAGAACACCAAGCAGGATCACAGCCCTGGACTTCTGCAGGGCCAGATTTGGCCTTTTCAAGCAATTGCTAGGGGAAATCCCATGGGACAGGGTACTAGAGGGCAAAGGGGCCCAAGATAGTTGATTAATATTCAAGGACCACTTCTTCCAACAAGAGAGGAGCCTTAGGGAGAAGGACTTGGGGGTTTGGTAGATGAAAAACTGAATACAAGCAAGTAGCACACATTAGCATTCAATGAACTTTCAAGTATCACCTACATGTTTTAATACTCCTCAGTTAATTATGGTACCTGTAATTTTTAGCTTTTTTTAATGCTTTTCTGTTTATTTTATGTTCTTCACAAGTTATAGACAAGTTGTAGCTCATCTTTGAGCATCTAAACTTTATTCCTATGGGTTTGACTTGAATTTAATTTTTTTTTTACTATAATCTCATTTATACTCTTCTATCCATACTTTTCATGTTTAGGCTACTAAAACAGTTTGTGGCATATAAAAAGTTTCTTAACACTCTTCCAAACTTTTTTTAAGACAAAGAAAAACTACTGTGTTGTCTTCTGAAAAAAAAATAGCTTTCCTTTTATTTCCATGTTAGCCAACGAACAAGTAATTGATATGCAAGTTTATAAAAATATAAAAGTTGTTGAATAGCCACTATGCTTCTCCATGGACATGGTTGTCCTTGTTAAATACGAAGCAAAGCAACAAAGCGTTCAGAGAACAAAATAATAGACTTAGCATAAGTGATAATGGCAACAAATAATTAAAAAAACATGAAGGATCTGTCATGTCACAAAATTAAATTTGTATTTATTTAGTGGTATGTTTTTTCATGTTTCTATATCTTCAGAATTATTTCCTAGGTGACCTTTTTAAAATATTGCTATAAGATTTTCAAGTCATTCAGCTGTTTCCTATTCTACTCTTAAAACTCCATGCCAAACAGAGATAATTCATACAGCAGAGAATCACAGAGTGAATTGAGTTGAAAGAGATATTTAAAGGTAATTTAGTCCACCCCCTCTGCAATAATCATGGACATCTTTAACTAGATCAGGTTGCTCAGAACCCCATCAAGACTGTACTCTTGCATACACTTGTACAGCTATCCCAATTTCCTGATACTTCTACAAGGCAGAGATGCAAGGCAAAGAATGATTTAAAACAAGTGTTGAAGATTTACCACGCTGTGTAGAGGAAGTTTTAGTGGTTTTGAATAGTTCTTCTAAGTCAGCAAATGCTTGTTGACATATAGAGTCAACATGTTCTCTGCTGTTCTGAGAGGTATAGGTGTATTTTGATTTAGATTGTTCAACACATCTTTACCTTCTAGTTCTTCTTGTTTCTTTGCAGCATGGCATTCAATTCTCAAAGGCTGGAATGTGGGACAGTCTTAAGTATGCTCAGTCTTAGTCTAAAATTGATACTTAAGCAACTGAAAAGGTTTCCAGATTCCACTGATTAAAGCAACACTGTGAACAGGAACTTCAATACCTTGCTCATGTCTGAACTGTAGAAAGTTCCGTTTGGATGCATAGCTCTGGAATTGAATCAATGTCTAGTTTGCTGATGCCTTAAAAAGCATACATATTTTTAATGGCATAATTATAATAGCATTTTCTGGCACTACAATGTCATGAATGAAAAAGATAATGAAGTTTGTGCAGCTGCATTTCCATCTTCTACTTAATTAGATGAGACTTAATTAGACTGACTTCCTCCCTCCCTCCCTCCCTCCCTCCTTCCTTCCCTCCCTCCCTCCCTTCCTGCCTTTCCTTCTGTCTTCTTTCTCTTTCTTGCTTTCTAAATATGTCTTATCCTTTCCAGGTAATAAAATATTATTTACACAAATTTTGTAAAATGCCTAGATTTTCTGCAAGTCCCGTGTGGTTGCTTGTGTATGTGCACTTATGTAAATATAATAAAGTGAAAGTTAATAAACAATCTCATTCTATAACAATTCTCCTGTGTTTCCAATTAGACTTTAAGGCTACACAAAGGCTGGAGCTATGTTCTCTTCTTTGTTCCTTCAGCATGAAGACAAGGATTACAATATAGTGAGACTGCACATAGTGTATTCTCTTTCCAATATTTCTTTTTCAGTTCGTTTCAGGAAAGTGAAATACATGCCCTTTACTTATTTACACTCCTTATAGCTCTGACAGGGAACTACAGAATAGGGAAGTCTTAAAAAAATAATAATTGTTTTTCTCCAAAATCTCAAACTATATTCAGCTCAACAACTATGTATGCATGCATGTGCATGGTAAATTGCTTAAAAAAAATAAATATATATATGTATAAATAAATCATCAAACATCACAAATCCATATTTCTCTTAAGAAAAAATCTTTCTCGTCTAAGCTCAAAATGAGATTATTCAGTATTAAAAGTGAGTGGTTAAAGTACAATAAATGTCAGTTGTCTTCTGTTAGTGGTAACTTATTCTTAAGTGTATATGACATAGATTTTGGAAAGCCAAATGATTTTGTTCATATTATTCATATTATGCAGATCAAAGGTGCAAGAGAGAAAGAAAAAGATTTGTGAATGAAAAGATAAACAAACCACCAAACGTACTTGTGCATCGCCATCATCACAGTATCACCATGGTTGGAAGAGACCTCAAAGATTATCAAGTCCAACCTGTCACCACAGACCTCCTGACTAGACCATGGCACCAAGTGCCATGTCCAGTCCCCTCTTGAACACTGCCAGGGATGGTGACTCCACCACCTCCCTGGGCAGCACATTCCAATGGCGAACAACTCTTTCAGTGAAGAACTCACCTCGAGCCTAAACTTCCGCTGTCGCAGCTTGAGAATGTGTCCTCTTGTTCTGGTGCTGGTTGCTAGAGAGAAGAGACCACAGTATTACCTTTTTCAGTATTCCTAAGGTTGGAAGAGTCCTCAAAGATCATCGAGTCCAACCTGTCACCACAGACCTCATGACTAGAGTAGAGAGGACACTACTGCCCCCTGCAGGCTTGAACTCACGACCTTCCCATTAAGACCAACCCCTTCCTAGCTACAACTACCCTTCAGGTAGTTGTAGAGAGCAATGAGGTCTCCCCTGACCCTCCTCCTCTCCAAGCTAAAAAATCCCAGCTCCCTCAGCCTCTTCTCATAGGGCTTGTGCTCAAGGCCTCTCACCAGCCTTGTTGCCCTTCTCTGGACATGTTCAAGTGTCTCGATGTCCTTCTTAAACTGAGGGACCCAGAACTGGACACATAGTGTTGCTGTCCAAGCCACGAGCTGACAGCTTAGCCAGCATGCCCTACTAAAGAACATATTTGTGCATTTTTCACTTAGGATTTAGCATGAAAGTTCTCAGAAGCAATGAACTCAACCTTACCCTCACACCACTGTTATTAGACACTATGATGTTCGTGCATGTGATTCATCTAGACAACTTTCAGAATTTAGACTGTCCAAGCACAGGTAGTGATGCCAGATCTTAAAAACTCCTTGGACTGTGGTGCATAAGACAAGGCATTTCTTTAATCAGAACTGGTTTAGATGGGGGATTACTCCCACAATATGACTGGCCCGATGAAAAGTTTTTGCAGCTAATTATACATAAGCTTTTACAAAGTCACACCTACCTAATACAATTATTCCTTTTACCTGTTATATTCACTGGGTATGATTCAGCAAAATATGTTTGTATCTGAGCCTGTGCAAGTTGTCTGGGGTCTCTCAAACTCCCTTCCTAAAATTATTTCTTTATGGCATCAAGGGTAATTTCTCACAAACTTCCTTTCTTATCTGTTTATCTTAAATGCTTGAATTCTTTCTATTGATCAGGAGCAAAGGAAAAAGTTTGAAAACAACTTGTGACTAAAAGATGTCTTCTTGTAACAAAAACAACATATTCCTAAACAGATAGTGAAACATGAGAAACTAATCCACATTTTGAGAAGTTAAAAAATCACAAACCAAACCAACCAACAAACAAAAATACCCCACAAACCCCCCAAAACAAGCAAACAAAACCCAAAACCACCAACAACAAAATAACACCACAAAACAAAGGAAGGGAGAGAAAAAACTAAGCCTGGGCTCTTCAAAATGCAAGCTTAGGGTAAGAAAACCTGCCTAAGGCCTGATTTTTAATGTGGTATTTCCCCTGTTTTGAGATTTCTTTATGTTACAAAGAGATTTCAGTTCTTAACATATATACTTCCTATTTCCTATTCTAGATCCTAAAGCAGAACAACACTTACACATGCACTATATTATAGCATAATAAACACAAGTAACTAATAAAAGTAAATAAGCTCAATAAATCATAAACTAATTATTGGTCCAACCAAATTCTTGAGGTTAAAGCCCAAATCAGGAATCCCTGATGATAGCTAGTTCCAGACTTCCCAGGATCCCCAGGTGGTGTCCTCCTTTTGCAATTCATGTAATATCTTGGTCTCTTCATTTATTCCCATATTTCATTGACAATTATGACAATAGAAAAAGATGAAAAAAAAGATGAAGAAAGCAAAGTCCTAAAAAATATTTTTGGTTTTCTTGAGGGACATCTCTATATATTCAGTTATGTGTGTGTCTATATATATAGACACATTATAAATATGTTTATGATTTTATAGAGAGCTTTTTACCTCCTGATTCTTGAGGAAAAAACACCCAACATTTAAAAATAATATTTTTCCTCATGTTATTTTTGAGTAAAACAAAATTTTTAAATTAGCAGAAAAAAACATGCTGTGTAAGTTGTTTTGGCAACAGAAACACAGCACTTAATGTAAATATTAATAAGGCACTTCACACAGGGAAAGTTATTACATCAAATAGAAAGGGAGTTAGTCTTGTTAGCAACAAAAAGGCTTATTTTAAGTAAGTCATCTTCAGGTATAATAGTTCTATTTTGTCTCAAAAAGAGGAAAATAATAAATACTTCATGTTTGAAGAAAAAAAGATTAAATGCAGAATATGTGTTTAAATGACACTTTACAGAAAAGCAAATAAATTGTGGAACATAAAAATGCAATATTTGTTATAAATGTGGCTTGTGTTTGTCTCAAACTCCATTGTAAAACTAAATTCCAAAATATAGATTACTCAAATTTATGCTCTTGAGTCAGTCATATAAATTTCATAGGAATCAAACTATGTCCGTTCTATCAAATGAAAGGAACAAAGTGGACAATTTAAAATATGTGTATGAAACTTTTTTTTCTATCAAGATAATATCCTCTTGTTTAACTTTTTTCCTCTTGTAGATGAAATATTTTGTAATATTCTATTACTACAGTAACAAGTTTTTATATATTTTGTTGTTCTTGTTCTCTTCTGAATACTACAGTTTTACTCATTCAGTGTAGCCAATATTAAATATTTCTTATATTATGAAATCACAGAATCATTTTGGTCAGAAAATACCTTTAAGATTATTTGATCCAACCACTATGTAACTCTAAAACATGCCTTTTAACACCATCTTTTAAATACCTCCAAGGATGATGACTCTGCCAGCATTGAAAACTTATTCCACAGTTTGATAACTCAGTGAATAAGTTTCTTATAATATCTAATTTAAATCCTTATTGTCACATAGATTTTATTTTCAATTGTGACCACTGAAAGCTAAGCTGAAAGATTTAGTAGATATTGCAATGTTAATTCTTTTTTGTATGTTGCCAGGAAATATTGAAAAAAGAAGAAATCTTCAAGATACATAACTAAGTGTTCTCATATGAAATATGAATATGTTCCAGTTCAATAATAACTTTTAAGAAGACTAGGTTCTTGGAGTGTTAGTTTTAAACATGATTGCACTGGGATTTTAATTTATTGCTATTTTAGAAATTAAACATATAATAAATAGTAAGACCATCACAATGTAAGACATTAATCTAAAAATAATTTGTTATTGGCACTTGTCACAACCTGACATCAGTGGAAGGGTTTATGGGTGGTTCTTTAGGGATACCTAAGAATTGAGTGAGGCAAACTTACACTAAAATGGATAGAATAATTAGCAATTTATTGATTAACAGTTAGAGCAGATCACTTTGATCATACATAACCGGACTCCACCTGGACATCTGCTGGAGAGACAACACAGCAAGGCACCAGCAATCCCGGATGTTCCTGGACTGCATAGAAGACAACTTCCTCCTCCAAATGGTAGAGGAACCAACAAGAAATGGTGCTATGCTGGACCTTGTTTTCACCAACAGGGAAGGGCTGGTAAGCAATGTGAGGCTCATAGACGGCCTTGTCTGCAGTGACCATGAAGCAGTTGAATTTAATCTCCTCAGGGCAATCAGGAGGAAGTATTCCAAGCTTATGACCCTAGACTTTAGGCATGCAGATTTTGATCACTTCAGGGATCTGCTAGCCAAAGTGTCATGGGACAAAGCCCTGGAAAGAAGAGTGACGCAGGACAGCTGGTCAGTATTCAAAGACCACCTCCTCTGTGTCCAGGAGCTCTGTATACCAACAAAGAGAAAAGCAGGTAAGAATGACAGGAGGCCTGCCTGGATGAGCAAGAAGCTACTGGACACACTATTACTTAAAAAGAAACTCTACAGGAAGTGGAGAAGGACAGGTAGAACAGGGGGTATATAAGGAAGCTGCCCGAGCAGCAAGAGTTCTGATTAGGAAAGCCAAAGCAGAGTTTGAATTGAATCTAGCAAGGGAGATTAAAGGGAACACTAAGAACTTCTACAGGTATATTAATAGCAAGAAGATGACTAGGGAAGGTGTGGGCCCCCTCAGAAAGGAAAATGGTGACATGGTCACAAGTGATGAGGAAAAGGCTGAGGTACTTAATAACTTCTTTACCTCAGTCTTCACTGCAAGGGCCTCTAGCCACACTCCTGATGTTATGGAAGACAATGCCAGGGATGGGGAGGAAGAACTGCCCATTGTGAGTGAAGATCAGGTTCGTGATCACCTGAAGAACCTGAAAGTGTTCAAGTCCATGGGACCCAACGGGTTACACCCACGGGTACTGAGAGAACTGGCAGATGAGGTTGCTGAACCCCTCTCTATTATATTTCAAAAGTCATGGCAATCTGGGGAAGTCCCCGCAGACAGGAAAAGGGGAAACATTACCCCCATCTTCAAAAAGGGTAAGAAGGAGGATCCAGGGAACTACAGGCCAGTCAGTCTCACCTCTGTGCCTGGAAAGATCATGGAGCAGATCCTCCTGGAGTCACTACTCGCTCAGAAGAATAGTGAAGAGGTGATTGGGAACAGTCAGCATGGCTTTGCCAAGGGCAAATCCTGCCTGACCAACCTGGTGGCCTTCTATGAGCAGGTGACAAAATTAATAGATGAGGGGCGAGCAACTGATGTCATTTACCTGGACCTGAGCAAAGCCTTTGACACTGTCCCGCACCACATCCTGGTCTCCAAACTGGTGACACATGGGTTTGATGGGTGGACCACTAGATGGATAAGGAACTGGCTTGATGGCCACACCCAAAGAGTGGCTGTCAATGGGTCCATGTCCCAGTGGAGGCCAGTGACATGTGGAGTCCCTCAGGGATCAGTCCTGGGACCTGTCTTGTTCAACGTCTTTGTGGGTGACATGGACAGTGGCATTGAGTGCACCCTCAGCAAATTTGTTGACGACACCAAGCTGTGTGGTGAAGCAGACACGCTGGAGGGAAGGGAGGTCATCCAGAGGGACCTTGACAGGCTGGAGAGGTGGGCACAAGCCAACCTCAGGAGGTTCAATAAGTGCAGGGTCCTGCATCTGGGTCGAGGCAATCCCAGGCACAAATCCAGGCTGGGCAGTGACTGGCTGGAAAGCAGCCCTGAGGAGAGAGACTTGGAGGTGCTGGTGGACAAAAAGCTCAACATGAGCTCTCAGTGTGCACTTGCAGCCCGCAAAGCCAATCAGATCCTGGGCTGCATCAGGAGAAGTGTGGCCAGCAGGTCAAGGGAGGTGATCTTCCCCTTCTACTCAGCCCTGGTGAGACGTCACCTGGAGTACTGTGTCCAGTTCTGGAGTTCCTATTACAAGAGGGATATGGAGGTGCTGGAACGTGTCCAGAGATGGGCCACAAGGATGATCAGAGGGCTGGAGCACCTCTCCTATGAGGACAGACTGAAGGAGTTGGGGCTGTTCAGTCTGGAGAAGAGAAGGCTCTGAGGTGATCTAATTGTGGCCTTCCAGTATCTGAAGGGGGCCTACAGGAAGGCTGGGGAAGGACTTCTCAGGATCTCAGGTAGTGACAGGACTAGGGGGAATGGAATGAAGCTGGAAGTGGGGAGATTCAGGCTGGATGTGAGGAGGAAGTTCTTCCCCATGAGAGTGGTGAAACCCTGGAATGGGTTGTCTAGGGAGGTGGTTGAGGTCCCGTCCCTGGAGGTGTTTAAGTGCAGGCTGGATGAGGCTCTGTCCAGCCTGATGTAGTGTGGGGTGTCCCTGCCCATGGCAGGGGCGTTGGAACTAAATGATCCTTGTGGTCCCTTCCAACCCTTAATGATACTATGATAGCGCTCACACCAGGCAAGGTAATTACTCAGTACCAGAGAAAGAGAGAGAAAACATAGGAGAGTGAGAGAGAAGTATGAAGAGTAGAATGGGTTATGATCAGAGGTAAGACAAAAATTATCATCACTGCAGGTTCCTGAGGTGTACCACATGGTGGTTGTCTTTTTGGTGATGGGTGCACACCAACAGTTTGTGGTGTTGCCATTTACTCATGAATTCCTGCTATTTCTCACCTAGGGGAAGAGGTATTCCCAAAGCAGGGCAGATCACACATTGATTTCATGATGGTGCAGGCGCATTGGGTACTGTGGTGGTCACAAAGCAGCAAGTGTTCCTAGTATTTTGAGTGACTACTGTTTCACTTTTGTTTACTTCACTTGAAGCAGGAACAAACACTATGTGCAGTCCTTGATGATCAAGTTCAACCCATTCTTTAAAGAGGCTACTATAGACCTTAAACTTATCATCCTGCAATATTCCTGTAAGCCTGACAGAAGTATGGGTTTCTGTAAAAATGTCTGCAGCAGGTGAATTTGAGCTCAAAGTACAGTACATACTTGCCTGAAAAAGTAAATGAAGGAGAGACTGGAAGAAGTAATTAAACATAAGTTTCCTGTTCATTTTTTGCATAATATGAGTAGCACAAAAACATTTGTTTCAGCTGAAAATTAATAATATCTAGACTGACAAAAGATGTATTTTGTTGCTGCTTTTGTCTGTGATTGTTTTCACTTGTCCCTGTCAAATTTGAGCAACTGTCTGGTTTTAAGTTATTATGCATAGCTTTCTCTTAGGCTGTGAACTAATGTGGCCAATACCAATGCGGTAGGGCTCCTTCAATATGTGAACCATTTTTAGTACAGTATTAGCCTTCTCAGTTTCTACGGAAGCTGTTATTGACTTACAAAGAATGAAAGACTATGAAAGAATAGTGTGACCTTGACATATTCAGAAAGGATGCTTTTATCAGAAATATGCTGAAACATCCTTTAATATCAGAAAAATGTATATCACAGCCATGGCAGATGAACTGATAGGCAAAGGATGAAAGACTAATGGAATATGTGGAAAAATTAAAGATTAGAGATATTGTATTGATGACTCTTAAGATCAACAATTCACAAAACTGATGTGGATGTTTGATTCCTTGACAAACTGCAGGAAGTGAATTATCATCTAAATTCACAAAATATTATGCTGACTATGACAGTCTAGTGACTAATAATTATAAGTCTGGTATTCAGGATAGGATTCACAAAAGGTAGATTTCTCCATAAAATTGGTGGTTTGTTTGTTTGTTTCCATTTGTCTCTTCTTTTGCCCTTTAGAAATATTCCTCTGCTTTTAGAAATGTTGCACATTTCTATGTTGTTTCATGACTGGACCAATTGGAAATGACTAGCAAGGTGCTAGCTTGTCCTCTTGGGAGGAAATCATAGAAAATCTGTTCACGAAAATCCCCTCAGAAAACAGGAATCATTGGTTAGAGCCATCAAACTGACAAGAATTTAGAATTCAAGAATTATTGTCCTTGAGTAGATATTTAAAGCGTTAAGCTATTAATGCCTACTATCTTTCATTCCACTACATGTTAAGGAAAATTTCTGTACATGTGGGGAAATTTCTGCTCCATTGTATATTTGAAATACAAGGGTGTTGGTGTGATTGGATGTGCGCACTGCATCATGTCTCTCAGGACATGTACCTGAGATTGGAATCTTTCTGCTTAAAGTAGTCTAAGATTTATAGTCAAGATTTTTCCAAGTCCCTCAAGATGGTAATCCTTTTCTATGTATGTTGCAACTGCACCATGCACAAAGTAAATTTCTGCCAAAAAAAAAAAACAAACAAAAAACCCAAAACAAAACAAAATTAAAAAAACCGCAAAAAACACAAAGAGACTAGACAGCTCTGATCTTTAATTTCTCAGAAGTATTTAATCAAAACCTTATTTTCACTGAAAATAAAAAGGACTATTTGTCTACATGAAACTTAATTTGTTCGTATGGTCAGAAGTATTTTGAGAAAATCATTCATGTAACACAGAGACTAATCTCTTTGTCCAACCCTAAAAACATGTAGTCAAATATTTTAATTATTTTCTGGTTTAGTTCTTTTGTTGCAGTCATATAATTATGCTTCTTACTTATATTCAATAGTTATTTTTTTTTTATTAAATGCAAATCTTTGTCTTAATATATTTTTGACAGTTCTTCCCTAACTCCCATTGTGTTAGAAATAATTTTCTAAAAACTTTTCATCCAAGTCTTTCCTATTTTTAATCCTGAACTGACTTATCTACAGGTGTGATGGGCTATGTCCGTCCTGGAAGCAGGTGGGGAGGGCTTGTGAGAGTTTTTGCCCTCCCTGGAGGGTGTTTTCCCCTGGGAAATTGACTTGGTCTGTTCCATTCCCCCCATCCCCCCATCCAGCAGGGGTATAAAGGGGAGGACATTGGAGCTCTTGCTCTCTTCCTTCTGCCTCGCGGGGTTGAAAGAGAGTGCTGCTGGTTTGCTGCTTCTCTGCCACGTGGTCCTCCCTGCTGCTTCCACACTTTGCAAAAGACTGGTTTTGTATTTCATATTTCTTTTTCCGCCATCCTCGTTCCCTACTCTTGTGAACCCTGTCGTTGTTACATATATATATATATATACACACACACACACACAATTTAAAGAAAATTCTTTACCTCTCTACTTCCAAGCTGAACCCAAGTTATTTCTTGATGGATTTGCTCCTTCCTTTTATTTTCCTTTCTATTGGGAAAGAGGAGGGGGGAGCGGGGGAGGGATTCTCAGCCTGGCCCCCATCTGAGCTCTTAAGCCCCAGTTAAGGCTGAAACCACCACAACAGGCTGCTTAAAATACATGCTTTGTGGTTTTTGTTTTTGTTTGTTTGTTTGTTTGACACTGTATCCTTTCTGCATTTCAGTTCTGTTCTCACAGAATCAAAGAATCACAGAATGGAAGGGGTGGAAAGGGACTCTAAGATTATCTAGTTCAATGTGACTGTGAGGGCAGGATGACAAAGTAGATCACATAGGAACATGCCCAGGAAGGTGTTGAATGCCCCCAGAGGAGACTCCACATTGTCTCCAGGCAGCCTGTTTCAGTGTTCTGCCAACCTCAAGATGAAGAAGTTTTTCCTTATGTTTATGTAGGACCTCCCACATTTCAGTTTGTGACTGTTGCCCCTTGTCCTGTCACTGAATACCAGTGACAAGAATCTGGCTATACCCTCTGACACTTGCCCTTTAGATATTTATAAGCATTAATGAGATTCTCCTTTTCTCCAGGCTAAACAGACCCAGCTCTCTGAGCCATCTTGGTTATTTTGATGTAATATACATACACAACAATGTTGGACTAATATACAAAAATATACATTGAGGAAAAACAGGCTATCTTCATTTTCATTTCATTTCACTACAGCTTTCCCCAGTGGTTTTACGTTATAAAGTTTTATTTGCAGGTCAGAAAGATGTCATAAATCTTTAGGCAGTCATTTCCTATGTAGATCTTATGTAGATATGCTTTCTCAATTCATAGGAGTAATAGAAGATATGATTAATTCAAATAACATTTTCAAAAATGGAAGCCTAAAATTATATTGAAAGATCATTTTGAAATCTAAATATATGGTTCCTCTCTAAAGTAGATAAACACTTAATCATTGATTCCTATTTGCATGAATCTGGATCTAATACCTGTGACTTCATTTCCACTTTAACCTTACAAATATATACGTAAAGGGAAGGTCCTCCTATTCTGCTACTTCCCTTCTGCTATAGCTAACGTCTGTAAGCATGTGGTATCGGATAAATTATTTTTTTTTCCTTATTTTAATGGTTATTAATTATTTTTTAAATAAATTCCTCAGCTGCAGGAGAAATGTTACAGCCACAAAAATTAAGCTAAAAGAATGGGGAACTGAAAAGCAGTTTTCAGTTATGCCATATTATGGGAAGGGACTGCAGCATAATTTTAAGTATGTATATTCTTAGGGAAAAATCTTGGGTTTGTTGTCCTTGAAAACTAGAAAATAATTATTTGTAGTTACTGACATGGGTCAATCCCACCTTCATCTTCTATCAACTAAAGCATTCAGCAATTAAGTGAAGCATAAACCTTACTTCATGCTTTATGTGTGACTTTTTTTCTGTAAGAGTAGGATGCAACACTTCAAATTAACCACATGTAGAAGAAAATAAATAGGAAAAATGGTCATAGACAACAGTCTAAAATAGACATAATAATAGTTCAATAAGGGAAGCAAGCATAGATCTAAACTTTTAGCTTTTATTTTTTAAAATGGCAAACCCTGATTTGGATATTTTCTTCTCTTCATCCATTTTCTGTTACTCAGATGGAGAATGTTCTACTAATGAATTTAGAGGTTTTGCATCTAAGTTTTGTTTTTCTCCCCAGCTTACTTTTCTAATTGAAGAAATGGTACAGAAATCTGATATTTCATAGTAACAGTGAATTTATTTTTGTAATATTGCATACATCAAAACTGCAATACGGTAAAGTCGGACTTCCTCAAATGAATAGAGTTGCAGCAGCCTCAAGCTCATTAGCCATTAAGAACCCTAATCCTGTGTGTAATCTTCTCCCACAAATATTAATTCTCCTAGGGAAGAAGTTAGGATGTTTTGTCCTCAGTGTTCACTGTAATTCAAAATGAGTAGACTTTTTCCTAATACATCAAATTCTATCAGCATAAAGGATCCATCCCCTTTTAAAGATGGTCTTTCTTTTCTAAACCAACGTGATGCATTTCTTATATATTTTTCTGTATTTTATGCATAACTTGTATTCACCAGTCATTCCCCAAATATTTCATATTCCCTCTCTGTCTTTGCATCTGGGTGCTTCTTTTTAAAGGAGGAAAGTTTTTTATCTTTTTCATGGAGGAAAGCTCTGCAGACTGGAACTTTTTATCAATAGCTGGTCCAGAAGACTTAATTCCTGCCTCTGTCTGCAGGCATGAGACAGAAGCTAAACAATCTGATTGGTTTTTAAAGCATGGTATATTTCCTGAATGTAAGATAATCTTAAAAGCTGGAACCGTGAGTTTTATTCAAAAGCTGTGTGGTTCGTCACATCTCACATCAGCTACACATCTATGCTACAAATATTTGTAGCTGATCTAAAAACTATTCTGAAGGAGCTGTTGCTAAACCACTCTCCATAACTTTTGAATGGCTATGGAGAACAGGAAGGGTGCCTGAGAATTAGAGTAAAGCCAATGTCACTCCAGTCTTCAAAAATGGCATTAAGGAGGACTCAAGAAACTACAGGTCATTTGGCCTTACCTCCATCCCAGGAAAGGTGATGGAACAGCTCATTCTAGAGGTCATCTGTAAACATGTGGAGGAAGAATATTAGGAGCAGTCAACATGGATTCATGAAAGGGAAATCATACTTGACCAATCTGATAGGCTTTTATGATGGTGTGACCAGCTGGGTAGATGAGGGGAGAGCAGTTGATTTTGTCTACCTCAACTGCTGCAAGGCTTTTGACACTGTCTCCCATAAAATTCTCATAGGTAAGCTTAAATCAGTGAACAGTGAAGTGGAACTAGAACCAGTTAAGTGACAAAGTGCAGAGGGTTGTAATCTATGGTGCAGAACCTAGCTAGGGGCCTGTGGCTGGTAGTATTCCTCAAGGGTCCGTACTGGGTCCATTCTTGTTCAGCATCTTTTTCAACATCTTGGATGAAAGAACAGAGTTTACCCTCAGGAGGTTTTCTGATGATACAAAACTGGAGGAGTGACTGACACACTGGAAGGTGTGTCAGTTAGAGGCAAACATTATGAAGTTCTACAAGAGCAGGTATAGAGTCCTGCACCTGGGGAAGAATAACCCATGTGCATCAGTACAGGTTAGGGATTGACCTACTGGAAAGCAGCTCTGTGCAGTAGGATCTGGGAGTGCTGATGGACAGTAAGTTCTTCATGAGCCAGAAATGTGCCCTCGTGGCCAAGAAGGCCAGCAGCATTCTGGGTTGCATTAATTAGAATGTAGTCAGCAGGTGGAAGAATGTCTCCTTCTCTGCTCTGCATTACCCTGGTGAGGCTGCATCTGGAGTATTGTGTCCAGTTCTGGGCTCCCCAGTTCAAGAGGGACAGGGTCTAGAGAGAGCCCAATGGAGGGCCATGAAGATGAAGGGACTGAAGCATCTCTCTGAGGAGCTGAGGACTCTTTATCCTGGAGAAGGGAAGAGTGAGAGAGAATCTTATCAATGCATATTGGAGGACATGAGGATGGGGCTGGGCTCTTTTCAGTGGTGACCAGAGACAGGACAAGGGGTAACAGATACAAATTAGAACACAGGAGGTTTCATTTGAACTTAAGGAAAATTTTCTTTACTTTGAGGGTGATGGAGCACTGGAACAGACTTCCCAAAACAATGGTGGAGTCTTCTTGTCTAAAGACTTGCTTGAACACATTCCTGTGCAACCTGATTTAGGTATACCTGCATTAACAAAGGAATTGGACTAGGTGATCTCCAGAGGTCACTTCTAAGCTCTGTCATTGTGTAATTCTGTGTGATACTGAGGTTAATTTTCCATCGTACAGTTCTGTGCTTTAAATTAATATGTAGAACATACAAAATTGTGTACAAGTATGTACAACAAGACAAGTTTTTTTTTACTAAAGAAAGAGCATAATAGTTATTTTAGGCTTGTAGCTCTGTTTTTTAAATTTCTATTTCCTACTGTTTGTCCCGAAGGGAAAAGCCCAAAACATGTCCTAAACCAGACCATGGGCTAAGCACCCATAAATCAACAAACCTGGACATTGCCTGGACATGTCCCAAGGGCCACTTGGTCCAGGTAAATGTGTTGCACGTGATTAACCTGCAACTGACCTTGTGATACACCTATGGACTCTGTATGCCTCTGGCCATGTTCGGACTTGCAAGGGGACAAGCTTCTCCCAGTGCCCAGAAGCTGCTGCAGTAAGAGCATTGAATGAAACCCAAGCCACAGCCAGCTGGCCTGACACATCAGCTGCCCTGTCTGAAATGCACCAAGGGACATGTCCCTAAAGAGAGCTACTGCAGCCTGACTTGAGAAAGAAAGGACTCAAGGAGCCACTCAGAGAAGCCCTGGTGGCAATGACCTTCCTACTATGTACCTAGGATGTGTCCCTCAGCTACAGAACAAAGCAAAAATCCCAGAAGCGTCTCTCCTGACACAGTGTCCCACACAGTGGACACCATCTTTGCTTTGTTTACCCTTGCCAATTTCAAACATGCACTGCACTTTTGGATTACAACAGAGTCCAGAAAGATACTAGACTAAAGCAACAAAGCAGTGAGTAACCTGGCTAATTTGCTATAGAGTCCCCCTTGTGGGAAACTGCAAATCGCAACACCCTCTTTCTATTTTGAACCTCTGTATTGTAAGCGCTCAGATTTTTGCTTAAATCATTTAAATTATCTTCATATTCCTTGTACGTGAAATATGTTACCCACAATTGAATATGAGTACCTGCAAATATACATTGTAAGGAAGTTACGGCAGTGTTTGAAAATATCACCACCTGAAATATTAAACATCTATATATTTTATAACACTGTTTTCTCATACTTGAGGTTTTGCTTTCTTAAGTGTCACTCTTCTTTAAATTATTAAGGAACTTGTTCTAGAATAATTTCTGTGCCTAGCCATTCAAACCATTTCCTTTTTTTTTTCTTGTTTGTCTGGACTGGGTCCAGAAGAGAGTGGCAGGGATGATTGGAGTGTGGGAACACCTCTCCTACAATGACAGGCTGAGATAGTTAGAGCTCTTCGGCCCAGAGAGGAGAGGGCTCAGGGAAGACCTTATAGCTACATTTCAATATCTGAAGGCCGGGGAAGCACTATTTGGGAGGGCTTGTGGCAATAGGACAAGGGGCAATGGTTTGAAAGTGGAGCAGGGGAGATTTGGGTTGGACATAGGGAAGCAGTTCCATCAGAGTGGTGGGATAATGGGGGTGGTTGCCCAGGGATGTAGTTGAGGCTCCATCTCTGGAGATGTTCAAGGTCAGACTTGGTGTGGCCCTGGGCAGCCTGGTCTAGTTGGAGGTGTCCTTGCTGAATGTAGAGGGTTGGACAAGATGACCTTCAAGGGTCCCTTCCAACCTTATGCAACCTGTGAAATTGGGGGGTTATCGGTTGGACTTGGTGATCCTGAGGGTCTTTTCCAAACTGAATGTGTCTGTCATTCTGTGAAATCCTCTAGTGGTACTCAAGTAATTAACCTTGCTATTTTGCCAAAAATTTAGAAACTGTAAGTTGACTTTTCATCATCCTGACAAACAAATGTAATTATCAAGTAATAACAATCATGCATAGTTTTTGTACATGTAAGATGAAAAGAGTATTAAAAGTAAGAAATCAAGCACTGAATAATTAGGAATGATTAACTAAAAATTCCCAGGTAATTTAATATGTCTTCACTGTAAAATTATCTATTACTTAGTCTTTATTAATTTCCTGTCATGCTACTCATCCAATGTACTACCACTACAATATTTTTATGTGCCTTGTGTGCAGTTCCTTCACAATTGCTGTTATAATGTAAGAATGGAATGTGGTTTGGAGCTCTAAACCCCACCTTCACAGTGCTAGCTATCTACACATTGATATGTTATAAAGGAGAAAGTATTCCCTCAGTAAATGTCATTGCATGAATATGCTCCTTAGATGATCACTCGGTTTACCTAATACTCCTAGCTGTGTAGGTGTCATAGATTGAACTGAACCTGCTGCTGTTATTCATACCATGCTGCAGTCATGGGAGCTTCAAAAATGAAAGTGCTAACTGGAGCAGAGGACTATGGGGCTTGAAGTTCAGATTGCAGTATGGGAGGTTTCCTGTTCCACTTGCTGCTTCTGGGTTCTGGGGTTCTGGGGTGTGGGCCCTTTTCTGCAGGCATGGCAGTAGAATGAGTGGGGAGTTGGGTAGCTGCTGTTTTGTTGGTTTTCTGTCTTATGCCTCCCCCCCCCCCCCCCCATGTATTTTTCTGCTCTTCTTCTGTAAATAGGCTAAGCTAAAGTAATAACACACTGTGCTTATGATATCTCATGTTATATTAAACTCTTATCACTTTATCTCAACCCTGAGTTTTGTGTGTTACTGTTCCACTCACTTTTGCGTTGGGGGAGGAAGCAAGTTAACCCTTGCACTAAACCATTACAGTAGGCTGCAAACCAAGGACAATATTGCTTTTACTATTTAGCAAGAAAATAGTAAACAGTGATGATGTTTATTTTGGACACTTAGAGTTATGCACCTAAAGTATTGACATGTAAACTAAATGTATAAATTCTTATTATAGTCACTGTCGATTTAGTTAATAGAGTTGTTGGATCAGAAAAGTAATTTCACTAGAAAATTTAATACTTGACTCCATTGTTTTTATATAGGGTGGAGTTTGAGAAACCCTTGGACACCTTACCTGACAGTCAGATGATGATTGCAGAGCACAATGTCATTCTATAGAAAATAAGACATCTTTGTCATATCTGTCAGATCCGAAAGGATTTTCCAAAGAGTCCAGAGCAGCTAAAAATGGCAGCACCTATTCAGGCAGCTACATTCTTCCCCTAGCATCTGATAAGCTGATCAGTCTGTAAACATTTTCTACTACACTGATCTTCAGCTCAGTTTTAGAATGGACTTTAAGATTTTCAATCCTGCTTTCAGAAAAGTAGTTACAGAATCACAGAATCATAGAATTGCTAGGGTTGGAAGGGACCTCAAGGTCCAACACCCCTGTCGTGGGCAGGTGCACCTCACACTAGATCAGGTTGCTCAGAGTCACATCCAACCTGGCCTGAAAAACCTCTCACAAGCAAGAACATGCAACAATTTAAACAATATTAGCAAAAACTGGAAACAACAAAAAGTAATTTAAACTGTAAAGAAAAAAAAAAAAAAGGCAACATGCTGGCTATGCCCACAAAGGGGAACTCTAGAACTTGCCCAATAGAATTATTAGGGCAACAGAACCTTTTAACAGATGCTTATAAAAATCAAATTTACTGGGTTACTCACTGCAAATCGGTTTAGTCCATTATATTCAGTTACTGTGTTTATAATCCCTAGAGTATGGGGCATATTTGAAATCATGCTGACTGGCAGTGGCATTTGCATGTAGATGCTGTTGTGCTGGGAAAAGGCTTTTCTGTGAAGAATGCATCCCTGGAATGGTGTAGGCAAGCAGATGATATGGCTGTCTGGGTGGGCAGTGCTTGGGCTTTTGAGCAGCTCTCATGCCTGCAGCTCTGGGCTTGGCAGTTTTTGTAGCTTTGTCTGCTATGGAGGGGTTCTTTAGCTGCAACCTTCACAGTGGCTCACATGTTGCTAAATTTATCATTCCCTGCTTTCTTTGCGTAATGAACCCAACCTAATCCCATCCCACATCTATGGATTTTAATACTCACATCTAATCGATAGTCCTACATTCCATGGAGAAAGTTCCTTGTATGGAGGTACAGTAGCTTTCAACATCTTTCACAGAACCACAAAGACTTTTTCTTGTGATTTTTTTTTTTTTTTATTACCTGTACATGATTGCTGCTGCACATCTTCCTTTGTAAGATTTAGTGTCACAGAATGTGCTAATATTGGTTTACTATGTTTACTTCTGGTATGAATTTGATTTTATGAAGATCAGTTCTTTCTTGTGTGCTGTGAGTTCCAGCTTGTAGCTGAAGGCACAGCAACTACAGAGTACTTTACACAGAGGCATC
The DNA here is from genome assembly GCF_026170545.1 of Melanerpes formicivorus. Classification (NCBI taxonomy): domain Eukaryota; kingdom Metazoa; phylum Chordata; class Aves; order Piciformes; family Picidae; genus Melanerpes; species Melanerpes formicivorus. The sequence continues at coordinate 11,708,735 of NW_027142353.1, read as the reverse complement.
TCTACAGTGCCTCAGGGTGAGGTATTGCTGTAACATGAAGCAAATTCCAGTGTTACCTCATTGTAACTTGGCTTCCTATATAGAATGTCAGGTTTTGCAACTAAAAGATTATCCAGTTAAACAGAGATCCAGCTAGGATCAGATAAACAATGACAGACCATGAACCCTAGGAACTGAATCAGTCACTATTAAAACCATCAAAGGACAGCGATTAGGCCATTATCCCTGGTGTGGAACTCACCAAGAAGTCAAAGAAACAATGTCTTTCCTTGAAATGCCATCCAAATTAAAAGGGATTACTGCCTAAAAGGCTGTAAAATTTGTATGGAACACAGTGAGGAAATTAATCTTGGTACTGTACAAAACTTAAAATGGAATGTCTTAGGTAAGGACCAAAGCCAGGGAAAATGATTAAGGTGGAACAGGGAAGAAGAAACATGGCAAAACAGAGACACACACACATGACACAAAAAAAAAAAAAAAAAAAAAAAAAAAAAAAAAAAAAAGGAGAAAAAAAAAGAAAAGGACTGTAAGAACAGTCTGGTCAGCAGAGAAACACAATCTTTCCTGTCTTATTGAATCATATTTCAAACTTTCTTTCAGTATTACTGAGCTCTTCACTCTGACTGTTCAGGGAGTAGTATATGAACCACAATTACCAACAACTGGAGAAAGAGAGACCCTCCCAACAAAGGATTCAGCTGCCCTAGAAGAAATCGGGGACTGAGGAAACTGGAGTAGCCCACAGTCTGGAGACCACCTACAGGGCAGATGAAAATTTGTACGTGTCACCACTTGCAAATTTCATATAGAGACTGGGCAGACTTAAAGTTTATTCTAGTATCGATGAATATGAGTGTACTTGTGAATCAAGAAAATGAGAGTGATCAATCCTGACAAATCTAAAAGCAAGCTGAACATTGACCCCCTATTGTTCTTGATTGTATGAGTGCTACCAGTATTTGCATGGGTGCTTGTAAAGGTGTTGTTCTCTGTGTAATTTGTGGGGCTTGCCATGATTGCTGTGCATGTATGCATATTTATCAGGAATGAAGTCTCAGCACTGACTGTACTTAGGAGTTCAGAAACATATGCATCCATTGTGCTGTGATGGAGTAACCTGCTGTGCCTTAAAGTTCACATAATTTCAGTCTATTTTCTCCTGTAGTGGGCTCAGAAGGATAAATAGACTCTGAGTTATGAAGTTCTCTAGATTGAATTGCCCTTAATAAAAGTTGTCTCTCGTCAGCTGTGAATTCTAACTTATGATTCGAGGAACCACAGACACAGAGACCATTTTACAAGAATCTCCACAGTGTCTTAGGGTAGGTTTATCACATAACATGAAGCTAAAGCTGGTGTCACTTCACTATTGACTCAGCTTCCTTATCTTCCCTGTTGTGTTACCATCTGCCCAGTATAGTCAAGGGTTACAGATGCCAAAGCTCATTCTAGATGAAGCTGAAAAGGCTTTTTCAACTAAATAAAGATTCTGTCATTTTTACTTTTTGTGAATGGTTCTTATTCAATAAACTGCTATGATAAAAGTCTGAGGCAAGAAACTGTGAAAATATATTATGAGAAAGGATTGTTGAAATATTCTTTCTTGTTGTTTATGAATCATTTTAGTTAAACCACTTGTTGTAAGTAAGTAAATTATTTTAAAACACGGTTTAAAAGTAAAAGATAGGTTTGTGATTAAATACTGAAAAGACTTTATTAATGTACACTCTTTATTTTACATTGGATTGTATTTTATGAATAATGTGTTAAAAAAAAAAAAAATGTAAATGAGAATAGGGACTATTGTACATTACAAAAGTCCCCCCAAAAAATAATACCACTACCCAAACCAAACACTTCTAATACATCAAAACTTTTAGTCTAGCCTAGCAATAACACTTTACTGCATACCTTCTCATTTAGATAACTTCAGCGATATGCATCAAAGAATAAACACCATTTAAATAAATACCATTTAAATAAATACCATTTAACCATGAGTATGCTTATGTGAGTACTCTAATTTTGTTATTTTTTTATTTATTTTTAGATAGTTTATATTTTTCCCTGATCAATGATTTTGAATGTGTTAAATGATACTGTATTACTTTGCATTTTCTAGGAACAGAAACATGACAGTTATTACAGCTTAGAAGACACAAAGCAATTTGGTTGTAAGTCCAAACCTTTAGGTCAATTAAGATGAACAAGCAAGAGAATTCAAATCTCTGTAGGAACAGCTACAAAGATTATTGCTCTCTACAACTACCTGAAGGGGGGTTGTAAACAGGCAGAGGTTGGTCTCTTCTCCCAGGCAGCCAGCACCAGAACAAGAGGACACAGTCTCAGGCTGCGTCAGGGGAAGTTCAGGCTGGAGGTCAGGAGGAAGTTTTACACAGAGAGAGTGATTGCCCTTTGGAATGGACTGCCCGGGGAGGTGGTGGAGTTGCCGTCACTGGAGGTGTTCAGGAGGAGACTTGACAGGGTGCTTGGTTACATGGGTTAGTTGATTAGGTGGTGTTGGGTGATAGGTTGGACGCGATGATCTTGAAGGTCTCTTCCAACCTGGTTTATTCTATTCTAAAGACTATCTTTTAAAAAAAATGTATGCATCTGGATTTCACATTCACAGGCGGATGTGCTTTTACATGTAAACTCATTTAAATTTGTTCATATGTTTATGCCAATGTTCGTAAATATCTGTATTCAGTGTGTAAATTGTGCATTGTATATGCTCAGTTGAGGGTTTGCTTGTGTATAATGCAAATTTGTTTTTTCCAGTAGAATCTCCAAGGAGATATACATATGTACAAAAGTAAGCATTCAGTTTAAAAATATGATTACAGGAAGTTTTGATTAACTTCACTTTCATTGACTTAAGATTCACAGAATGCTTTGGATTGAAAGGTATCTTTAAGAATTGTCTAGTCCAACCTCTGCCATGGTTTGAGTTACATTTTAATGCCCAAAGCCCTGTCCAGTCTGACTTTGAACATTTCCAATAAGGTTGTATCCACAGCTTCTCTGGACAACTTGTTTCCATGTCTTGCTGCCCTCACAATAAAAAAACCAACACCAACTTTCTTCCTTTTGTCCAATCTAAACCTATTGTCTCCCACTTTAAAACCATTGCCCCTTGTATTTTCATTGCAGACCTTGTTAAAGTCTCTCTTGATCTTTCCTATAAACCCCCTGTGAGGGTTTTCCTGAGTGCATGGAGTGATAGTTTGATCACGGACCTGACGGTCTCAACATGGAGAACAGAAATACAACCAACAGACCAGCTGTGAGGAGGTGACCACTGGCCGCACAGTGGACAAAGTGGCCCAGAGTTGCAGAACGGGTGGTTATTTATTAACATGTATGTGAATGGTACAATTCCACTTCCCACAGCCTGCCTCATTAAGCTCACTGATTTATCTTTATTTTAACAGGTGCCCTTCTCCCCAGTTGCCTTCCCATCCATTTCAAAGATGCAACACTTAGTTAATATTTACTCCTATACTTTTCTCACATGTTTTGGATTTACAGCATCTCTTATCACCTCCAAGGCCTCACAGACATGAAGGCCATCTAAACATTCTGTTATCACTCCCTTTTTGTATTCCCCCACCCCTTTAAATAATGGGAAAAAAAAAATGTCCCTGGGGCCTTGTCTTCTCCAGGTTGGAAAACTCCAACTGCCTCAGCCTTTCTTTATACGTGTGCTCCAATCTTCTGATTTTTTTGTGGCTCTCCTCTTGACTGACTCTAACTGGTCCATGTTGTTCTTGTACTGGAGGCCCCAGAGCCTGCATACAGTACTGCAGGTTGAGTCTTGCAAGAACAAAGCAGAGAGAATCATGTCCCTCAACCTGCTGGCCATACTCATTTTTATACAGTCCAGGACGTGATTTGGTTTCTGGGCTGTGAGAACACATTTCTGGCTCTTGTTAAAGTTTTCATCCACCAGTACTCTCATGTCCGTCTCCAAAGGACTGCTTTCAATCCATTCATCCTCCAGTCTCACTTGATATTGGGGATTGCACTGGCCCAGGTATAGGATCTTGGATTTGGATTTGTTGAACTTCCCTCAGGCATGTCAGCTGCAACACTCAGCAAGTGACAGCTTGATCATTGTGAAGCCGTGTTAATCACTTTCTTGTCTTCCACATGCCTTGACATGTCTTCCAGAAGGATCTGCTCCATGATCTTTTCAAGCCCAGAGGTGATGTTGATTAGTCAGTAACTCCCAGCATCCTTTTTAATCTTCTAAAAAACTTGTGATAGCCCATTTCATAGCAAGACCAAGTGCTTAACCAATGCCTCCAACAGTGCTAAATGAAATAGACCAGATGTCTAAATATTTCTATCAGCAACACTGGAGACATCACTTCTTCCAGCTTTGGTTTCTGTTATGTAACAAATTCACAAGATTGTAATACATGTCCACCAACTGGTTGCTAATAATGTGTCTAACAGTGAAAGGTCAGAGAGAAAATGGAGTCATAAAAGAGTTATCTATCTAGAATCCATTATTTTTGACAGAGAAAGCAATTTTATGAAGCAACAGAAAGCAAGTCAAGACTAATGTATAAATTATATTCTATTCCATGCAGGAATAAACACCTGAACAAGCCCAAGTATTCATTACATTTTAGTTAATTGGAGAGGGAAATATAATATTAATACTTGCTGTTAAGTTTTAACTAACATTTAATATTTCTTATTATTGGAAATTGCAAATAGGTTGTGGCAAGAACAATGACTAGGAATGTTCTACAAGTAAAAATATTATTTTTTATTGCTGACCTTTTTTTTTTTTTTTTAAATTTAACAACTCTTGGCATCAACAGATAGAGAATTACTAAGGGAGGCACTGATGAAAAATATTACCAAATTAAATTTTTCAGTAAATCATCCTGCAACACAGAGACTGACTCTAGGTAATTCAACATGGATAAATATTATTTTGGAGGATTGGGTGTTACAAGCATGTGAAAAACATCAAAGTATCACAGTATAATTAAGGTTGGAAGAGACCTCAAGGATCATCAAGTCCAACCTATCAACACAGACCCCATGACTGGACCATGGCACCAAGTGCCACATCCAATCCCCTCTTGAATGCCTCCAGGGATGGTGACTCCACCACCTCCCTAGGCAGCCCATTCCAATGATGAACGACTCACATATATCATACTTCTTTTCAGTTTACACACCAGAATTCTACTATCTGACTGCATGCCTAGTAATTATCCTCTTCTATAATGTTATTTCAGTTTTTCCTCCATTTGAATTTCTTAAACTACCTGACATTAACAGAATGCTCATAATTTTTTAAATCTTAATGCCCATTTAGTTAGTAGAAGCACAGGTAGACTTATGTCTACCTACCTACAAAATCCTATCAGTTGGACTGATACCTCATATACAAACTACTTCTCAGTTCTGAACCACCTTCTGTATTCATATGTTAAGAGAAAGTGGGATCAGTTTCATTGGTGTTCACCCTCTAGAATCCAATCAGCTAGCCAGAACTGATTTATCAATCTGCCTTTACAGAAAAAGGAAAGAATCAACCAGATCTTCATTTAGCTTAATCATTTGAATCACCACTGCAGGAATTTGTATCAATTTATCTGTAAAGATAGGAAGCCCAGCTGATCAGCTAAACTTTTTGGTAGTTATGGATAGGTGAAATTGAAACTGCCATTAACAAATGTCAGATCTTGATATACCATCATGACAGTATAGATCTGAACAAATAACTAGTAACATAGTTTCCTTATTAAAAACCAAACAACCAACCAAAAAAATAAATAAATATGGGCTTCATTAATTTTATTACAGCTTTTCATTTAAGGATCAAACCCTTGGTATGTTGCAGGTAATGGTGAAGAGTTAGATTGTTTCTTGGAAAAAGAACTACCATTTCCAAGTATGTTGAGCAGCATAATGGGGTGTCTCCAGAGGAGAGACATTATACTGATGAAGGGACTGGAGGGAAATTGTTATAGGGAGAGGATGAGGGACCTGGGGTTGTTTAGTGAGAGAAGAGGGGACTCAGTGGGTAACTTATCACACTCTACAACTACCTGAAGGGAAGTTGTAGTAAGGTAGGGGTCAGGGTCGCCTCCCAGGCAGCTTGTGACAAGACAATACGGCATGGCCTGAAGCAGCACCAGGGGAAGTTTAGGCTGGATGTTAAGAAGCACTTCTTCATGGAAAGGGTGATTAGACACTGGAATGCACTGCTCAGGGAGGCAGTGGAGTTGTCATCCCTGGACATGTTTAAGAACGGACTGGATGTGGCACTTAGTGACTTGATCTTGTCTGTGTAGTGGTGTTAGGTCATAGGCTGGACTTGATGATCTCAGACGTCAATTTCAGCCTTGATAATTCTGTGATCTTAAACTAGATTAGGTTCGTCAGAACTCTATTCAACTTAACTTGGAATGTTTCCAGGAATGGTGCTTCTACAACTTCTCTAGGCAACATGTTTCCCCCCTTCACTGAAATTTTTTTTTTCCATGTATCTTATCTAAATCTACCCTCCTTTAGCTTAAAATGCCTTTTCCTGTCACAACAGGCCTTGCTAAAAATACTGTCCTCACCTTTCTCAGAGTACTGAAAGGCCCCTAAAAGGTCCCTCCTCAGACTTTTCTTCTTGGGGCTCAACAACCCATACTCTTAGCTTGTCCTCATATGAGAAAATATTATTTTTACCTAACTCTGGACTTATTCCAAAAGGTTAATATCCTACTTGTGCTGAGTATGTGCCAATATGAGTAATAGCAGAAGTTCGTCTGTAGTTTCTGGTCTCTTGAAGAGGTTTTAACATTCCGTGCAGTACCAGTAAGTATTATGAGTCAATAATATGCCAATGTCCCAATGCAATTTGAAGTAAAATCATGAGGGAAATACAAATATATAGACATAAAAATAAATTGAACATCCAGAGTCATGAGAGAGAGATTATTTAAAAATTAAGTATTTAAGCCTTGCTTTTAAAAAGTGAAAGTGAAATTCCCCTAAAGTCTGAGGCTGAATGTTAAAAGGAAAAAAAATAAAAAAAGAGAGGGGAGGGAAAAAAAGGAAGAAAAGTAAGTTAAACAGGCTATTTGCTAACAGATCAAATCATCTGTTAGGTTTAATAGAAATGTAAAGCCTAGAAAGTACTATACTAATTTATCATATATATATGCTTTATACAGATTGGTAAGAATATCTGTTGAGAGAGGAATAAAACTCAAAACATATGAGGAGTTCTTAAATAATGAATTTGAATCAAGCTACAGCTGCATGCTGGATGACTTAAAATTCTAAAAATTTGCAAAATTATTTTATTACTTTCATGCTCAAAAATTGTTTCTTCTGATATTTGTATAGCTGATTGGCTATTTTTCTGTATAATTCTACTACAAGTTTATTGTTAGTTTGTGAAGTATTCATGGCTATTCAGTTTAGTTTCAAAGAACAGTAAAAAATAGACAGAAATTATTCTTTACCTGGGAAATGCAACAATATTTCTTTCTCCTGTCTCTATACAATACCTTATTTTTATTCTGTAGCTTCTAGTCTTATTCATCTAATTAAATGCCTTTAAGGTGGACTTAAGAGATGTATTTCTAAAGTGAGCAGTGTGAGGGAAGAAATAGAGAAGAAACATTTTGATTTATGTATATTACTTACAACACTGGTGAGTATATTTTCAAATTAATGGACATCTTGGTTATTTAAGTTTGTCATAAGACAATTGTAAAGAATGATAAAAAAGTTATTTTTATATAAGACTGAATAAGAATACATATTAAAAATCCAAATCAACAAAAAAAAACCAACCAGCAATAGACATCTTCTAATCTTTTTTTCTTGCATGTTGATCTCAAACAGTAGAATTCCCCCATGTTTCTCCTTTACATTATTAATGTTCTGTGAAAAATAGTTACTCTTCCCTTTCCATTCTCATCTCCCTTTTAAAGTAATCTGTGTATTATTTTCTAAAATCTACACTTAAAAATAAGTTTCATGCTTGCATTCTTTTTTTTTTTCCCCAAGGATATATAAAACCCTTCCATATACACATTTTTCTGTAGTCCATAGAAATGCATATAAAAATAAAGACATAGTCTTATTATGTCAATATACCAAATGTAGGACTTATATGAAACTTCTGTTTCCTACCAAGGGAATGGCACAAAAAAATAATAATAAATGAACACAAATGAAAAGGGAGGGAACAAAGAGTAAGTCGATATTTTCACTATCAGGCAGCAGTAGAAGCTTTAGCATTTGAGAAACAAAATTCTTTGCAAATGTCTTTAGAAAGCTAAATGCATACATCTATACTTTGAAGTTCACATAGCTCCAGGCTGATGTTATGTAATACTGTTTAGTGGCATAAGATAGTCCTCTTAACATGGTTGGCTGTTTTGGTTTTTTTTTTTTTTTTTTTCATTTCATTGAGTTTCTGTGAAAAAGAGAGAGAATCTTGTAAACTTCAAGTTAACTACTTTAGAGATTACGGGGTATTTTTTTTTGGGGGGGGGGCACATTATATGACAATTTAGAAGATTGTAAAACAGGATACTCTCTTTACGAAAAATTCACCGAGCCCTTCAAAAGGTGAAAATGTATAGCATAATATCAAGATAAATGATAAAGTGTATTGACAGCAACAATATTTCAATTTTCAGTGTGTTTAGAGACAATATTCTTATTTTTCAGCATTTAGTTCAGTTTATTTAGGAAAAACTACTCTTAAGGCCAAATACTCTTTTTAGAGAATTCTCTTGTGTAAGTCTTTTTCACGTTTAACACATGGAACAATAGTACCTACTAGTATTTGCCTCATGTTTCAGTGAAGGCAGAGACACAAAAGCAGCAACATAGATGTAGTGTTTTATACAAATGTGTCTGTCTACAGTCTGTAGGTACATAGGCAAAATTCACAGCAAATTTAAACTAATCTACCCCTAAATTAAGGAGCCAAAAAAAGACAGCTTTCCTGTTTGGAAGATACATCTCTGTTCCATTCCAAGAGAAGAATATATGAACAATTTAGGGTACACAAAATAAATATTGTATTAGAAAATGAGACAAAAATATTTCATACTGGGGAGTTCCTTATAATTTTTAAGGGTATTCCCTTCCTATGTCATACTGTGGATACATATAAATTAGTAGTATGTTTATACTTATATTCAACTCATTTATTCATGTACATTGAACTTCTTAGAAAAAATGAAATCTTGGTCTGTGTGTCAGGACAGGTGATAAGAATCTAGTCCCTATGATTAATATGTGTTTGAAAACCACCTGACTGTGACAAAATGGTTTAAAAGGTTAACACAAAGTAACTCCTGTCTAATTAGTCTCTCCTACTTCCTAAACTCTGTGTCAGGTGAGATATTTCAAAAGCTCACAGTTCTGTGCAGTGTGTTATGGAATTACAAAGCAGGAAAGTCAAGGATGCTGTCCTGAAAAATGAAGTTAAATCTCTTAATTTGGTTCTAATGGCTGAATCTCATATTTAACATAAGAGAATTTTCACAGATTGTGTCCTTTTCTCTGAAATCATCTTCCATTTCAAGCAACTGCTGCAAACACATTTGTGATAATTTGTATATTTGCTTCTATTCATCCTCATTTCAGATTAGGTCAAGTTCGTATTCACTAATATTGCTTGTGGTAATAGTTTATTTAGAGCTTGAGGGATAAAAATAACTTTTAAAAAAAAAAAATATAGTTATTGTTTCATTCTGATACATCTTCTTTGTATGACAAAAAAACCCCACACAACAAACCAAACAAAAAAAAAACCCCAGACTAACCCAAACACAAACTGTCTGGAAAACAGTCCAAAATGAAGGGGGTTTCTGAGTATGAAGCCTTATTTTAAAAGTATGCATTTCTCATGTCTCTGTAGGTCCTTATTGCTTTGTTCCTCTGTTCTGAAACCTTTTTTCCACTTTATTTAAAGGTGAAAAAGCAGTACCAGAGCTTTTTGATTTAAGAGTTTTACCTTATCAACAAAGAACAGAGGGAATATTTGGAACCTGCTAGTATTGTTCTTTAGGAATTTGTTGTGTCCCTCTCAAGTAATGTTTGTGGGTTGGTGGGTTTTTTGTTTGTTCGGTTGGTTTTTTACTCTATGGCTTGCTTGGAATGCTGTTATGTTTACTTCTTATTTAAAAAGATGTAGCATAATAAAGCAATATGCAATCTGAAGAAGAAATAACCTGATTTTATTTACTCATATGTATTTTCTAGGTTAAAACTTCCTAGCTAATGGAGCTTTTTTAAAAGAGATAGAATTCTGACACATTCTTTTGGGCATCTGAGAGTAAATTTACTCAAGCACTAGTAGTGCTACACAGACTGTAAAAACTTTTGGTTTTATTTTATGAAACAATGCCTTCTGGTCTGAGCCATATCTTTCTGGCATACTTTAAATTTTAGTTATATCGGCAACTAAGAATACAGACAAAAAATTTTCTGTGTAATAAAATTCAAATTAAAAACTACTAGCTTGTTAAGCAAACTGTCAAGACAATGTTAGTATTAACATGAAATCCTGGAATTTTTGAAACCATACTGAAGATAACTTTTGATCAATAAAAACATATTGGTAAGTACAACTGTCATTTATCTATGGATTTTTCTTCAGAAGAGCTATAAAATTATTTTGATAGAATTTAGACTTCACAAAATTTTCCAGGTAACTGAGTATGCTATTGCATACAGATTCAAGCCACACTGAGAAATTCAGATACCTGAGTTAAACAGAACTTAACCGTATCAGGTTAATACTTAACTTTATTAGGTTGAGAGAAGGCATGAAGGTAATGTGCACAAACATTACTCAGAATAGGTCTTGTCAAAAGAAGACTTTAACACAGGATGGTTTCCATGTGAATGGGGAAGGAAAAAAGTTAGAAAAGCAAAAAAAAAAAAAAAAAAAAAAAAAAAAGTCAGGAAAAAAAATGTAGGTACTAAACAAGTTAAAATAAGCAGGATATATTCTCAAGAGCTGAACAAGACCATTAAAGTGATGGAAAATGTCAATAGGAAAACAGTGAAGGTATACTGAAGTCAACATAGTAAGAGGGAGAAGAAAGAAAGACTTTTTTTTCAAGGAAAGTGTATTGGGGTGGACTGTGGATAACAAAGTACACACAACCAAGAATTCCTATTCTTTAGTGTCTGTATAGCAAATAGAATCTCAAAGGTAAAACAGTGATGTTACTTAATAGAAACTTACCCAAGAGGGACGAACATAAATAATTTAACTAAAGAAGCTATTTCTGAGAAAAAAAAAAAAAAAAAAAAAAAAAAAAAAGCAAGTACATCATCATGATAAACAATGGCAAGTGAAACCTTTGTAAATTATATGCTGTGTGGTGAAAACTGAAAAAGAGCTTCAGAAAAGTCATATAAGCAATATTAGTAACTTAAAATGGATATTGCTTAATCTTTTACTATATGAAAAGCTGTGATTACTTTTCTGTCTTAATGAAATTGGACTCTTGAGAGGATTTAATTTAGAATATATCAACAAAATTCAGCTAACAAAACCAAAGTACCTATATTTAAATTTATTCTGGAAAATGAAATAAAAAATAAAATTCAATCACCAGAAAACTGAGGCTATGAATCCGTCTTCTAAAGGGTATAGTGAATGTAAACTACTTCTTTCACTTTAGAATTTCAGAGATTAAGAATAGGTGACATATTACAACAGATTTTGCTAGCAGGTGAACAGAGAATCATAGAATGCACTGGGTTGGAAAGGACCTCTAGCGGTAATCTAATGCAACACCCCTGGAGTAAGCAGGGTCATCCCCAGGCAGATCAGGATAATTAACTGTTATGTTCCCTTTCACAAGGGTTTGAAAGGGAATCTGTGGATTCTTAATTTACTTATTTTTTTAATTGAAAAAAAAGTTAATAGTGTAGAATTTATGAAATGTCTTTCAACAAAAAATTCCAAAGGAGTAATTTCATAGAATAGAATCATAGAATCAACAATGTTGGAAAAGACCTCAAATATCATCAAGTCCAACCTGTCACCCAAGACCTCATGCCTACTAGACCATGGCACCAAGTGCCACATCCAATCTCCTCTTGAACACCTCCAGGGACAGTGACTCCACCACTTCCCCGGGCAGCCTATTCCAATGACCAACAACTCTCTCAGTGAAGAACTTTCTCCTCACCTCGAGCCTAAGCTTCCCCTGGTGCAGCATGAGACTGTGTCCTCTTGTTCTGGTGCTGGTTGCCTGGGAGAAGAGACCAATGCCCTCCTGGCTACAACCACCCTTCAGGTAGTTGTAGACAGCAATAAGGTCTTCCCTGAGCCTCCTCTTCTCTAGGCTAAGCAATCCAGCTCCCTCAGCCTCTCTTCATAGGGCTTGTACTCGGGGCCTCTCATGAGCCTCGTTGCCCTTCTCTGGAGATGTTCAAGAGTCTTAATGTCCCTCTTAAACTGAGGGGCCCAGAACTGGACACAGGACTCAAGGTGTGGCCTAACCAGTCCTGAGTACAGGGGCAGAATGACTTCCCTGATTCTGCTGGCCACACTATTCCTGACAAAGGCCAGGATGCCATTGGCCTTCTTGGCCACCTGGACACACTGCTGGTTCATGTTCGGCCTACTATCAACCAGTACCCCCATGTCCCATTCTGTTTGGCAGCTCTCCAGCCACTCTGACCCCAGTCTGTAGCGCTGCATGGGGTTGTTGTGGCCAAAGTGCGGAACCCAGCACTTGGATTTGTTGAACGCCATCATGTTGGACTCCCCCCATCTGTCCAGCCGGTCAAGATTCTTCTGGAGAGTCCTTCGACTCTCTACCTGACCAACATCTGCTCCCAACTTGGTGTCATCTGCAAATTTGCTGATAACTGACTCAATACCCTCATCCAGATCATCAATGAAGATATTAAACAGAATGGGGCCCAGCACTGATGCCTGGGGGACACCCCTAGTGACTGGCTGCCAGCTGGATGTGGCACCAGTCACCACAACACTCTGGGCTCGGCGCTCCAGCCAGTTCCTACCCCAGCACAGAATGCTCCTGTCCAAGCCACAAGCTGACAGCTTGGCCAGGAGTTTGCGGTGGGGGACGGTGTCAAAGGCCTTGCTGAAGTCCACAGCCTTTCCCACATCCACCAGGTGGGTCACCTGGTCATAGAAGGAAATCAGGTTGGAGAGGCAGGACCTGTCTGTCCTAAATCCATGTTGGCTGGACCTGAACCCTTGGCCACCCTTCAGGTGCACAGTGATTGCCCCCAAGATGATCTGCTCCATAATTTTCCCTGGCACTGAGGTCAGGCTGACTGGCCTGTAGTTTCCAGGTTCCTCCATCCAAACTTTCTTGTGGATGGGTATCACATTGGCCAATTTCCAGTCATCTGGGACCTCTCTGGTGAGCCAGGACTGGTGGAAAATGATGGAGAGTAGCTTGATCAGCTCATCTGCCAGCTCTCTCAGCACCCTAGGATGGATACCATCCAGTCCCATGGACTTGTGAGTATCCAAGTGGCTCAGCAAGTCCCAAACATATTCCTCATGGATTTCAAGGGTACTACCCTGCTCCCTGACCGCATCTACCAGTTCAGGAGTCCAGTTATCCTGGAGTCCTCCTGCATTATTGTTGAAAATTGAGTCAAAGAAGATAACTAGAACCTCAGCCTTTTCCTCATCTTTAGTTACAATGTTCCCCTCCAGGTCCAATAAGGAGTGGATGTCCTTCTTGCCCCTCTTTTTACCATTAATGTATTTATAAAAATGCTTTTTATTATGTTTCACAGAAGTGGCCAGCTTGAGTTCTAACTGGGCCTCTCTAATTTTCCTCCTACATGTTCTATCTTGAGTTGCTTCCCCCCTTTTCCAAAGGTGATGCACCCTCTTTTTTTCCCTTAATTAGTTCAATACCTGCATGCTCATCCAGGCCGGTTGCCTTCCTTGATGGCTCATCTTTTGACATGTGGAAACTGCCAGTTCCTGTGCCTTCAAGGGCTCCTCTTTGAAGTAGGTCCAACCATCCTGGACCCCTTTGTTCTTAAGGGCTGCTGCCCAGGGTACTTTCTGAATAAGCTGCTTGACCAAGTTGAATTTTGCCCTCTGGAAGTCCAAAGTGAGGGTTCTGTTAGTGCTCCTCCCTATTTCCCTGAATATTGAGAACTTCACTCTCCCATGGTCGCTGCATCCTAGACAACATCCTACCATCACATCTCCCGTCAGCCCTTCTCTATTTGAGAACAGCAGGTCAAGCAGAGCCTGACCCCTGGTAGGCTCGCTTAACAGCTGCATCAGGATGCTGTCCTCCATATGCTCTAGGAAACTTCTGGACTGCCTCCTCTCCGCTGAATTAAGTTCCCAGCAAATGTCTGTTTCATACATTAAAATCCATTATATAAAGGAAAAAAAGTGCAAGGCACCTTTCATAGTTACATACATCAATATTTAGACATACAAGACAAGAAATTCATAGAATCATAGAATAGTTTAAGTGTTAGGTGTTCAAGAAGAGATTGGACGTGGCACTTGGTGCTATGGTTTAGTCATGAGGTCTGTGGCGACTGGTTGGACGTGGTGATCTTTGAAATCTCTTCCGATCTTGGTGATTCGGTGATTCTGTGATTAGTGAGGGTGGTGTTCCCCAGGGATCAGTACTGGGTCCAGTTTTGTTCAATGTCTTTATCAATGACCTAAATGAGGGAATTAAGAGTACCCTCAGCAAATTCACTGATGATACAAAACTGGGGGGGGTTGGCTGATACCCTGTCAGGGTGTGCAGCCATCCAATGAAATCTGGACAGGCTGGAGAGATGGGTGCAGGCAAACCGTATGAAGTTCAATAAGGACAAGTGCAGGGTCCTGCATTTGGGGAGGAACAACAGCAGGCACCAGTACAGGTTAGGGGCTGCCCTGCTGGAAAGCAGCTCCATGGAGAAAGACTTTGGAGTGCTGGTGGACAGCAAGTTCTCCATGGAACAACAATGTGCTCTTGTTTCCAAGAGAGACAACGGTATCCTGGGATGCATTAACAAAAGTGTGTCCAGCAGGTCTAGGGAAGTTCTTCCCCCCCTCTAATCTGCCCTGGTGAGACCACACTAGGAATATTGCATCCAGTTTTGGATTCCCCATTTTAAGAAAGACAGAACTGCTGTAGAGAATCCAACGGAGAGACATGAGGATGATTAGGGGACTTGAGCATCTCCCCTGTGAAGAGAGACTGAGATCTACAGGCCAGTCAGTCTTACCTCTGTGCCTGGAAAGATCATGGAGCAGATCCTCCTGGAGTCACTACTCGCTCAGAAGAATAGTGAAGAGGTGATTGGGAACAGTCAGCATGGCTTTGCCAAGGGCAAAACAGACCCCAGCGCGTGGCTGAGAGAGGAGGCAGCTTGCGCAGCGCAGCTCTGGGAGTTTGGCTTTTGGCTTTGTGGCTTTTGGCTTTGATTCCCTTGCTTTTCAGGCGGTAAGGGGCTGGTGGCTTGGGACTTTCCAAAGAGAGGAGGAGGGGCAGCGGGCTCGGATTGCCTACCTGCCGGAGGGCAGTGACGTAGCTGGGGGAGGGGTTGCCGCGGAGACCGCGCGCAAACCAAACAGACCCCAGCGCGTGGCTGAGAGAGGAGGCAGCTTGCGCAGCGCAGCTCTGGGAGTTTGGCTTTTGGCTTTGTGGCTTTTGGCTTTGATTCCCTTGCTTTTCAGGCGGTAAGGGGCTGGTGGCTTGGGACTTTCCAAAGAGAGGAGGAGGGGCAGCGGGCTCGGATTGCCTACCTGCCGGAGGGCAGTGACGTAGCTGGGGGAGGGGTTGACCGCGCGCAAACCAAACAGACCCCAGCGCGTGGCTGAGAGAGGAGGCAGCTTGCGCAGCGCAGCTCAGCCTTCTCACTGACAGGGGGGGGAAAAAAAAAAAAAAAAAAAAAAAAAAAAAAAAAAAGCAGCCGTGTGGAGAGGGTGGTTACTGCAAGATGGTCACCACTAGAGCAAAGGCTAGCAGAAGGACAGTGGGCACCCAAACAGAGACCACACACAAGCATGCAGATGTTCAGGCAGGTGGCTGCAGTGAGTGCTGGAACCTGGCACTCGACATGGAGGCTGGAGGGAGCAGCTCCTGTTTCAGGTGTGAGCAGGTCAGTGACCTGATGAGCATGGTGGTCAAACTAAAAGAAGAGGTAGAAAGGCTAAGAGATAGAAGAGATGGTGAGCAGAAAATTGACGATTCCCATAATGTAATCTCTTCTAAACCAGAACAGGGGGTAATCTCTTCTAAACCAGAACAGGGGGTAACACTTAGGGGAACAGGAAGTTTGATACCTTCCCAGCAGCAAGCCTCTCAACCTCCCTGCAGTAACCCCCATGAGCAGGGCCAATGGGAACAGGTCTCTGCCCGACGGAAGAAACGCAAACAAAGGAAGTCTGCTCCTGTGAGCAGCACGCTGCCTCCAGTGCAGTTACAGAACAGGTATGAGGCTCTGCAGGAGGAACAGGTCATTGGTAAGGTCGAGGACCCAAGAAGGTCAGAAGCTGCACCAATGACAGGTTGCCTCAGGCCAGCCATCAAAACTTACCCAGAAAAGAAACCTCGCAGGGTCATCGTCATAGGAGACTCCCTACTGTGGGGAACAGAGGGCCCAATATGCAGACCAGACCCATTTCATAGAGCGGTCAGCTGCCTCCCTGGTGCCCAAGTAAAAGATGTTGTAGATAGAATTCCCAACCTCGTGAGTCCTTCGGACTACTACCCACTGCTGGTCTTTCAGGTGGGCAGTGACGATGTAACAATGAGAGGCTCACAATCTATTAAGAAAGACTTCAGAATCTTAGGGCAAATGCTAAAGGGATCAGGGGCTCAAGTCGTGTTCTCTGCCATCCCTCTAATGTCAGCAATGGATGAGGACACACTGAGGAAGGGCCAACAGATCAATTCATGGCTCAGGGGCTGGTGCCATCGACAGGGCTTTGGGTTCCACAATCATGGACTGGTTTTCAAGGCACCTGAGCTGAAAACAACTCATGGGACACACTTGTCCCAGAGTGGAATAAGAATCCTGGGGCAGGAATTGGCAGGGCTCATTGATAGGGCTTTAAACTAGATTTGAAGGGGGAAGGGGTTAATAGTCTCCTGCTGGCTGGTGACAAACAGAGGGGCAGCTCACCAGCAGTAGAGAGAAGGAGAGCTGGTAAGGGCTCTCAACTTGCTACCCTGAGGCAAGCCACGAATGATCCACCAGGACATTCTGTGGAAACCGAGGGGATTTGGCACAAGAGGAGGACAGGGCCAGCCCAGCTGAAGTGCTTCTATGCGAATGCGCGCAGCTTGGGCAACAAACAGGATGAGTTAAGGGCCACTGTGCTGGTGGGATGCCACGACATAGTGGCTGTTACTGAAACTTGGTGGGATGAATCCCATGACTGGGATGTAGGCATAGATGGGTATAAACTCTTTAGGAAGGATAGGCAGGGAAGGAGAGGAGGAGGTGTTGCCCTCTATGTCAATAGCCAGTTGGAATCAGTGGAGCTCCAACTGGGGAGGGATGATAAGCTAGTTGAGAGTGTATGGGTCAAAATTAAAGGCAGGACAGGGGAAGAAGATATTACTGTGGGGGTCTCCTACAGGCCACCTGACCAGCAGATCCAAGCAGATGAGGCCCTCCATAGGCAAATAGAAGCAGCTTCCAGGTCACAAGCCCTGGTCCTCATGGGTGACTTCAACCACCCGGACATCTGCTGGAGGGACAACACAGCAAGGCACCAGCAATCCAGGATGTTCCTGGACTGCATAGAAGACAACTTCCTCCTCCAAATGGTGGAGGAACCAACAAGAAATGGTGCTATGCTGGACCTTGTTCTCACCAACAGGGAAGGGCTGGTAAGCAATGTGAGGCTCATAGACGGCCTTGGCTGCAGTGACCATGAAGCAGTTGAATTTAACATCCTCAGGGCAATCAGGAGGAAGTATTCCAAGCTCATGACCCTAGACTTTAGGCATGCAGATTTTGATCGCTTCAGGGATCTGCTAGCCAAAGTGTCATGGGACAAAGACCTGGAGGGAAGAGGGACCCAGGACAGCTGGTCAGTATTCAAGGACCACCTCCTCTGTGTCCAGGAGCTCTGTGTACCAACAAAGAGAAAAGCAGGTAAGAATGCTAGGAGGCCTGCCTGGATGGGCAAGGAGCTACTGGATACACTATTACTTAAAAGGAAACTCTACAGGAAGTGGAGGGAAGGACAGGTAGAAGAGGGGGAATACAAGGAAGCTGCCCGAACAGCAAGAGTCCTGGTCAGGAAAGCCAAAGCAGAGTTTGAGTTGAATCTAGCCAGGGAGATTAAAGGGAATACTAAGAACTTTTACAGGTATATTAATGGGAAGAAGAAGACTAGGGAAGGTGTGGGCCCCCTCAGAAAAGAAAATGGTGACATGGTCACCTGTGATGAGGAAAAGGCTGAGGTACTTAATAACTTCTTTACCTCAGTCTTCACTGCAAGGGCCTCTAGCCACACTCCTGATGTTATGGAAGTCAAAGCCAGGGACAGGGAGGAAGAACTGCCCATTGTAAGTGCAGATCAGGTTCGTGATCATCTGAAGAACCTGAAAGTGTTCAAGTCCATGGGACCCGATGGGTTACACCCACGGGTGCTGAGAGAACTGGCAGATGAGGTTGCTAAACCCCTCTCTATTATATTTCAAAAGTCCTGGCAGTCTGGTGAAGTCCCCACAGACTGGAAAAGGGGAAACATTGCCCCCATCTTCAAAAAGGGCAAGAAGGAGGAACCAGGGAACTACAGGCCAGTCAGTCTCACCTCTGTGCCTGGAAAGATCATGGAACAGATCCTCCTGGAGTCACTACTCGCTCAAAAGAATAGTGAAGAGGTGATTGGGAACAGTCAGCATGGCTTTGCCAAGGGCAAATCCTGCCTGACCAACCTGGTGGCCTTCTATGAGCAGGTGACAAAATTAATAGATGAGGGGCGAGCAACTGATGTCGTTTACCTGGACCTGAGCAAAGCCTTCGACACTGTCCCGCACCATATCCTGGTCTCCAAACTGGTGACACATGGGTTTGATTGGTGGACCACTAGATGGATAAGGAACTGGCTTGATGGCCGCACCCAAAGAGTGGCTGTCAATGGCTCCATGTCCCAGTGGAGGCCAGTGACAAGTGGAGTCCCTCAGGGATCAGTCCTGGGACCTATCTTATTCAACATCTTTGTGGGGGACATGGACAGTGGCATTGAGTGCACCCTCAGCAAGTTTGCTGATGACACCAAGCTGTGTGGTGCAGCAGACACGCTGGAGGGAAGGGAGGCCATCCAGAGGGACCTTGACAGGCTGGAGAGGTGGGCACAGGCCAACCTCATGAAGTTCAATAAGAGCAAGTGCAGGGTCCTGCATCTGGGTCGAGGCAATCCCAGGCACAAATACAGGCTGGGCAGTGACTGGCTGGAGGATAGCCCTGAGGAGAGAGACTTGGGGGTGCTGGTGGACAAAAAGCTCAACATGAGCTCTCAGTGTGCACTTGCAGCCCGCAAAGCCAATCAGATCCTGGGCTGCATCAGGAGAAGTGTGGCTAGCAGGTCGAGGGAGGTGATCCTCCCCCTCTACTCAGCCCTGGTGAGACCCCACCTGGAGTACTGTGTCCAGTTCTGGAGCCCCTATTACAAGAGGGATGTGGAGGTGCTGGAACGTGTCCAGAGAAGGGCCACGAGGATGATCAGAGGGCTGGAGCACCTCTCCTATGAGGACAGACTGAAGGAGTTGGGGCTGTACAGTCTGCAGAAGAGAAGGCTCCGAGGTGACCTAATTGTCGCCTTCCAGTATCTGAAGGGGGCCTACAGGAAGGCAGGGGAAGGACTTCTCAGGATCTCAGGTAGTGATAGGACTAGGGGGAATGGAATGAAGCTGGAGGTGGGGAGATTCAGGCTGGATGTGAGGAGGAGGTTCTTCACCATGAGAGTGGTGAAGCCCTGGAATGGGTTGTCCAGGGAGGTGGTCGAGGCCCCGTCCCTGGGGGTGTTTAAGAGCAGGCTGGATGAGGCTCTGTCCAGCCTGATCTAGTGTGGGGTGTCCCTGCCCATGGCAGGGGGGTTGGAACTAGATGATCCTTGTGGTCCCTTCCAACCCTGAATGAAACTATGAAACTATGAAACTATGAAATCCTGCCTGACCAACCTGGTGGCCTTCTATGAGCAGGTGACAAAATTAATAGATGAGGGGCGAGCAACTGATGTCATTTACCTGGACCTGAGCAAAGCCTTTGACACTGTCCCGCACCACATCCTGGTCTCCAAACTGGTGACACATGGGTTTGATGGGTGGACCACTAGATGGATAAGGAACTGGCTTGATGGCCGCACCCAAAGAGAGGCTGTCAATGGCTCCATGTCCCAGTGGAGGCCAGTGACAAACGGAGTCCCTCAGGGATCAGTCCTGGGACCTGTCTTGTTCAACATCTTTGTGGGTGACATGGACAGTGGCATTGAGTGCACCCTCAGCAGGTTTAATGATGACACCAAGCTGTGTGGTGCAGCAGACACACTGGAGGGAAGGGATGCCATCCAGAGGGACCTTGACAGGCTGGAGAGGTGGGCACAAGCCAACCTCATGAAGTTCAATAAGAGCAAGTGCAGGGTCCTGCAGCTGGGTCGAGGCAATCCCAGGCACAAATACAGGCTGGGCAGTAACTGACTGGAAAGCAGGCCTGAGGAGAGAGACTTGGAGGTGCTGGTGGACAAAAAGCTCAACACGAGCTCTCAATGTGCACTTGCAGCGCGCAAAGCCAATCAGATCCTGGGCTGCATCAGGAGAAGTGTGGCCAGCAGGTCAAGGGAGGTGATCTTCCCCTTCTACTCAGCCCTGGTGAGACGTCACCTGGAGTACTGTGTCCAGTTCTGGAGCCCCTATTACAAGAGGGATGTGGAGGTGCTGGAGCGTGTCCAGAGAAGGGCCACGAGGATGATCAGAGGGCTGGAACACCTCTCCTATGAGGACAGACTGAAGGAGTTGGGGCTGTTCAGTCTACAGAAGAGAAGGCTCTGAGGTGACCTAATTGTGGCCTTCCAGTATCTGAAGGGGGCCTACAGGAAGGCTGGGGAAGGACTTCTCAGGATCTCAGGTAGTGATAGGACTAGGGGGAATGGAATGAAGCTAGAGGCGGGGAGATTGAGGCTGGATGTGAGGAGGAGGTTCTTCACCATGAGAGTGCTGAAACCCTGGAATGGGTTGTCCAGGGAGGTGGTTGAGGCCCCGTCCCTGGGGGTGTTTAAGACCAGGCTAGATGAGTCTCTGTCCAGCCTGATCTAGTGTGAGGTGTTCCTGCCCATGGCAGGGGGGTTGGAACTAGATGATCCTTGTGGTCCCTTCCAATCCTGACTGATACTATGATACTATGATACTATGATACTATGATCTCTGGGGCTGTTAAGTCTTGAAAAGGGAAGACTGAGAGGGGATCTGATCAGTGTGCATAAATATATGAGGGGTGGGTGTCAAGTGGAGGTGGCCAGGCTCTTGCCAGTTGTGCACAGTAATAACAATGGTTTCAAACTTGAACACAGAAGATTTCACCTCAACATGAGGAGAAACTTCTTTACAGTGAGGGTGATGGAACACTGGAACAGGTGCCCAGGTAGGTTGTGGAGTCTTTCTCTGGAGACTTCCAAGACCCACCTGGATTCATTCCCATGCAGACTATCCTAAGTGATCCTGCTTTGGCAGGGGGGTTGGACCCGATGATCTCTTGAGATCCCTTCCAACCTTTAATATACTCTGATACTGTGATACAGTATCAGAGTTAGTCTTTACTACTTCTTTATATTTTACAATGCTGTGCTGACCCCTAATTGACCTGTTAGCTCTTTCTGCCTGTTATTACAGTTATAGTTATGCCTCCAGAGCTAGCAGTCTACGTAATACTGGAGGCAGCATTTGTAAGGATAAAAAAAGCAGTTCTTTTTGTTTGTTTGGTGGTGTTTGTTTTTTTTTCAACTGAAAATTTAGGCTGTGCCTTTAAGAAAAGGATAGCTGCAGAACTCTCTCGCTGAAAAGTCTGGGTGTAAAAATATAGATGAGTGGGATGTAGTTTTACAATCTTACATTTTGTTCTCAGTCTCTCCATTTTCTGTCTCTTGGCTGGAATGCAGGCCAACTTTGGACAGAAAGGCCTTTTATCTAGTGAACCCTCAGGTAAGAAAAACTAGGCAAACACTGGATGGTTCCCTGATTCCATTTCTTCACTTCATCTGCGAAGTGACAAACTGTTTTCTGTATTTTCTTGTTTCCTGATTTTTCTTTAACTTCTGAATCATCTACATCTGAGGACAGCCAGAATGGACTGTGAACTTTACTTATGAATTGTAGATATTTTTTTAGATTAGATGTACAGTAGTAACAGCCAATGAAATTGTTTAAAAGGGGTGGATTGTGACAGTTTAAGCTGTGCCTTTAAGAAAAGGATAGCTGCAGAATTCTTTAGCTGAAAAGTCTGGGTGTAAAAAGGTAAACAAAGATAATGTTAAACTAATTTCATTGGTAGATGAGTGGGATGCAGTTTACGATCTTATATTTTGTTCTCAGTCTCTCCGTTTTCTGACTCTTAGCTGGAATGCATGCCAACCTTGGGCAGAAAGGCCTTTAATCTAGCGAACTCTCAGATAAGAAAAACTGACTTCTTAACAAAGCTTTGAGCTAACTGAAATTTCCCTAACATATTTCTCCCTTTTCTCTTTTTCTTCTAACTAACAAGAGACAGAGGGGAAGGAGAGATGTTGGGGGGAACCCATGTGGAATCCTCCTCCAAGGGGGATTTCTGTATTGTTTCCTTTTTGTAAATTCTTGTGTAATATTGTAAATACTGTATATTTTGTATATATTTGTGGTGGTTTAGGCTGGGTGCTGGCCCGGATGCCAAGTCCCTCCTGTTGCTTGGGAACAGCGAGGGGTGGCTCTTTCTGTGACTTTCTGCCCAGGGTGGCTTAAGAATGCTCGAGTAGCCTAAGAAGGCGAGACCTGCCTTCTCCTCCTTGTTCTCTGCCGAGTGACAAGCGGCAGAGAGTGGAGCAGAGGAGGGGCAGCGGCAAGCAGAGTGGGGTCAGTCTGTGGCCGCTGTGGGGAACAGCCCCCCGTGGCGAGCGGGCAAGTGATGGCTTCTGAAACCCGAGGACGAGCGGGGACTTCATCCCAGAGAACGTGCTCGTGGCTTTGGCTGGAGCAACCGTTTGGATGCCCGAAAGGGTGGAGATGACTTGGACTCTTCATTGCGGCGACAGAGATGGCGGGGGCTGGGCCAGGCTGCGTTCAAGCGGCGGCAGCAGCTGTAAATCTTTCCCTGGTGTTTTTCAGACATGCTCCGAGAATGGCGCCGAGCACCTGGCTCTGCCTCCTCTCTTCTCAGCGAGTTGTGTTGCAGCCGCCCCCTCTGCCAGGGGAGGGCTGTGAACTGGATGCGGTGATGCCTCGGTACGCAAACCCCCAGTGGGGGTCGATGTGCCTGCGATGTGGCTGCGATATGCCTGTGATGTGCATTTGTGCTGCTTCGGACCACGTCTGGAAGTGGTCAGCTGAGGCTCCCTGGAGGGATGGAGAAAAGCGGTCGTTGCTCTGACTGCCTTGCCCCAGGGGTGGGAAAAGCTGCTGAGTAACTGTAAAAGCAAACAAAGGCTCGGCTGAGAAGTTGTGAGGTATTGCCAGGTGACCAGGATATCCCAACAAGTCCACAAGGCTGACTGTGTCGCTGGGAGGTTCCATCATATGAGGAAGAAGAACTGGAATAGACTGATACTTGAGCCTGTATGAGAGACTGTGTGGAAGGACACCCAGATGAAGACCTGGACTGTTGCTAGACATGTCATCAGAACAGTTCTAATTTGATGATATGTTTTGGGTGCAGGGATTATGGTATGGAATAAGGGGGTAGCATGTGGTGGTTTAGGCTGGGTGCTGGCCTGGATGCCACTGCATAGACCACACCTGGAAGGTCCCAAGGGATGGGCCCAGCCCAGGGGGTGGTCACAGGAGACCAGGTATTCCATTCCCATAATGCCCTACTCCCCTATAAAATGTCCATGCGGAGTCTTCACTTCCTCTTTCGTCCCCAGCTGCAGCCTAGGTAAAATGGTGTGAGCCGCCTCCCTTGGGCCGGCCCAGGCCCAAGGCAGGGGTGGGGGGGGGGAGGAAAGAGCCCTGGGGGGGTTTGGGTGTACCCCCAGGTGGGGATGGGATGTTCTTGGGTATGTTGTGGGATTTCTCTCTTTGTCATGTGCTTGTGGTTCTCTATAAAGCTTTCATTGTTGTTTGTTTTTAAAATGTTTTTCTATTTAAACTTTCCATCACTTTTGCAATCCCTTTGTCTGAGTTGTTATTTCTGCCTGTGGTGGGGAGGGAGTTTGCCCCAACCCATTACAATATTCATCACATTCCATTATTGATTGTAAATACAGTTTGATTCACTTCTCCGGCTGAGCTCAGCTGAGCTTTTTGTTGATGTTGGGTGGTTAAACCATCACACTACAACATCAACTGACATTTATTTTCCCTAAAGGAGTTTGGCAAATATTTTTTTCATTCCTGTGTGCAGCAGCTGTGACAAGTAGATCAGCTCCTGAACTCCCAGGAAGGACAGTACATTCTCAGGACTACTATGGACTGAAACATAGAAGAAGAATGGAAAAGAGACTAACACAACTGCTGAGAATCAGAGTAGCTTATATTTGCAAAACTAAGGGTGAGGGTGATACAAATAGGACTTAGTAGGGATTTGGCTTTAAGCTGTTGAGATTTCTTACTCCTGTGCCTACATATTACAGCAATGTCTAAGGAAGATAATGATACACGTTAATATTTTGACAGTATTTTGTACAGCACATGATACTTACACAACATTTTAAACCATAAATTAGACTTATTTATACTGTGAGAATTAATCTTAGGAGACGTTGCATTTCGTTTGCTTTCTTACTTCTTGTGTCATTCCTGCTTAGTCAAAACACTCCAAATCAGAGTTCAAAGAGTATTTATGCTAAGCATGTTACTTATTAAATATAAGGTCATTTCATGATTTTGTAATTGAAAAGTCATTCATGATGATAAGTGCTAAAACAGTTTTCCATGTTATTCCTCCCGTATTCTGGAAGATGAGTTTTGTTTCTCTTCAGAACTTTCATTACAAAGTGATTGAATGTGTCTATGCAATAATTAGAATTAATCTAGTTTAGAAGGGTGAGTTTTCTCTTACAGAGTAAAAGAGATAAGTCAAGTATAATTTCTTCATCTAGAATCCTAAATGTGTTTCTTGAATTACAGGTAAAATAACTAACTGGGTAACCATTTTTTCCCCCTCTTTTTCAAATTGCCATATTGCCTTCGTATCTTCAACTTGATAATGCTCATAACACCAAATAAATAATGATGTAATGTGAAAAATATATGAAACTCAAAATTACACTATTCATGACTACATAGAGCTTTACATTCTCTTTAGAATTTTTTTTCTTTTAAGTTGGGAAGAATGTGAACTGTCTTGGCAACATCCTGAAATGCATATAGACTCTTGTGGTGATACTCACTGAGTTCAAAACTGGGACTCAGTAATTAGTAACAAATTCAAGCACTGAAATTTTAGGACCTCATTGATTTTTCAGGCCCGAATGATTAACTCATTATGGTTTATCTAACTAAAGTTTTATACATATTCATTTAACTACAAGGAAGTGATTTTTTTTTTTTTTTTTTCCCATTACACCTTCAATTTTGTTTTCTTTGGAATCCTGATAGAAAGGTTATGGTAGTGCAACCTAGTTCTACTGTCTCATGAGATAATACCTATTTACCTATTTTACCTGTATTACCTGTTCACCTGAAAAAAAAAAAAAAAAGAAAAAAACAGAGTGATAGAATGCTGCTGGCTGCCTTTACCACTCCTCCACAACTCAAAATAAAAAAATTATAAAAAAAAAAAAAAAAAAAAAAAAGTGAAGCAGAATATAAATTTTCTTAAAATGACAGAACTGTAAAAGCCATGGAAAATCAAGCCTTTGTTACTTACATTAAAAAATTCACTATGACAGGGTATTTTTCAGAAAATATCTGTATTTTTAGTTAATAGAGTTTTGGAAGTCTAGTCTAGTACAGTTCCCTTTCTCTTCCACTTCTGGCCTGTCTATTACACCTACAAGTCAGAATAGTTAAGTAGTGAGGAGAGGACAGAGTTGCAATGGGAAGGCACGATTTTGAAAAGGAATGTATGATCAGTATGACAAAAACAGCAGAGTTCAAGTATGGAGCAAAGGCCCTGAGACTGAGGTCATTGTAGGCCTTGATGTTACCATATGCTCGGTGTGCAACAAAAGTCAAATTGAAGAGAATCTGTGTTGGATTGAGAGGAAGGGAACTTGAGGCAATTGCTATAATCTAAGAGTTCAAGGAGTTCACCAATGAAGGGAACAAGTGATACAGAAAAGTAAGGGGGCATGAAGGGCTGACTTTCAGAAGCTGCTGGGTATTATAGTATGCTTATATTGTTACGAGAAGAAACGGGAGAAAGGACAGCAGGGCTCAAGAAGTCATGGTATTGAAGTGGGAAGAAATGAAGTCACTGAGAGGAGTAAGTGACAAAAGATGGAAGGAGGATGTAAGTGGAGAGGTCACTTTGGATCTTGTAGATCTTTACTAGAAACTACAGAGATAATACAGTTAAAGAGAACAAATTCTTTTATATGCCATAACAATAACTGTCCCACCTCCTCATTTGGGCTTCATGCTAGCAAAATTTAAACATCAATAGAAATGACATTTTGATTCACATCCAGTAAACAGTAAAACTATGTAAATGGTATAGTTAAAAAAAATAATAAGGCAAATCTTGTAGGAAAAAGAAAAATGCTTCAAAGGCTTGCTTCATTTTACACTAGTCTACAGTTAAAGCAAACCTGTCTTTTCTGTACTATTTGAGTGCATACATTTATTTTTGATGATGGCAACGGGAGAAAAAAAAAAAGGAAAAAGAAGAAGAAAGAAGCCATAAAATTTTATTTTTAACAGAAGAAAATAATTCATGATGATACAAATGTTTCAATCCATCTTTCAGGTTTTAAAAGTAGATGTCTTTTCAAGTATCCTACATTTATATATAAGCTCAATTATCTCAGATTAATTCTGGTAAATAATATATTCTATTGATTCCTATCAGAAGGTAGCATCAATGGGGAAACCTAATGATTATAGCCAGTCCATATGATAAATTAAGTGTAGTGTAAATATTGATTCTGAAAAGTGCTGTGTGGATAGTTCCAGAGAATTCTAGATATTGAAGTACTGATCCTTTTCCATTTAAAAGAATATAGATCTTCTCATACAGTTTTCCTCATGCTAAATAGGATGATCCAACCCTTAGAGGCTGTGAAATACATGAAAGCTCATAGAATTGAAAATGGTGTATACCCCACTGTGACACATCTCTGTTGTGTGAATTTTGTAAGAAAGTAAATTTCTTTTTAGCATGGTGTGTACATGAATAATGATAATGAGTTTTATGATACAAAACAGAAAGCGTTTTTGAAGTCTTTATTGCTTTCTACTCCCTTCTATAGTGCAGTTTATTGTGAACTTCAATATTTTTGTAAATTATTTGACAGCAATAAATTCCCCGGTAGACACTAAATTGTTTCATATAAATCTAAATGTTTTGCATTAAGTGGAAAATGGGGAGAACTTAAATTTGAATCAGTAGAATTATACCAACTTACAGCTTATTAGATGATAGCATAGATCTTCACATCCACAGTGATCAAATGTAGCATTAGAATGTGAGTATTATCTATTTGATTTCTCCAGCCTAAGGAGATTTTGCTGCAGCAATTCTGGTGTATAGTGCTCTCAATTTACACAATAAATAAAAAAATAACTACTTTTACTGTCCCTCACTTAAGCAGCAATATTATGTCTCATATTAGCTCCCCATTTATTATGCCTGTGGCACAGAAAGATTAAATGCTGCATTTTAAACTACTGAAGATGACAAATCAATGCCCTTGAAGAAAGTACTTTTTAAACAGTACATTGTTTAAAGAATGGTGGTAGTGCATAATCATATGCATATATAAACATAAGTACAGCAAATAAATTTTATTTGGTAGTAATTGTAAAGTGGTATATACATTCTCCCAAATTTTTGAGTAAATACAATTTAATTGTTGCTGTCAGACTCATCCTCCAGACCTCTCTTTACAGTTCACCTGGAAGACAGGATGAGATGGATTTGAGAGAAGAGCTAGAATCCAAACCTAAAGCTACTAGAGCTCTTTTGATGAACTGTGTGCTTTGGCACTTGAGAAAAAAATCAAATCCTTCAAACAGGGAGAATGTAAATTAATTCATGTGAGATCCTCAGAGAAGCCAGGAGGAATGAAGAAATAAAAACATTCTATCCTCCCTACTTGCTTTGAGTGGCACAGAAAATTGTTAGGATCTGATTTAAAAAATGCTGGGACTCATTGCTTCAGCTTTACACATTCAAAAGCAGTTTCAAGCATAATCAAAACTCAAACTGATTACACTCTCATAAACTTTGAAAATATGACTGTTAAAACCCCATCAAACCACGCTTCTGTATGTGTACTGAGCTCCCCTAGGTATACCTGTAGGTGTAACAGAAATCAGGGTATTGCACTAAGAAATAATATGTTACACGTTTCAAATGAGAAATATGACTATACAAAACTATGGTTTTGGAAACTGATGAATGAGGAATGTGAAACAAACTGTAAATCTCACAAATGCAGTTTTAAAGGTTTAAGAAACTCATTCAGGATTCCTACAACAGCAAGAGATTTTTGGCTAACTCGTACTGCAGTGGAAGACTAACAGAACATTAATGAAAGAGCCCATGTTACAAGTGTACTCTGAAGTACACAAAGCACCACTTTCAGAAGTTTGGGGTGTGGGTGTTTCTTTTGGGTTTTTGTTTGTTTTATTTTTTTAATTTGAAGCATTCTACGTTTTGCTAGAACCCAGGAATGAGATCCAAGAGTTGTTTAAAGGCATAAGCTTCCAAAATTCACATTTATTACTCCTATGTATCACCATGGTAATTGAAAAAGTCAGCTCTTACCACAAATGCTATAGGAATGTGCAAACTTATGCCAAAATTTTGCTGCCAAAATACTTCAAATCATTTCAATTGGTGGATCAGCAAGACTTTCCAATGAAAATTAAGGGACTTTTCTTATAGTTGATAAAAGCCTATCAAGAGTAGCCTTGTTTCCTTATGTCTATAATGCTCTTTTTAATCACTGAGCAAAAAGGTCCCTCTAGATCTGCAGACTGTATGTTTAAAACTGTCACTGAAGTTAACAACACAGATGTCTTCAACTTTGCCTCATGTTGCCTTCTCTATACCTCCTCATCATTTTTTTCTTCTCCAAGTTATGTGAGATTAGACCTCATCTTTCCTCAAACCTATGCCCAGCTAGGGCTGAGTAGAAGGAAATAAGGCACTATCATAAGATTGCAGCTTTAATATTCTCATGTGTGCTGGATAATAGATTGAATTCTTTCATTTTAAACACATCTAGGAGGAAACTATCAGATTATAGTAACAATTAGTGTTGACCTCCAACAAGAATAAATATTGCTAATGATTAATATAAAAGTAGAAAATATTTTTGCTTGTAAGTGTTGAAAAGGTATCCAAATCCATTAGCAGATTTGTCAATTAGAAAAGTCAATAGATATCAGTTTTAAGAATTTGAAATATAAGTAGTTAAATACAAATTTACATCATGAAATATTCTTCTTTCTGCCATGCAGAACATTTCATTATTTTTGGACTGTCATCTGGTTTTCTTAGTTTCATTTCCGTTTGTATGTTATTTAACAAACCTCAGTAAGATTCTAAATACAATCTTTTTCTGAAAACTTAAAGAGTTACAAGGAAACAAGGGGACTTAAAAAATGTTATATTTCAAAAATTGTTAAATATTTTATTTAATTTGATTGAGAAATGCCAGGACTATCATTCCTTTCACATCTTTAGTAGACCAATTATGAAACATTTGCTTTGTCTTTCTTTCCTAGAATTTGTTTGGCCTAGAGCTCTTCCTTCTTTTCAATCTACGCTGTTATTTAAAGTGCCTGATCATTCAGGAGCTCCTCAGATGTAATGTTCACTGGTGAGCTTTATGTGTGACTGGCAGGTACAAGAAGGCTAACTGTGAAATTTTACTTTCTGTCTTTTTATTATTTTGATGAAAGTGTTTAGGTACTTACTCATGATTCAGTATAGTACATTCTTAGTTTATTCATATGGATTATTTTTAAGTTACTTTGACTAAAAAAAAAAAAAAAAAGTCAACCATTTTAAACAAGCATACACTACTTCCTGAAGAAACCAGTTATAAAATGTTAATCAACAGCTATATTTTTTCACAGTTCCCACTAAGATGAGATTTGATAACTTTGCAGCCCTATAAGAATTGTAATAGAATACATTAAAATCTCTCTAGGGCACTATTTTTTTCTCTTTATGCTGTAAACACTGATTGCTTCTAAGAAAGGTATATGGCAAGATTCCTAATAGAGTTTTTACAGAAATATTGCCTCGTACAGTTAAAAACAGATCCCATGTTTCTCTTTGAATCATTCTTTCAATTAATAGTTGAACATAGACTGTTTTCCTATTACCACTGGGAAAAGTCCTTGTCTGGAGGATCACAGAATCACAGAATCAAAGAATGTTAGGGCTTGGAAAGGACATTGAAAGATCATCTAGTCCAACCCCTCTGCCAGGGCAGGATCACCTGCAGTAGATCACACACAGGATTGCATTCAAGCAGGTTTTGATTATCTCCAGAGAAGGAGAGACCACAACCTCCCTGGGCAGCCTGTTCCAGTGTTCCATCACCCTCACAGTGAAAATTTTTTCCACATGTTTCTTATGCCTCAACTTCCATCCATTGCCCATTATCCTGTCACTGGGCATCACTGAGAAGAGCCTGACTCCATCCAGTCAGTAGTGCAGTCCCCCAGGGATCAGTGCTGGGCCCCATGCTCTTTAACATCTTTATTGATAATCTGGATGAGGGCATTGAGTCCATCATCAGTAAATTTGCTGATGACACCAAGCTGGGTGTAGGAGTTGATCTGCTGGAGGGTAGAGAGGCTCTGCAGAGAGACCTCGACAGGTTGGACACATGGGCAGAATCCAACAGCATGAGATTTAACACATCCAAGTGCCGGCTTCTGCACATTGGCCACAACAATCCCATGCAGAGCTACAGGCAGGGGTCAGAGTGTCTGGAGAGCAGCCAGGCAGAGAGGGACCTGGGGGTACTGGTCGATGGTAGGATGAACATGAGCCTGCAGTGTGCCCAGGCAGGCCAAGAGGGCCAATGGCATCCTGGCCTGCATCAAGAACAGTGTGGTCAGCAGGAGCTGGGAGGTCATTCTGCCCCTGTACACTGCACTGGTTAGGCCACAGGCCCCACCTTGAGTCCTGTGTCCAGTTCTGGGCCCCTCAGTTTAGGAAAGATGTTGACTTGCTGGAACGTGTCCAGAGAAGGGCAACAAAGTTGATGAGGGGCTTGGAACACAAGCCCTATGAGGAGAGGCTGAGGGAGCTGGGGCTGCTTAGCATGGAGAGGAGGAGACTCAGGGGTGACCTTATTGCTCTCTACAACTACCTGAAGGGGGCTTGTAAACAGGCAGAGGTTGGCCTCTTCTCCCAGGCAGCCAGCACCAGAACAAGAGGACAGAGTCTCAGGCTGCACCAGGGGAAGTTCAGGCTGGAGGTCAGGAGGAAGTTTTACACAGAGAGAGTGATTGCCCATTGGAATGGACTGCCTGGGGAGGTGGTGGAGTCTCCATCACTGGAGGTGTTCAGGAGGAGACTTGACAGGGTGCTTGGTTACATGGGTTAGTTGATTAGGTGGTGTTCGATGATAGGTTGGATGCGATGATCTTGAAGGTCTCTTCCAACCTGGTCTATTCTATTCTATTCTATTCTATTCTATTCTATTCTATTCTATTCTATTCTATTCTATTCTATTCTATTCTCTTGGCAATCACCCCTCACAGTTTTAGAAACATTAATGAGATCACCCCTTAGTCTCCTCTTCTCCAAGCTAAAGAGACACAGCTCCCTCAGTCTCTCTTCATAAGGGAGATATTCCACTCCCTTAATCATTTTTGTGGCTCTGTATTGGACTCTTTCAAGCAGTTCCCTGTCCTTGAACTGAGAGGCCCAGGACTGGAGACAATATTCCAGATGAGGCCTCAGCAGGGCAGAGCAGAGGGGGAAACTCTGCACTTGTCCCTGTTGAATTTCATTCAGTTTCTCCCTGCCCAACTCTCCAGCTTCTCTAAGCCTCCACTGAACAGCAGCACAACCTTCCGCTGTGTCAGCCACTCCATCCAGTTTTGTGTCATCACCTGCTGACAGTGCATTCTGTTCCCTCATCATATTGAATAGAACTGTTCCCAGTACTGACCCCTGAGGAACTCCACTCTGACTTCTTTCCTTCAACCGGTTCACAATCCACCTCACTACCTGAATATTGAGACCACACTGCTTCAGTTTAGCTGCAAGGATGCGGTGGGAGACAGTGTCAAATGCTTTACTGAAATCATGATAAACTCATCCACAGCTCTACCATTATCTAGCCACCTGGTTAGGTCCTCATAAAAGGCTATGAGGTTGGCCAGACATGACTTCCCCTTGGTAAAACCATGCTGCTTGCTCCTTTTGTCCTCGATACACCTAAGGACAGTGCCAAGGATAAGATGTTCTATTACATTTCCAGGGATGGAAGTGAGGCTGACTGGTCTATACTTACCTGGGTCCTTCTTCTTGCCCTTTTTGAAGACTGGAGTGAAGTTTTCCTTCCTCCAGTCCCCAGGCACCTCTTCTGTCTGCCATGACTTACCAAAGATGGTGGAGAGTGGTCTGGCAATGACCTCTGCCAGTTCCCTCAGCACCCTCAGGTGCATCCCATCAGAACCCATGGATTTATGGATATCCAGATTACTTAACTGTTTCCTAACCCAGTCCTCATCAACTAAGGAATACTCCTTTGTAATTTCTTCTAGAGCCTCAGGGGTCTGGGGCTCCTGAGGACAGTCTTCAGCAGTATGAACGGAGACAAAGAAAGCATTCAGTAACTCTGCCTGATTTCCTATTTGTTGGCCAGCCTGGCCAGCCTGATCTAATGTGGGGTGTCCCTGCCCATGGCAGGGGGGTTGGAACTAGATGATCCTTGTGGTCCCTTCCAACCCTGACTGATACTATGATACTATGAATGCTCTGATCTTGAGCTTGGAAGAAGTGGTCCTTGAATATTAACCAACTATCTTGTACCCCTTTGCCCTCTAGTACCCTGTCCCATGAGATTTCCCCTAGCAATTGCTTAAAAAGGCCAAAGTTGGTCCTGATGAAGTCCAAAGCTGTGATCCTGCTTGGTATTCTGTTCCTACCACACAAGATCCTGAACTCCACCATCTCACGATCACTGCAGCCAAGACTGTAATATCTGGGTAGTTAAAAGTCCCCGTAAGAATCAGGGACTCTGTTTGCAAGGCTGCTGTTAGCTGCCTGTAAAAGGCCTCATCAACTTCCTTGCCCACATCAGGTGGTCTGTAATAAACACCCACAACAGCATCAGTCATGGTAGCCTGCTCCTTAATTCAAACCCACAAACTCTCAACTCACCCCTCATCCACCCCTGGATAGAACACAATACATTCTAGTTGCTCCCTCATGTAAAAAACAGCCCCACCACCTCGCTTTGTTGACCTGCTTTTCCTAAAAAAGGACATAGCCATCCATGACTGCATTCCAGTCATGTGAGATGCCCCACTACATCTCTGTAATTGCCACAGATCATAACCCCTTGACTGCACATGGATTTCTAGCTCCTCCTATTTATTCCCCATGCTGCATGCATTGGTGTACAGACAGCACAGGGAGTGAGCTGAGCACACCGATTCCACCCTGGTGGGGTGGGAAGCCTTCTGGTCTTCATTAGTACTGGAACATTGCCCCACTGGTGCAAACTTAGCAATAACCCTATTCCCCTTTGATTCTGCCGTAAAGCTCTATGAATGAACCCTGCTAGTCCATGTCTTAGAATCCTTTCCCCCCCATGAGATGAGCCTTCCCCACATACTAACATTGGTCCTCGTGTCGTATAAAACCAGCCACTATCAAAGGACCTAAAGCCCTGCGTGCATCACCAGTATCAGCGGAGGCATTTATGGACTGGATTCTTCTACTCCCTTCTGTATCATGGCCAGGTACTGGAAGTAGAGAAGAGAAAACAAGTTGTGCCCCAGACTCTTTCACCAACCATCCCAAGCTTGTGAAATCTCTCTTCATTCCCCTCAGACTGTGGGAAGCAGCATCCTCCCCACCCAGTAATGGGTAATAGTCATGTGACTGCACCATGTTGGGGAGTTCTCTAGTGATATCCCTGCTTTGGGCTCCAGGAAGACTGCAGTCCCAGTTATCCCTATGCAATAGATATAGAGCACTGGAAGTTGAGAGCCAGGATTGAGAGGCCTCTGTGTCCTGTCCCTGTCAGGTGGAAGACAGAAGCTTACATGAAGAGGGTGACTGGTAGCAGGTTCATGGCTGTGGCAGATTCATGGCTGTGGCAGAGGTTGAATGCACAAAGAAACCTCTTCCACAAGGAAGAATAATTCTGGTTGTTTGAGACTCGCTCATGGCAGAAACAGAGAGCCCAATATGCAGGTCACTTCCTTCTGCCTGGTGATACAAGGGGAGTAGATTCTTTGTTTATCAGAAAGCCTCCACCTGCCACCTCTGCATGGTATGATTCCACCGATCTATTTAATTCTTGCATTCTCTGATTCTTCTCAGTGTTTCCACCTCTGCCTTCAGCTTCACCACCTGGCTCAGCAACTCACTGATCTATTTACACAGCAGACATGTGGTTTCACTGCCACTCATGGGAACAAGTGCCAGGGGAAGGCATTCTCTGCAGTCAGACACCTGCACTGTTCCATTTTTGCACAGGAACTCAATCTGAGTTGCCACATTCCTCTTGACAGTGGCTTTTAACCATGTTATAACCATATTGAGTCCTATTCTGTGAGTTCTTTCCGCAGGCTTCTCTGGTTCCAGGGAAACCTGCAAACTGAAGAGAGCTGAGGCACCACCTGGGCACACGCTAATCCTGTTTGCTCATTCTGTGCTCTGTGGGAAAGTGACTTGTCACTGCTCTCCCTGAGGACTTTTATAGTCTGAAGGTGTGATCAACAGTGAGTAGCGCTGGTTCCTCCCATGCTATCTCAGTAGCCCCACCCACAAGCTGTGAGTCCCAGGCACAGTGTCAGTGCTGCTTCTGTCTTCAAAAAAAGCCCTCAAAAGAGCTTGTCCTTAGCTGTTATTGCTTCAGATCCCTTCCCCAGTGCAGTCGTACCTGCCCTCAAGCTGATCTCCACAGCAATTAATTGCTGTTCTCAATCACACTTTCACAGAAGTAATTATAGATTTGACTACAAAACTGAAATGAACATATTACTGAATGTTCACATCTAATTTAAAGTGTAAAATTAACACTTGGGGTTTTCACCTTTTGTTAAAAAAAAAAATCCAAGAAAATTAATAACCACAAATAATATGGAAAATATGCTTATGTTTAGGGGGAAGAATAGATTATTTGACAATTATCAAAATTACCTAATTGTTATGTAATATATTTATTATAAAACTTCCTAATTTTAGGAAAAAAATAAAATGAAAGAATGACCCTACAAATAATCCACTTTCTTCAACTCCTCAAGTTAGGCATTAAGAACCAAGATGAGGTTTTATGTTTCTGCAACCAACACCTTCACAGAATCACAGAATGGCTTGAATTGCAAAAGACATTAAAGATCACTTACTTCCAATCCCCACTGCCATGGGCAAGGACACCTCCCACTAGACCAGGTTGCTCCGACCTTCATCCTGCAAGGTCTTAAACACTTCCAGGGATCAGGCATCCACAACTTCTCCGGGCAAACCATCCCAGTGTCTCACTGCATTGGTTTTGCATCAGACAGAATGTGGAATTTACCCGAAAGAGCAAATAACAACACCTGCACAGAATTTGGAAGTTAAATCATAGAATCATGGAATGTTAGAGTTTGGAAGGGACCTCAAGAGATCATCAAGTCCAACTCTGCTGCCAAAGAAGGATCAGCTAGGGTATTCCACACAGGAACTCATCCAGGCAGGTTTTCAAAGTCTCTAGAGAAGGAGACTCCACAACCTCTCTGGGCAGCTTGTTCAGAGCTCTGTAACCCACACTGTAAAGAAGTTTCTCCTCATGTTGAGCTTCAGCTTCTATGCTCAAGTTTGTATCCATTGGTCCTTATTACTGTGTAACACTGAAAAAAGATTGTCCCCCTCCACTTGTGGACACCCACCCATCAAATATTCATACACATTGATCAGATCCCCTCTCAGTCTTCTCTTTTGAAGGCTAAACTGTCCCAGGTCTCTCAGTCTCTCTTCATAGTGGATATGTTCAAGTTCCCTAATCATCCTCATGGCTCTCCATTGGATTCTCATCAGAAGTTCTCTGTCATTCTTGAACTGGGGAGCCCCAAATTTGATGTAGTATTCCAGGTATGGTCTCACCAGAGCAGAGTAGAGGGGGAGAAGTTGCTCCCTAGACCTGCTGGACACACTTTTCTCAATGCATCCCCGGATACCATTGGCCCTTTTGGCCACAAGGACACATTGCTGTTCCATGGAGAACTTGCTGTTGACCAGGACTCCAAGGTCTTCCTCCATGGAGCTGATTTCCAGGAGAGGTGCTCCCAACCTATACTGGTGCCTGTTGTTATTTTTCCCCAGATGCAGGACCCTGAACTTGTCTTTATTGAATTTCATGAGGTTTGTCGGCCTGCCCGAGCTCTCCAGCCTGTCCAGATCTTGTTGGATGGATGCAGAGCCTGATGGGATGTTGGCCACCCCCCAGTTTTGTATCATCAGTGAACTTACTGAGGGTACTCTCAATCCCCTCATCCAGGTCGTTGATAAAGATATTGAGCAAAACTGGACCCTGACTCCTGGGGAACATCACTGGCCACAGGCCTCCAAGTTGATTCCATGCCACTGATGATGATCCTCTGAACTCTTTTGTCGAGCCAGTTTTCGATCCACTTCATGGACCAACCATCTATGGCACATCTCCTGAGCTTTACTATGAGTATATTATGGAAAACAGTATCAAAAGCCTTATTGAAGGTAGGAGACATCCACTGTTCTTCCTTTTTCTACCCATTTGGTCATGGTTTCATAGAAAGCTACCAGATTAGTCAGGCAGGATGTCCCTATGATATATCCATGTTGGCTACTCCTGATAATCTTCTCGTCCTCCATGTGGTTAGAGACGACTTCCAGAATCAGCTTCTCCATCCTCTTTTAAGGGATGGAGGTGAGGCTGACTGGTCTGTAGTTGTCTGCATGCTCCTTCCTGCCTTTTTTGAAGTGACATTTGCTTTCTTCCAGTCATCAGGCACCTCTCCTGTTCTCCACTACTTTTCAAAGGTGATGGAGAGAGGTTCAGCAACAGTGTCAGCCAGCTCTTTCAGCAGTCTTTGATGCACCCCATCAGGACCCATGGATTTGTGTTTTTTTCAGTTGGCACAAGTGGTCTCTAACCCAATCCTGATCCCCCCAGTTCTGCTCCCTTTCTTCTAGAGACTGAGGTTCCTGAGGGCTGGTCTTAGGAGTTGTGATGGTTTAACCCACCCACATTAAACAAAAACTCGGCTGAACCCAGTTGGAGAAGCAAATGAATCTGTTAAACCATCACAGGAGTAAAGACCAAGGCAAAAAAGGCATTCAGTAACTCTGGCATCTCTGCATCATCATTTACCATATCTCCCATATCATTCAGTAGTGGGCACAATTTTTGCCCGCTCTTCCTTTTGTCATTGATGCCTCTCTGGCAAGACTCAGTTTCAAGAGGGCCTTTGTCCTTCTTTTTGAATCTCTACATTCTCTGGCAATATTTCTATGATCCTCCCAATTGACCAGACCTTTTTTTCCCAAATATTGTAAACCTCATTTTTCTTCTTGAGTTTTTGTAAGAGTTTCTTGTTTATCCATGCAGGTCTCCTGCCTCCCTTACTTGATTTTTTTTCAAGGGAAAATGTTTTTCTTGAGCTTGGAGGAGATAATGTTTTAATATTAACCAGGTATCTTAGCTCCCCTTCCTTATAGAGCCCTAGCCCACTGGATACTTCCCAGTAGAGTCTTTAAGAGGGCAAAGTTGGCCCTCTTGAAGTCCAGGGTTGAAATTTTACCTATTGCCCTGCTACTTTGTCTAGTAATGCTAAACTCTATCATGTTGTGGTCATTACTGTCAAGATTACTCGCAAGCTTAGCACCTAAAACAGTCCATCTTTGTTTGTTAATACCAGGTCTAGCATCCCTCTTCCCCTCATTGGTGGTTCAACTACCTGCAGCAGAAAGTTGTCATCAATGCACTGCAGGAAACTTTTGGACCGTTTATGCTTGGCTGTGTGATCTTTACAACTAAAATCAGTGTTATTGAAGTCAGCCATTGAATGGAATATAAATTGCTCCCCTCTTAAAAAGAAATGCTAAAGACAGTAAGTACTAGTTTCTAGTCCTACCCCATGAGTAATATGAAAATGAAAGGATCTAAGGCTTTGTGTCAGGCTGTACCACTGGGTCAGCAGCTCCTTGGAATCTGTACACCAACAGGGGCCTCCCAAAAATCTCATCAGATATGGTCCATTCTAGGTAGCAGGGTGGGCTAAGGTCATAATCACAATGCATAATTACAATAGGTAATAATCTAATTAATCTCATAATATGATGCATAATTACCTTAGATTAGCCTATTTGCAGAAGCATCAGAGTGCAATACAGGGAATAAAATAGAAAAAAAAAACAAAACAACTAAACATAAACCCAGAACCATCAGGCACCTGACTCTCACCTGTTCTACAACCGTGCCTGCAGAAAAGAGCCAGCACTTTCCTGAAGGGACAAAAAGCCTCACAAATGCTCTGAACCAGACAATAAGGCAGGAGCCATCAGGTCTGTTTTTTTCAAGAAAATGCCCAGGCTTGTCTGAACATGCCCTAGAGTCCAAGTGGGCCAGGTGTGTGTGCCTTTGGCCACGTTTGGAGAAAACTCATCCTATAGGTTACAGTCTCAGGTTTCTATCTCTTAATCTTTTTTGTCACTGGCCACTATTGTCTCGGGAAATCTGTAAATACCAGCCTGAAGAGCCAGTGCCTTGCCTTGCAATTGTCCAAGCTCTGGGAGAAGTCATAAGCCTTACTTGGAATCCTAGCTGTGCTTCAGTTTACCTAGACAAGACTGCAAGATGTTATGAGGCTATAGCTATATAGCTGGTGAGGTATCTGTTCCAGAACCAAATATTTAAACCAGTAAAGAGGTTGTATTAATATTTTCCACTGGATTTTTCTTACTAATAAAGTTATTAATATTGTTATTAATTATTCCACCTATTGAATATTAATAACCTCCTTATGATCATAACAAGCACCTAAGAACCTGGAACAGGAAGACTCCCATGTTGCAATCTGAACTTCACACCCCATAATACTTGAATTTTTTGAACCTGGCATGACTGCAGCATGGTGTGAATAACAGCAGCAGGTTCAACTTAATCCATGACACATATATATTATTATTTATCAAGATGACTGGAGGCTGGCCAATGTGATACCCATTCACAAGAAGGGCCAGTACGAGGAACCTGGAAACTACAGGACTGTCAGCCTGACCTCCAGTGCCAGGCAAGATTATGTAGTAGATCATCTTGAAGACAATCACAGCACACCCGCAGGATGGCTAAGGAATAAGACCCAGCCAACACAGATTTAGGAGGGGCAGGTCCTGCCTGACCAACCTGATCTCCTTTTATGACCAGGATGTGGGGAAAGCTGTGGATGTAGTCTACATGGCCATCAGCAAGGCATTTGACACTGTTCCCCACAGAAAACTCCTGGCCAAGCTGGCAGCCCATGGCTTGGACAGGTGCACTCTGTGTTGGGTCAGAAACTGGCTGGCTGTCCAAGCCCAGAGAGTGCCACATCCAGTTAGAAGCCAATCACTAGTGGTGTCCCCCAGCGATCAGTGTTGGACCCAATCCAGTTTAATATCTTTATTGATGATCTGGATGAGAAGGTAGAGTCCACTATTAGTGAGTTTGCAGATGACACCAAGTTGGGAGCAGCAGTTGATCTGTTGGAGGGAAGGAGGTCTCTGCAGAGGGACCTTGACAGGCCAGACAGATGGGCAGAGTCCAAACATAACAAGTCCAAGTGCCAGATGCTGCCACTTTGGCCACAACAACCTCATGCAGCACTACAGGCTTGGGTTAGAGTGGCTACAGAGCAGCCAGGCAAAAAGGGACCTGGGGGTACTAGTTGACAGACAGCTAAACATGAGACAACAGTGTGCCCAGGTGGCCAAGAAGGCCAATGACATCCTTGCCTGTATCAGGAGTAGTGTGGCCAGGAGGAGCAGGGAAGTCAGCACCCTATATTCAGCACTGGTTAGGCAACACCTGGAGTACTGTGTCCAGTTTGGGGCTCCTCAATTTTAGAAGGTGTGGTGGTTTAGGCTGGGTGCTGGTCCAGATGCTACTGCACAGACCACACCAGGGAGGTTCCAAGAGGGTCCAGCCCAGTGGGTGGTCACAGGAAACCAGGTATTTCACCCATAATTCTCTGCTCCTCTATAAAACATCCACACGGGGTCCTTACTTCCTCTTTTGTCCCCTGCTGCTGCCTAGGTAAAATGGTGTGAGCTGCCTCCCTTGGGCCTGCCCAGGCCCAAGGCTGGGTTTGGGGGGGAGAAAGAACCCTGGGGGGGTTCTGGGTGTGCCTCCAGGTGGGGGTGGGACGTTCTTGGGTATGTTCTGGTGTCTCTCTCTTTTGTCATGGTGCTTGTGGTTCTCTGTAAAACTTTCATTGTTGTTTTTTTGTTTTTTTCATTTAAACTTTAAACCATTTTTTGCAATCCGTTTGTCTGAGTCTCTATTTCTGCCCATGGTGGGAGAATTGGTCTCCCAAACCATGACAGAAGGACACTGAGATACTTGAATATGTCCAGAGAAGGGCAATGAGGCTCGGGTGAGGTCTCAAGCACAAGCCCTATGAGGAGAGGCTGAGGGAGATGGGGTTGCTTAGCCTGGAGAAGAGGAGGCTCAGGGGAGACCTTATTGCCCTCTACAACTACCTGAAAGGAGGTTGTAGCCAGGTAGGGGTTGGTCTCTTCTCCAAGGCAGCCAGCACCAGAACAAGAAGACAGAGTCTCAAGCTGTGCCGGGGAAGTTTAGGCTCAAGGTGAGAAGAAAGCTCTTCACAGAAAGAGTAATTGACTATTGGAATGTGCTGACCAGGCACACGGTGGAATCACTGTCCCTGGAGGTGTTCAAAGATCTTGGCTTAGTTGTCAGGTGGTGTTAGGTAATAGATTGGACTTGATGATTTCTGAGGTCTTTTCCAATCTGGTTGATTCTGTGAGATTATCTGTA
The DNA here is from genome assembly GCF_026170545.1 of Melanerpes formicivorus. Lineage (NCBI taxonomy): Eukaryota > Metazoa > Chordata > Aves > Piciformes > Picidae > Melanerpes > Melanerpes formicivorus. Next base: position 11,667,193 of record NW_027142353.1, on the reverse strand, counting down.
CACTTGTTAATTGTTGTGCCTTCACAATAGTGACTTAATACATCGCTTTTTATGAAGTCTCTAGAAAATCATGTCTGAGATTGGTTAAATGTTTGAAACGGTGTACCAGGCTTGTAAGAATATAAAGAATAGTATGTTTTAAGTCACATTGTGTGCTTTCCTAGCATTCCATTTTGTGATAAAAAGCATTATACTACTATATAGTTTATATAAAAAAAAAAATTGTAAAATGGGTCTGAATCTTACTTAAAGCACTCATGCCAAAAGGATGAAAAATCTACAGTAATGATTAAAGAAAAAGCAAACAAATGAAAAACCCTGCAACCAAACAATATAAGCTCTTCATTAAAAGTAATGATCTATTTGTTAGAAAAGAAACAGTTAAAAATAATGACTATTTCTCAAAAATGGAAATTTTTAGTTTGAGTCAAAGTAATCAAGGGATAGACTGACACTCAGAAATTTCATTGGCATGGATATCCTTTTCTTTTTTGATCATTTTACTGTATACCAAGGGTCTTTTAATTATATTGTAGATGAAGAACTTATGTCAAACAAGACAGAGATTCTATGAATAAAAAGAAAATCTAATCCCATTTATGTCTTCTGTTAGAAGATATTTGGCATAAACCCAGAGCTGTGTGTGCCTTTAGGAGTATAACTAAAAGGCATCAAAGACAATGAAACTACATGATCTCAGCACTGGGCTTTAAGATAGGCCTTTTCAGAATACAGTAAATCATAGTATTTCCTAGTTTTATGAATAGCAGGGAAAAGAAACAAGAATTGTAGCAGCTGCAATGCATGTTTTCCTGTGATAAAAATATATTATATTTGTATTATGTAAGTAGATGATATAAAAATATTTAAATATGTGTGTGAACTTAAAATTATGAACCTATATCTAATACACAAATGCTCTATATAAAAAATATATAAAATCAATACTACAGAGAAGTTTCTAAAGCCAATTTTAGCTCACATTTTCTTTATAAAAGCAGTTGCACATTTAAGCAAAAGTACAAGGCAGTTTCCTAAATTCCATCACTCTTGATTATAGATTGCTGTATAACTTAATAATAAATAATAATGGTCTTGTATTTTTCTTTACACTTGCTAATAAGACATATTTCAGATATGTATTTTGCACAACTGATGTAAATCTACAAAATCGTAGCTGCTTTATTAAAATCCCTACTTGGTTGTGAATTGAAGAAAAATTCCCCACTCCCTTAACCCCCCATTCAGTTCAGTTTTCTTACTTTTCGGAAAGAATGTAATAGCTGTATGTTAGATTGAGTTCTTGTAAAAATATTGTAAACCCTTTTGTTTGGCTGTTGCTCTTTTCAAAGATATCCCACCTGAATGTAGGATTTACTCAATTGAACACACTTCCATTACCTCTGAATTTGTTATAAATTATCTTTCAGAGTGTCCAAACTAACATCTGCTTCCTGTAACTGTATTGGTATTACCATCTGCTTAATAAGATTCACACAATCCTTTGAATTGTGTTGTCATTTATTGGCAGATAGAAATAGAGTTTGAAAATAAGCAATATTTTTCCTGGTTTTCTCTATTCTCTTGGAGCAATATATTTTTATGTAGGTTGTATGTATAAAATTTCATTTCCAACATCTAAGAAAACAAATAATAAAATATATTCCTGCTCAATAACACCAAACGTTCCACATACTAGGTATAATTTCACGTTGCTCTAAAGGGCAGTTTCTAGAGATATGAATATAAGCACTTGCTATTAAAATAAAATAAAAAACTAAATAGAAACAACAAAAAACCCAAACATCACCCTTTTCATCAACCTGGGAGTAGTATGAATTTATGTTAATTTCAGTCATATATAAATTCTGTATATTCTAAGGTAAGAGAGAAAAAAGGAGACTATTCTGTAGATTTTTAAATGCAATATAATAATTGAAAAAACAATAAGCTCAATGATAAATAATGTGATTTTCATACTACTCCACAGTATTCTCCAACATTTGGCATGTCTGTAAATAGAAAACACAGGCTAGCAATTCTGCTTTTCCATCTGTGTCTTCACAATGACTCAGTGTTGAAGAGATCCTCCATCTCATTTTCTCTGTCATGACAGGCCAGGAGTTTTTTTTTTGTTTTCCCTACAGTAATGTTTTGTGGGTTAAGGCCTGCAGGGGTGTGGTTGTAAACCTGACTTCCTACATGCACAGGAGTTAGAACCAAGGTGAGAAGGGAAACCTGAACGAGGTGGGTGGGAAACCTGACCCTGTAAGGGGTCCTCAGGTTATGTTTTTTCTATTCCCTTTTTGTGTCTGCACTCTATTATAAGGGGGAACAACCTCTTGCTTTTCTCTGTTGCCTTCCCTCCCTGGAGGGGGAAAGAGGAATAATCCCAAAATCTCTACATTCTGTTCCACTGGATTCTGGGCTCTAGGAAACTCAAATGTCTACATAAAGCTAGAATGCATTTGCCTTTTATAGTAAAATAGTCTCAAGATTTGGTACAAAGGAGTCTTATTATCAGCTTTGTAAAGTTTTAGAACATCTGGTGTATTTATGTGCTCATCTGAGTTTTTGCATAAACAGGAAACAAACAAAAAACACGAAGAACCACACAAAAAAAAAGCAAATCCCAAATATCTTCATATTTGAACATTTCAATATTGAATGCAGTATGCTTGGTTCAACCATTAATTTTCATGAAGGATCTGTGAATTCAGTCTTGAAATTATAAGATAAAATTATTTGAGAAAGATTTTAGACTATGTCACGTATCAGGATAATAAGGATAACTGAAAGGCTGAAAAGTGCTTTTGTTGCTTCTCTCTGTGATAGACCTGATTAATAGGTGGTTTTACAAGGTCTTGTCCAAATGGTCAAAGCTAAATATTTATTAATAAATAAGTAAATGTGTGTACATTCTGAAGAATTAATCCAGCCTCCAGTAGGCATCCACCTTAAGAACTTCTTTATCAATATTTTACATATACTGAAAACAACTATATTTTATCAATTTCACTTAAAGGACAATAAAAAGGTAGATATATTTGCAAATCTATAAACTGAAGCTCAGTCTGTACAGTGTATAGAGACACTTTCTTCACTGGCTCTATGAGATATCTTCAGAACACAAAGGACATTCACATAAGTGAAAAGTTGGGAAAGTAGAAAAGAAATATTAGACATTTCCTTGAGAATAGTAAAACAGGCTCTTAGTAGAAAATGAAGCCATGTGCAGCCATTCAGGGAACATGAACTAGTGAATAATTTTCATCTCCAATAGTTAATCCCAAATTTAGGATTCCCGATTAAACCTCTGAATAAAGGATATTTATCACTATTGCCTTTGCTAACATCAAGAGTGATTAACTTCACAACTGGAACCTAAGTTAAACACTAAATGAGATGCATCTCATGCATTGTTTCTTTAATGTAACTGGTTCTTAGTAGGTTACTTTACAGATTTCTTTAAGTTGGATGAATTGTGCTTCTTCCATCTTTTCTTAATTTGTATTTATTTCATTCATAAGTTACTACCTCCTTGAATGTAGCTAATATTTTTTGGCTAACTGAATAGTATTTAAAAAGCACTTGGAGAATTCCTAGAATTTTCACTTGATGGTTGTCAAGAAAATGCCTTGTGTAAAATGCGCATTAGACATAATCACTCAAGTAAAAGGAGCCCCACTGATAACAGAGAAAAGCATAAAGTCAAAGTAGATTGGGTACAGCACAAGTATGGGATAGACCTGAGAACAATCTGTACAATAAATACCCTGTAGTTTAATTAATATTACTGAGTGACCATTTGTAATGGGTTAGGGCAAACCCCTCCCCACCACACGCAGAAATAACGACTCAGACAAACAGATTGCAAAAGTGATGGAAAGTTTAAATAGAGAACAGTGAGTGCGTGCAAAGAATTAGAAACACAGTGACAAGAAGAAACCCCAAAACAGACTCAGAGAGATCCCATCCCCACCTGAGAGTGCACCCAAAACCCCCAGGGCTCCTCCTTCCCCCCCCCCCCCCACTGCTAGGCTAGTCTCAGCTGGCCAGATATGAGACTGCCCATCGCCCCGTGACCTTGGGCCTAACCAGGCCCATGGCCAGGAGATCTCTCCCCCAGTTACCAGGTGGCAGAGAGGAAGGAAAGAGGAAGTGCCAGACTCTGCCATGAAACTTATAGTGGTGCAAGGGATCATGGTAGGAAATAACCTAACTTCCTGTGTCCACCCACTGGGCTGGACTTCTGGACGCAGGAAACACCCCTGTAGCAGAGGGCACCCAGCCCAAACTACGACACCATCATATGTAAATTCTTCTGTAGAAATTTAAACCTTGAATTAGCATTGCTTCTATTTCCTCTGATTCATTTCTCTTTCAAAGATTAAAAGAAATTTCTGAAGGCCTTATACACTTCTCACATTTTGTACAATTTTCAGAAGTTATGAGTTAGCACTAACCTGACTACTTGCCTATATATATACTGTCAAAAACTAATGATATGGATCTGTTAGTGCAAGGGCTTATTAAGCCTGAAAATTATAAAATCTGGACACAGGTTTTAAATCTTGTGTAGCTATGAGGAGTTCTTTCTGACTATTTTCCCATAAAAAGTAGAATCAAATCCCCAGAATTTGTCAGATAGCTGTTCATATTACCTAAGGATAAAAGTTTCAGTTATGTTGTTAGCCAAACAGCTCACCAGATACTGCTGGGTATTAATTGACATCTTTGTCATCTGTCATATTACAGGGTATTGTGGTCTCTGTCTGTCTACCTAAGAGGTATGAGTACTCCATCAGTATTACATCAAGACTGCCAGTACTGTCTGAGTAATTCAGTTAGTCAAAGATAACTCATATGGTATCAGACATTGACATTTTACAAATTAACTAAGCCCACCTTGTTATTTTGGTTAGGTGTTGTGACAGTTTTAGGCTGTGCCTTTAAGAAAGGGACAGTTAGTGGAACACTCTGGCTGAATGTTTTGGTAAAAAAATGAAAACAAAGATAAGTCTAAACAAATTTCATTAGTAGATTGGTAGAATGCAACTTTAAATTTTAGCTTTAGTTCAGTCTGAATCTCAGTCAGTTCAGTTTGTTTTCAGTCTCTCTGAGCAACAACTGTATTCTGCCTGTGCTGGTGGGTGCTGACCTTCAACTAACAGATAAGAAACTAATTCTTGCATACGCTTTGAACTAACAGGATTTCCTCCTTAATAATTACCTTTTCTCTCTCTAACCCTTTTTGGGGAAAAAAGGGAGGAAGGAGGAAAAGGGGGGAATAGTTGGGGGAACCCCTCTTCTTGGAGGAGGGAAAGATGGTTTTTTTCTGTGTTACATTCTTTGCTGTGTATTTTTGTATATATTGTAAATACTGCATATTGTGTATATATTCATCTGCACTTCATCCTGCTTGTAAATACAGCCTATTCATTTCTGCTTCTCCAACTGAGTTAGCTGTCGTTTCTTTGTGTGTGTGGGAGAACTGAACTTTCTCTCACCACCACAGGTGTTCATTAAGTCTAAAGGAAACTTGGACATCAGGTTTAGGTACCCTGAATTTAGACACCACTGTCCACATGAAATGCACAGGTACTTTTTTTGGAAGGACTAGATCAGTTGAATGAAAAAAATGCTTAAATCAGATCAACTGGATTGCTTTTCTATGGCAATATTTTGTAAAGCGAATGCTTTTATTTCTGTTTTAGTTAGATAAGACATTCAGAATTCAAAGCAGACTGGATTTAAGCCTTGAATCTGAACATACCTCACATTTGATTAATTTCAGATCTTCAGGTGAATGATCTGCTCAGCATTGTGCCTGAGCTGAAGGAGGAAGTTGCAAGACTGAAAACTATAAGGAAATGTGAAACAAGACTAAGAACTATAAGGGAGTGTGAAAGGGAAATAGACTTATGGAACCAGGCTCTGCCATCCTTGAGAGAGTGGCAGCAGTTGCTGACTGCATGAGAAGCAGGGGATCCCATGTCCTCATGCCATTCAGATAAAGGAGATTTAAGAGATGTAGGGAATGTTTACAGTTAGGGGGCACTGTGAAAAATAGGTGTGTGTACACTATCATATATTTTTAAAATAATTTATTAACTATACTAAGATAGCAATTAGTTTTATTACTTGTTGCTTAACATTTAGCATTACAAAAGCATACTGCTTACATGCCATCAACCCCACTAGATATGGCAGCATGCTGTGGAGAGGCATAATCTGGATTTCGAGACAGCAAGGCATCAATCCCTACTGAATGTCCACAATGACAACATTGACTTAAATTGTTTATCTTACCAGGTTACGGCTCCAGATCAATTATATACCCTCTAAATCCTGTCAGGTATGGCCAGTAATATGTCAGGAGGTGGACAAAGCACACTCTTAATGATGTAATGCAAAAACAAAACTTCACTTGCAATATAACTGAAAGGAAGTTGTCTTGTACCCTCAAGGATTATTACTACATCCCCCCTCCTCTTCATCACTTACACAATGACTTTCTCCCCCCACCCTCCAAAGTCCCAATGGCACACAGCCCAGTCAGCTTGGGTTTGGTTTAATTTTGCTACTTGCTTCCTCTAATCTCTTCCCTTATTACACTGCCTCTTCCAGCAGTCACATCCACAGATAGTTACAATACAATGTCCCTGTCCATCAGTAACAGCTATGAATCATAGATAGATTTCCCATGACTAACATGCACATTCTACGGATTTTCCCATCACTACTACGGAAATGGAGGCTGGCCCCTCCCTAGGAGGCAGGTGAGATCCCTCCCTATTTCCCCCATCTTCCCAGTTGCCCATACATAATCAATAATGGTGCTCCAGAAATGGAGGGACAGGTGAACAAGGAGGGAAATGAAAGTCCAATTGCCCAGAGTGTGTCAGCCAGGCCCATGATTTAGGATTAGTGCTAACATGAAAAAAACAAGGGTGACAGCAGTAGGGAATTTCCTTCTCTAGGGAACTGAGGGCCTGATACTATATTGAAATATCATGTTCTGTAGAGAGTATACATTAAATTAGAGAAATCATAATTTTGTAAGGAAAACAAATGAACAAGCAAAAAATGTAACAAAAACAAACCACCAAAACACATTTTTTTTTTTACATCCTTTATACAGTTACATATATCCCAGTCTTTCCTTTTTCTTTTTTTTTTAACAGTTTTAAAATCAAATGCATGAAGAGTACAAATAGTCATATCTGATGGTTCAGATAGCAAGTAGTAATTCTTTAAGATGATGAAAATATATTTTTGTTGTTCATTTCTTTGTTCTCAGAGAGGCTTATCAACATTAAATAAGCTTCTATCATGTATTATTTAAATGAAGATCAGTATTTCTTAAATCCCCCAACATTACAGCAGGAAAAGGAATTAAAGACAGTCAAAGTAGGGTAAGCAAGGAACAAGTGACCACTGACAGTATAAAATGAGTAGCGATGATGTATAATTCAAAAGTTTGCCATCAATAATATTTTGTGAGTCTGACAATATTGTTTTTTTAATTCCTACACCAGTCATATCAATAGAAAAACAAATCCTCACATACCTATTATACTAAACTGGATTTTAAAAATATTTTTAATCTTGGATTAATTAAATATGTTCTAGAGTCAATAGAGTTTATGTATGTCATGGATTAAGTTGAACCTGCTGCTGTTATTCATACAATGCTGCAGTCATGCCAGCTTCAAAAAATTAAAGTGCTAATTGGATCAAAGTATTACAGTGCTTGAAAGTTCAGATTGCAACATGGGAGGCTTCCTGTTCTGACTGATCATAGAATCATAGAATCATAGAATCAATAAAGTTGGAAGAGACCTCAAAGATCATTAAGTCCAACCTGTCACCCAAGACTTCATGACTACTAAACCATGGCAGCAAGTGCCATGTCCCATCCGCTCTTGAACACCTCCAGGAATGGTGACTCCATCACCTCCCTGATGTTTCTGAGTTCCAGGTTCTTGTGTGCTGGCTTCTTTCTACAGGCATGGTGGTGGAATGGGTGGGAGTAGCTGCTGGGTGTGGTTTTCCAGTTTATGATGATCTTTTTCCTGTATTAACTGCACTTCTGCAAAAAGGCTAAGATAAGTTAATCATGCATTGAATAATTAGATTATTAGCTAAGGTAGTTATGTATTGTGATTGTGATAGCTCTTGTGATATGAAATTTTGTATCTCAACCCTGAGTTTTGTGTGTTACTTTCCTCCCCACTTTTGTGCTGGGGAAGAAGGGAGTTTAGTCCTTGTGTTAAACCATTGCACCATTTTCACTATCTACCTAGATATATTTAAAATAATTATTGCTTCCTTATATTAATGATGTAGTATTTTTCAATAATTTTAAAATGTTTAAGTGAATATGCAGAAGAAAAACCATTAATCAATTTGGAAGTTGAATATGAAATTGCATATGCTGAATAAAATATTTATTCCTACATACTTAGATGTCCTTTCACACGCTTATTGCTCAGTAAGGCTTGCAACTACAGGATAATAATTTTGAAAATATTGAAGATTGAAGGAGAAATTCAAACTGCAGATGCTCAACTGTGGTAATTTATGACCAAGAATGATTTGTCATTGTGGGCTGGATTGTCTAATGAGATGACAGAAGGCATCAGAGTATTATCTTGTAGTAAATTTGGAATACGGGTACCCAGGGCCCACTTTTACTAAATAACCTGGCACTAGGGGATAGATCCAAGGCAGGCTGAGGTTCTTAAAGTTGACCTTTGTGATTGGTACTGGTGAAAGCCAACATAACAAATTAGTGTGTGCCATGTCTTTGCAGATCCCTTGTAGAGCTGCAGGGTGGTAGGACTTGGCCCAATGTACTGCTCACTAAATCTCTTTTATAATTAAGTACAAACGTGTGTTTAATTTGCCTCAAGTGGTACAAGAAAAAATTTTCAGCAATAATGCTGTTACCTGTCACTGTACAGGGATAGGGCGATGGTCAGAGTGATGAAGATAAAATGCAAGCAGAGTATAGAGAAAGACAAAAGTCTCCATTTATTCCAGCAAGCAACACATATTTGTATCTATCTTGTTAGTGTGGCTGCATGTGATTGGTTAACAGACTCTTCTCAAGAGTTCTCATGGGTTAATGATAACATTGCTATAGATCCAGGTGTCCTTCTATCCTATCTTGTGGTTTCTCATCCTCCAACATCCAGTCCAGGGAATTTCCAACTTCTCATGGGAACACAGTGATGTTTTCTCACCAGAGCTCTTCAGAAGGTTCACAGATTCATCACAATCCCCCACAATTCCCCCTATTTGTTTTTCTACTACAAATGTCACTTTGATCATCTGCTGCAGTGATGCACTGAATTTAGGGAGCGATGCTCAGCTGATAGAAGGAAATGTTTTAGCCCTTGTAGGCCACAGACCTTGGGAAAAACTGCAGCTATGTAGAGAGAAAAAAGCCTTTAGCTGATTACGAACGACCTGAGAATTAGAGCTGGTAAACATTGCAAGAGAGCCTTTTGTCTTCTCTCTGAACTTAGATAAGAGATACTTGATTGTTTGCCTTTTGTCTAACACCTGCCTGGGCCTTGCCCGGCGATGTGTGTTCCCTGGTATTTTCTCGGCAGCCAATCACGAATCTGTAACTGTCGGATGGACACATTTAATTGCCAATCACTAGTTACTTTTGATTATGTTAGCCTATATAAAGAACATACTTTGTACAATAAAGTAGACACTTTATTTGCATCAAGCTTTGTCTCCATCTCTCAATCGCAGTACTGCAGGGCCTTTTGCAACAGATTAATCAGGCAGGGCAACATCAGTAACATTACAATCACAATTACCAAAATTAATAACCTGGTTTTAACAATCAAAATAAACCAACCAGAGAATCCCCATCCTTTAAACAATCCTTCAAATTCTTGACAACTATGACCCTGAACTAACAGCAAGAAGTCTATCACAGTCCTATTTTGCAAAGACACATATCGAACAGACCCCATGTCAGGTAATAGTTAAAATGAACCAGGGAATACACATAAAATGTACTTTTTAAGCTCAAAGACTCAATCTTCTCAGTTATGTCCTTCCACCCATTCAACCAGAACACCCACCAAACAGGTGCTGAAAGGATTCATAGGTGTTGATACCGAGAGGCACAGCATATTTTGCTTCAGGGTGTTAGAAAGTGTGATCCACACGTTCTTTTGTGGTTGCTTTGGAATCTGCATAACTATTGCAACAGTCAGTGTCCAGAGGGTGATAAAAACGCTGGTCAAACCCACCTTGCTGGAACTCAGCATGGTCCAGAATCTGTTGAGACACAAGCATACCCTCGTCCCCAAGTTATTAAATTGCAAGGATCAGACCACTGACCTGTTTGCAGATCCCAAACCCTGACTTTAGCTCCTGAGGGCACCCCACTGGTGGTAGTCAAGAAGCCAAAATGATGCATTACCAGGGGTGCCTGAGAATCACCAGAAATCTGCAAGAAATTTAGAACATACATAGCTTTGTTCAATCAAGCTTCTGGAGGATCCCCTGCCATTCCCCCTTTTGCTTTTTGCAACAGATGTTTTAATGTGCCATGTGCATGTTCAACAGTACCTTGTCCAGTGGGAGAATGAGGAATACCTGTAGTGTGAGTTATACCTCATGATTGCAAAAATGATTTAACCATTGCAGACACGTATTCTGGACCATTGTCTGTTTTTATTTGAAGAGGAACTCCAGCAGTAGAAAAAGCTCGCTGCCAATGACAAATAATGTCTTTGTCAGTCTCTCCCATGTGAGCAGTAGCAGTGATGACTGAGGAAAATGTATCAATAGACACATGAACAAATTTTAACCTACCAAATTCAGCAATGTGGGTAACATATGTTTGCCAGATCTGGACGGCTTGCAGCCCTCTAGGGTTAGTACCAGAATAGAGAGGAATATGCTGGCCCTGACAATCAGGACATGCAGCAACAATACTTCAAGCTGCAGCATCAGACAACTGAAATTGCCATTTTAGAGCACGATAACCTTGATGAAAAAATTGATGAGAAGCTATTCCTCATTGTTTGATATTTGGAATTGGTCCCATTGCTATACCTGACACAAGTGCATCTGCTTTTGCATTCCCCTCCACCAAAACACCTGGGCAGTTTATGTGACTCTTGATATGCAAAACACAATAAGGAGCACATAGTTTTTGAATCTCAGTCCATAACAGTTTTAAAATTATAAAAAGCTTGTCCTGATTAACATGACCAAGGACAGCTTTATTTAAATGTTGTACTAATCCAGCCACATAGGTTGAATCAGTAACAATGTTTACAGGATGGGAAAATTTCTGAAATACCATAGTCACAGCCCTTAACAATCTGAGGAGAGCCTTCTTGGTATTCCATGCTGTTTTGCCATTGATCACCATCATACCACATGTTAGCTGCTTTTACTGTTTTTCCTGAGCTGTCGGTGAAAACTGTGGGACCAAGCACAGGGTTAGATTGACTTGACTGTTTTTGTGAAAATCAAATTTGTCCACCCATTTTTATTAATGGATGGGAAGGCAAATGATAGCCAATTTGACCTGTAAAATTTGCCATTGCTGCTTACAGTGCTGAAATGTCAGCAAGGCACCATTTAAAATATTCACTTTGAACTGGTATTACAATTTTTAATGGATCCCTTGCCAACAATTCCACACAGTGAGCTCTTATTTTCATAATGATTGGAGCCCTGACTGATACTATGATACTATGAAAAGCTCAAACAGGCCAGGAGCAGTTTTCTTAGTTTTAAAAGGTAAAAGTGCCCATTCTAAAACATGAAGAGGATCTTGCCAATCAGAATTCCACTGTGCAAGAATAGCAAAAGGTATCAGATCATCTACTAAAACGAACGTCTGATCTGATACAGACAAATCAATTCTCCATACATGTTTTTTGTGAATGGCTTGTTCTACTTCTTCAATCACCTGCTTTGCTTCTAGAGTTAGAACTCATGGTGCACAAATGTCTGAGTCCCCTGTTAGTAGTTCTAAGAGGGGTTGCAATTTAGAGGATGTCAACCCTAGATAAGGTCAATTAATCATTCCTGCTAATTTTTGGACATCATTCAAGGTTTTTACATTTATCTGCAACTGAATTGGTTGTGCCATTACTGTTTGATCTAATACTTTCATGCCCAGGTACAACCATGGCTGCTGATGTTGTATTTTTTCTGGAGCAATCACTATTCCACAATTTTGTAGTGAATTTTACACCTCAGTTTCCATTTCAGCTAGCATTGTTTGTGAAGGAGCTGCTAATAAGATGTCATCCATATAGTGGTAACAGCAGCCTAATGGAAATGTAGCCCGAACAGGACTTAGCACTTTTGCCACAAACCACTGACAAATAATAGGTGAATCTTTCATGCCTTGAGTTAAAACTTTCCACTGATAGCTTTTGGCTGGTTCACTGTTGCTCACCGTGAATGCAAATTTCTCCATGTCCTGTTTAGCAAGAGGAATAGTAAAGAAACAATCTTTCAGATCTACTATTACAATTTCCCATTGCACTGGTATCATGGTTGGTGAAGGCAACCCTGGTTGCAAAGCCCCCATAGTAGCCATCACCTCATTGATCTTTCTCAGATCATGTAAAAAAGAAATCAGGAAAATGGCGTTTGTCATCACAAACACAGGTGTGTTCCAAGGACTGTGTGAAGTTTATGTGTCCCGCAGCTAATGGTTCCTCAACTAAAAGGTGCAGGGCTATAGCTACTTGTTAAGCTAGTTCAGGTGGCCTCCTATCTTATCTTGTGGTTTCTCATCCTCCAACATCCAGTCCAGGGTGTTTCCAGCTTCTCATTGGAACGCAGTGATATTTTCTCACCAGAGCTCTTCAGAAGGCCCACAGATTCATCACAGTCCACCACAGCTATCTTTACATAATACTGTAGAGTGATAAAGACTGTCCCATTAGCTTCTGTAGAGGCATGCATCTAAATACAAGAGCTTGCCTTAGTACACAATTATAAACTTACTGCTTTGTGAACTTTTGATGAACACAGAACACATTGCATGACTTTACATGCACAGGACTTTATGGGCTTTCTAAAAAGGCTTGAATCAGTCTATCATTGGATGTCTTCAAGGAATTATCAGGTGCCATGCAGCATCTAAGCACCACATAAATGTTTACTCACTCCTCCATGCCCTGATGGGATTGTAAGAACAACTGGAAAGAATAAAAACTCATGATTTGATATAAGAGTAGTTTAATAGCTGAAATAAAATAATAGTAATAGTTACTGTAATAAAAGGAAGGTAATAAAACCAGAGAGAAATAAAACCTGAGAAAAGTGATGCACAAAGCAATTGCTCACTACCTGCTGACACATGCCCACCTGTCAGTCAGTGATTATGCCCTCCCAACCAACTCACTCAGCTTATATACTGAACACAACCACCTATGGAATATCCTTTTGTCTAAGTCAAGTTAGTTGTCCTGACTATGCCCCCTCTCAGCTTCTTGTGCACCTCTTTGCTGGTATAACATAATAAAATAGCAGTACTTAGTAACACCTAAAATATTACTGCTAAATTGAAAACATCACACTGTATGAGTTACTAGGAAGAAAACTATCTTTAACCCTCTGTCCTGACTGAAACCAGGATATTAGTATGCTATAAATCCGTTTTTTAATCAGTCCAAGATTAGAAGAATTGAATTACAGAATTCTTAATTATGAAGAACAAAGTTTCAGAATAAAACTGTAAGTTATTGACTTCTCAATATTTTTGTAGCACCAATCATACTATATTTCCATTCATTGTAGCAGTGGAGAAATTCAATATACCCCAGTTCTATTCTAAAAGAAACAATACTTTTAATAATTAAAAATACATACTGTCATGCTATGAGAAAGTTTTTACTTACTTTTCCTTAGAGAAAAAGTTGTAGGGCTTTTTGTTCTGGGTTGGGTTTTTTGTTTGGTTGGAGTTTTGTATGTTTGTGTTTGTTTCCAAAGCATAATATATATATTTTTTTTCCCCACCTCATGCCTATGTTTATAACTTATTTTATGAGCAACAGCACAAAACAGGTACTTTAAGGAACTTGGTTGTCAAACTAAGTTTGAGCAGTCTATTTGGGATGAGGTAAATGATGATTCTTGTCTCAGTCTGTACATAGTATCAATTGATTAGAACAGGTATAGACATCACATTTCAATCTCCCTGCCCAGAGTCATGTAGAATCACACTACTGAAGATATCAGAGGTGCGTACACAGGATTGTCAGATCATAGAATCAGAATGGTCTGGGTTGGAAGGGACCTCCAAAGGTCATCTAGTCCAAACCCCTCTGCAGGCACTGTCAACTAGATCAGATTGCCCAGACCACTATTGAGCCTCACCCTGAATATCTCCAGGGGCAGAGCCCAAAGCACCTCTCTGGGCAATCTCTTCTTTTATATAGGCTCCCCTTCCAGTACTGGAAGGTTTCTATTAGGTTTCCCCAGAGCCTTCTCATCTCCAGGCTGAACAACTGGAACAGTGATTGGGAATAGTCAGCATGGCTTCACCAAGGGCAAATCCTGCCTGACAAACCTGGTGGCCTTCTATGAGCAGGTGACAAAATTAATAGATGAGGGGCGAGCAACTGATGTCATTTACCTGGACCTGAGCAAAGCCTTTGACACTGTCCCGCACCACATCCTGGTCTCCAAACTGGTGACACATGGGTTTGATGGGTGGACCACTAGATGGATCAGGAACTGGCTTGATGGCCGCACCCAAAGAGTGGCTGTCAATGGCTCCATGTCCCAGTGGAGGCCAGTGACAAGCGGAGTCCCTCAGGGATCAGTCCTGGGACCTGTCTTGTTCAACATCTTTGTGGGTGACATGGACAGTGGCATTGAGTGCACCCTCAGCAAGTTTGCTGATGACACCAAGCTGTGTGGTGCAGCAGACATGCTGGAGGGAAGGGAGGCCATCCAGAGGGACCTTGACAGGCTGGAGAGGTGGGCACAAGCCAACCTCATGAGGTTCAATAAGAGCAAGTGCAGGGTCCTGCATCTGGGTCGAGGCAATCCCAGGCACAGATCCAGGCTGGGCAGTGACTGGCTGGAAAGCAGCCCTGAGGAGAGAGACTTGGGGGTGCTGGTGGACAAAAAGCTCAACATGAGCTCTCAATGTGCACTTGCAGCCCGCAAAGTCAATCAGATCCTGGGCTGCATCAGGAGAAGTGTGGCCAGCAGGTCGAGGGAGGTGATTCTCCCCCTCTACTCAGACCTGGTGAGGCCCCACCTGGAGTACTGTGTCCAGTTCTGGAGCCCCTATTACAAGAGGGATATGGAGGTGCTGGAATGTATCCAGAGAATGGCCACAAGGATGATCAGAGGGCTGGAGCACCTCTCCTATGAGGACAGACTGAAGGAGTTGGGGCTGTTCAGTCTGGAGAAGAGAAGGCTCCGAGTTGACCTCATTGTGGCCTTCCAGTATCTGAAGGGGGCCTACAGGAAGGCTGGGGAGGGACGTCTCAGGATCTCAGGTAGTGATAGGACTAGGGGGAATGGAATGAAGCTGGAGGTGGGGAGATTCAGGCTGGATGTGAGGAGGAAGTTCTTCACCATGAGAGTGGTGAAGCCCTGGAATGGGTTGTCCAGGGAGGTGGTGGGGGCCCCGTCCCTGGAGGTGTTTAAGACCAGGCTGGCTGAGGCTCTGTCCAGCCTGATCTAGTGTGGGGTGTCCCTGCCCATGGCAGGGGGTTTGGAACTAGATGATCCGTGTGATCCCTTCCAACCCTGACTGATACTATGATACTAACTTCAGCTCCCTCAGCCTTTGTAGCAGAGGTGTTCCAGTCACCAGATATAAGACAACATTGAGAGAAGATTTGAACTTTTCTAATATCTTAGAGGGATACAAAAGAGAATATACTGGGCATATAAATTTTGCTGGATGCCTGTGTTCATGCAACAAGAATGACTCCTGTGTGCCTGTGTACAGCTTACTGGAGTGAATTTATGGATGAAGAATTTCAAGAAACTTTAGAGAAACAGATTTGTGGAAACAAACTTTTATTTTCATACTTCCTATCACATTGTTAGTCATTTTTAATCATTATGAGCAGATCACTGACAGCTACTACACACACATTTCTGCATTCAATTTTTTAAAGATTATAAACCACAACACTGATAATTTGTTCATGTCATTGAACAATGGTTATCAGAATTCAATTAAGTTATATAGTTTCTTTGGAACAAATGATTGAAAACTTATGTTTAGAATATATCAAATATGACTAAATGCTTTTAAGGACTTTTTTATATTACTAAATGAATTTAATAATTTGACTGAGATAATTTCTGTCTTCTAAAGCACTAATTTTTATTTTAAATGCATGAAAGTTCTGTTTAATTGCCCATAAACAACCCTCAAAAGCAGCCTCCTCAGTTTTATAATTCAAGATACTTTTCAAACAAAAACTAGTATCTCTGAAAAATACTAAATGTGCAAAAGATGAACAACAAAAAACCTAAATAAAATCACAACTCTCTGAAATATTTTCACTACTTTTTTCCCCAAAAGAATTAAATCCATATTTTTTTACATGTTGTGACTGCAATATTTTCATTTTACATAATCCATTTGTTATTATTTTCCTCTTTAACCTTCCATCATTCTTCTTCATAACTACTATTATAAACTTCATATTTAAATACAAGGGTTGATTTGATATTTGAAAGTATTTAAAGTTAATGTTCCTAGTATCAGTAATAGTACAATAATTGTGCTGGTAAAACTAGTAGTAATAGAGTAGTTATTATTATGACTGAAATAGTTATTGCAGTTACAGCCTCCAGATGTGAAAAGAACAACAAGTCAGATGATCAAATGTGAGATAATTTCTAGGAAGTCAAATACATTGGAGCTACAAGTATTGGAAACAAAAGCTAAAAGATCATGATACATGCAGCATAGAAAAAAAATAATGTAGTATTACCATTACCTGAAATAAACTGCCTCATTATCTACAAAGTCTTTGCATAAAAGTACAAGATCAAGGATGTGAGTTAGAAATTATTGGATTTAAAAAGACATCTTTAACAAAAGCTCAAATAATCAGCAGAGTAAATTCAGAAAAGTTAACCTAGATCACTGATTTACAGAATGTGTTAATTTTCTATTTAAGTATTATAGTTTTGTTGCAGTAGTAGTGAAATACTTGAAAAGATATGCAAATTCATGTTCTATAAAAACACTACTGAATTATCATTTATTTTCAAAATAAATTCTTCTTATCTTTATATAAATCACAGCACAGTTTTATCCTGGTAGTAATCAATAGCAGTTGTAATGACACACTCCTATGTGAAATTCACAAAACTTACTGTAAGCAAGGGAAGGCAAAGCCATAATATTTTGAAATTCTGAATACCTGTGTTTGTGAACAAAAATTCTGAAATACATGTGTCCTTCCTTCCTCCCCCCAAAAAGAAATCCAGACAAGGGCAAAAGGAAGCACACAGCCTTTTATAATTCCTCTTCTACTGACAATTAAGTTAATGTTTGTAGCAGCATATAAGATCATTACAGAGTATCATCAACAGTTTCTCAATGGAATTTCTGGTTTTCATAGACTTTTTTTCAGAGATTTTTATTCAGTTCAAGCAGTCTTGACAAAGTGGTCCTGAAGTTCTTTTTCAGTTCTATTAATTTCCTAATTATATTTGATTTCTTATGTTATCTATATTTATCCCTTACCTAGGGATAAACTATAGCAATTGGTCTATCACCTAATAACCCAGAGAAGAAGGAGAATGGGGAAAAAAAAAAAAAAAAAAAAGAAGAAACCCCACAGGCTTATATGAAAACAGATGTAATGAAAAAAACAAACTAATACCAGCATAGTGTACACAAATTTATACTTACCCCTTGATGATCACAATAAACAGAAAAACAGCCCCTCAATAAAGAAGGTGCATTATTAGGAGTAAACCTAAGCAAGCCACCCCCTAAACTTTTCTAAACTTTCCTCTTTATAATAATCCTGATGTTTATGGTATGGGACACACCTGTGTGCCACCTTGGGTCAGCTGCCTTGCCTGACTCA
This sequence comes from Melanerpes formicivorus, assembly GCF_026170545.1. Taxonomy (NCBI): domain Eukaryota; kingdom Metazoa; phylum Chordata; class Aves; order Piciformes; family Picidae; genus Melanerpes; species Melanerpes formicivorus. Next base: position 11,649,101 of record NW_027142353.1, on the reverse strand, counting down.
AATCTGCTAATGATCTGCATAACATGGCTGGTCTATGATACCATTCCAGTGAAACTAGGACATATGTTTAACAGTCCTTTGGAATATTTGTGATGTATTCTGGGCATTGGCGGATAAGATGATGCAATTTTATTGGTTATATTTTCGTGTTGATGCCTTATTACTACTTTTGGGTTTGTTATTATGATAGATCCAATCTCAAGTGAAACTGATATTTTAAAAGAAAACATCTGTCCTGCTCAAAAAAACACACTTTTTTTTTCAGTTACAAATGATTTGCAGGAAACAACTATCTTGTACTGCACACATGCTCAGCCAAATTATTTTTACTGCCAAATCCAGGAAAGAATATGCAGGAAAAAGTGTGACCTACACAAAGGTGGAAATATCTTCCCTTATTATTATGCAAAGATTTCTTCTCATTTTCTATCATAAAAATAATTTGTTTCTAGTTGATTTGGTGAACATTATGCATATGTGTGTGTGTATATATATATATATACACACAGACTTATGTTGACACACATAATTTCATTAATGTATGAAGAAAACATTTTATTTTGAATTTGTGCAGATGATGGGTTTTCTCACCTTTTCCAGTAATACTTTTTCCACATCTTTTTCTCTTCCTATCAGGCTTGGAACGGTTCAGATATAATGAGGTCAGGGTCATATTGTACCTGATAAATGAGTCTGAAACTACTGACTATTTCTGTCATAAAGAAATTCTGTAGCTGGAATGCTATCAAAGACAAAATGGTTCTGAAGAATCTTCACTGAAAGTCCTGTAGATTGCTGAGAATATGTTTGAAGGTTTAGGTCTTTTTCCACTATAATAAATGCAGATAGAGAACTGGGAAGTTATAGTTCCAAATATGCCTACAGTCCTTCTTTCCAGAAATTTACTTTTCCAACATGACTTTTACAGTCTTTCACAAAGGTAATTTATTTGCTTTCAGTTCCAACTCATCATCATCAGTTTCTGTATTGTTTCAATTGCTAAGGTGAGAAAAAACAACCATGGCTGAGCAAAGTACCTAAGCTTCTGTGATATTATCATTTTGCTGATAAGAACAATCAGATCAAACAATCAAAGAATACTCATCAAACCTGGGAAAAAAAAATTATCAGAGAATGGCTATATCTTACAAGAGGATTTTTTTTTTTTTTAAAGAGAGGATTCCTTTTCACCAACTACCGTACATCCAGATTGCAAGCAACCATACTTCAAGGGTGGTTTACTAGATCAAATACTAGTAGTAGATTACATGAGAAATCACAAGCAGCAAAGGTAGATTACCATTTAATAATAAAAAAAAAATTGTATTTATATAGCAGTAGAGTGATCAGTTTCAATTCTTCATATCCAGTTCTCAAGCAAGGCACTTACAAAAATATTCATTTTTGTTGCACTCACAGATACAACCTGAAGGTAACTCTGCTGATGCTATCAATTACAGGAAGCTTATGCAGATTGTTATGCTATTGTGCATGTGACTGAGTTAGGTACTCCTTATACAACGGAAAGCTTATAACAGAGGTTCCTAATTTTCAAGACATGTAGCTTAGTCTAACAGAAAATTTCTATTTATCCTCAGGATATAAATTTCTGATAGCATAATTAATGGCACCATTAATACAACTAAGCCTTTCATACTTTGTTATGTGGTCATTACTTTTATTATGCCCTAAAACTAGATCCTTTCAAGGAATGTACTCTTTTAGTGATCATTAATTAGCCATCTGTGTTTATAGCCCTAGAACTTTTTCTATCATCCTGCATTTTCAGGGCTCCCCATTGAACCATTCACTCTAAGTAAATTCTTGTTCTAAGGTCATTGTTAGTTCAGCAATGGTTTCTTAGAAGAGTATAATTGAATAGTTATATGTTACTTTCTCAATTACGTGTTATTAAAGCTAATAACTACAACAATGATTAACATTATTGATTCTCTTCCAGTTCTGAGTTTATATTAGAGAATATTAGGCAGGGAAAATAATATTTCCTTGGTGGTGGGAAAGGTATAATTGTAAACTTGACAAATGCCACACTTCTTAAGTCATCATGGTAACCAAAGAAGTTTAAAACAAAGTCCTGTTAACAAGTAAAAATTATTTAACAGCTCAACCACAAAAATTGTAATAGATTAGAAATACCAGAGAAGTAGAAGTTCCCAAAGGGATAGTATACATGTAGAAAAGAAGCTATTTCCTGTACTTTACACTTTTTAACATCTAGTGATTTTTTCCTTCTAACATTTTGTGAAATTTACAATGAAATTGACACCATTGAGGCTAAACGGAACTGGACTTTGAGGTATTTCAGTCACAAATGTATGGCTTTTTCAAAAAAAATTACATAACCCGCCCTGTCCTAGAGGGAACACTCTTTTCTTGTGCAAAATTATTTAGTACTTAATGAGCAATGGCTGCAATAGAGAGGGACAGCCTCTTCTCCCTCTCCACCAGAGGAGTTAGAAATATTTGCTTTGCAATTTCATGAGAGTAACAGGCAAAATAGGAAATGTGGATGTGTGAAGGGCCACAAGGATGATCAGAGGGCTGGAGCACCTCTCCTATGAAGGCAAACTGAAGGAGTTGGGGCTGTTCAGTCTGCAGAAGAGAAGGCTCCAAGTTGACCTCATTGTGGCCTTCCAGTATCTGAAGGGGGCCTACAGGAAGGCTGGGGAAGGACTTCTCAGGATATCAGGTAGTGATAGGACTAGGGGGAATGGAATGAAGCTGGAGGTGGGGAGATTCAGGCTAGATGTGAGGAGGAGGTTCTTCACCATGAGAGTGGTGAAACCCTGGAATGTGTTGTCCAGGGAGGGTCCCTGGAGGTGTTTAAGAGCAGGCTGGCTGAGGCTCTGGCCAGCCTGATCTAGTGTGGGGTGTCCCTGCCCATGGCAGGGGGGTTGGAACTAGATGATCCTTGTGGTCCCTTCCAACCCTGAATGAAACTATGAAACTATGAAACTATAAGAATTGGAAAGGAAAAAAACAATAATAGAAAAAAGTATGCTTTCTGTTATGGAAGGAAAATACAGAATTCATAACTCCAGAAATTCAGAAAGCTAACTATTGGCTGATGCAATGGAAACAGTGCAAATGTTATGGTTGAAATCTTCAATACTGTTTGTATTCTTTGTTCCATATCTCCTTACCGCAAAATGCATGCAAATGTCTTGGGGTGATGATTATATTCCAGATATTTCTTTTCTCTGACGAGTGTCTTTACCTCTGACTTTCAAAGTTTTTCTTTCTTATATCTGACTTGTGTGCATAAAATTCTAGTTTATTCTTGGTTCCTTGGAGGTTTAAAATGTGAGTTTTAGTATAAGTTATGTATGATAACAGCACCCTCACTAGATCCTACCACATTTTATTCTTACACATTAGAAAATTTCTTGTAAAAGTGGGTAATGCACTGACTTAAATAATAAGACAAAAATTGAATTCAGAAAACCACCAGCCAGATCTCAAAGTAGAGAAAATAGGTGCAGTACAGCTACATTGCATTCTATATGTTTTGAAATTAGAGTAACTCTTTTTAGAAAAATATACCAAGTCTTTAAAAAACAGCCAACTCTGCAGTCTGGGAAACTGTCACACCAAAATAATGTGCTTCTGACTAAGTTAGCTTCTTGAGATTAATTTTGTGGTTTATACTTACACATACCCAAAGTGTACAGTCCGGTTTCAGATAAACATTTTCAAAATTGCTCTTACTGGAATATTGATGGGATTTCACCATAGTAAAAAGCTCGATGTCATGTCTGTAAAAATACAGTGTGTGTTAGTACCAGAACTTTTCAAAGCCGTTTTACCGCAAGGTAGGAAGGAGAAAAGACAGAGAAGAAGTCCTGCCAGTTAACTTGGTTCAGCATGGACTTCTCTCTTCTCAGTGTCACAAGCCCTGCCAGAAAACCTACTTCAGTGTGGGCTCTTAATGGGGTTACAGTGTCCTTCAGGTGCATCCACTGCTTGGTTGTGGGGTTCTTTCCACAGTTTGTAGGTGGTTATCTCATCCACCATTAACCTCCACATACTGCAAGAAGTCAACCATGGGTCTTCACAATGGGCTACAGGGGAACCTTGTCATGCAAACCCAACACAATTCTTTATAGCTCATTGTTTACATTGCAACTATGCAAAAATTGTATCATTTTACTGCATCTGTGGCAATGTTTGTTTTTCTGTTTATCTAACTGTATCAGTAATGTGCATAATTTGGTGAACACTGTAGATTATTTTTTTAACACTACCCATCCAGCATACCATGTACTGAACTGCCACAAATCAATAAAATGAAGTGTAGCTGTGTATGGAATTATTCAAATATCAGCATTTTGAGTTTCTTGTGTAGGTCATATGCATCACAATTCTAACAAGAAGCTACTCTTTGAGCAAAATTAAGGAAGGTAAAACTGGTTTCAGTAATTCTTCATTGAAGATACTAAATTTGAGGGGTTTTGTTTATTTCTTTTCCCTCTCATGCAAGTAGGTGCACCTTTCATGAATTCACATATACTGGACATTTCACAACAGCATTATTAAATGGAATGTGTCACACTTACTTCATGATGTCTAAAGAATTATTAACAATTACAGAAAATATTTATGTAGTTTTGTCAACAGAAGTGTTCTTAATAAAACTGAAAGTATAGTCTTCTTGTGGAACAGTCTTTTTTGTTGTGCTTAGTTTCTTCTGACACTTTGGACATCAGACTGAGGTTTGGGCATCACCCATTGTGCTCAGTAAATATTTTAATCTAAATATTGCATTGTCATTGAACTTACTCAAGTTAATGTAAATATGAATAAAAATGAAGTCCAGTTTCTAGCTTACTTTTAAGAGAGACCTCTACTTTAAAAAACAAACAATTCAGCCTCCTCCAGCGTGCTTCTCTCTATAGAGAAATATGCTATATTTAAAATACATTCAGTGGATTTGAAAGCCATGCTAAAATCTCTGTTTAAAGTAGAATTCATACATGTCCTGACCATGGTACAACAATTTTACTCTTCATCCATCTCTATATGAAAAGAGGCGTTTGCTCTTTTGTTCAGCTAACGGAAAGCAGACTCAGGTAGTGGAAGAACAAGTCACCAGCCTGCACTGTTTGTTAGCAATTTCCAACACAGCAACACAAGATTCAGGACACAAGAAATACATACCTTTCCTGCTACCTTTATGGCAATTCTGACTACATTTGATGCATATATTATATAAAAACTACATTTCATCATTGTGGAGTTATCTTCCCTCCCCTGTCTAAGAAACAACTTAGATGTTCTGCCTGAACTCATTTCAGGCAGTACAGTTTTGATCAACAAGCCATCAGTGCAACACAATAGACTACCAAAGAAATCATTACTTTTTTTTTTCAGCATATTGTAAAATATGCCATTTTTACTATCTGCTTGTTATAGTTTAACAAATTGAGTTAGCACTGCCAGCTCTGCAAAGTGGAGACAGAAATCACATTGCAGGAGGTAACTTGTTTATGCTTAGATGCCATCAGCTGTTTAGAATAGGCAGATGAATTTACCCTTCTTCAGCAAAAAAAAAGTCTTCACATAAGGAAAACTGTTTTCCTATCTATCTGCTTTGCTTTGTACAAACAGTTCTTAGAAGGAGCACAGCTGCCAAATAGCACTGTAATCAAGAAGACGAAGTACCAACACAAAGAGTTCAGTAAAACCCCAGGGATGAGGAAAAACAATTTGTTAATCTCTGTAAAATGTAAATTAAGTTCAGCCATAGAATATATTGGATCCCAATTCATATGTACATAACAAAAAAACCAAACCACAAAACAAACAAACAAAACACAATAAACTAGACAAACAAACAAAAAAAACCCCTCACAAACACATGCATATGCACAAACACAGCAAAGAAAAAAGCAAGATGGTGGAATAGCTTTGATATATTTGGGCATCACAACATATTTCCACAATACAAAAGGTTATATGATTACATTCTGAAGTCCCAGTAACAATTGAAAAAACAGTTGGAAACATTGTTTAGCACCTACTGTTAGCATTTTAGCCAACATTATATGATTTAAAGAAATCTCTAAAAATTAATCAGAGTGTATTTTACTAACCTAATGAATGCTAAAATACTGGTGATTCAGCAGTCTGAAAATAGAAGAAAATACTTAGACTTTTTTTCAGCTCATTTTGTGGAGTGTGTTCTTTTATATGTGGGACTCATACGCAGTAGAGAATTAATTTGCTCTTCCTTTTTAATGCAAAAAAAACCAAACAATTGTACTCATGTCCAGACTGCTTTAATTACCCTATATTATAGATTTTTTTTTTTTTAAGCAAAAGACAATAGTTCTCTACTAAGACAAATAATTTTATTACCTAGAAGACCTGGATCTTGCAATTCTGAAGGTGGTACATGCTACACTGTGAAATGATTCAGACTCCTTGCTGAGCTCTCAGCTGAGCAAGTAGTCTTGCTGAAGTTAATTGGTTTATTTAACTTACTAAATATTTGACAGCAGGAATAAAATTGCACAATATATCTCTGTTATTTCTGGCTCAGTAGTGTCTGCAACCCCTTGAACTGTTTGCATGACTTTGAATACCTTTCTTGAAAGCTGATCTTTAAACACACACTGTTTTTTTCTTCTTTCTTTTTTCCTTTTTGCTGAAGCACTGAACTCAGAGGGTGCAGCTTGAGATAAGTTCTGCAAAGGACTGTGGGAAATATGTGAGATGAGACAAAGGTACTGATACAGCAAGTGTTACAAAGTCTGCAGTAAAATACACTTCTTCAAACCAAAATCTGCATAGTTAGTTCCAAGCAAGAACACTCTACTGTTGATCTGCTGCTACTAAAAATAAATAATTGGAATAATCTAAATCCATGCAGTTGCAAAATATGAATTAAAGGTCAGAATCTGATATGGCATCTGCATAAGACATCCTTATTTAATGATAATCCTACCAAAGAAAATATATGCTTTCTTCCAAAACAAGATAGATTGAACATCCCTTGCTTCTTGAGCAGGTCCTCTAATCATGCAAATATTATATTAAAAGTTGAAAAATGGTACCTTGGGCGATAGATTTCAATGTCTGGACACTGTCATCAAGTGCTACCTGCCTGATATGGCCTAAGAACTGACAAATATGACCTTGGACCCCTGTGACCTTTCAGCATCTATGGGTAACCAGATCACAAAAATTGGGGAAACCTGGGAAGCTCTAGGAACCCACTGTTTAGTTACTAAGTTGCAAAGAAATACAAAACATGTTTTTGATTACAGGTAGAAAAGAAAAGTCAAGTGCAAACTTTGAAACACAAAGTTAGAATCATAGAATTGTTAGGGTTGGAAGGGACCTCAAGGATCATCTATTTCCAAACCCCCTGCCGTGGGCAGGGATGATTGCCACAAATGTTTAAAACAGAGACTATCAAGTATAAACAACCAGCATGATATAGTGATAACTATCCTGTCTATCAAGGGTCCTTATTTGATTAATGGAGAGGAGTAGGGTATCTAAGTTTCTATTTTTTGAAGTCTGCATTTGCATCCTGAGCTCCCCTGAAATAATCTTTCAAGATGATGAGGAAAGCAGGAGTACTGAGCACAAAAAAACATCTGAAGTTCACCTTTGTTCACCTGGCATTAAAAATTTGAGTTAGTTTCAGTAGGTAACTGCTGGGAAAGAAGAATAAAAGTCAGAGAATAATTTTTCTATATGAAGTACAGCCTTCTAGTTATACTTTGCGAATAGCTAAAATTTTCATGTAGGAAATAGTTCCCAGAATATTGTCACTGAAAAAATTTAATTCTGACACTCTTACACAGAAATATGTATGCATTTTTCTGAAAATAGATTTGTGTTAAAGTTGCAGTAAAGCTAAAATAATTTATGTTTTTCTGAGACTTTGCAGGTTTGGAAAAATTAAAATAATGAGTAATGTGCTTGATTAATTTCTTCTCTTTGTCCTGAAAGGCTTACATTGTATTTCCTAATGGGAAAAAAAAAAAAAAAAAAAAAAAAAAAAGCAAAGCAGAATGCAAGAATGAGTGAAAAGGGGTTTGTGTATAAAGAAAGATTTTTAAGTAAGTGGTTTTGGGCTTGCCTTTTAAAAATTTTCTTCCCTGAGAACTGCACCTTGTTTCATTTCCACAGGAAGCAAAGGAAGTAGAGGAAAATAAATCTTATGATGAGTGACGGAAAGAGCTGGGACTGTTTAGTTTGGGAAAGAGGAAGCTGAGGGGAGACCTCATTGCCCTCTACAATTACTCAAAAGGACGTTGTGGAGACACTGGTCTGGTCTCTTCTCACAGGTAATTAGTGACAGAACAAGAGGGAATGGCCCCAAGTTACTACTGGGTAGGTTTAGACTGGACATTAGGAAAATCTTTTTCACAGAAAGAGTGATCAGGCATTGGAATGAGCTGCCCAGGGAGATGGTTGAGTCAATGTTCCTGGATGTGTTTAAGGGTCATTTGGATGTGGTCCAGATGGGATCCATCCTAGGGTGCTGAGAGAGTTGGCAGATAAGCTCTCCAAGCAGCTCTCCATCATTTTTCAACAGTCCTGGCTCATTGGAGAGGTCCCAGATGACTGGAAGCTGGCCAACATGATGCCCATCCACAAGAAGGGCTGGAAAGAGGAACCAGGGAATTACAGACCTGTCAACCTGACCTCAGTGCCAGGCAAGATTATGGAACAGGTCATCTTGAGTGCAATCACACAGCACTTACAGGATGGCTAAGGGATCAGTTCCATCCTACATGGATTTAGGAAGAGCAGGTCCTGCCTGACCAACCTGATCTCGTTCTATGATCAGGTGACCCGCCTGGTGGATGTGAGAAAGGCTGTGGATGTAGTCTACCTGGACTTCAGCATGGCCTTTGACACCATCCCCCATAGCAAACTCCTGGCCAAGCTGTCAGCCCATGGCTTTGACAGCAGCACTCTGCACTGCATTAAAAACTGGCTGGACGGCCGAGCCTAGAGAGTGGTGGTGACTGGTGCCACATCCAGCTGGCAGCCAGTCACTAGTGGTGTTCCCCAGGGATCAGTGCTGGGCTCTGTGCTCCTTAACATCTTTATTGATGATCTGGATGAGGGCATTGAGTCCATCATCAGTAGATTTGCAGATGATACCAAGCTGGGGGCAGGTGTCTACCAGTTAGAGGGTAGAAGAGCTCTGCAGAAGGACCTTGACAGGCTGGACAGATGGGCAGAATCCAACAGCATGAGATTTAACACTTCTATGTGCTAGTTTCTACATATTGGCCAAAACTACCCCATGAAGTGCTACAGGCTGGGGTCAGAGTGGCTGGAGAGTAGCCAGGCAGAAAGGTGCCTGCGGGTAGTGGTTGATAGTAGGCTGAACATGAGCCTGCAGTATGCCCAGGCATCCAAGTGGGCTAATGGCACCCTGGCCTGGATCAGGAACAGTGTGGTCAGCAGGAGCAGGGAAGTAATTCTGCCCCTGTACTCAGAACTGGTTAGGCCATACTTTGAGTCCTGTGTCCAGTTCTGGGCCCCTCAGTTTAGGAAAGATGTTGAGTTGCTGGAACATGTCCAGAGAAGGGCAACAAAGCTGGGGAGGGGTTTGGAGCACAAGTCCCATGAGGAGAGGCTGAGGGAGCTGGTGTTGCTTAACCTGGAGAAGAGGAGGCTCAGGGCAGACGTTATTGTTCTCTACACCTCCCTGAAGGGAGACTGTAGACAGGTGGGGGTTGGTCTCTTCTCCCAGGCAACCAGCACCAGAACAAGAGGTCACAGTCTCAAGCTGTGCCAGGGGAGGTTTAGGCTGGATGTTACGAAGAAGTTCTTCATAGAAAGAGTGATTGGCCATTGGAATGTGCTGCCCAGGGAGGTGGTGGAGTCGCCGTCATTGAAGGTGTTCAGAAGGAGACTGGATGGGGTACTTGGTGCCATGGTTTAATTGATTAGATAGTGTTGGATGATAAGTTGGACTCAATTATCTCAAAGATCTCTTCCAACATGATTAATTCTATTCTATCCCATTCTAATATTTTATTAAGAGTATAATTTCTAGTATTGTGATTTCTGTGATTTATTGTTGACATTATCAGGTGACATCCTGAATATATGCTTTTCTTTTTACCATCTGATTACGTCTTTAATAAATCAATAAACTGCTTTGATCCTATTCTGAACAGTTGTTTCTTTGAACAATTACTTACTTTGTGCCAGCTTTTCCTTGACTTTGTACAATTTTGTGATATAATGCCTATTGCAAATGTTTTGTAACTGATAGATATTTAAATCCGGCAGTTTTTCTGTGTAGAATGAACTGCCTGTAGCCCTGGTGTGAAAGAGTATGGGTGAATATAAGACAAGGATGATATTTTTAAAAGGAGAAGCCATCAAACCATTTTGGTTCAATAGCCGATCAGGACCACTGCTTTGGGACCGCTACACTTGAACTGTGAGTTTCTGCTCTTTTTTTTTTGTCTTCCTTTTGGGGTTTCACGGGTTGGGAGGACTCCTGGTAGAGGGGAGCTGGAAGGATCGTGCTCTTGTGAGCCTGCACAGCAACGGGAGCCTGACATCAGCTGCAGCAGTTTTAAATCCCACCTGGGCTGTGCATGCGGCGCCATTTTGGTTCGAGAGCCTATCATCTGATTGCAAGACAGAAAAATAAATTTTTTTGGTTGTTTTTTATTTTGTTTTCACTCAAATGTTCCACCATGGTTGTCACTCGGATGAAAGGTAGAAAAACAGCATCTACCCAGACAGAGTTGTTTCACCAGCATGCTGGAGTCCAGGCTGCCACGTGCAGAGAGTGCTTCAGCCTGGCACTTAGAATAGAAGGGGAGGGAGAGGACACCTGTGTCAGGTGTGACCAGGTGAATTTTCTCCTCAGCCTGGTGGCAGAGCTGACGGACGAAGTGACTGAGCTGAAGGAGGAGGTATCTAGGCTAAGGACAATAAGGGAAAGTGAAAGGGAGTTAGATTTATGGGAGAAGGCTCTGCAGATCTATCCTGCTGGGTGAAAGGTCCCTGGAAACGCAGAGGGATGGATACAGGTCCCTGCTAGGGGTGGCAAGAGAAATCCACTCCAGCCCTCTCCTCCTCCTCCGCTGCCATTGCATAATAAGTATGAGGCCCTGCAGGCTAAGGGCAGTGGGGACGAGAGGGCTGAGGCTGAGGAGCAGCCATCCAGAGGGGAGCCTAAGGCCAAGTGGTCCCCACCAGCTGTAACGACCAGCTCCAGGAAGGAGCCTAAGCCCAAGCAGTCCCCACCAGCTATAACGACCAGCTCCATAAAGAAAAGGAGAAGGGTTATAGTTGTTGGGGACTCTCTCCTGGGGGGTACTGAGGGACCCATATGTTGTCCCGACCCATCCCACAGGGAGGTCTGCTCCCTACCTGGGGTGCGGGTAAGGGACATCGCAAGGAGACTCCCTAAATTAATCCAGCCCACTGACTATTACCCTCTGCTGGTAATACAGGCTGGGAGTGATGAGATTGACAAGAAGGGCACCAGGGCGATTAAGAAGGAGTTCAGAGCCCTTGGACAATTGATTGATGGGGCAGGAGCTCAAGTGGTGTTCTGCTCAGTTCCCTCAGTGGCAGGGGTGTACACTGAGAGGAATGGGAGAACCCATACCATGAACGATTGGCTCAGGGGATGGTGCCAGCGACAGAACTTTGGTTTCTTCGATCATGGGACAACTTTTACTGCACCCGACCTGCTGGGTCCTGATGGGGTGCATTTATCTAGAAGGGGTAAGAGAGTCCTAGCACTAGAGTTGGCAGGGCTCATTTGGAGGGCTTTAAACTAGGTCTGAAGGGGGTGGGTGAGGAAATCAGTCCCTCTGCAGAGGAAAGAGTAGGGCACAAGGTAGGGTCAATTGATAAGGTGGGAGCCCAGCTGCAGTGCATGTACACCAATGCACGTAGCCTGGACAATAAGCAAGAGGAGCTGGAGGTCCTGATCCATCAGGGCGACTATGATATAGTTGCCATCTCAGAAACTTGGTGAGACAACACCCACGATTGGAGTGCTACACTGGGGGGTTACAGGCTCTTTAGGACAGACAGGCGAGGGAGAAGAGGAGGAGGGGTGGCTCTGTATATTAGGGAGTCACTTTCTGCCACAGAACTTGAGGTGGAAGATGGGGGAATTGAGAGCCTGTGGGTTAAAATCAGAGGGCAGCCTAACAAATCTGACATCCTGGTTGGAATCTGTTATAGACCACCCAACCAGGATGAGGAGGCTGATGAATTGTTCTATAAGCAGCTGGAGGCTGTCTCAAGATCATCAGATCTTGTCCCTGTGGGTGACTTCAACCTCCCAGATATCTGCTGGGGACCTAATTCAGCAGAGAGGAGGCAGTCCAGAAGATTCCTGGAGTGAATGGAGGACAGCTTCCTGACACAGCTGTTAAGCGAGCCTACCAGGGGACAGGCTCTGTTTGACCTGCTGTTCTCCAATAGGGAAGTGCTGGTGGGAGACGTGATCGTGGGAGGCTGCCTAGGGTGCAGTGACCACGAGATAGTGAAGTTTTCAATATGCAGGGAGATAGGGAGGAGCACCAACAGAACCTTCACCTTGGACTTCCGGAAGGCAAACTTCAGCCTGTCTAAGAAACTTATTTGTAAAGTTCCCTGGGTATCAGCCCTCAAGAACCGAGGAGTCCAGGAGGGTTGGACCTACTTCAAACAGGAGCTCTTGAAGGCACAGGAAGTGGCAGCTCCCACGTGCCAAAAGGCGAGCTGGCGGGGGAGGAGACCAGCCTGGATGAGCAAGCATCTCCTGGAGGATTTAAGGGGAAAAAGGAGGCTGTATCACCTTTGGAAGGAGGGGAAGGCTTCTCGAGGTATGTTTAAGGAAGTTGTTAGATTATGTAGGAATAAAATTAGGGAGGCAAAGGCCCAGTTGGAACTGAAGCTGGCCACCTCGGTCAAAGACAATAAAAAACGTTTTTACAAGCATATTAACAATAAGAAGAAGGGCAAGAAGAACCTCCACTCTTTATTGGACCTGGAGGGGAACACAGTGACTGAAGACGAGGAAAAGGCTGAGGTCCTGAACGCCTTCTTTGCCTCAATTTTTAACAGCAAGGCAGGAGTTCAGGACGAGTGGCCTCCTGAGCTGGGCGATGGGGTTGGGGAGCAGTGTAGTGCCCCGGTAATCCATGAGGAATTAGTTCGGGACCTGCTGAGCCACTTGGACACTCACAAGTCCATGGGACTGGATGGGATCCATCCTAGAGTGCTGAGAGACCTGGCAGATGAGCTGGCCAACCCCCTCTCTATCATGTTCCTCCAGTCCTGGAGAGGTCCCAAGTGACTGGAAACTGGCCAATGTGGTCCCCATCCACAAGAAGGGTTGGATGGAGGAACCTGGAAACTACATGCCAGTCAGCCTGACCTCAGTGCCAGGGAAAGTGATGGAGCAGATCATCCTGGTGGCAATAACTGCGCACCTGAAGGACGGTCAAGGGCTCAGGTCCAGCCAACGTGGATTTAGGAAGGGCGGGTCCTGCCTCTCCAACCTGATCTCTTTCTATGATCAGGTGACCCATCTGGTGGACGTGGGAAGGCCTGTGGATGTGGTCTACCTGGACTTCAGCAAGGCCTTTGACACAGTCCCCCACAGCAAACTGCTGGCTAAGCTGTCAGCCCGTGGATTGGACCATTACACTGTGTGCTGGGTTAGGAACTGGCTGGAGGGCCAAGCCCAGAGAGTGGTGGTGAATGGTGCCACATCCAGCTGGTGGCCAGTCACCAGTGGTGTCCCCCAGGGATCAGTGCTGTGCCCTGTCCTCTTTAACATCTTCTTTGATGATCTGCATGAGGGGATTGAGTCAGTCATCAGCAAGTTTGCAGATGACACCAAGTTAGGAGCAGATGTTAGTCAGTTAGAGGGTGGAAAGGCTCTGCAGAGGGACCTCGACTGACTGGACAGATGGGCAGAATCCAATGGGATGTCATTTAACAAGTCCAAGTGCTGGGTGCTGCACTTTGGCTACAGCAATCCCATGCAGAGCTAGAGGCTGGGGTCAGAGTGGCTGGAGAGCTCCCAAACAGAGAGGGACCTGGGGGTGCTGATCAACAGCAGCCTGAACATGAGCTAGCAGCGTGCCCGGGTGGCCAAGAAGGCCAATGGCATCCTGGCCTGCATTAGGAATAGTGTGGCCAGCAGGAGCAGGGAAGTCGTTGTGCCCCTGTACTCTGCATTGGTTAGGCCGCACCTTGAGTACTGTGTCCAGTTCTGGGCCACTCAGTTTAAGAAGGACAGTGAGACACTTGAACGTGTCCAGAGAAGGGCAACAAGGCTGGTGAGAGGCCTTGAGCACAAGCCCTGTGAGGAGAGGCTGAGGGAGCTGGGATTGTTTAGCCTGGAGAAGAGGAGGCTCAGGGGTGACCTCATTGCCCTCTACAACTATCTGAAAGGCGGTTGTAGCTGGGAAGGGGTTGGTCTCTTCTCCCAGGCAACCAGCATCAGAACAAGGGAACACAGTCTCAAGCTGCGCCAGGGGAGGTTTAGACTCAAGGTGAGGAGAAAGTTCTTCACCGAGCGAGTTGTTTGTCATTGGAATGGGCTGCCCAGGGAGGTCGTGGAGTTACCGTCCTTGGAGGCATTCAAGAGGAGATTGGACATGGCACTTGGTGCCATGGTCTAGTCATGGGGTCTGTGTTGATAGGTTGGACTCGATGATCCTCGAGGCCTCTTCCAACCTTAGTTATACTGTGATACTGTGATATTTGAAGGTTTCTATCTATATCTCTTCAATGTATTTGTCTTGAAATATGCAATTTCATCACTGTAAATAAATTTATAACATTTCCTTGTTAGATTATTTACGCTTTACTTATGGTAAATTAATAAAAAGTCTTATATTGGTATATACAGTATACTCCTTTTGCCTGCAATAAACTTTAAGTATAGTCTCACTGTATCAAAGTATCACAGTATATTAGAAGTTGGAAGGGACCTCAAGAGATCATTGGATCCAACTGCCCTGCCATAGCAGGATCACTTAGGCAAGTCCACACAGGAAAGCATCCAGGTGGGTTTTGAAAGTGTCCATAGAAGGGGACTCCACAACCTCCCTGGGCAGCCTGTTCCAGTACTCTGTTGCCCTCACTGTAAAGAAGTTTCTCCTTATGTTGAGGTGAAATCTTCTGTGTTCAAGTTTGAACCCATTGTTTCTTGACTTATTACTGTGTGCAACCAAAAAGACCTTGGCTCCCTCCACTTGCCACCCATCCCTCTGATATTTATACACATTGATATGATCCCCTCTCAGTTTTCTCTTCTCTTTCTCAGCCCCAGGGATCTCAGTCTCTCTTCACAGGGGAGATGCTCAAGTCCCCTAATCATCCTCATGGCTCTACATTGGATTCTCTCCAGCAGATCCCTGTCTCTCTTGAACTGGGGAGCCCAAAACTGGACACAGTATTCCAGGTGTGGTCACACCAGGGCAGAGTAGAGAGGTAGAAGAACTTCCCTAGACCTGCTGGACACACTTTTCTTGATGCACTCAGGGATACCATTGTCTCTCTTGGCCACAAGGGCACATTGTTGTTCCATGGAGAACTTGCTGTGCACCAGCACTCCGAGGTCTTTCAGAACATTGAACACTGAACACTGAAGTCAAGATATATGGCATCCACTGCTTTTCCCTCATCTATCCATTTGGTCATAATTTCATAAAAGGCTATCAGATTAGTCAGACAGGATCGCCTCTTGATAAAGCCATGGTGGCTACTCCTGATAACCTTCTTGTCTTGCATGTGCTTAGAGATGACTTCTAGGATGAGCTGCTCCATCCTCTTTCTGGGGACAGAGGTGGGGCTGACTGGTCTGTAGTGAACTGAGTCCTCCTTCTTGCCTTTTTTGAAAGACAAACTG
This sequence comes from Melanerpes formicivorus, assembly GCF_026170545.1. Classification (NCBI taxonomy): domain Eukaryota; kingdom Metazoa; phylum Chordata; class Aves; order Piciformes; family Picidae; genus Melanerpes; species Melanerpes formicivorus. Next base: position 11,633,218 of record NW_027142353.1, on the reverse strand, counting down.
GTGGGCATCCAGTCAATAAAATCTTTAAGTCTGGTGCAACAGCATAATACCATCTCTAAAGTTAGGCAGCAACAGAAAACAGATGAGACAGCAACTGTGATTCACAGCTTTCAAATGAAGGGTTTATTTCTCACCTAAGTTCAGTCTCAATTATCTGTAGTGCTTTTTTGTGGATTTTTTGGTTGTTGTTCTGGGTTTGCTTTTTTGGTTTTCTAAACCATTAATTTTGTTGCATTTGAAGTCTGTTTTAGCAAGTGCCAGTCAAGTACTACTTGTTTCTAACCCTTTACATATACTCTCTATTTACCCTTAGTTTATCTTTTGTCTGGAAACCTACGATGAAAACTGCAACCTTTTAAGCAAAATCCAGACTTGCCAGATTGAAATTTATCTCTTGATTTAGGTATTGTTGCTAATATAAATTACTGATTAATTAATGTGATAGCAACCTTTCAAAATGCAGGGCATTTGCAGAAATTAACATATTTATAAGCCATTAAGACTAAATAAAATGTTAGGGCTATCTTAGTGTCAACCTATACTTCTAAAAGGGACCACCACTGCTTTATGAAACTAGCAGTCCAGGTCCATGCAATGTAACTCTGTCATTCTGTGAACACTTTGATTGTGCCCACTTGTCAAGAATGTTTTTTGGACCAAACTAGGTCTAAAACTGTCTAGGAGTAGTTTAGAGGAACTCTAGCTAGCCAAAATCAAACATTCTAATAATTTACCAGTTAGGATTGCTGAATTTCCATATCTGGTAAGATTTCCTATTTATTTTCCTGATATATAGGTATGTCTCGATACGTTACATGATAAATGTAACCTCTCTGTGGGAGTACTTCCTTTACCTATAAGTGGGAACCTAACATGAAAAGCTCTTATTCAGGCAGGTGTTAGATTTTTTTTTTCCCCTTTTATTTAAATTTACATTTACCCCCAAGTTCTACAGATGTTTCTCTGGATCTTTGAAGAATGTGATGTTTCAATATATTGAAACATCGTCATAGGAGACTCCCTACTGAGAGGAACAGAGGGCCCAATATGCAGACCAGACCAATTTCATAGAGCGGTCAGCTGCCTCCCTGGTGCCCAAGTAAAAGACGTTGTAGATAGAATTCCCAAACTCGTGAGTCATTCAGACTACTACCCACTGCTGGTCTTTCAGGTGGGCAGTGACAATGTAACAATGAGAGGCTCACAATCTATTAAAAAAGACTTCAGAACCTTAGGGCAAATGCTAAAGGGATCAGGGGCTCAAGTCGTGTTCTCTGCCATCCCTCTAACGTCAGCAATGGATGAGGATACACTGAGGAAGGGCCGACAGATCAATTCATGGCTCAGGGGCTGGTGCCATCAACAGGGCTTTGGGTTCCACAATCATGGATTGGTTTTCAAGGCAACTGAGCTGAAAACAACTTATGGGACACACTTGTCCCAGAGGGGGATAAGAATCCTGGGGCATGAATTGGCAGGGCTCATTGATAGGGCTTTAAACTAGATTTGAAGGGGGAAGGGGTTAATAGTCTCCTGCTGGCTGGTGACAAACAGAGGGGAGCTCACCAGCAGTAGAGAGGAGGAGAGCTGGTAAGGGCTCTCAACTTGCTGCCCTGAGGCAAGCCACGAATGATCCACCAGGACATTCTGTGGAAACCGAGGGGATTTGGCACAAGAGAAGGATAGGGCCAGCCCAGCTGAAGTGCTTCTATGTGAATGCACGCAGCTTGGGCAACAAACAGGATGAGTTAAGGGCCACTGTGCTGCTGGGATGCCACAACATAGTGGCTGTTACTGAAACTTGGTGGGATGAATCCCATGACTGGAATGTAGGCATAGATGGGTATAAACTCTTTAGGAAGGATAGGCAGGGAAGGAGAGGAGGAGGTGTTGCCCTCTATGTCAATAACCAGTTGGAATCAGTGGAGCTCCACCTGGGGAGGGATGATGAGCTAGTTGAGAGCGTATGGGTTAAAATTAAAGGCAGGACAGGGGAAGGAGATATTACTGTGGGGGTCTCCTACAGGCCACCTGACCAGCAGATCCAAGCAGATGAGGCCCTCCATAGGCAAATAGAAACGGCTTCCAGGTCACAAGCCCTGGTCCTCATGGGTGATTTCAACCACCCAGACATCTGCTGGAGGGACAACACAGCAAGGCACCAGCAATCCAGGATGTTCCTGGACTGCATAGAAGACAACTTCCCCCTCCAAATGGTAGAGGAACCAACAAGAAATGGTGCTATGCTGGACCTTGTTCTCACCAACAGGGAAGGGCTGGTAAGCAATGTGAGGCTCAGAGACGGCCTTGGCTGCAGTGACCATGAAGCAGTTGAATTTAATATCCTCAGGGCAATCAGAAGGAAGTATTCCAGGCTTACGACCCTAGACTTTAGGCGTGCAGATTTTGATCGCTTCAGGGATCTGCTAGCCAAAGTGTCATGGGACAAAGCCCTGGAGGGAAGAGGGACCCTGGTCAGTATTCAAGGACCACCTCCTCTGTGTCCAGGAGCTCTGTATACCAACAAAGAGAAAAGCAGGTAAGAATGCTAGGAGGCCTGCCTGGATGGGCAAGGAGCTACTGGACACACTATTACTTAAAAGGAAACTCTACAGGAAGTGGAGAGAAAGACAGGTAAAACAGGGGGAATATAAGGAAGCTGCCTGAGCAGCAAGAGTCCTGGTTAGGAAAGCCAAAGCAGAGTTTGAATTGAATCTAGCCAGAGAGATTAAAGGGAACACTAAGAACTTCTACAGGTATATTAATAGCAAGAAGAAGACTAGGGAAGGCGTGGGCCCCCTCAGAAAGGAAAATGGTGACATGGTCACAAGTGATGAGGAAAAGGCTGAGGTACTTAATAACTTCTTTACCTCAGTCTCCACTGCAAGGGCCTCTAGCCACACTCCTGATGTTATGGAAGTCAAAGCCAGGGACGGGGAGGAAGAACTGCCCATTGTAAGTGCAGATCAGGTTCGTGATCATCTGAAGAACCTGAAAGTGTTCAAGTCCATGGGACCTGACGGGATACACCCACGGGTACTGAGAGAACTGGCAGATGAGGTTGCTAAACCCCTCTCTATTATATTTCAAAAGTCCTGGCAGTCTGGGGAAGTCCCCACAGACAGGAAAAGGGGAAACATTGCCCCCATCTTCAAAAAGGGTAAGAAGGAGGAACCAGGGAACTACAGGCCAGTCAGTCTCACCTCTGTGCCCAGAAAGATCATGGAGCAGATCCTCCTGGAGTCACTACTCGCTCAAAAGAATAGTGAAGAGGTGATTGGGAACAGTCAGCATGGCTTTGCCAAGGGCAAATCCTGCCTGACCAACCTGGTGGCCTTCTATGAGCAGGTGACAAAATTAATAGATGAGGGGCGAGCAACTGATGTTGTTTACCTGGACCTGATCAAAGCCTTCGACACTGTCCCGTACCACATCCTGATCTCCAAACTGGTGACACATGGGTTTGATGGGTGGACCACTAGATGGATAAGGAACTGGCTTGATGGCCGCACCCAAAGAGTGGCTGTCAATGGCTCCATGTCCCAGTGGAGGCCAGTGACAAGCAGAGTCCCTCAGGAATCAGTCCTGGGACCTGTCTTGTTCAACATCTTTGTGGGTGACATGGACAGTGGCATTGAGTGCACCCTCAGCAAGTTTGCTGATGACACCAAGCTGTGTGGTGCAGCAGACACGCTGGAGGGAAGGGAGGTCATCCAGAGAGACCTTGACAGGCTGGAGAGGTGGGCACAAGCCAACCTCATGAAGTTCAATAAGTGCAAGTTCAGGGTCCTGCATCTGGGTCGAGGCAATCCCAGGCACAAATCCAGGCTGGGCAGGGACTGGCTGGACAGCAGCCCTGAGGAGAGAGACTTGGGGGTGCTGGTGGACAAAAAGCTCAACATGAGCTCTCAATGTGCACTTGCAGCCCGCAAAGCCAATCAGATCCTGGGCTGCATCAGGAGAAGTGTGGCTAGCAGGTCGAGGGAGGTGATCCTCCCCCTCTACTCAGCCCTGGTGAGACCCCACCTGGAGTACTGTGTCCAGTTCTGGAGCCCCTATTACAAGAGGGATGTGGAGGTGCTGGAGCGTGTCCAGAGAAGGGCCACAAGGATGATCAGAGGGCTGGAGCACCTCTCCTATGAGGACAGACTGAAGGAGTTGGGGCTGTTCAGTCTGAAGAAGAGAAGGCTCTGAGGTGACCTCATTGTGGCCTTCCAGTGTCTGAAGGGGGCCTACAGGAAGGCTGGGGAAGGACTTCTCAGGATCTCAGGTAGTGACAGGACTAGGGGGAATGGAATGAAGCTGGAGGTGGGGAGATTCAGGCTAGATGTGAGGAGGAGGCTCTTCACCATGAGAGTGGTGAAACCCTGGAATGTGTTGTCCAGGGAGGTGGTCGAGGCCCCGTCCCTGGGGGTGTTTAAGAGCAGGCTCTGAGGCTCTGTCCAGCCTGATCTAGTGTGGGGTGTCCCTGCCCATGGCAGGGGGGTTGGAACTAGATGATCCGTGTGATCCCTTCCAACCCTGAATGAAAGTATGAAACTATGAAACTATAATCTTTGATCGATATTTTACTGCAAACTATGAGAATTTGGTAGCTAAATATAAATAAACATTAATATTATGTTATTAACATTTTAAAATCATCGTACACTAAGGCTGTATACCACAAGACCTTGGCCAATTCAGAATGACATTTCTTGAGGCTTCAACTGAAAGCCTGACAAATTATTACAAACTAATATGTGAATTTATAGAACTTCACTTATCTACCTCATAATTCTGTATAATGCTCTACACAGTTCAGTGTATATCTGTGTCATTTGAACCATACCTAGGAATTGAAACAAAAATTGAATGTATTTTCAAGAATTGACAGATAATGAGAAATTCTCTTCAAATTAATTTAATAGACTCTGAAGGTCTTCCATTAAAAAGAAGGGAAGAAAATGCTAGTTGAGCACTAGAAGATTTAGAAATTCATGTGTGCCTAGAAAAAGCAACCCAAGAAACACACAAAACTTCATTATTCATCAGAGAAATTACATAGGAGTAGCATAGAGAGATCACTTTCATTTTCTTTCCCTTCTGTCCAAACTGTTGACTTACCTACTTTTAATAAGATGACCAGCTTCATTTATATAAGGGGTAGATATAGTGCACTGTGTTTACATATCTCAGAAACTAATCTGCATATTGCTTTAGTCAAATATCACAAGAAGTAATGGACAATTGTTGGGGTTTTGGGGTTTTTTTTTTGCTTGACTATCAATTTGAGAGTATATCTGAGAGAGACAATATCTGGGAATTAGACCTCACTGAACAAGTAAAATTGCATGCTAGGCTTTATTTTTTAACTTCCATAGGTTTATAATAGAATTTGATATACTTTTCCAAAAGTACATATTCAGTATTAAATTAAGCCACCTTAGAAGAGCATTTGAAACATACATCAGAATGTATTCTCAAAAAATACCTGTTGATCTCCCTAGTAATACCATCAATATGATCTGTCTTTGTATTCTTCACTCTTTTGTTATATACACTGCAGAGTCAAAGGTAATGATTGTCAGTGTTTATCACTGGAACAATAAACAAGCAATTTCCAAACCTCTGGCAACCTCTGCTTACAATGTAATTTTTCTTGGAGCAATGACATATATTTTAAAAATAACATTACAGGAACAGCTAATTAAAGTTTGATGAGTTTAGTGCCAGTGTTTAATACTATGCAAAAGTAATTATACATTAAATAGAAATAAAACATAAATTCCATAAACATTTTTTTTAAAAAATCAGAACACTGCTAAAATAATATTTTTACTTATGCAAATACCACTAATGATGCTCCTCTAAAATCATTAGTTCCTCTCAAGGCAAATGTTAAATTATTTTCCAATTTCTACTGTGAGTCTGTGCTGAACAGGTAGTGCTGTTGCCAGGCACAGGACAAGATTAGCAGGATAGGGAGCAAAGAGAACCATATTTGTATCTTTGAGGCAGTACTATAAGATATAAACAAGGAAAATAGGAAGAGAAAGAAGGCTGATCATCAGCCTAATTCTGTTTCAGCTTGCTTCATTAATGAGTTCTTAAACCTGATCACTTCACGTCTGAGAAGTAATCATCAAGGACTGTAGCCATCAGTACTAATGATACAATATGAGCTCCATGGCATTATGCACTCACAGCTAACTTAAGAAAACATTGAAGAGTCATGTATATAGTACAATGATGACTACCACAGTGTATAAATTGATCCTTACCACAACATATGTTGCTAATGAATGAGGGCAGTGAGATTTGGTTTCAAATTTTGAAATAAACTCATTTTTATAATCTTGTAAACTCTCCCATCACAACAACCTTTGAATAACTTACAAAAGTAGAAATGTTTAGGTTCCAACAGTTTTTATAATGTTACATACTCTGAATTTAAAAATACAAAATGCAATTAATTAGTGCAAAATGTATTTACACACATTTACCATTCAGAAAAACACAAAAACCCTACACTCCCCAGACAGACCAGAAGGCTTCTTGCGGACTCCTCCCCCCTCCTTTCCCTGGTAACTTCAGAGACACAATGCAAGTCAGTTCAGCCAGCAGAAGGTCAGGAAAGAGAAATGCAAAGAAGAATCATCACTCTCTACACAAAGATATCTCATTATATTAATAAGAAGCAGTTTCCACATAACTATGCAGTAATTTAGATAATCTATTCACACTTAAGAATAATGGAGAGGATGGAAATGCTGTTATCCTCTGTATAGGCCACCAGGTCTTCAGTTTGTTTGTGCAGATTCATTCTTTTTTTTTTCTTTTTTTTTTTTCTTTTTTTTTTTCCCTCATTTTTTCTGCAATGGTAAATTAGTTCAAAATATCATAAGGTTTTTTGAATGCCTTTTTTTTTTTTGAGGTACTATAAAAATGTCCTTGCCATGAACTTCTAAACAATTAAATAAGATAACATTAACATTAATAAAATAATTTGTTAATACAGAAAAATAAGGTAATTTTCTGGGTGTTTCAGACTAGACAATGGAAAGAAAATGGACTTCATATTGTCTAAGTCACAAGTAGAAAAACTCCATTGATCTAAATGGAACATTCTTAAGAAATTTCCCCAACTGGATGGGCATTACGTTGGCCATCTTCCAGTCATCTGGGACTTCTCTGGTGAGCCAGGACTGCTGAAAAATGATGGAGAGTGGCTTGGCCAACTTATCTGCCAGCTCTCTCAGCACCCTAGGATGGATCCCATCCGGTCCCATGGACTTGTGGGTATCCAAGTGTCTAAGAGGTCTCTAACTACTTCCTTCTGGATCACAGGGGAACTATAAAAGCAAAACAAACAGCAATGCTGCCCAGATGGCAAGAAAGAACTACATCAGGTAGAAATAATCAGGCAAATTAGCATAAGTTACTCACAAAACACTGAGCTGTTAACTACCAAAACCTTTGCTGAATGAAGCGATGTTTTGAGTTCATAGTTATAATCCAAAGGGCAGGAATAATCCAAAGGATAGTATCCAAAATCAGAGGAAGTGAGAGAGAGGGTGACACACTGCTGTGGTGAAGACCTAAACACTACACTGCTAGGACAAAAGAAGCTAATTGCCCTGAAGAGAGGAGAAAGTAGTTGCTTCTCACCACCTTCAATCCCATTAATGGAAAGGAGGGGAGAAGATAAGAGAAAAAGAGAGAAGAAGAACATTTGGAAGTCATTGTGCCCCTGTACTCTGCATTGGTTGGGCTGCACCTTGAGTACTGTGTCCAGTTCTGGGCCACTCAGTTTAAGAAGGACAGTGAGACACTTGAACGTGTCCAGAGAAGGGCAACAAGGCTGGTGAGAGGCCTTGAACACAGGCCCTATGAGGAGAGGCTGAGGGAGCTGGGATTGTTTAGCCTGGAGAAGAGGAGGCTCAGGGGTGACCTCATTGCCCTCTACAACTATCTGAAAGGTGGTTGTAGCCAGGAAGGGGTTGGTCTCTTCTCCCAGGCAACCAGCACCAGAACAAGGGAACACAGTCTTAAGCTGCACCAGGGGAGGTTTAGACTCGAGGTGAGGAGGAAGTTCTTCACTGAGCGAGTCATTCGTATTTGTAAGGGGCTGCCTAGGGAGGTGGTTGAGTCACCGTACTTGGAGGCATTCAAAAGGAGATTGGACATGGCACTTGGTGCCATGGTCTAGTCATGGGGTCTGTGTTGATAGGTTGGACTCGATGATCCTTGAGGTCCTTTCCAACCTAAGTTATACTGTAACATGTGGGATCTTGAAATCTCCCCCTATAAATTCCCTTTCTGAAAACTGAATGGTCCAATGGTACATTAGTTATTCAAATCCCAGCAATTAGTTAAAAATGTTGTCTGGCAAGCAAAACTGCACATGCCTTCTCAAATAGTCTATGACACATGCAGTTACCTCGCTGAAACGTGAGGCTTGGGATCCAGCTTCCACTCCCTCCAAGCAGCCTTAACAGTGCCTGCCTATTGGCTCCTCAACCTCAAACCCTGTCCTAGCAAAATAGGGAGGAAAGAAGAAGGAGCAGTGGCTCAAACAGGTTTAGCTGGCTTGTTAATGCCTCTTCCAGGACGCAACCTATCATCATCAGGGCAGGTCCTGCCTGACCAACCTGATCTCCTTCTATGATCAGGTGACCCACCTGGTGGATGTGGGGAGGCCTGTGGATGTAGTCTACCTGGACCTCAGCAAGGCCTTTGACACCGTCCCCCATAGCAAACTCCTGGCCAAACTGACAGCCCATGGCTTGGACGGGAGCACACTGTGATGGGTTAGGAACTGGCTGGATGGCCAAGCCCAGAGAGTGGTGGTGAATGGTACCACATCCAGCTGGCGGCCAGTCACTAGTGGTGTGCCCCAGGGATCAGTGCTGGGCCCTGTGCTCTTTAACATCTTTATTGATGATCTGGATGAGGGCATTGAGTCCATCATCAGTAAATTTGCTGATGACACCAAGCTGGGGGCAGGAGTTGATCTGCTGGAGGGTAGAGAGGCTCTGCAGAGGGACCTCGGCAGGCTGGACAGATGGGCAGAATCCAACGGCATGAGATTTAACACATCCAAGTGCCAGGCTCTGCACATTGGCCACAACAACCCCATGCAGTGCTACAGGCTGGGGTCAGAGTGGCTGGAGAGCAGCCAGGCAGAGAGGGACCTAGGGGTACTGGTCGATGGCAGGCTGAACATAAGCCTGCAGTATGCCCAGGCAGCCAAGAAGGCCAATGGCATCCTGGCCTGCATCAAGATCAGTGTGGCCAGCAGGAGCAGGGAGGTCATTCTGCCCCTGTACACTGCACTGGTTAGGCCACACCTTGAGTCCTGTGTCCAGTTCTGGGCCCCTCAGTTTAGGAAGGATGTTGACTTGCTGGAATGAGTCCAGAGAAGAGCAACAAAGTTGGTGAGGGGCTTGGAACACAAGCCCTATGAGGAAAGACTGAGGGAGCTGGGGCTGCTTAGCATGGAGGAGACTCAGGGGTGACCTTATCACTCTCTACAACTACCTGAAGGGAGGTTGTAGACAGGCGGATGATGGTCTCTTCTCCCAGGCAGCCAGTACCAGAACAAGAGGACACAGTCTCAGGCTGCACCAGGGGAGGTTCAGGTTGGATATTAGGAAGAAGTTCTACACAGAGAGAGTGATTGCCCATTGGAATGGGCTGCCCAAGGAGGTGGTGGAGTCGCCGTCATTGGAGGTGTTCAGGAGGAGACTTGATGGGGTGCTTGGTGCCATGGGTTAGCTGTTTGGGTGGGTTGGATTGGTTGATGGGTTGGACATGATGATCTTGAAGGTCTCTTCCAACCTGGTTTGGTTTATTCTAAAAAAATCTTCCCACTGCAGCTAGCCCCCACCACTGCGTGACAAGCTGACTTTGGTCTTCTTACAACTGCTGCCTCCTCCGCTCTGTGCTGCCTGCTACTTTTGCCCCCCGGAACAAAGGGGAAAGGGGCAGACACTGCTTTCTTAAACTTTCCCCCTGATGCCTCTGACTACAGAATCACCACTGTCACCTTGAAATGGCAGGAGGGATTCCATGCCACAGCTGCACGTCCACTTGTCCTCTCAGAACCCATAAAATGACCACACAGTCATGAAAACAAAAAACCTTGAACCCAACCACCAAAACTAGCAATGCCCAGATTTCCATTTTAACTTTTCCACCAGTCTTTAACTCTTTCATCAGTCTTTAACCTCAGTTTTCACTGGCAAGGGTTCCAGGTTCAGGCTGGCCAGGTCTGAGAATGTTCCCCCACTTCTCCTCCTGGCATTAGGCCTAGACAGGCCTAAGAGACATTGAGATACTTCCCCCACTGCTACCCCATAGAGAGCATCTCCCATGGGAGCAGAGAGGGAAGAAAGAGGAAGAGAATGGCTTTGCAGATGAATGTAGAGAGTGCAGGATTTATGAGTAGGAATACGCTGTTTCCTGTGTCCACCTCCTGGGTTGGACACTTGGGACACCAGAGGTGCAACTTATGTGGCAGTAACAGGAGACACCCAGCCTAAACTGCCACATGCTATTAAATTTCCTTTTTAATAATAGTTTACTTATTGTACTATGGTTTTCTGTGTAGAGTAACAAAAAAAAAAATAAAAAATTCTCCTTACAGTGTTGAATATGTGGACCATTTTTTACTTATGGAAGTAGTGCTATATGTCATTATACTCTGTCATCCACATAGAGAATACCTTCATCTTTGCTTTTTAAGTTTGAAAATTATAATTATAAAAAAATAGAATAGAAAATAAGAAAGAAAATTGTGTGAGAATAAATCTTACAGTTCTTTTCTCACCTAAATTCTAGGTACTGCTTCTCATTTTTTGATTTGCTCTTTTTGACTCTATCTTGTTGAGGTTTTTCATGCTAGAAGTATGTCAGCCAAGGCAACACACATATTTCAAATTATGATCTTATCAGTTGGAAATTAAAGATTTGTCTGTAGCTAGAAACACTATTAACTGGAAATGAAAGAAGTCACCTTTCATACTCCTATAATTGTGGTCATTCAAGCATACTAGAATTCCCATCAAATAGTCCATTGATAGATATTGTGAGCTAATATCACAAACAGTTAAGCAACTATGTAGTTCTATTCACTCTAAGAAAGGAACTCTTTATCTCTTCCTTCTTATCAAAAAATGAGCTTCATGTTTCCTGCTTCTTTTTTTCACCTTTGCAGTAAAAGTGTGTTTTTAATAATGGTTTTGCAAGCATGACCTAAGATTATTTTACACTACTGAAAATTTTGAGGGATATGAGTTTATGTAGGTCCCTTCAAAACTGTTGTCTGCATTCAAATTGGAAGTGACTTGAAAATACATTAAAATATAAGTGTAGATTCATTAAGCCAGGCTATAAGACCCACATTTCACAGTATCACAGTATAACTAAGGTTGGAAGAGACCTTGAGGATCATTGAGCCCAACCTGTCACCACCCCTGGTGCAGCTTGAGACTGTGTTCCCTTGTTCTGGTGCTGGTTGCCTGGGAGAAGAGACCAACCCCTTCCCAGCTACAACCACCTTTCAGGTAGTTGTAGAGGGCAATGAGGTCACCCCTGAGCCTCCTCTTCTCCAGGCTAAACAATCCCAGCTCCCTCAGCCTCTCCTCACAGGGCTTGTGCTCAAGGCCTCTCACCAGCCTTGTTGCCCTTCTCTGGACACGTTCAAGTGTCTCACTGTCCTTCTTAAATTGAGTGGCCCAGAACTGGACACAGGACTCAAGGTGCGGCCTAACCAATGCAGAGTACAGGGGCACAACGACTTCCCTGCTCCTGCTGGCCACACTATTCCTAATGCAGGCCAGGATGCCATTGGCCCTCTTGGCCACCTGGGCACATTTCTGGTTCATGTTTAGGTGGCTGTCAATGATCACCCCCAGGTCCCTCTCTGTTTGGGAGCTCTCCAGCCACTCTGACTCCAGCCTGTAGCTCTGCATGGGGTTGCTGTGGCCAAAGTGCAGCACCCACCGCTTGGACTTCTTGAATGCCATCCTGTTGGACTCTGCCCATCGGTCCAGTCAGTCGAGATCCCTCTGTAGAGCCTTTCTACCCTCTAACTGACTAACATCTGCTCCTAATCTGCAAATTTGCTGATGACAGACTCAATGGCCTCATCCAGATCATCAAAGAAGATGTTAGAGAGGATGGGGCCCAGCACTGATCCCTGGGGGATGCCACTGGTGACTGGCCACCAGCTGGATGTGGCACCATTCACCACCACTCTCTGGGCTTGGCCCTCCAGCCAGTTCCTAACCCAGCACAGAGTGTCGTGATCCAAGCCACGAGCTGACAGCTTAGCAGTTTACTGTGAGGGACGATGTCAAAGGCCTTGCTGAGGTCCAGGTAGACCACATCCACAGGCCTCCCCACGTCCACCAGATCGGTCACCTGATCATAGAAGGAGATCAGGTTGGAGAGGCAGGACCTGCCCTTCCTAAATCCATGTTGGCTGGACCCGAGCCCTTGGCCATCCTTTAGGTGCACAGTTATTGCTGCCAGGATAATCTGCTCCATCACTTTCCCTGGCACTGAAGTCAGGCTGACTGGATGTAAGTTTGACCAAGAACCAACAATGTGATCTTGTGGCTAAGAAGACCAATGGTATCCTGGATTGTATTAGAATTTGTGTGGTCAGTAGGTAGAGGGAGGCTCTTCTTCCCTCTCTACCCTGCCCTGATGAGGCCACATCTCGAAAATTGTGTCCAGTTCTGGGCCCCTCAGTTCAAGAAGGACAGGGAACTTCTTGAAAGAGTCTAGCATAGAGCCATGAAAATGATTAAGGGAATAGAACATCTTCCTTACGAAGAGAGACTGAGGGAGCTAGTGGTCTTTAACTTGGAGAAGAGGAGACTAAGAGGTGACCCCATTAATGTATATAAACACATAAGGGTGAGTGTCAAGAGGATGGAGCCAGGCTCTTCTTGGTCATTCCTGACGACAGCACAAGGGGAAATAGGTGGAAGTTCAGGCATAGGAAGTTCCATGGAAACAGGAGGAAGAATTATTCCACTGTGAGGGTGACAGAACACTGGAACAGGCTGCCCAGGGGATTTGTGGAGTTTCCTTCTTTGGAGATATTCAAGACCCACCTGGATGAGTTCCTGTATGATCTACTCTAGATGTCCTGCTCTGGCAGGGGGTTGGACTACATGATGTCTCAAGGACCCTTCCAGCCCCTAACATTCTGTGATTCCATGACTTACTGGAGTGATTCTAACCCAGGATCACAAAAATGTTCCAAAAAATGGAGGATTTATCACAGGAGGAGAGGCTGAGTGAGTTGTGACTCTGCAGCCTGGAGAAGAGAGGCTTGGGGGAGACATTAACAATGAGTATAAACACTTTATGGGATATAAGAGGACAAGAGAGGCAGACTGTTTTTAATGATGCACACTAGCAGGCCAAGAGACAATTTGCAAAAATTGAAACATATGAAATTCAATCTGAACACAGGAAAACACTTCTTCACTGTGACAGTAATCCAACAGTAGAACTAGCTGCCCAGAGAGGTTGAGGATTTTGAAAATATTAATAATTCAACCAGCCATGGGCCTGTGCAACATTTTATAGCTAACTCTACTGGAGCAGGGAATTGGAGTAGATGATCTCAAGAGGTCCTTTAAACTCTGAATGATTCTGTAATCCATCTGTTGGAAATAAATAATAATGAAGGCTTTGATAAAGTGAAGGCAGGGAAACATCAGAGACAAGTGGTATTGAAATCATGCATGTCTCTTTTGTTTCTCGGGGGAAGCCACAAATAACTTTGTCTAATTCTTTGTATTAGACTAATAAGGGTTTGATACAATGAAAAAACATAGTAATTAAAAATATCCTAATCCTCTGACTCTGTGACAATGATAAATTGAAAACTACTGTTTGAAAAAGAAAATTATATCATACTGTTTACAGACTATTAGTATTAGAGACACGAAACAGTTCTTGCAAGAAGTCTATAGTACAAAAAGGACACAGAAGTTGAGAAAAAGCGTATTATAAATTCCTGATACTCTATAAAATATGGAGCTGGCTTGTACATTCACTTAGAGTGTAATTCCCTCTGTGAAAAGCCATCAGAAACCTATAAAGCACTTAACTCCCACTTCCAGTCTATTTGAAGTGTTTAAAAGGGACTTCAAGACTGTCTATGCATCACTCTGATGACCTTTCATAGAAACTGCACTCCTCAGTGGACACAGATGGGAACATGGTAGCAAAAGATAAGGAAAAGGCAGAGGTACTTAACACCTTCTTTGCCTCAATTTTTAATAGTAGAACAGAATGTCTTCCAGACAACTGGCCTCCTGAGCTGGCAGATGGAGCCAGGGAGCAGTATAGTGACCCTGTAATCCAGGAGGAAATAGTTGGAGACCTCCTCAGCTGCTTGGATCCCCACAAGTCCATGGGACCAGATGGGATCCATCCTAGGGTGCTGAGAGAGCTGGCAGATGAGTTCGCCAAGAGGCTCTCCATCATTTTTCAACAGTCCTGGCTCACTGGAGAGGTCCCAGATGTCTAGAAGCTGGCCAACGTGATGCCCATCCACAAGAAGGGCTGGTTGGATAAGCCAGGGAATTACAGGCCTGTCAGCCTGGCCTCAGTGCCAGGCAAGGTTATGGAACATTATATGGATATTATATTTTCCCATGTTCATTAAAAAAATATAATCATCATCATCCAGCACTTATTAATCTTGATAGGTAACAACAAATATTTCTGTAATGTGGCAAATATTTCTGATAGTCAAATGGTAATTTTTTTTTAGGAAAAGAAATTCTCATATTTCCCTAATGTGTTAATTAGTACATCTCATCCTTTGGAACAAGCTACTTTTAAATTCATACCTCAGCATCACAGAATTATCAGACAGTTACTCTTCCTAATAATATCTGGAAATCCAAACTAACAGAAATCTTCCCTTTTTTTTTCCCTTCTTTCTTTTTTTTTTAAATTAAGATACATGTTTTCTCTTATATTTTCACTTTGCTGGAATGATTTATCCCTTCTTTGTGTACTTTCTGTGAAGAACTGTTCTTCACCCAAAAAGAGTTCAGGGACAGTTGATTCTAAATGTAAAAAGCAATGCTAATAGTACTCACAGATGTACATTTTCCCTCTACCACTCCCCACAGGTCATTAAAATGAAAGAAAAGGTTTGGGGTTATTTTTTATTCTTGGCAATAGCCTGGGGATAATGAAGCTTGCTCACTCCTATGTGCAGTGTTTAGGAAATGATTCAACCTTCACAAAAACGAAAAGTTGCCCCATGAGAAAGTATAACCTTGCATACATGATATGGGTTTAGGAACATGACGTGGAGTTAAGGACATGGTTTAATGATGGATTTGGCAGTGTGAGGTTAACTTGGTGATCTCAAATATCTTTTCCAATCTAAACAACTTTATGATTGTACATGTGTACATGAGTTGAGGACAATATGTCATCAGATTTCAGAGGTCTGTATATCTGTCATATTCCATATGTGCTATTTAATAAACTTCACATTGTGACTGGGAAGGAAGAGTGATTCTGACATATTGCAAGGTGAAATTCCAAACTCAAAGTCATCAAAATCAAGTATCTAGAGGTAAATTAATAGATCAAAGTACAAATAACTCAAAGCTTTTATATCCTGGAGGTGGAAGCACCCAAAGTAATGACATTCAATTGAACTCTCACTCCAAAACCAGAACAAACTGCTAGTCTTTCTCTGTAAACCATATACAAAAACCATAACTGAACACTTATCTGTGTCCAAAAAAGGTCAATGAAATTATAAAATGTTACATTTTCCCTCTTGATAACATTTATTTGATGACTCTAATATTCCTTCCTTTTTCAAGTAAATGCTATCTGCAAATATAGCATATGTTTTCTGCATCTATGTATAAGATGAAACTCATAAGGATTAGTATGCACTGAATTAAAGAATTAGTATACAATATTTTAAAATCAGTTCAAGATACAGACAACCCTTAAAAGATAAACAAAACTTCAACTTTGTGTATTGTGTTAACCAGATTTGTTTTTGTGGACATATTGCTTTCCCCATATCCCAAATTATCTTGGGTTTGCAGAACTGTTTTGTTATAACTTATTATCTAAGTTTCCAAGATTGTACATTTTTTGGGTGTTTGAATTTTGTAATTTTTTTTTTCTGTGAATTTTTTTGGTAGAAAGAATTAATTAGGTGAATTTATTAAAACTATTATATAATACAAATAAATGTTTCAGTACTCATTCTTTCACAAACAAAACAAAACAAACAATCCACCATACACAATAAAACACCAAAACATCAAAATCCACCTAATCTCTTCTCTATTTAGTTTGTCAACATCTGGTCCAGCAAAATAGCTCTTCAGACTTCATTGACTATATTTTCTATGATGTCTATCTAGTTGCCTCAGCACAGCTGATATGTCACAACTGACTTTAGGTCTACTTTGCAACGGCAGGGCCATTTAAACATAGTAACACATTGCTAAACTTAGTTAAATGTCTCAGATATGCAAATTAATCTGTTCTGAACTGGTTAGGCAACTCATCTGAATCTAGTGGTCACACATATGTGCAAATATACCTATATATAGTCTGGAGCTGAACCTCTAAACCCCTAAATTTAGATGTGTGACTCTGGGTCTGAATCACAGATAATATTTTTTTAACTGGGATGATTATGGTCTGAGATTGTCTATGAAATTTGTGTCAATCATGCGTAAAACCACCTTAAAGTATGGCAGATCGGGCTTAATCTAGACGTATCTCAAAGCTGTTAGGAAGAAATGTGAAAATGACCTCTGGGGAAAAGCTAATGTGTTTTGTAACACTAATGTTTTCTCTTTCTAAAAGAATCTGAAAATCCAATTTTATTCTTCACTGGGAATAAGCCAACTCCTGGTTTGGTCTTAGTCCATTAGATTCTGCAGTTCATTAAAAGTATATTTGCTTGACATTGGAGTTAGACACTCTAACCTGCTCTCTTAGTCACCAGGGAGAAATAGATATATGTTCAAATGTGTCTAAAATAGGTCAGCTGAATCAGACCCTCTAAGTGCCTCTTCTGCTCATTGAGTATATGAGAGTTTAGCATGACTAGTTTGGATAGTGATTTTGTGCTGTGGACATCTATCAGGTGAGATCAATCCACACTGTTAATTTATGGGTTTTTGATGACATTAGTCCTTTACTAAGAATCTGAGTTCCTCTTAGTACCTCAAAGGAAATGGAAATCAAATGATGTTATTATCTTCTTGGAAACTTTAGATTTAACATGTGCTTAAGTGATTTTTTTTTTTTCTTAGCAAAAATGAAGGGAAATATTTTTTGTATGAATGAAACTGCTTCTCAATGTCTGAATGGTGTTAAACATGGTAAAATATTTGAGAAATAGCCAAAATTTGTTTACAGTAATCCATCAATTTATAGAAATATGTTCATTTTTTTAATGTGATTCTGATTATCTGTGAAAAAAAATTGTTCTTAGTGAAGTTGACATGAATTGAATTACAATAAACATCTCCAGTTTTGTTACAATCACTGGTGGAAGGCTCCAGTGCAGTGCACAAGGCTGTTTCTCAAATAAAGGTAACCTCAGTGGGAGCTGAGATGTCTGCTGGAAGCTTATGTAACAGCAACTGATGACACTTTAGTGCAGCCAGAAGCAACATGGCCAAGATCTGCCTTGTCTATAAAAATATAAAAACAAAATAACCAAAAACCCTTAGGCAGTGATAGTAACCAGAAACACCAGGAAAAGGGAAGGCAAACAAGGCACGGGCCATCAGAAGCAAGGACATGGCACTTTGTATTGCAGTTCATGTGGAAGGGCATGGAGAAATTGTGCTGAACCTCTACTGGCTTCATGAGGCAGCAGCAGTACCCACCCAGCAGAATGCTATGTCCACTCTACACTCTGCCTCCAGCATAATTAATGCAGCTGCCCATGCAAAGCTCCAATGGCATCATGCAGCTGTCCAAGCATTGGACTACAGGGTAGCAGAAGTGAGTGCATGTGTGGGAGGTGCATAACGTTTTTAGTTTAGGGAGAAACAAATGTTCTTTTACCTCTTCCACAAGGGGTAAAACAAAAATGTTCACACAAAGGATTGTATAGAAATGTAAAGTTTAAATGAAAATGTTACTCATAACTACATAAATCAGTACAAAGCATATAAAACACATAAAATCCATAGTCTGGACTAAACATAGAACCCCATTAAAACAAATCTTCACACAAACCTTCCTTTAAACCAGGCCAACAAACTCAGGCCTTTATGCTCCCTCCCTCCACCATGCCTCTATTTCTCCATATCAAACCAACAGGGCTCTTTCCCTTCAGGAGATGGTTAGGCAGCTACTTCCTACTGTCAGGACTGGGGCATGATGCTAAGCTGTAGTTTCAGTGTGGCTTATGTAAAGGACTCTTTACTGGTTTCTGGGTAAACTGAGGCATGATGGCACTTCCTGGGTAGCAAGGCTGCTCTCCAGACTGCAGACAAAGGCAGAACATGTGTACAAGGGCAGAGCACATGCACAGAGTGAGAGCAGAAGCAAGAGCATTTCATTAGAAAGCTGACTCGGGACCGGCACTCAGGACCAATGTGCTCACATGCCTGGTCAAGATAATGACATCAGCTATGGGAAATTTAAAATGTGCCCAAGGCTCGTATGGTTTGGCGTTTCACTAGAAAGCTGCTGGCTTCTCACTCAACTTTTTTTAATTCTTCCAGTAGGTCAGTGGCCAAGGATAGGGATGGTTGCAACTTGCAGCAAAGCTGTTTTCAAAAGATCACTGTTGACCCAGACTGAGGTCAAACACAAGCAGGCAGGTGTCCAGGCAATTGGCTGCAGAGAGTGCTGGAGCCTGGCACTTGAAATGGAGGGTAGTGGAGACAACATCTGCATTAGGTGTGAGCAGATCGACTATCTGTTTAACCTAGTGGCTGAATTGAAGGAGGAGGTTACTAAACTTAGGACTGTAAGGGAATGTAGAAGGGAGTTGAATTTGAGTAACCAAGCTCTGCAGGCTCCCCTAGCAGAGGCAGGTGCCCCAAAGAGCAGTGGGGAATGGATACAGGTCCCTCTTAGGAGACGTAAAGTAAAACCCTCACAGCCCCCCTCACCTTCCTTGCTGCCCTTGCAAAACAAATATGGGGCACTGGAAGTTGAGGGTGAGGTGATTCTGATGACAGAAGACACACCATCTGAGGTATTGCCTAAGGCAAAGCACTTGCTCCCCAGCACCAGGACTTGTTCCCTCAAAAATAAAAAGAGGAAGGTAATTGGTTTTGGTGATTCCCTCCTGAGGGGAACAGAGGGCCCCATACATCCCCCAGATCCTTTCCACAGGGAAGTATGCTTCCTCCCTGGGTCCTGGGTCAGGGATGTTGCCAGAAGGCTGCCTAATCTGGTACAGTCCTCTGACTATTATCCCTTAATATTTAATCAGTTAGGGAACGATGATATTGAAACCACAGGTCCCAAGGAAATCAAAAAGGACTTCAAGGCTCTGGGAGAACTGGTTGAGGGGTCAAAGGTACAGATAGGTTTTTCACCAATACCCTTATTTCCAGGAAGGAATACTGACAGGACCAGGTCAGAAACTGTAATTAAAAAGTGGCTCAGAGGCTGGTGCTACTAACAGAATTTTGGTTTTTTCAATCTTGGGGAACTTTCTGTGGCACCAGGTCAGCTAGCAACAGATGGAGTACCTCTGTCCCAGAGGGGAAAAGACATCTTAGTGCATGAGAATAGCCTATCCCTCAAAGGGAAAAAGGTTCTAGAAAGGGAGCTGGCAGATCTCATTGACAGGGCTTTAAACTAGACTTGAAGGGGAAAGGGTCTGAAACCAGTCGCCCCAGACAGGAGTCTGAGGGTAGTAAGCTGGAGACAGAGGTGAAATCAGCCACCCAGCTGAAGTGCATGTACACTAATGCATGCTGTATGGGTAACAAACAAGAGGAGCTGGAAGCCTTGTTACAGCAGGAAAGTTATGATGTAGTTGCCATCACAGAAATGTGGTGGGATGACTCACATGAATGGAGCACTGTAATTGGTAGCTACAGGCTCATCAGGAGAGACAGGAGAGGGAGAAGGGTTGGAGGGGTGGCTCTGTACATCATGGAGGCTCTAGATGCCATGGAACTAGAGACCAAGGATGATCAGGTTGAGTGCCTGTGGGTGAGAATTAGAGGGAAGACCAATAAGGCAGACATCCTGGTTGGTGTCTTTTATAGACTACCCACTTACGATGAAAAAGTTGATGAATTATTCTATAGGTAGCTACAGGCTGTCTCAAGATTGCCAGACCTTGTTCTTATGGGCGATTTTAACCTGCCTGATATCTGCTGGGAACTTAACACAGCAGAGAGGAGTAAGTCTAGGAGGTTTTTAGAATGCATAGAGGATAGCTTCTTATCCCAGCTGTTGTGTGAACCTACCAGGGGTAAGGCTTTGCTCCACCTTCTTTTTACTAATAGAGAAGGGCTGGTGGGAGATATGGTGGTTGGAGGCTGTCTGGGGTCCAGCGACCATGAAACAATTGTTTTCAATATGCAGTCAAGCCAAGAGTGGCATCAACAAAACCTCTACTCTGGGCTTACGAAGGGCGGACTTCAGGTTACTCAAAGAACTATCTCAGAAGGTACCTAGGGAAACAGCCCTTAGAAACAAAGGGGTCTAGGAGGGCTGGACCTATTTCAAGAAAGAATTCTTTGTGGTGGTTTGAGCCTTAACTGGGACTTAAGAGCTCAGATGGAGGCAAGACTGAGAATCCTTCCCCCAGACTTCCCCTTCTCTTTCCTGATTGAGAGAAAAAGAAAGGAAAGAAGCAAATCTACTAAGAAACAATTTGGAGTCTGTTTGGAAGTAGAGAGGTGAAAATTTTCTTTGAAAAAAAAATAATATATATATATATATAACAATAACAGGAAGGTTCATAAGTGTAAAGAACAAGGATGGATGGGGTTGTTTAGCGTGGAGAAGAGGAGGCTCAGGGCAGACCTTATTGCTGTCTGCAACTCCCTGAAGGGAGGTTGTAGTCAGGTGGGGGGCTAGTCTCTTCTCCCAGGAAACCACCAACAGAATAAGAGGGCACAGTCTTAAGCTGCACCAGGGGAGGTTTAGGCTGGAAGAAGTTCTTCATGGAAAGAGTGATTGGCCATTGGAATAGGCTGCCCAGGGAGGTAGCGGAGTCACTGTTACTGGAGGTGTTTAAGAGCAGACTGGGTAAGGCACTTGTTGCCATGGTTTAATTGATAAGATGGCGTTGGGTGATGGGTGGGACTTGATGATCTCAAAGGTCTTTTTCAAGCTGGTTTATTCTGTGTTTCTAAGAAGCTGTCCTCCATTCACACTGAGAACCTTCTGGACTGCCTCCTCTCTGCTAAGTTCCCAGGAGATTAAAGTCACTCACCAGGACAAGGTCTGATGATCTTGAGACAGCCTCCAGTTGCTTGTAGAATATTTTATTTGCCTCTTCATCCTGATTGGGTTGTCTATAACAAATTCCAACCAGGATGTCAGTTTTGTTAGCCTCCCTCTGATTTTAACCCACAAGCTCTCAATCCTTTCATCCTCTACCTGAAATTCTGTGGCATCAAGAGATACAGGGCCACTCCTCATCCTCTTCTCCCTCTCCTGTCTCTCATAATGAGTTTGTAACTACCCAGTGCAGTACTCCAATTGTGTGAATCATCCTACCATGTTTCTGTAATGGCAACTACATCACAATTTTCCTGGTGAACCAAGACTTCCAGTTCCTTCTGTTTGTTACCCATACTGCGTACATTGGTGTACGTGCACTTCAGTTGGGCTGCTGATTTCTCAAATTACTCTAGTTTATGCCCATCTCTCTCCTCTCCAGAGAGACTGGTTTCATCACCCACCCCCTTCAAACCTAGTTTAAAGTCCTCCCAATGAGCTCTGCCAACTCTAGTGATAGAGCCCTCTTGCCCTTTCTAGATAATTCACCCCATCTAGGTCCAGCAGATCAGGTGCAGTAAAAGTTGGCCCTTGATCAACAAAGCCAAAATTCTGCTGCTGCCACCATCCCTTGAGCCATTTGTTGATGGCATGAGTTCCCCTCTTCCATTCAGTGTACACCCCTGCCACTGAGGGAACTGAGCAGAACACCACTTGAGCTCCTATGAATCAATTGTCCGAGGGCCAGAATTCCTTTTTGATTGTCCTGATGCCCTTCTTATCAAGCTGTGGTGGTTTAGGCTGGGTGCTGGCCCAGATGCCACTGCACAGACCACACCTGGGAGGGCCCAAGGGGTGGGCCCAGCCCAGGGGGTGGTCACAGGAAACCAGGTATTTCATTCCCATAATGCCCTGTTCCCCTATAAAATGTCCATGCAGGGTCTTCACTTCCTCTTTCCTCCTTCGCCGGTGCCTAGGTAAAATGGCATGAGCTGCCTACCTTGGGCCTGCCCAGGCCCAAGGCTGGGTTGGGGGGGGGGGGGGGGGGGAAGGAGCCCTGGCGGGTTTGGGTGTACCCCCCAGGTGGGAATGGGACATTCATGGGTATGTTCTGGGATTTCTTTCTTTGTCATGGTGGTTGTGGTTCTCTGTAAAACTTTCATTCTTGTTTTTTTATTGTTTTCCTATTTAAACTTTCCATCACTTTTGCAATCCGTTTGTCTGAGTTGCTGTTTCTGCCTATGGTGGGGAGGGGATCTGCCCCAACCCATTACACAAGCTCATCACTTCCAACTTGGATTACCAGTAATGGGTAATAGTCAGAGGTCTGGATTAGCTTTGGTAGTCTCCTGGTGATGTCCCTTACCCAAGCACCAGGTAGGCAGCAGACATCCCTGTGAGATGGGTCAGGACAACATATAGGACCCTCTGTTCCCCTCAGGAGAAAGTCACCAACAACAATTACCCTCTCTTTTTGTTTATGGTACTAGTCCTGATGGTTGGTGGGGACTGATATGCTTTGTGCATCCCCTTAGATGGTTCTGCTTCTGTCTTCTCATCCACATTGCTGTCAACATGCAGGGCCTCGTACTTATTATGCAAGGGCAATGGGGGAGGCGAAGAGGGCTGGGATGGATTCCACATGCTTCTCCTAAGATGGACCTGTATCCATTCCCTGCTTTTTACGGGGATGCCTCCCTCAACAGAGGAGGTCTGTAAAGCCTGTTCCCCACATATTTAACTTCCTTTTTCATTCCCTTATAGTTCTGAGTCTTGATACTTCATCCTTTAGCTTGGCCACCAGATTGAGAAGATAATTGACTTGGTCACACCTCACACATGTGTTGTTTCCTTCACCCTCCATTCCAAATGCCAGACTCCAGAACTCCCTGCAGCTAGCAGCCTGGACACCTGCATGCTTGTGTGCCAGCTCTCTCTGGGTACCCACTGTTTTTCTGTAGCCTTTGGCCGAGTCGTTACCATGGCTGGATTTGTTCAGGTAGGTGAAATTAAGTTTGGGGGGTTTATTGTTTGTCGTTAAATATATATATTCCATCTGACTACCATATATTGCCCAAGCTACCACAGAGGCTTCTACACTCTGTTGACTGACCCAGCACATGCCGCTAGCTGCAATCCAGCCAGAAGGCTCTCTTGCCAAATGGCGGTTGCACGGCTTTGTTCTGCCTTGTTTAAATTTCCCACAGCTGACGTCACACATCTGAGCAGGCACGTGAGAAGATGACCCTGCAAATCCTCACTCTCTGCCAAGGTCCTCTGGCCCCAAAAAGCACCAAAAAGAAACCAAAATAGAGCACCTCTCAGCTTGAGCATGCTGGTCCCAGTGCCGGTCCTGAGCAGCTCTCTTGCCAAATGGCAAGAGAAACATACAGACAATATAAATTATAGACAGTCTATGTAGTAGCTGACCCCAGATCCCTTCATTTTTAAAGCTGCTTATGTTGAAATGTACTAGGCCCCAGCATTCACAGCCCCACTATATTACCAAATTCCCAGAGTTTATCTCTCTGCTTGCTCACGCACAGATCTATGGGCCCCTATGACACACAGTATCACCAGCTGCTGAGGCACTGAGACTTCCACTCATGCCCATTGTACTGATTTTGGCTAGGAGAGAGTTAATGTTCTTGACAGTATTTTTTATGGTGTTGTGTTTTGGATTTGTGATCAAAACAGAGTTGATAATTCCCCCAAATTTTCGTTATTGCTGAACAGTGCCTGCACGGCATTAAGGTCTTCCTGTGCTTATACTGCCTTGTCTGCATGTAGACTGAGGGTGGACAAGAGACTGGGAAGGGAGAGAACTAGGACAGCTGAACCCACTGACCAAGGAGATATTCTATAATATAGGACATATTAATCAATAAAAGCAACAGAAAGAGGGGGACGTTTGGAGTTATGACATCTGACTTCCCAAGTAATCATTTCATCTGTTTAAGCCAATATATGATGGCTGAACACCTGCCTGCCAGCATGAAGTAGCCAATAAATTCCTTATTTTGCTTTTCTTGTAAATGCATCTTTAGCTTTACCTGTTAAGCTATTTTTACATCTGTCATGGGTTTAGTCAACTGAATCTGATGATGTGTATTAAACACCAATATGATGTCATGTCAGCTTTAAAACAAAAGCATTGGGTGGAGCAAAGTATTATGTGACACGTAGTTCAGATTTTAATGAGAGGCTTCTTGTTGCCAGTTGCTGCATCTCATTTCAGTTTTTAGGGTGTTGGTTTCTTCCTCTGGGTTGGCTGTGGGCTTGGGGAGTAGAAGGGTCACTTTGTCTTTTCCTGCTGCTTTTGGTTTTGCTGTGGTTTTCTGCAAAATACGCTAAGGTAATTATACATCATATCACTTCATGAAACACTCCATGTTTCAATCCTTTTGTGTGTGTGTGTGTTACTTTCCCTCCCATCTGTGTGTGTGGTTTACTTACAAAAATGGGCTGTCTTAAACTAGTACAAAGTCAACAACCAACCTGTCTCACTTTTACACCTATTCTCATTCCCATACCATCAAGGGGGGAGTGAGGGGGCACCTGAATGGCGCTTAGTTGTCTGCTAGCATAAACCACAACACACACAAAATAGAGCACCCCATCATCAGGCAGAAAAAAGAAATAAAGAGAGAAGAAATATAGTTTGTAAGACCAGACACAGTACTGTAATCAGGTGCAGGTCATGCTCACGCAACAGTAATGACCAGAAACCCATTTATGTATGAGCCATTGTGTATTCACTTTGTTCTCTTTTTTCCCATGCTTTTTCATCCTTAATCCATCTTGATCCTTCCCTTTCTCTCCCTTTCTCCTAATATCTTAAAACATTTCTCACATTTCAAAAATCTGCTTTAAAATATCCCATAATAAATTTTACACAATCCCTAGATGTCCTTTCCCCTAAATCCTATTATCTTCTAGGCAATACATTTTCCAGTCTGCAAGGTGATTCTTTGGCCAACTTCTCTTGGGACTCATGTGTGGCCTACCTGATAACAGTAGGAATGGTTCATTGTTCTCCCTGGTGGCATTGGGAGAGTCAGGTTATGGTCCTTTTTGTTCTCTGAGAAACCTCAGTTACTGAGGCTCCTCTGTCCAGCCTATTTCTCTAATCTTCACTGGGTCTTTGCATTTATGGCGATAGGCCATAAGTTATATTCAAATGTCACACAGAGGCCAATTTGTTTTCTATATCTCATATAACATTTAAATACAGTAATATTTTTCTTTCAATGTGACTAAATAGCATGGTTCAGAGGAAAACGTGTACCTGCATTCAAAATATTGTGTGCTAAACTGTTCTATTATTCATGGAATATTACTTTTTGCATGTCTCAATACTGTTTTGATTATGGAAATGAGATCTCATTGTTGAACTAAAACAGAAGAGTGCTAACTCTGAATGCTAACTTTTGCTATAAAGAAAAATAAATTGTATGCAAAAACAGTAAAGTGTGAATGTAAGTTCATAGGTCTTTAATTCAACACAGAATCAATGTTATGTTCAATATATGTACTTGATATTTCATACTGTGTCTAAATTGTCATATGATGCCTCAATATGGAAATACTTTACTCATGATGAATTCAGCACAGAATAGACAACTGCATCTACAAAAGGGTTTGATTGTTGATGTTTGCTTATTTTACTTCTTCTTAGATTATTTCTTTGGTATTGGCAACATCTACCTGAAAATATGGGTCTGGTTTCTTAAGTCTGGATTCATACAGGCTGATTCAGTAATTTAACTCAATAAGGTAGGCATATTACCACCTGCTGCAGCCTCTTCCATGTAGACATGGAAGGCAATATGCAAATGAGATATTTACCATATAAAAAAGCCTCTGGAAATGTCACCTGCTCAGGGAGATATTATACATTTCTCTATGTGGGTTTTTTAAAGAAACTAATTATATAAAATACAGAATCAGAAGATGGTTTAGGATGGAAAAGACCTTTAAGGTCACTCAGTCAAACCTGACACTGCCGAGTCCACCACTAAACCATGTCACTAAGCACAACATCTGTATATATTTTAAATACCTTCAGTGACTTAACCACTTCCTTGGACAGCCTTTTACAATGTTTGATAAGCCTTTCAGTGAAGATTTTTTTTCCCAAATGTCCAGTCTAAACTTCCCCTGGTACAGCTTGAGGCCATTTCCTCTTGCTCTGTTGCTTGTTACTTCTGAGAAGAACCCTAGAAAAGTGAGATAAGACTGGATGGAAGGGGAGAAAAATATCACCACTCTTTCATTCCCCACCTAGGGGTGGTTGGTAGAAGTAGTCCCACAGCAGGGTGGACCTTGTGTCATTCATATGATGACACAGGTGCATTGACACCCCAGTTTAGTTGAGTCATTCTTGTCATGCCTGCACATAGCTTTATCATAGATTCACAGAAAGGTCTGGGTTTGAAGTGACCTCCAAAGATCATCTAGTCCACCCCCCCCAGCAGCAGAGGCATCCTCAACTGGATGAGGTTACCCAGAGCACTGTCAAGCCTCCGTTTGAATGCCTCCAGAGATGGGGCCCCAACCACTTCCTTGGGCAACGTGTTTCAGTGTTCCACTACCCTCATGTTAAAGAACTTTTTCCTAACATCCAATCTAAATCTACTTTTCACTAGTTTGAAACCATGGTCCCTCATCCTATCACTGCAGGCCTTTATAAACAGTCTCTCTCCAGCCTTCTTGTAGGCCCCCCTCAGGTACTGGAAGGTCGCTATTAGGTCTCACTGGAGCCTTCTCTTCTCCAGGCTGAACAACCCCAGCTCCCTCAGCCTGTCTTTCTAACAGCGGTGCTCCAAACCCCTGATTATTTTTGTGACCCTCCTCTGGACCTGCTTGCAGTAGTTCCCAGGGTCCTCTTTTCTACCCTTTTTATAAAATGGTTCAATGTTTCCTTTCTTCCAGTCATCAGGTACTTCACCTGACTGCCATAAATTTTCAAATATCATGGAGAGTGGATTGACAACTACATCATCAAATTCCCTCAAGACTCTGGAATACATCTTATCAGGCCCCATGGGTGTGTATATCTTCAGGTTCCTCAGGTGATCACACACTTTATCTTCGTTTACAGTGGGAGTGACTCTGTGGTGTTTGCAATACAACGATCATCCCCAATATTCTGGATGACCTCTGTTTTGGCTTTGTTTATGAATACTCAGTTGTGTAGGTGGCAGAAACTGGCTTAAGTTGTCACAGGCATAGGCACCCAAGCAGTGTCTGAACCTCAATGTTTTGCTCCAGGAGCAGACAGTTCTGGTTAATTGAATTCAAAGAAAGGGGAGCAAAGAAAACTGTTTGAGACAAACTTCTATGAAAGTGCAGCTTCCACACATGCCTTTCATAAATTGTGCTGATTGGGTTTGGTCACCTTATTGTCCTGTGTATGTTGTATGACAGAAATCCGGATGACCTGTTTGTCAACCTTCTCCAGCATTGAGATAAGACTGACAGGTCTGTAGCTCCCAGAATCATTCTTCTATCCTTTCTTGTGGATGGGTGTCTCTCCTAGTTTATAGCAGGAAAGATCCTCTATTGTCTGACAGGGGCAAAAGAATGGTGCTCACAGAAATGGATTGGATAGTGATGGAAAGTTTCAGTGGAAAAGTGATTGATGTTCTACAAAACTACAAAGCATAGTGATAAAGATATCCCAAACCAAACAAAGTTCCCTTGCACCACACACCAACACCACCCAACACTTCCCTTCTCTCTACCTGTGGGTACACCCAAAACCCCCAGGGCTCTTTCTCACCAACCCCCCACCCCAGACTAGGCCCAGTCTGGCCAGGCCTGAGATTCATGTCCTGGCTCACTGGAGAGATCCCAGAAGACTGGAAGCTGGCCAACATGGTGCCCATCCACAAGAAGGGCCAGTTGGATGAGTCAGGGAATTATAGGCCTGTCAGCCTGACCTCAGTGCCAGGCAAGGTTATGGAACAGGTCATCCTGAGTGCAATCACACAGCACTTAGGGGATGACCAAGGAATCAGGTCCAGCCAGCATTGATCAGGAAGGGCAGGTCCTGCCTGACCAACCTGATCTCCTTCTATGATCAAGTGACCCGCCTGGTGGATGTGGGAAAGGCTGTGGATGTAGTCTACCTGGACTTCAGCAAGGTCTTTGACGCTGTTCCCAACAGCAAACTCCTGGCCAAGCTGTCAGCCCATGGCTTGGATGGGAGCACACTGCGTTGGGTTAGGAACTCTCTGGAGGGCCAAGCCCAGAGAGTGATGGTGAATGGTGCCACATTCAGCTGGCAGCCAGTCACCAGTGGTGTGCCCCAAGAATCAATGCTGGGCCCCATGCTCTTTAATATCTTTATTGACGATCTGAATGAGGGCATTGAGTCCATCATCAGTAAATTTGCAGACAACACCAAGGTGGGGGCAGGGGTTGATCTGCTGGAGGGTGGAGGGGCATTGCAGAGGGACCTCGACAGACTGGACAGATGGGCAGAATCCAACACATCCAAGTGCTGGGTTCTGCACATTGGCCAAAACAACCTCATGCAGAGCTACAGGCTGGGGTCAGAATGGCTGGAGAGTGGCCAGGAAGAAAGGGACCTGGGGGTACTGGTCGATGGTAGGCTGAACATGAGCCTGCAGTGTGCCCAGGTGGCCAAGAGGGCCAATGGCATCCTGGCCTGTATCAGGAACAGTGTGGCCAGCAGGAGCAGGGAAGTCACTCTGCCCCTGTACACTGCACTGGTTAGGCCACACCTCTGAGTACTGTGTCCAGTTCTGAGCCCCTCAGTTTAGGAAGGATGTTGACTTGCTGGAGCATATCCAGAGAAGGGCCACAAAAATGGTGAGGGGTTTGGAACACAAGCCCTATGAGGAGAGGCTGAGGGAGCCAGGGTTGCTTAGCCTAGAGAAAAGGAGGCTCAGGGGTGACCTTATTGCTCCCTACAACTACCTGAAGGGAAGTTGTAGACAGGTGGAGGATGGTCTCTACTCCCAGACAACCAGCACTAGAACAAGAAGACAGTCTCAGGCAGTGCCAGAGGAGTTTTAGGCTGGAGGTTAGGAAGAAATTCTACACAGAGAGAGTGATTGCCCATTGGAATGGGCTGTCCAGGGAGGTGGTGGGATCATCCTCATTGGAGGTGTTTAGGAGGAAATTTAATAGGGTGCTTGGTTGCATGGTTTCGTTGACTAGGTGGGTTGGATGATAGGTTGGACACGATGATCCTGAAGGTGTCTTCCAACCTGGTCTATTCTATTCTATTCTATTCTATTCTATTCTATTCTATTCGCAACAAAGATGGTGAGGGATTTGGAGCAGGGAATTATTTTTAGTTTGTGTATGGGGCTGAATTCTATTGATTAAGTGGGTTAATGTGGAAGATAAGAAATACTATAAAATTCAGCTACTTCAGGCAATTGAGAGATTTAGAGATTCTGAAATTCTGGCACTCCTGTAATACATCAGTTCTATTGTGCAATTTTGGTATTCTGGAATTCTGTTGTATAGCAAAACAAGGTTTGTGCATCTTCATTTGTCACAGTTCCAGCCAAATCCCTCTGTGCCTGTTGACTCATGTTACAGCACACTGGGGCAGACTGCGCCTGTGATTTAATGACATCCAGCCACTTTGGACTCCCTTGACCTTCAGGACAACCTCCCATGGGACTCTGTCAGTCAGGCTCCTATACAGCCAGAAGCCTACAGTGGCAGTTTTGCTGAACCCTCTCCTTTTCAGAGAATCAAAAGCTATCATTTCATGATCACTGAACCCAAGATGGCCTCAACCACAAATCTTTTTCTGTTCACAAATGACAGGTCCATCAGAGTTGGCTCTCTCACCAGTTGTGTCAGGAAGTTACCTTTCATCCTCCAGGAACCTCTCTGGTGCTCTTCCCTCTCTGGTGTGTTTTATTTCCAGCAGATATATTATTAGTTGAAGTCCCCTGTGAAATCAAGAGCTAGCGATTGTGAGATTTCACCCACTGCTTGCAGAATATTTTTTCTACTTTTTCGTCTATGAGGTGAGGCTGAGGGAGCTGGGGTTGTTTAGTCTGGAGAAGCCTGGAGAAGAGGAGACTCAGGGGTGACCTTATTGCTCTCTGCAACTACCTTAAGGGAGGTTGTAGACATGTAGAGGTTGGTCTCTTCTCCCAGGCAGCCAGCACCAGAACAAGAGGTTAGGGTCTCAGGCTGTGCCAGGGGAGGTTTAGGCTGGAGGTTAGGAGGAATTTCTACACACAGGGAGTGATTGCACATTGGAATGGGCTGCCCAGGGAGGTGGTGGAGTCACCATCATTGGAGGTGTTCAGGAGGAGACTTGATAGGGTGCTTGGTTGCATGGTTTAATTGTTTAGGTGGGTTGGATTGGTTGATGGATTGGATGCGATGATCTTGAAGGTCTCTTCCAACCTGGTCTATTCTATTCTATTCTATTCTATTCTATTCTATTCTATTCTATTCTATTCTATTCTATTCTCTTGGTTGAGTAGTATACAACAGACTCATGTGATGATACCTACTTTGTTGGCCTTCCCGTGATTCTTCTCCACAAAGACTCCACATCTTAATTACCATTATCAAGCTCTAGACAGTAATAACACTCCTTTAACATATAGGGCATATTTTAACTGTCTATTCTTGTCTTATTTCTTCTGGACAGTTTTTTTTGGGGTAAACAAGTGCACTCACCCACCTTGTGGAATGCTTGTGATGTGCTTGTGCTTCTTCCACGTTCGGGCAAATTCTGGCCATATGAATTGCTATTGGCTAATAATGTGATGGCCAGGTAGAACTACTGGCTAAATCCAAGCCTCGAGGAAAATATAAATATTACCCAAGATATAAATAACTTACAATTTTAGAATAGAATAAACCAGGTTGGAAGAGACCTTCAAGATCATCGTGTCCAACCTATCATCCAACACCACCTAATCAACTAAACCATGCAACCAAGCACCCTATCAAGTCTCCTCCTGAACACCTCCAGTGATGGCGACTCCACCACCTCCTTGGGCAGCCCATTCCAACGGGCAATCACTCTCTCTGTGTAGAACTTCCTCCTAACCTCCAGCCTAAACCTCCCCTGGTGCAGCCTGAGACTGTGTCCTCTTGTCCTGGTGCTGGCTGCCTGGGAGAAGAGACCAACCTCTACCTGTCTACAACCTCCCTTAAGGTAGCTGTAGAGAGCAATAAGGTCTCCTCTTCTGTAGGCTAAGCAACCTCAGCTCCCTCAGTCTCTCCTCATAGGGAGCCCCTCACCAACTTTGTTGCCCTTCTCTGGATTTGTTCCAGCAAGTCAACATCCTTCCTAAACTGAGGGGCCCGAACTGGACATAGTACTTGAGGTGCAGCCTAACCAGTGCAGTATACAGGGGCAGAATGACCTCCCTGCTCCTGCTGGCCACACTGTTCCTGATGCCATTGGCCCTCCTGGCTGCTTGGGCATACTGCAGGCTCATGTTCAGCCTACAATCAACCAGTACTCCCAGGTCCCTTTCTTCCTGGCTGCTCTCCAGCCACTCTGTCCCCAGCCTGTAGCACTGCGTGGGGTTGCTGTGGCCAATGTGCAGAACCCAGCACTAGGATGTATTAAATCTCATGCTGTTGGATTCTGCCCATCTGTGCAGCCTGTCAAGGTCCCTCTGCAGAGCCTCTCTACCCTCCAGCAGATCAACTCCTGCCCCCAGCTTGGTGTCATCAGCAAATTTACTGATGATAGACTCAATGCCCTCATCCAGATCATCAATAAAGATGTTAAAGAGCACGGTGCCCAGCACTGATCCCTGGGGCACACCACTAGTGACTGGCCACCAGCTGGATGTGGTACCATGCACCACCACTCTCTGGGCTTGGCCCTCCAGCCATTTCCTAACCCAATGCAGTGTGCTCCCGTCCATGCCATGGGCTGACAGGTTGGCCAGGAGTTAGTTGTGAAGTCATTTTGCACTCTTTTGCTCTTGTTCTACTGCTTAGAATAGAAGAGAATAGAACTAACCAGGTTGGAAAAGTCCTTTGAGATCATCAAGTGCAACCTGTCATCCAACACTACCTAATCAATTAAACCATGGCACCAAGCATCCCCTCCAGTCTCTTCCTAAACACTTCCAGTGATGGTGACTCCATCACCCCCCTGGGCAGTGCATTCCAATGGCCAATCACTCTTTCCATGAAGAACTTCTTCCTAACATCCAGCCTAAACCTTTCCTGGTACAGCTTGAGACTGTGTCCTCTTATTCTGTTTGTGGTTGCCTGGGAGAAGAGACCAGCCCCTGCCTGGCTACAACCTCTCTTCAGGGAGTTGTAGAGAGCAATAACGTCTGCCCTGAGCCTCCTCTTCTCCAGGCTAAGCAATCCCAACTCCCACAGCCTCTCCTCATAGAGCTTGTGTTCCAAACCCCTCCCCAGTTTTGTTGCCCTTCTCTGGACAAGTTCCAGCAACTCAACATCTTTGCTAAAATGAGGGTCCCAGAACTGGACACAGTACTCAAGGTGTGGCCTAACAACCAGTGTTGTGAACAGGGACGCAATGACTTCCCTGCTCCTGCTGGTCACACTATTCCTGGTAAAGGCCAGGATGCCATTGGCCTTCTTGTCCACCTGGGCACACTGCTGGCTTCTGTTCAGCCTCCTATCAACCAGTACTCCCAGATCCCTTTCTGCCTGGACAGCACTCTCACCCCAGCCTGTAGCACTGTGTGGGGTTGTTGTGGCCAATGTGTAGAATCCGGCACTTGAATGTATTAAATCTCATGCCGTTGGACTCCACCCATCTGTCCAACCTGTCAAGATCCCTTTGCAGAGCTCTCCTACCCTCTAACAGATCAACACCTGCTTCCAGCTTGGTATTATCTGCAAATTTACTGATGATGGACTCAATACCCTCATCCAGATCAACAATGAAGATATTAAAGAGCATGGGACCCAGCACTGATGCCTGGGGGACACCTCTAGTGACTGCCCGCCAGCTAGATGTGGCACCATTCACCACCACTCTCTGGGCCCAGCCCCAGCCAGTTCCTAACCCAGCACAAACTGCTCCCATCCAAGCCATGGGCTGACAGCTTGACCATGAGTTTGCTGTGGGGGACAGTGTCAAAGGCCTTGCTGAAGTCCAGTTAGACTACGTCCACAGCCTTCCCCACATCCACCAGGCGGTCACCTGATCATAGAAGGAAATCAGGTTGGTCAGGCAGGACATGCCCTTCCTAAATCCATGCTGGCTGGGCCTAATCCCTTGGCCATCCTATAAGTGCTGTGTAATTGCACTCAGGATGCCTGGTTCCATAATCTTGCCTGGCACCGAGGTCAAGCTGATAGGCCTACAATTCCCTGGTTCCTCCTTCCAGCCTTTCTTGTGGATGGGCATCACATTGGCCAGCTTCCAGTCATCTGGGACCTCTCCAGTGAGCCAGGGCTGTTGAAAATAGACAGTGGCTCATTTGCCAGCTCTCTCAGCACCTTAGCATGGATTCCATCCAGTCTCATGGACCTGTGGGGATCCAAGTGGCTAAGGAGGTCTCTACCTACTTTCCTCTTAGTTCACAAATGAACTATACTTCTCCCTGACTCCATCTGCCAGCTCAGTAGGCCCGTTGTCTGGAAGATAGCCTTTCCTGCTGTGATAGTTCAAGCTGGGTGCCCCCCCGATGCTGCCACATAAGACACACCTCCAGTGTCCCAAGGGTCCAGCCCAATGGGTGGACACGGGAAGCTGTGTATTTCATCCCATAATGCTCTGCTCCTTTATAAAACCACCTGCAGAGTCCTGTACTTTCTCTTTCTTCCCTCACTGCTCTTATGGAGGTGGTCCCTATCTGGTAATGGGGGGAGCCATCTCACACTCTCTTGGGCCTGGCTAGGCCCAAGGCCGGGGGGAAGGGCAATCTCAGATCTGGCCAGCTGTGATTAGCCTAACAGTGGAAGAGAGGGGAAAGAAAGAGCCCTGGGGGTGTTGTATATACCCTCAGGTGGGGAGAAGGAAGTGTTGGGATGTTTCTGGGTATGCTTTGGCATCGCTTTTGTCACTGTGCTTGTGGTTCTCTGTAAAATATTCACTGCTTTTTTTCCATTTAAATTTTCCACCACTTTTGCAATTCATTTGTCTGAGTTTTTTTTTCTGCCTGTGGTGGGAGGGAAGGAAGGATAGGCCCTTCAACCCACCACACCTGCTAGTACAATCTGAGGCAAAGAAGGTGTTAAGTGCATCTGCTTTTTCCTCATCATTTGTTACATTATTCCCTTCCATGTCAACTAAGGGGTGGAGGTTGTCCTTGCCCCTCCTCTTGCCATTAATATATTTATAGAAGGATTTTTTTGTTGTCCTTCACAGCAGTGGCCAATCTAAGCTCTAATTGAGCTTTTGCCGCTCTAATTTTTTACCTGAATGACCTAGCAACATCCTTACACATTCCATGGATTACCTCACTTTTCTTCCAAAGATGATACACCCTCTTTTTTTCCCTTTAATTCATGCAGAAGGCCTTAATTCAACCAGGCTGGTCTTCTACCCTGGTGGCTCATCTTCTGGCACATTGGCACAACCTGCTCCTGCACCTTCAAGAATGTGATGGGTTGCGACTATTGTGAAAGTGTATGGGGGAGGGCTTGTGAGAGATTTTCCCTCCCTGGAGGGGGTTTTCTCCCTGGGAAACTGAGTTAGTCTGTCCCACTCCCCCTCCCTGTCCAGCAAGCCTATACAAAGGAAGACACTGCAGTGATTTTCTCTCTTTTGCTTCTGCCTTGCCTGGACAAGAGGACTGCTGCCAGTTTCCTGCTGCTCTGCCATGAGGTCAGGCCTGGTCCTCCCTGCTACATCCACGCCCCTTCAAAGGACTGGTTTTGTATATGTATTTTTGCACTTCCTGTTATTGTTTGGAGTTTTTAATACATACATACGTATATTTTTTGTTTAAAGAAAATTTCCACCTCTCTACTTCCAAACCAACTCCAAATTGTTTCTTGGTGGATTTGCTCCTTCTCTTTCTTTTACTCTCAATCAGGAAAGAGGAGTGGGAGTCTGGGGGAAGGATTCCCAACCTTGCCCCCATCTGAGCTCTTGACTCCCAGTTAAGGCTCAAACCACCACAGTTTTTTTGGTGCTCCAGTGTGGGGCTTGGAAATTAATATTCTATTTGGAAAGTAGTACTTTGTCTGAAAGACAAGGCTGGAACTTAGATGTTAATTTTGAAGAATCTGATGTTCCAAGCTTTTGCATGGGTGTTTGGCTGGATCTTTTGGACTCACATCTACAAATTAATAACTTACTATGTGGTGTGGTTAATGACAGAGATGCTGCTCAACTGAATAAAAAGTTTATGGAGCAATCACAGCACACCTGCAGGATGGCCAAGGGATCAGGCCTAGCCAGCATGGATTTAGGAAGGGCAGATCCTGGCTGTCTAACCTGATCTTCTATGAGCAGATGACCTTCCTGATGGATGCAGGGAAGGCTGTGGATGTAGTCTACCTGGACTTCAGCAAGGACTTTGATACTGTCCCCCACAGCAAGTCCTGGCCAAGCTGTCAGCCTGTGGCTTGTACAGCAGCACTCTGCACTGGGTTAGGAACTGGCTGGAGGGGCAAGCCCAGAGAGTGGTGGTGAATGGTGCCACATCCAGCTGGCAGCCAGTCACTAGTGATGTCCCCCCGGGATCAGTGTTGGGCCCAATCCTATTCAATACCTTTATTGATGTCTAGATGAGGGGATTTAGTCCACCATTAGTAAGTGTGCAGATGACACCAAGTTGGGAGCAGGTGTTGATCTGTTAGAGGGTAGGAGAGCTCTGCAGAGGGACCTTGACAGGCCAGACAGATGGGCGGAGTCCAACATGATGATATTCAACAAGTCCAAGTGCCGGGTGCTGCACTTTGGCCATAGCAACCCTGTGCAGAGCTACAGGCTGGGGTTGGAGTAACTGGAGAGCAGTGAGGCAGAAAGGGATCTAGGGGTACTGGTTGATAGGAGGCTGAACAGAAACCAGAAGTGTGCCCAGGTGACCAGGAAGGCAAATGGCATCCTGGCCTTTGTCAGGAATAGTGTGGCCAGCAGGAGCAAGGAAGTCATTTTTCCCCTGTCCTCATGGTTAGGCCATGCCTTGAGTACTATGTCAAGTTCTGGGACCCTCAATTTAAGAAGTACATTGAGACACTTGAACATGCCCAGAGAAGGTCAATGAGGCTGGAGAGAGGTCTCAAGTACAAACTCTGTGAGAAGAGGCTGAGGGAGCTGGGGTTGCTTAGCCTGGAGAAGAGGAGGCCCAGGGGAGATCTTATTGCTCTCTACAACTCCCTGAAAGGAGGTTGTAGCCAGGTGGGGGTTGGTCTCTTCTCCCAGGCAACCAGCACCAGAACAAGAGGACCCAGTCTCAAGCTAAACCAGGGGAAGTTTAGGCTTGAGGTGAGCAGACAGTTCTTCACAGAAAGAGTTGTTGGCCATTGGAATGGCCTGCCCAGGGAGGTTTTGGAGTCACCATCCCTGGAACTGCTCAAAAAAGGTTTGGATGTGACACTTGAAGCCATGAATGAGTTCGTCATTATGTGTTGGGTGATAGGTTGGATTTGATGATCTCTGAGCTCTTTTCCAACCTTGTTGATTCTGTGATTCTATGTGATACTCAAACACCTATACAGATAAGTATTTGTCTGCAGGCTTCAGCCTTGATCAGTGGAGAAGAGAAAACTCTCAGCCTATTCATGCTTCGAGTGCTCAATTATCTATTTGAGTTGATCCATGTGGGTAGTCATGTGTATGTGTATTTTGTGTGTGTATTCATGCATGTGTGTTTATCATGAATTCATGCTCACCCTTCCCACTAGCTGGACTTGGGAACACAGAGCCACAAAAGCCTCATACTCATTGGGCTACAGTATTTAGCAACCTCTAACACTTATATTGTTGATATAAAAAAATATTGCAAACTTCTGCCCCTCACTACCCCACTTCATACTGCAGAGAAAAACATGGAATATGATAAACCATATGTCTGATTCCAGGATTATCTTGTACATCAAGATTTGTAAACTAAATATACAAAAGCAAGTTATGATCAGAACAGTATCTAGTTCTTTCATCCCTAGGATATAAGACCTGGCTAAATAATACAAATTTTTGTCTCTAAGTAGACAATTATCTTTCTACCTAAAATAAAGTGACATTTTAAGAAAACTCACAGCAGGCTGTCTACCACCTCTACTCTGCATAAGGTTCATAGAATGCCTTTTCTCTCCAGAAATTCCACAAACAGTGGGGCTGTACTGCCTCTGGCATGCTCATGTTGCCTTTTGGGATCCAGTGAAGTGAACTGGAAAAGGATAAATGAGTAGAGCACAGCAATGATGTACTCCTGGTGGGCCCATTCATAGACCGAACACAGTAGTCAAATAATTCTTTTCCAGGCATAGCAAGAAAAAATAAATCTTTTTAGGAGTTGGAGGAATGTTTTATCTACAGTTTTCTTTAGGATAAACACAGTGATATTTCCTTAACAGACAGAAATGAGGAAAGGCATTTTCCATAATGATGCTTTGCTACAGAATCTTCTCAGATTATTATGGTTACAGAAAGCAAATTATGATTATTCACATTGCTTCAAAAGAGGCAAATGTCTCCAGTGAAGAGCTATTTATCACCCTCTACTTCTAAATCAATGTTTCAAATATTTTCAGAAATACTGAATAAGTTGGCAGAATTAATCTACTCGTCTTCAATAATAATATAACACCCTTGCCATTCTAGTAATGTAGCTTTGGGAATGAGAGAAAGGCTATATGCATCTGTATATTTGTAATGGGTTGGGGCAAACCCTCTCCCCACCACAGGGCAGAAACAATGACTCAGAAAAAGGGATTGCAAAAGTGATGGAAAGTTTAAATAGAAAAACAATTTAAAAAGAAACAACAATGAAAGCTTTACAGAGAACCACAAGCACCGTGACAAAAGAGAGAAATCCCAGAACATACCCAAGAACATCCCATCCCTGCCTGGGGGTACACTCAAACCCCCCCAGGGCTCTTTCCTCCCCCCCAACCCAGCTGTGGGCCTGGGCCGGCCCAAGGGAGGCGGCTCACGCCATTTTACCTGGGCTGCAGCTGGGGACAAAAGAAGAAGTCAAGACCCCGCATGGACATTTTATAGGGGAGCAGGGCATCATGGGATTTGAATACATGCCTGTGACCACACCCCCTGGGCTGGGCCCACCCGTAGGGACCTCCCAGGTGTGGTCTATGCAGTGGCATCCGGGCCAGCACCCAGCCCAAACCACCACATGCCACCCCTTATTCCATAATCCCTGCACCCAAAACATATCATCAAATTAGAACTGTTCTGATGACATGTCTAGCAACAGTCCAGGTCTTCATCTGGGCGTCCTTCCACACAGTCTCTCATTCAGGCTCAAGTATCAGTCCATTCCAGTTCTTCTTCCTTATATGATGGAACCTCCCAGCGACACAGTCATTCTCCTGCGGTGTGAATTCCTTGTGGACTCGTTGGGACATTCAGGTCATCTGGCAACACCTCACAATGTCTCAGCCGAGCCTTTGTTTGCTTTTACAGTTAATCAGCGGCTTTTTTCCACCCCTGGGGCAAGCCAGTCAGAGCAACGACCACTTTACTCCATCCCTCCAGGGAGCCTCAGCCAACCACTTCCAGCCGCGGTCCGAAGCTACACAAATGCACATCACAGGCACATCACAGGCACATCGCCCCCCGCACTGGGCATATCAAGGCATCACCGCATCCAATTCACAGCCCTCCCCTGCCAGAGGGGGTGGCTGCATAGCACAACTCGCTGAGAAGAGAAGAGGCGGAGCCAGGTGCTTGGCGCCGTTCTCGGAGCATGTCCAAAAACACCAGGGAAAGTTTTACAGCTGCCGCCGCCGCTTAAACACAGCCTGGCACGGTCCCCGCTGTCTCTGTCGCCGCTATGCAGAGTCCAAGTCACCTCCACCCCCTTGGGTTCCGGAAGCCGTCGCTTGCCCGCTTGCCATGGGAGGCCGTCCCGCACAGCAGCTGCGGGCTGACCCCGCTCTGCTTGCCGCTGCCCCTCCTCCGCTCCACTCCCTGCTGCTCGTTGCTCTGCAGAGAATAAGGAGGAGAAGGCAGGTCTCGCTTTCTTAGGCTACCCAAGCATTCTTAAACCACCCTGGGCAGAGGTCACAGAAAGAGCCACCCCTCGCTGCTCCCAAGCAACAGGAGGGACTTCCATGCCATCAGCCATGCACCAGGAGTCCTTCTGCAGTCCACAGGAGTCCACACAATTGCCCCGACAAGAAAACTTGAGCCCCCAACTTGCAAACCCAAACCGATGCCCAGAACTAAATTTAAACTCTCCATCTTTTGCAATCGATCTGCAGAGTGGGCACAACAGCCAGCCCCACGTTGGTGCGCCAAAAATGTAATGGGTTGGGGCACACCCCCTCCCCACCACAGGGCAGAAACAACGACTCAGACAAAGGGATTGCAAAAGTGATGGAAAGTTTAAATAGAAAAACAATTTAAAAAGAAACAACAATGAAAGCTTTACAGAGAACCACAAGCACCGTGACAAAAGAGAGAAATCCCAGAACATGCCCAAGAACATCGCATCCCTGCCTGGGGGTACACCCAAACCCCCCCCAGGGCTCTTTCTTTCCCCCCAACCCAGCCGTAGGCCTGGGCAGGCCCAAGGGAGGCAGCTCACACTATTTTACATAGTCTGCAGCTGGGGACGAAAGAGGAAGTTGCATAGTCTTGACTCAAATTATTTGGAAAAAAGAGTTTTGAAAAGGATCTATGACAAAGTATGTAGGCTATGTACTTGAAAGATAAGGAAGATTAAATTGCAGATTAAGGCAATATTGTTGAGATAAGGATAACTGGAAGGTCAAGGACTCAAGACAGAAAACAATGACATTAGAAAGGAAAAAAGCAAAAATATTTGAAAGGTGTCAACTAAGCAATATCAAGGATCAGATGATTTCAGCTGCCTTGTTTCTCTATGTGACAACTGCCTAGGCAGCAAAGAGTCACTGCAGATAGAATAGAATAGAATAGAATAGAATAGAATAGAATAGAATAGAATAGAATAGAATAGAATAGAATAGAATAGAATAGAATAGAATAGAATAGACCAGGTTGGAAGGGACCTTCAAGATCACCACGACCAACCTATCATCCAACACCACCCAACCAACTAAACCATGCAACCAAGCACCCTGTCAAGTCTCCTCCTGGACACCTCCAGCGATGGCGACTCTCATGGGGCTAGTGAGAATAGCAATACTGAAACTTCTAGCTCATTTGTGTTGACTGTATATGTAGCCAATAAACAATTTACTTTTAATTTTCAATATATATGTAACCTATTAGTCTTTTAGTAGAATTTGACTAAAAAGGCCCAGAGTACAATGGTTACAAGTTCAGTAGAAGTCAGAGAATTTATTTGTGTTAAGAGGAACATTCTAGAGGTAACAAACCAGTAAGAATTTAGGAGGGATACAAAAATCAATGCATTTCTAAAATGATTGAGATAATGAAGTGCTTTATTAAATCAGAATTTAACAAGAAAAGATAAATTAGATATAATTCCAAAGCAATAAAGACTTTGTCAATACACAATCTGATAAGAAGCTCTTGAGTGAGTACCAAACTGTTAAACAAAGCATGGTACCTATCACTTGGCCTGCTTTACCTGTGTTCCTTCAACTCAAAGACTATTGAGCAGCTACCAGTTATTACTTAAAATCAGAGAAGTAAAGAAAAACCTTTGGTTTCTGGTGAAAAAAATGCAGGTAGGTGTCTACATTTAATCCCTCTATCTGGGACTAAACTATAGCAGTTACTCTGTCACCCAATGAACCTTCCTCTGCAGAGATGGGGAATCAGGAAAAGGAGAGAATACCCACAAGCTGAAAGGAAAACCAATCCAATGAAATAACTAAACCAATACCAATGTCAAAATATATAAAATCATAGAATTGTTAGGGTTGGAAAAGACCTCAAGGATCATCTAGTTCCAATACCCCTGTGATGGGCAGGGACACCTCACACTACATCAGGTTGCTCAGAGCCACATCCAGCCTGGCTTTAAAAACCTCCAGGGATGGGGCTTCTACCACCTCCCTGGGCAATCTGTTGCAGTGTTGCACCACCTTCATGGTGAAGAACTTCTTCCAATCTGAACCTACCCATTTCTATTTTTCTTCCATTCTCCCTAGTCCTATCATTACAAGACTGTATTCAGCCCAGTAAAATTGCAGCAGTCACAATATTCAAGAAGGCAGCCCTCCAGAGCACAAAAGCGGTGAACAAGAGTGTGATGGGTTAAGCCCATCCTGAAAGCAGGGGGGGAGGGCTTGTGAGAGCTTTACCCTCCCTGGAGTATGTTTTCCCCCTGGGAAACTGAGTTAGTCTGTTCCACTCCCCCTCCCTGTCCAGCAAGCCTATAAAAAGGAGGACACTGCATCCATTAGCTCTCTTGGCCCTTGCCTTTGCCGGGGTGAGGACTACTGCTGGCTCCCTGCTTCTCTGCCTCCCTGCTACATCCATGCCTCTGTAATGGACTGGTCTTGTATTTCATGTTTTCCCCGTCCATCCTTGTTCCTTACCCTTGTCAACCCTTCCTGTTATTGTTACACACGTATATATATATTGTTTAAAGAAACTCTTTACCTCTCTACTTCCAAGATGACTCAAATTTTTTTCTTGGTAGATTTTCTCCTTCCCTTTCTTTTCCTCTCTATTGAGAAAGAGGAGAGGGGGTCTGGGGGGGGGGGGGGGGGGGGGATTCTCAGCCTTGACCCCATCTGAGCTCTGAAATCCCAGTTAAGGCTCAAACCACCACAGTATTTTTGGCACTCAACATAGGGCTTGGAAATTAATATTCTATTTGGAAAGTAATGCTTTGTCTGAAAGAAATGGATTGGAAATAGATATGTCAATTTTGAAAAATTTGATGTTCCAAGCTTTTGCATGAATGTTTGGCTGGACCTTTTGGACCCATATGTACAAATTAATAACTTACCATGTGGTGTGGTTAATGATAGAGATGCTGCTCAACTGGATAAAAACTTTACCATGCAGTTGGGCATGTACCTTTTGAATTCTTTGAATTTTAATGGCAGTGGCAATTTCTCTAACATAAAAAAATTTTCCTGAAGCAAGCTATGAAACCAACAGTGTAGATAAAAATGTCTGTGATGAAAAATTGCTTTACATTACAATATGCTCTATATGCTTAAATATGATCCTGATAGGGGCATTTGCTGTGACTATGTTGGTTGGAGGAAGAGCTAACCCATTAAGAGATCTTTGGAGAGTGATAAGGCAATCCTTTGTACTCTTTAACGACCGGGGGGGTGTCTGCTGTGGGCATTGTGAGCACTGTGTAAACACAAAAAGTGGGAGGGGTCAGGTTGTAGTGAGTGTGCCAGATCTCAGCTTCAGCCCCAGGCACAAGGGTTTGCCCAACCACCAGCAGTTCTACACTTAACCTCTGATGCTCCTGCCCACACAATTTCTCTAGCACCTGTCACCACAGGCAGGAAAAGAAGGCAAAAATCATCTCCAAACACAGATGGTGAGAAAGGCACATTGGCAGGGCCCAGCGGCTCGCAGAACCCAGCAGTGGATGAAGATGATTGGTGGATTATTATCGACATACTTTATAGATGCTTTCAGCAGACTGTATAACAAAAAAAAAAAAAGAAAGATTAAGATCTTCATAAGAACCATCTGTACCAACTTTCATCCACTTCCAACACTTTCATTATCAGCTCACTCTCTCCAGTTCTATATTTTTCTTGATTTTTTTCCTTAATTAAAATATATATTTTATGTATAACTGATGTGATTCCCCTTTGCTGGCAGTGTTGGCCACTAGTGACTGAAAACAGTTCACAGAATCACAGTATCACTGCCCTGCTCAGATAGAAACCAGGAAGAGAATGCTTCCTAGGACAGAAGGAAAAGGAAATAAAAGGAACTACACTAGTTTTGTTTTTAATGTGAGCTATTTTTAATTTTGTAATTAATTTTGCTTCATTTCTTCAATATTTTGAAGTCTACCTTCAATAAATCTATTTCATTTTTGTTTGATTTCATTATACATTTTTTCTAAGTTAATTATTTTTTTCATTATTTTTACATGTTTGCTATTTTTTTGTTTAATTTTTAAATTTATTTTAATTTCATTTTTATTTTTTGTACATTTTTTATATTTTTTTTCTTTTTAATTCTAACTTGAGTTGTTTCACATTTTATGTTGAATGTATTTCTTTTATTATTAATTTTGTTTCTTTTGTTATTTATTTCATTCTTCGTTATTATTTTCTATTATGAATTTATTATTTTCAAATAATTAATACTTTTACTATTAATCTAGTTTTTTGTTTAATCTTTAATCCATTTAAATTTTTTATTTTAAATTATTTTTATACTGTTTTAAGTTTTTTTTTCTTCATTGCATTTTTTTTTATCTGCACTTTTTAATTATTTTTCTTAACTTTTT
Organism: Melanerpes formicivorus; assembly: GCF_026170545.1. NCBI lineage: Eukaryota > Metazoa > Chordata > Aves > Piciformes > Picidae > Melanerpes > Melanerpes formicivorus. The sequence continues at coordinate 11,589,290 of NW_027142353.1, read as the reverse complement.
TGTTTTGTTAATTTTAATCTAATTTGGATATTTTTTTCTAATTAATTTTTGTTATTTTGTATTTTAATTTTTCTTTGTTCTTTAAATTTTTATTATTATTATTACCTTACTTTTTGTCATTTTTAAAATGTCTTTTTTACTTTCTTTATTAACATTTTTATTTTGTTATTGCAATTTTTTAATCTGTATTTTAATTTGTTAGTCTAATCAATTTTTTCCTTTCAATTTATTTTATTTTTGTGTAATTTCTATTTTTTTATCTAGTGTTTAATCTTTTATTTTTATCTTATATTCTTTATTGTAGTTATTTTTTTGCATGTTGGTTTTATTTAATCTATTTTCTATTTTAATTTTTATTTTTACTTTTTTATTACATTTTTAACCTTCATCTTTTCTATCAATTCTTTTTTATTATAGTTTTTCATTTTAATTTTCTTGATTTTTTTCTTTGTATTTTTTTTGTTTGTTTTAATCTAGTAGTCTTTGTAATCCTTATTTTTATTTTTGCTAACAATTCTTATGGTTTTTTGTTAATAGCTATTCTGTGTTAGTAATCCTTATGATTTTTCAGTGTGTCATTTTCTGTTTTTATTGTTGCTCTTCTTTTTTATTATTATTCAGTTATTTAGCACACTATGTTTTGTATCCAGAGTTTTTGTGCTCTTGTTACATATTTCTACATTTACATTTTTTCTTTGCACACATTATCTTTTTGTTTACCTTTGTTTTTTGCATTTTTTGTATTTTTTCTAGTCTATGTCTAACAAGGAAATTTAAAGACATTACCTTAGCTAAGGAATACTTTTTAAAAATTAATACCTATTTAGTACATGGAGCTCCTTTGAGATGCCTAGGCACACAACTAAGAAGGTTCGAACCAAAAGAAATCTTGCAATGTGAACTCATTACTAAGTACTTACACCTTACTACAATTACTATGTACTAGGTATCTGTAAATACCAAATGCTTACCATTCATTATGCTTACCAGGAAAACTTAGCAAAACTCTAAATAACAAATCTCGTAAGGACATTGCAATCAGAAATTAAGAAATTAGCACTGTAGCTTTAAATCAGAGCAGAGCTTTGGTTGGCAAGAGTCGTACCAGAAAATCCTCCCTTTTCTGGGGGTAGGGGTCGGGGTGGGTGGCTAGCAAAGTGTGCTCTAGTTGCTATTGTTTCTGTATTGCAGCCTATCGTGTCTGAATGACCATTGTTCCACCCATACTGGATTATGTGTTTTCCATTTTGATTTGAGGGTTGGTTGCTGACTAGTAGCCACTACAAAGAAGGAACGGTAACAAGTTTTGCTCCTAGCTAACTTAAGGCTTCTCAACCCAATAGAGCAACTGGAAGGGTTAACACGTACAATCTTACAGCGATTGATTTGCCGTAGTTAAAAGCTAATTGCACTGGCTCTTTGCTAACCCAGGTTGTTTGGATACCTTTTAAACACAGGACTTCAACATTTGCCATGAGCAGTGGCTAGTGACCATTCCATTTATGACTAGGTATAATGATGACGTCATCTCCAGTATCCACAATAATTGAAAATTGTATAATTTGTCCACAAGGGTGTCTGACAGATAAAATCTGTTCCAGTTTTCCCTTTTGGATTTCTAGGGCTAATAAGGTATTAGGCATATTGGTGGAACCCAAGCCTTCTTGCCCTTGGATCCTGTTAGAAGTTTTAGGCACTCGGGACTCAGATGGTATTACCTGAGCAATTTCTGTCCCAACAAGAGTGCTAACAGGAGGGGCAATGGTATAGAGCATAATTTTCATAGTCCAGTCATAATCAGAATGTATTGAACCAGGAATTATAAGGATGCCCTGTCTAGAGGTAGACAATCTGCCAATTAACAGAGTACAGGATCTGTGACCCAAAGGACCATGCCAATTAAATCGACAACACTTTGTGGATTCAAAAGGGATTGACAAATATGTTGAAAACAACTGATTGATTACAGCAGTTGTGTATCCTGACTGTAGGCCATAGGTAGCTATAGCTTGTCTAGCTTCCTTTAACATTAGTCAGTTCAGAGTGCTATACTCTGCTGATAATGTCTGGAATGTAGGAGGCGGGGGGGGTGTAGGGCAGCTGAAACTGCCGGGGGGAAGGGGCCACTAGGGCCATTCCTGCCACTGCCGTGGGGGTGGCTGCTGCTGGGACCGCTGCTGCTTATTTTTTCAGCACTAGGGCAGTGCTATTTCAACCAGCTTTCTGTATTGCTCGGACGTACCTCTTTATGCTGAGTCGATCAGTATTGTAGTCCAAGGATCCCTTGTCCACGAGTTCAGGTGTATTCGAGTGCCAGATATGGGGGCGATGGAGATTGGAATCAATATGGCTGACCAATATGATCGAGTATTGTTCCTTTATTGTTCCAGTGTTGCAGGCTGATGGTGCAAGCCTGAGGTGCAGGCCTAGGGTGCAGGCCTGTAGTGCAGATATAGCACAGTAAAGTAAAATGTAGAAGAAAAAGAGACAGGAAAGGCAGAAGTGCATAGCAAAGGAACGGCTACAACTTATATAAACTCGGAGTCCCTTGTTGGCATGGCTTCATTGGTTCCCTATGATGACCACACATTGCACTATTACAGATTATTGGTCCAACTACTAACGACACACAAGGTTTGTTGATGCAGGTGCATGTCCTGTTGTCCCAAGATAACTGTCCATGTTTATAGCTACCAGTGCCTTGTTTTATTTACATGCTGCAGGCCCAGCACTGTTTTGCTGCACTGCTAGCTGGCTCTGCATTTATGCTGAGCATGGCCTACCACCATGTCAGGCTGTAGGCCTGCTCTGCCAGATTGCTCACACTGCTCGTCACTGGCATTGCCACATTCATAGATTTCCTGAGACAATAATGGCCAGTGACAACACAGATTGAGAGATAAACCCCTGACCCTGTAACCTATAGAAAGGGTTTTCTCCAAACATGGCCAAAGGCATACACACCTGTGCCACTTGGGCTCCAGGACATGTTCAGACAAGCCTGGGCAATGTGACCGTTTTCCTGAAAAAACAGACCTGCTGGCTCCTGCCCCATTGTCTGGTTCAGAGCAATTTTTGAGGCTTTTGGTCCCTTCCGAACAATAGCAAGTTTTGTAATGTGAGAACATAGAAAAAGTAATTAGGGATGAATTATTTGACTTTGGTCCAGTATACTAAAGAATACATGATGAAATCTGTTGTCTGCTTTCAGTGACCTGTTTCTCAAGTATCATTATGTGGAAGTCAGCAGAGAAAGCTGCTGCACAGCTAAGGCCTTTTAAAATTACTTGTTAAATTAATGATTAAGAAAGGGTATGTGAGAAACTGGTTATAATATTTGGCTTTTGCAAGGGGAATTACTGGGGACCAGGGCGGGCCCGATCGTTGGGCCTGGATCGTTGGGCTGATGGTCTGTATTGTGTGGGGTATTGGGAGAGGAAGGGGAGGTGCCAACAGGTCTAAAGACGGGCCAGGTCAAAAGTGCAAGTTTTGTCTGTCCTGATGGAGAGGGGTGGGAGCGTGCTGGGGAATATATGAATATGTACATTTTAGTATATTAATATGTATGTTTGCCGTCTATATCAGTTCACCTTGTGTTGTTGGGGTGCACCTCTAGCAAACTCGCTATGCGCCCAGCGCTGTGTTGCCTTTATTTTATAATAAACTGGTTATAAATTTTCAGCAGTGAGTTCATTTCTCACAGGTATTAAAAAAGAAATGGAAGAAAGCAGGAGATTGTGTTGATGTAGTGGTCAGTGCAAGGACACATATGACATCTGATTATCCCAAGACTTCTCCTCATAATATGGAAATATAAACTTTAAATATATGAATTGTCCTCCAGAAATAACAAGAAAAGTCAAGGTTTTGTTATTTGCTTTGCTGAATTGAGGCCACAGATACCATACAATTATTACAACTAATTTTAGAAAATATATACTGCAAAACATTTTCCTGTGGCATTTAACTTAGAAATAATACAATGACTTAGGTATTTTAAGATGTGATTGAAAACTAGAGGCTTAGTGAAGTAACTTCGTATTGTTGCCATAACCTCTATAGGATCATAGAAAATACAGCCCTTAATATTGGAAATACATGTGTTTTATGAAGTGAGGGCTTGCAATTTTACATCCATTTAGTACATGAGTAATCACTATTACCCAACTTGGCACTATCTAATTATATCTCCATTAGATTGTAGTTCTGTCACTGCTGTCCCATTTAAAGAGTGCTAGTCACTATCATTACAGTGCATCAGTGTTACCTAGGAGATAACCCAATAAAACCGTCTGCCTGATGCAGCTTCTTCAGTGAAGCAAAGTACACTATAATAATAACTTGCATTTATACGGTGCTTTTCACCTGAAGTACTTCACAAATTACGTATGGAGAGCAACACAAAACTGCAGAACATTCTAAGTAGTGAAGAGTATAAGGCAACAAGCATACACTGCTACCCAAGAGGTATATGGAGGAAGAAATTGAAATTAGTTTTGCTATTATTAAATTATTCTTGCATTTCCATTGCCCACACACACAATAAACACCTCCATGTGACATCTTTTCTATAGTTTACACTGACACAAAAAGTGAACAAGTTACAAGTTGAGGGGAGATAACACAATAAATGTGCCAATCCTGCTTGGTTTTGAATCTGGGGCTCACAGTAGATATGAACCTCATATTTAGAGTAACAATGCATGCCCACCTACTAAGATGCAAGCATGATGCAATAAAGCAGTCTGTAGTTCTTTGAACACATTCCTCATAAATATAGATTTAAATAACTGTTGTTTAATATCCTGAATTCCTTAAATCCCTGTAATCTAAATGGCATAATCTTGTACATTTCTCTGATCAGGTTTGCACAAGTCTGAGATACTTAGGGTAGACAAGACAAGGTGAGTGTATTGTTAAGTTTGCTCTCTAGCCTGCCATCATATTTTACCCACTCGTCATTAAACAGGCATCATACAAAATTCAGCTTCTCAAAAATAAAAAATGTAACATCTTTCCATATGAAGTTATTAAAAATTGAAGTTTATCTCCATTAATCACAAGTATTAAAAGTAAAATCTAATTATCTGCAGCTTTTCAAGCATGGGTATGATTCCTGGTGTGAAGGAAAAAGTGCTACTTTTTCCCCATCTCGTGTTATATACATGACCTGATCTTTATTAGTAATACAGAAGTTACTATCACTAACAATTGTCCAAATTCTATATTCTCCACAAGCAATTCTTACCCTTAATAAGAATATCAACAAGTGTCTTAGATATACAAAAGGTAATTTTAAAAAAATTTTCTTCCGAGTCATTAACTTCACATCTTTCCAAGTTTTTCCTTGTATTTACTGGTACTCTTATTTCACTGATTTAAGAACATCTTTCTCTTCTCAAAACAATGCATATATAGTTTTGACCAAGCTTCTCAATGCTTTCAGAAGTATGCAGTCTTTTGCAGATCTGAAAAAAAATCCTTGAGAAAACGTACACTGTTCCACAGCCATTTAAAACATGATCTGAGTAGCTGCACATAATATACAAAGTACAGAGGAGTTGTAACTAGATGTCATGAAACCTAACTTCTAAATAGGATAGAAAACTTTTGCAATGTATAGCATATCTGTGTACTTACTGGCATAGGAAAACTCTATCTCCATCTGTCAAGGTCCGGAGACATTAAATGTCTCGGTCTGGAGACACAGTTCTTTTAAATATTCCCGTGTTGTGAAATTAGAGGCACAAACGAGGCCAAAATATCAACAGCTAGACTATTTATTACATATCCTGATGTTATGGAAGTCAAAGCCAGGGACGGGGAGGAAGAACTGCCCATTGTAAGTGCAGATCAGGTTAGTGATCATTTGAAGAACCTGAAAGTGTTCCAGTCCATGGGACCCGACGGGATACACCCACGGGTGCTGAGAGAACTGGCAGATGAGGTTGCTAAACCCCTCTCTATTATATTTCAAAAGTCATGGCAATCTGGGGAAGTCCCCACAGACTGGAAAAGGGGAAACATTGCCCCCATCTTCAAAAAGGGCAAGAAGGAGGAACCAGGGAACTACAGGCTAGTCAGTCTCACCTCTGTGCCTGGAAAGATCATGGAGCAGATCCTCCTGGAGTCACTACTCGCTCAAAAGAATAGTGAAGAGGTGATTGGGAACAGTCAGCATGGCTTTGCCAAGGGCAAATGCTGCCTGACCAACCTGGTGGCCTTCTATGAGCAGGTGACAAAATTAATAGATGAGGGGCGAGCAACTGATGTTGTTTACCTGGACCTGAGCAAAGCCTTCGACACTGTCCCGCACCACATCCTGATCTCCAAACTGGTGACACATGGGTTTGATGGATAAGGATGGATAAGGAACTGGCTTGATGGCCGCACCCAAAGAGTGGCTGTCAATGGCTCCATGACCCAGTGGAGGCCAGTGACAAGCGGAGTCCCTCAGGAATCAGTCCTGGGACCTGCCTTATTCAACATCTTTGTGGGTGCCATGGACAGTGGCATTGAGTGCACCCTCAGCAAGTTTGCTGATGACACCAAGCTGTGTGATGCAGCAGACACGCTGGAGGGAAGGGAGGCCATCCAGAGAGACCTTGACAGGCTGGAGAGGTGGGCACAAGCCAACCTCATGAATTTCAGTAAGAGCAAGTGCAGGGTCCTGCATCTGGGTCGAGGCAATCCCAGGCACAAATCCAGGCTGGGCAGTGACTGGCTGGAGGGTAGCCCTGAGGAGAGAGACTTGGGGGTGCTGGTGGACAAAAAGCTCAACATGAGCTCTCAATGTGCACTTGCAGCCCGCAAAGCCAATCAGATCCTGGGCTGCATCAGGAGAAGTGTGGCTAGCAGGTCGAGGGAGGTGATCCTCCCCCTCTACTCAGCCCTGGTGAGACCCCACCTGGAGTACTCTGTCCAGTTCTGGAGTCCCTATTACAAGAGGGATGTGGAGGTGCTGGAGCGTGTCCAGAGAAGGGCCACAAGGATGATCAAAGGGCTGGAGCACCTCTCCTATGAGGACAGACTGAAGGAGTTGGGGCTGTTCAGTCTGGAGAAGAGAAGGCTCCGAGGTGACCTAATTGTGGCCTTCCAGTATCTGAAGGGGGCCTACAGGAAGGCTGGGGAAGGACTTCTCAGGATCTCAGGTAGTGACAGGACTAGGGGGAATGGAATGAAGCTGGAGGTGGGGAGATTCAGGCTGGATGTGAGGAGGAGGTTCTTCAGCATGAGAGTGGTGAAGCCCTGGAATGGGTTGTCCAGGGAGGTGGTCGAGGCCCCCTCCCTGGAGATGTTTAAGAGCAGGCTGGATGAGGCTCTGTCCAGCCTGGTCTAGTATGGGGTGTCCCTGCCCATGGCAGGGGGGTTGGAACTCGATGATCCTTGTGGTCCCTTCCAACCCTGAATGAAACTATGAAACTATGAAACTATGAAACTATAAACAAAGTGGAAATAAGAAGGGGAGAGGGAGAAAATGGAGAGGGAGAGAGAGAGGGAGAAGAGGGAAGGAATTAGAGGGAGAAAGTCGGAAAGAGATTATATTACCAACTGTCAGGGGTGGTGAGAGTCCAAGATGCGTTGTGTTGCCCCGTGATGTTATGGTGCCGTCTTCTCTCTTCTTCTTTGACAGTGTCACTTAGGTCTTTTTATACAGTTTTTTAGTCCTCAGGCAAGTGTTGGTCCTTAGGTATGTCAGGTATTCCAGGGGCAAGGAAATAATCCAGGTATCCGTTCCCCCAGAAATCTTTCTGTGTATTGCTCTGTGTTTGGGAAAGATTTTGGATGGAGGCGGGGGGAGCCTCCGTCCCCCCTCCTCCATTCAGACAAGCCCCCCCACATTCCTTACACAGGTGGTAAAAACCATTGTATCACCCTGCCCAGGGTACTTGATGGGCGGAGATTATCTCGCCCAGATGGCTGGGTCCTTGGGTCCATTGTTGTAGTCCCGTGTTATCACGATGCAATCACAAGATGATTTGCATCCAGGATTGGTAGACAGGATTCTTTGTTGACTCACACTAAGAGAGACAAACTTGTCGTCTTCCACACCATCTGAGATATTAACTGAGATCCTAAAGCCTAATTTCTTAGAACCTTACAAATAGGGTACAAAATCCCTAATTAATTTTTGCAATAATCCTGACTCTGAAGTTGGCTTTTAAAGGTGGGCTAAATATCTTTAGCACAAGCATGGGAAATACAGAAAGGTAGAGACACATAATGTATACATAAATGGAGTAATAACCAGGAAGGGAAGAACAGTAACCATGATGGGAAGGGAAGAACAGTATCATTAAAAGTCAGGGAGAATACACAGAGATTGAAATAAGGGAATATTTTATGCAGAATATAAGTAATCATATTTCTTCTGGATCTGAACATACAAGAAGTGGTAACATTTTATATTTGTAAGACTGTAGTGGGTTTGGAAGGGGTAAGGCCGAGAAGCCTCCTCCCTTCCCCCTTGTAAAGTAAAAGGGAAAAAAAAATTGAAGGGAAAGGAAAAAAAACTCGCAAGCTGAATTAGCAAAGCAGTGGAGCTATATTTACAAAGCAATGTAGGGTTTTGCAGGGGAATATTTACAAATTTACACTATCTACAATATATACAAAGATATACAACAGAGTAACACAGAAATGAGAGTGACCCCCCTCGGCAGAGAGGGGTTCCCCACCTCCGCTCTCCCCTCTCTCCCCCCTTTCCCCAGAATGGGATAGAAAGAGAAAGAAAAGAGAGGGAAAAAAAAATGTTAGAAGCAGTTTGTGTTAATTGGAAAGGAGTTAATATACAGGCCTGGTATCTTGTTTTCAAGGCCGAGGCCTTGGCAGAAAGCCCAGCACAGAAAGCTGCTGCACGGAGAAGAGGCGGAAGCAAGACTGATAGAAAAGTCCAGGAAATGTCCAGTTCACTCCCAGTTCCGAAGGTGCTTCCTCCCACTTCACCAATGAAATTGTTTAGACTATTCCTTCCGTTTACCAACTTCCGTCCACCATATTCCCTTTCTTAAGGGGGCAGCGTCAACCGGCCACAATCCACCCCTTCTAAACGATTTCATTGGCTGTTCACACTGTCCATCCAATCCAAAATGATATTTACAGTTCGTGAGTAAAGTTCATAGTCCATTCCGGCTATGCTCAGATGTGGATGATTCAAAAGTCCAAGAAAATCAGAAAATGAGAAAAATGGAAAACAGTTCATTTCCTCACCGACGAAGCAAAGAAAAGGGAAACAGGGATTCTCAGGGTCTCTTAGTTGACTCAGGGCTCTCAGGGATCACAGGGTTCGTGCACCGTAGATTCCTCGTTGATTCTTCCTTTGGACGCGATGTAGCTGTACAACAGTTTGAAATTAACCTCTTTCAGCTAAAGTTAGATTTCTTTGTGGAATACACTGAATTTCACCATTCTCTTGCATTACCCAATAAGTGTGACCCGGACCTTCAGCTGAAACCACCCCTCGGACAGGTTTAGCCTCTCCTGAGGGTGAAAATACCCAAACAGTTTTACCTAACAGATTCTTTTCTCTAACAACAGGAACTCTATCACCTTCTACTTTCCGTAGCAAATCTGAATGTGCAGGTCCAGCTCGGTTCACTGAACCTCTACTATTTACCAGCCAGGTTGCTTGTGCTAAATGTTTTTCCCAGTTTTTCAAAGATCCACCTCCCATGGCTTTGAGAGTGGTCTTCAACAAACCGTTGTAGCGTTCAATCTTCCCTGAAGCTGGTGCATAGTAGGGAATGTGGAATATCCACTCAATACCGTGCTCTTTTGCCCAGTTCTTTACAAGGTTGTTCTTGAAATGAGTTCCGTTGTCTGACTCAATCCTCTCTGGAGTTCCGTGTCTCCACAGGATCTGTCTCTCCAGACCGAGAATGGTGTTGCGTGCAGTTGCATGTGGAACTGGATAAGTTTCCAACCATCCAGTGTTTGCCTCTACCATAGTAAGCACGTATTGCTTACCAGAACGAGAACGTGGTAGAGTGATGTAGTCAATCTGCCAAGCTTCACCATACTTGTACTTGGACCATCTGTCACCATACCACAAGGGCTTAAGTCGTTTTGCCTGCTTAATAGCAGCACAAATGTCACAGTCATGGATGACTTGCGTGATAGCATCCATGGCAATGTCTATGGATCTGTCACGAGCCCATTGGTATGTTGCATCTCTGCCTTGATGTCCTGATGAATCGTGAGCCCACCGAGCTAAGAATATCTCACCTCGGTGTTTCCAGTCGAGATCAAGATTAGAGTCCATGTCTACTTGAGAAACTCTTGCAGCTAGATCTGCCTGATGGTTGTGTTGATGTTCCTCAGTAGCTTTGCTCTTAGGAATGTGAGCATCGATGTGTCTCACTTTCACTGGAATTCTCTTCATTCGATCAGCAATGTCCTGCCACAGGTTGGCTGCCCAAATGGGTTTTCCTTTTCTCTGCCAACCACTCTTCTTCCAGTTCTTTAGCCAACCCCATAGAGCATTGGCTACCATCCATGAGTCGGTGTAGAGATAAAGCTTTGGCCATCTCTCACGTTCAGCTATGTCGAGAGCTAGCTGGACAGCTTTTACCTCTGCGAACTGACTGGATTCTCCTTCTCCATCTTTCGCCTCTGCAACTCGGCGTGTTGGACTCCACACTGCAGACTTCCACCTTCGCTTGTTCCCAACAAGACGACAGGAACCGTCTGTGAACAAAGCATATTTCTTTTCATCATCAGAAAGGTCATTGTAAGGAGGAGCTTCCTCAGCACGAGTTACTTTCTCCTCTGGAGGTTTAGCACAGTTGATGCCTTCAGGCCAACTTGAGATCACCTCCACTAGACCAGGTCTTTCAAGATTTCCCATTCGAGCTCTCTGTGTTATCAGAGCCATCCACTTAGACCATGTTGAGTCTGTGGCATGATGTGGTGTGGAACCTTTGCCTTTGAACATCCAATTCAAAACTGGTAATCTGGGAGCTAGAAGAATTTGTGATTCAGTTCCAATCACTTCAGAAGATGCTTTTACTCCTTCATAGGCAGCTAGAATTTCTTTCTCTGTTGGAGTATAGTTAGTCTCTGAACCTCTGTAACCTCGAGTCCAGAAACCAAGAGGTCGTCCACATGTCTCACCTGGAGCTTTTTGCCACAAGCACCAGGTTGGACCATTGTCACTTGCAGCTGTATACAAGATGTTCTTAATGTCTGGACCATCTCGGACTGGTCCCAGACCCATTGCTTGAATCATCTCTTGCTTTATCTGGTCAAAGGCTGCTTGTTGTTCAGGTCCCCAGTGGAAATGATTTCTCTTTCAAGTCACATCATACAGAGGTTTCACAATCAGACTGTATCCAGGAATGTGTAGTCTCCAAAATCCCACTATCCCTAAGAAACGTAGGGTCTCTTGCTTGTTTGTGGGACTTGCCATGGTAGAGACTCTGTTTACCACATCCACTGGAATGTGTTGGCCTCCATCCTGCCATCGCACTCCCAGAAACTGAATCTCTGTGGTAGGTCCTTTCACCTTGTCTCGTTTGATGGCAAAACCTGCATCCAGAAGAATGTCAATGATTTTGTTACCTTTCTCAAAGACTTCCTCAGCAGTTTTACCCCAGACGATGATATCATCGATGAACTGGATGTGTTCTGGAGCACCGCCTTTCTCCAGAGCATCGTGGATCACTGCATGACAGATGCTTGAGCTGTGGATCCAGCCCATTGGCAGCCTGTTGAAAGTGTACTGGATTCCTCTCCAGGTGAAAGCAAACTGAGGCCTGCATTCCTCTGCTATGGGAATAGAGAAAAATGCATTAGCAATGTCTATGGTAGCATACCATTTGGCCTCTTTGGATTCCAGCTCATACTGTAGTTCCATCATGTCTGGTACTGCTGCACTCATAGGTGGTGTCACTTCGTTCAGGGCTCGGTAGTCTACCGTCAGACGCCAGTCTCCATTCTGCTTCCGCACAGGCCACACTGGACTGTTGAAATTTGAATGAGTTTTGCTGACGACTTTCTGACTCTCCAACTGACGAATCAGATTCTGAATGGGCAACAAAGAGTCACGGTTGGTTCTGTATTGTCTGTGATGCACAGTCTGAGAAGCAACCGGCAATTTAATGTCCTGTATCTTATGTTGTCCCACAACTGCAGATTCATCAGAAAGCTCAGGTCTGGCAGACAGCTTCAACTTTTGTCCATCAATTTCTATAGAAGCTACTCCAAAAGCCCATTTGTAACCTCTAGGGTCTTTGAAACATCCTTCTCTTTGAAAATCAATTCCCAAAATACAAGGTGCATCAGGTCCGGTCACAACTGTATGCTTCCTCCATTGTTTACCAGTTAAACTTATATTAACCTCTACCTTACTTAACTCTTGAGATCCACCAGTGACTCCCAGAATAGTTATAAACTCTGATCCCTGATAATTTGATGGTATTATGGTGCACTGAGCTCCTGTGTCAACCAAGGCCCTGTACTTCCGAAATTGTGAAGTGCCAGGCCACTGGATGTACACATCCCAATAGATTCTATTATCTCTGTTATCCCTCTCCTCCCCCTGGCGGGAGGCAGGGCACCCCTAGTTATGGGGAACATGCACACATGTGCATTGCACATAGTTTGCAGGGTTATAACTTTGCATGTTATAACTGGAGCCACTGTTGGAGCCATAAGAGTCGTTCTGGGGAACTGTGGAAGTAACAGCTACCCTTCTGGTATTGCTACCTCGGGTTCTGCCACTTTGCAACTCCCTCAGTCTCCTGAAAAGATTAGAAGTTGGTTGGCCATCCCAGCGGTTCATGTTCTCACCAAACTGATCACGCAGAGTTATCCAAATAGTTCTACGTGATTGCGTTGGTGGTCTGTTTTGGAATGACCTGTTTTGGAATGTCCTGTTTTGGAATGACCTCCTTGGAGGACGTGTATTCCTCACAGATGAGACTTGTACCCACCTGGAGGAAGAATTGAAATTATCCCTTTGTGCCAATTGGGATATGGAATTTCTAAATTCATCTTTTAACTCTCTTATGCAATTCTGAATATCACCAGACATCGTTTTAATGGCCGAAACCAAAGAACCACGTGTCATGCTATCCTCCAATTGTCTCATTTGATCACTGAATTGGCCAACCGTAGGAGAAGTTCCACCATAACTTCTTGACACAATTCTGCTTGCCAGAATGTTTGCATAATTAGAAGGAGCAAGTTTGATGATCTTTTTAGCAAGACCAATACCCACAGGAATGTCATCAGGATTCAGAGTTTCATGTTCACCATAGAGTAGCTCTCTAACAGCAAATTCTCTCAAGCGCTTAATTCCCTCATCTATGGTAGTCCAGGGTTTAGGATTCCAGGGAAGATCCATCTCGGGAAGGGTATCTCAGGGCAACCGCTATTAAAAGGCATATCCACAGATTAACCTTACCGAGAGCTTCGCCTAGATGTCTATCTATTCCATTGTCCCTTGAGAGAGTTCCTAACTGAGCTGCTGACTTGTCTCCAACTGTTAGAGCTGAAGCACCTGTATCATAACACCTACTAAGCCAAGCTAGAACTGGCTCCTTATCTGCCCTGGTGAAATCTTTACGGACATAACGCAACTCCTCCCGTGGTGAAGAACAGTCCGTAATATCATCTTCATCTTCATCTCCCTGAATTCTTTGCCCATAAAATCCTGCTGTCATTCTCCTAAGGATCTCTTTAAGCTGAGAACCACCTTTGCCAGCTGCCTTCCTAACTTCATCTCTATCCTGCTTTGATCTCACTAGGTTAGCTAGATCTTTAAAACAAACCTTCTCTTCCTCCTGAGCAGGATCTTTTAGAGTAGAGGGCCCCTCACCAGCATCAGTCTCCTCCTCTTCTTCTCCATCTTTGCCCTTTCCAGCTCTAGTCTTTAAAGGAGCCATCTTGACTGGAGCTGTGTTTGCATTTACAGCCACCTTAATGGAAGCTGACAGGTCCTGAGATAAATCAGCTGCTGGGGCAGTGACTTCCGGTCCCACCGAGGGAGTGGGTGGAAGTGACGTTGCTCCATTACTGGCCGACGGAGAAGATGAAGAAGGAGAAGGAGTGGGAGAAGGAGTAGGCGCCATGTTGATACCAGCCGATGCCCTTGGCTGCTTGCCAGAATCAGCAAAGTCATTTAGAGCTGCTTTACCAATTAACTTTTTAGCCTTCTTTTTAACTGACACGGGTTCTCCACAGTCCTCGTCACTAGATGACTCTGGGACTGATCGAGAGCCACGGCGTTTTCTTTTTGATCTAGTTTTAATAACAAAACAAGCTCTGGACACCTTTCTCTCTCGCCGCAAAGAGAACAGTAAATATGCGATTACCATCACCAGCAACAGATTTATACACATCAAATAAATCACTTTTGGATCCCAGGCATCACCTAAAGTTACTGTCTCCTCAGGCGGAATCTTAAAACCCTTTATCTCAATTGGGAGAGTGGTGGAGGTAACATTCCTGTATCTCACTGGCCATAATAAATTAATACATTTTCCATACCATAATTTAACTCTATACATAACCCACATATAAATTGTCCGCACCAAATATTTACCCAGGTAATCCAAAATCAAACCCAAACAATATCTGTAAATCAGAGCCCCAAAAATTGAAAAGAACAATCACTCCACAAACCACAATACCTTCATGTTTGATAATTCAGCTAGAAAACACTAAATCAATCAAGTAATAAATAAAACTAATTATCTGCCGCACGTTGGGTATGCCAATAAAAAAAATGTCGTGGGTTTGGAAGGGGTAAGGCCGAGAAGCCTCCTCCCTTCCCCCTTGTAAAGTAAAAGGGAAAAAAAAATTGAAGGGAAAGGAAAAAAAACTCGCAAGCTGAATTAGCAAAGCAGTGGAGCTATATTTACAAAGCAATGTAGGGTTTTGCAGGGGAATATTTACAAATTTACACTATCTACAATATATACAAAGATATACAACAGAGTAACACAGAAATGAGAGTGACCCCCCTCGGCAGAGAGGGGTTCCCCACCTCCGCTCTCCCCTCTCTCCCCCCTTTCCCCAGAATGGGATAGAAAGAGAAAGAAAAGAGAGGGAAAAAAAAATGTTAGAAGCAGTTTGTGTTAATTGGAAAGGAGTTAATATACAGGCCTGGTATCTTGTTTTCAAGGCCGAGGCCTTGGCAGAAAGCCCAGCACAGAAAGCTGCTGCACGGAGAAGAGGCGGAAGCAAGACTGATAGAAAAGTCCAGGAAATGTCCAGTTCACTCCCAGTTCCGAAGGTGCTTCCTCCCACTTCACCAATGAAATTGTTTAGACTATTCCTTCCATTTACCAACTTCCGTCCACCATATTCCCTTTCTTAAGGGGGCAGCATCAACCGGCCACAAAGACACATTTTCCTTGGATGACATACTTTCTGTTTAAATACGTTTCTTGTTTTGTTGTTTTGGTTTTTTTTATTGCCTTCTTAATCCTTCCAAAGAAGTACAAAAAAATATAAATTCATTGAGGTCATTGTCTAGTATGCTGTGAATAAATAAGTTTGAGACTTTGTCTAATAAAGTCATGAATGATACAATAGCATGCAATGAACAAACTCTTTGTGATTACCTAAAAAATAAAAAGTAGGCAGAAAGCAGTTTTGCTTGTATTTATCCATAAAGGCTGACCTAAAGATAGCAAACTACATTACCCAAGTTGTAATTTAGAAGTAAAAATATAATAAAGAGTATACATATGGAATATAATAGCATACTGGAAATTACTAAATTGAGTGAGCTAAAGTTTTAAGGGTGGAGCGGATGCAATGTAGCGGTATTCTGAACCAGAGAAAAAAAAAACACCCTCCTATATACTACCTTTAGAACTTACAAAACAAGCAGAATAAATATAACACTATCAGATACTGAAATAAATACCCTGGTTACAAAGCTATATGTTAAATATAATGTCACAATATGCACTTTTAGAAAAATTATCAGTTTAAATTTGGGTAGTTATAAACTTGATAGTTGCTAGGTTTTATTACAAATGTTCTTACAAAGACACAGGCATGAAATTTTTTATAAATTCTGTTTTAAGAATACTGGAGCAAGAAATGGCTGCTTCCTGAATCTCTCATGGTTTTGCATGATGTGTAGCTTACAGTACTTTACTCACTTTAAATATAGTTACCCTTGTCAATTTTTTATCTTTCAAAATATCTACCTGAAGATATATGTTACAGTATGAAATTTAACATTGAAGGAATCTTGATAATATTTCTTAAGTCATACAAAAGTCATGGAGGTTGAATTCATTACTGATATTCAGCCTGAATTCTTGAGATAAGTTTAACAAAATTTTTAATTAGTCTGGCCAGTAGTGCACTTCTGAAGATCATTACATAAACTGACAGAGAATCTCAAACCTATGAAAGATCAGATGATGTATATCAGAGAGTCTTGGACTAGATGATCCTTGAGGTCCCTTCCACCCTGGTGTTCTATGACTTTATGATGCACATTGCCAAGATGACAACAGATGTAAAGACCACATTTTAGATGTAGATAAAAATCTAAGACTAAAACAGTCTGTGATGTTTGACCCCTTACATTAATGATTTTGTATTTTGTGAGCAGTGTGAGTTCCCAGAAGAAGGAGGTGCATCAAAGTATTTTGGCTCCCAGGGTAAAATGTCAATATGATGCCCTTCCTATCTCTGCAAAGACAAGCCTTCTAACTTGACCTCAGCAATACCTGTAGCAAATCCATATCTTACATATTTGCAAATACCTGTATTTTCTCATATCTGGTAGATGCTCAGAATGGGAGCAGAGTAGATATTTCTTATGCCACCTTGACTATCTCCTTTAGAGGGCCACAAAGATACTTCCTCACTCTTTTTCATTTTATCTGGTTTGATAGATTATTGTTCACCCAGCATTTATAAATATAATAGCTTGGAAGGAATGTATGTCATCCTTCTATTTCAAGAACCTGTTGTACACACACCTCCTACAAATTGCTGCAATTTCAGTATCCTGCAATGTAATAGATTTTATATTTGAGATCTACACATTTTATATAACTGTATCAATGGATATAAGTTTAGATATTTTGACATAATTAATTTTTAAAATTGTTACTATTTTCTTTAAAAAAAGACTAACACAGTATTTGTGTAACATTTTAATTCACTGGAAGATTCAGCATATAAAATATGAAAATCTGTACTTGAAATGATATTTTTTAAAATTAAGGAATCTCTTTTAAAAATAATAGAAAAATGCTTATTAATTGAATATTTAGCTAGTATAAACTATTTTTTTATAAACCATACAAAATGAATCACCTGTGCATGTGGCACAGAAAATCTTTTTTCTCACTTTACAACAGAGGAAACAAATACAGAAAACTTAAATGATTTTCAGATGATTATAGGAATGTAAACTATATCCCACTATTCATTTTTACTTCTGCACCCCATTAATCCTCCTCCTTATTTTTAAGAAACAATGATAGATCACGGATAAATTAATCATCTTTTATTCCTTTTCCTTCCATCTGTGTTTTCTTAGTTGAGATTACATCCACTGTTAATTTCTGGAACTTAATAAGCTTGTATCTACAAAGTCCTGGGAATACAAAGCCTACATTTCATGAAGGTCTTCCAAGGCAATGTGGCATTTAACATATCTTATTTAGTCCAATGAAATCTCCTCATAAATTTTCACACTTATCTATAGCAGATCATACCCCAGTTCTAAGTTGTCTGTTTAGTTTCAGGCCAGAATGTGATGACATGAAGCATGATTAGATGAAGAACAATTTCTGAGAGACTAAAGGCATGTGACTTAGAAAGATGGAGACTGAGTCCAGGTACTTAGTGCAATTTGGTAATATCAGTGACAACTGATTCTGTCAGGAGAAAAAAAGATGTTATGTGACATCCTCAAAACAGCATTTTGAAGGGGAACAAAGAACCATGAAGAAAGGCACTTGAAGCACAGAGGTTTTAAGGTGGATCATCCTAAATATTTTTTTCTTCAAATGCCAAAACCTTAAAGTAAATTACAAAATATGACACAGGGAAGTTGTGTTTAATATTATAATACTTGAAATGACTGAGGAAGGCAGCACAGAAACATAATACAGAGAGCAGAAACAGCACTGGAAAGAGTTTCTGCCCTGCCTATTGTGGTTTTTGAAGTAGGTCTCTAACTTGGGAATTGGTTTCAGTCAACTAAGTGATTGAATTAGAAGTAACTGTGAAATTCTTTTTATTAAACAAGTTGTTGAGGTTCTGTTGTTTGTTTGTTTGTTTGTTTGTTGTATTGGTTTGGTTGGGGTTTTCTTTGGCTGGTTTTTGGTTTTCATTATGTCTGACACTTCATTTTCCATTTCCTTGTCTGATGCACATACTTTTGAGTTTTCCGTGCAGAGACACTTCATTGCTACTGCCATATCGTGTTATCTTTGGAATCTTCTTTTGCTTCATAGGCTCAGTTACTTACCAGGGAAGAAGCAGTCTCCTCTCTTCCAGAAAATTCCTGTTACCCACTCATGCCCAAAGGAGAATAGCACAATACAGAGAACACACATGTAAATTATACAGTTATTATACACACATGTAAATTCCACAGTCTGAAGCTGCGCCAGGGGAGGTTTAGACTTGAGGTGAGGAGAAAGTTCTTCACCGAGCGAGTCGTTCGCCATTGGAATGGGCTGCCCAGGAAGGTGGTTGAGTCACCGTCCCTGGAGGTGTTCAAGAGGGGATTGGACGTGGCACTTGGTGCCATGGTCTAGTCATGGGGTCTGTGTTGCTAGGTTGGACTCGATGATCCTCGAGGTCTCTTCCAACCTTAGTTATACTGTGATATTGTGATACTGTGATATATGCTGTCTGTCAAATGGATTCAAGTGAAGCTTTCATTAGATAGAACAAACATTTTTTTCCAGCTTTAAAAAGCAGCACCAAAAGAGAGGTTCTCTGTTTCATGTTATGTTTCCTTTATTTACACATAATAAATGAAACATTCCTCTGAAAGAGCTGTTCTGTTTGATTGAGACATTTCAGAGTTTAGTTTGTCTTTCTCTATATAAAAGATGCCTTTGTTACCAACTCTCTATTTTTCTCTAGCATCATATGTAGAAATAATTCATATAAATCCTTTAAAATACTGGCAAAATCCCAAGCTTACAAGATCATTCACAAGTTGCATAATTAGAACACAAATTGATTTGCAAGTACTGTTCAGCAACTTGACATAGAGCTAATAAAATAATGCTAGAGGGTTGTCTTTATTTCTGCAGTCTTTCAAGAGCAATAAAATTAGTAACAGTTACAAATAAAGCAGTCTTAGTATTGCCTAAAGCAAGAGGAGATGGCTGGAAGCTAGTTTCAGGCTAACTACCCTTAAAGCAAATGGACTCTTGATCAAGCAACAGTATTGGCTGGGAAGACCAAGCAAACTAGTGAAAAGTAGAAAAATATCTCATTTATGATAAACTAACTAAAAGGTTTTATACAGTCTTATAGCAAGTTCCAGTACAGTTAGGAATTCACACTCTTCAGAGGCAGAAGTTTGTTGAAAAAGCTATTTTTGTTTGCATGGATGTAATTTTGCACTTGCATGTGTGTTCATTGTCTGTGTTGGCAGATATTGGCAGAACTGCAGTTCTGACATGAAAATGTGTGATTTGGTTGTCATCTTAAATTGTCTGCAGATTATCATGTGGCATCATTTGCCAGTGAATTTGACAAGGCACAGAATTTAATTATTTTAGCAATGAATTTTTGAATCTGAAATAATTGAGAAGGGAAACTTCCTGTGAGAGTGAAGGCATTTTGAGTTGACAAAGTTCAAGAACCTCATGAGATTAAATACATCTTTAATAACTGTACATCACCAAAAAATTTGTTTTCTTCAAGGAGTTATAAGAAAAATAAACACTGAAGGCTCTTCCAATTTGTTTATCCACTGAAAAATGTTACAAGAAATAAGGGTAATTTTGGATTTTTTGCTTTCTTTTACATTCCAATGTCATAACCATTTCATCTAAAGTGGTTTAATGACCAGAATATAAAAGTATATTGTTGCTATCTCCTATTTTTGTCATGTAATGAAAGTACTCCATATTCCTGATAAACTTTCCACAATTAATTATAACATTGTGTGATCGCTTACTCTTAGCTTCTTGGAGTTTCACTAATTATATGAGCTATGGTAAAGCAAGGCCCTAGCATCCAGGAAATTCAGATGGGAAAATTTAAAAATAGTTCTGAGCAGGACTTGTGCTTTACCAGTATCAATTGCCTTTGCTCAAAGTCAGTCATTCTCACTGACACTTTCCTTCCACCTCCATTTTCTTTTGACAAGAACTGAAGATACAGGCTCATTACAGTTTGAAGGGGGAACTTTAGCTCAGTCCCTGACTGCAAAAACTGAAAGTAAAATAAATTACCATTGGATGTAAAAGGAAAATAATGATATGTTCTATATAATTCATTGGATTGTTAATGGAAACATAGAGCAGAAGCATAAACAAGTTTCTCTCTCTTCTTCTTCTGTCACCTCTGCTTGCAACTTTCCTCTCTCTCTGTGGTGAAAGCACATTATGCCCAGATATTGAATCTTGTTCTAGAATGTGGACAAGTTCACCCTCTTTCATGAGGGAGACGAAAGCCAAGGCATTAGCCAGGCCAGCATGGATCACTGCACGCACCCAGCGCATGGGATGCTCATGCAAATACTAAGAATGGGCTTAATTCTAGCTTCACGCTTCCTACAGGCTGAAGCCAGTTGTTTACAAGAGTGCCCATTGGTCAAATCCATCCTCAAGGAACCTAGAATTATTACCTCAGTTGGTAAACAGGTTGCCCCTCCTTCGTTTTGCTCTCTCTCCTTGCTTAAGAGGGCAAAGCTCATGCCATAGCCTCTGCCATTGAGCTCATTGCTATTAAGTCTTCTCTCTCATATACACAAGCAAACTAGTAGCCTGTGCACGATGACAAGTATCCAGGCAGGCCTGTTGAGCCTTAGCCCTGAGAATATCTCCAGAGGAAGGACCTTCGCTGAGCCTGAGAAGCTCCAGCGTCGTACTGCCAGCCTCATTGACCAGGAGAGCCATAACAGGGACACAATGACTTCCCTGCTCCTGCTGGCCACACTATTCCTAATGCAGGCCAGGATGCTATTGGCCTTCTTGGCCACCTGAGCACACTGCTGGCTCATGCTTAGGTGGCTGTCAATCAGCACCCCCAGGTCCCTCTCCATTTGGCAGCTCTCCAGCCACTCTGACCCCAGCCTCTAGCTCTGCATGGGGTTGCTGTAGCTAAAGTGCAGCACTCGGCATTTGGACTTATTGAATGACATCCTGTTGGACTCTGCCCGTCTGTCTAGTTGGTCGAGGTCCCTCTGCAGTGCCCTTCCACCCTCTGACTAACATCTGCCCGTAACTTGGTGTCATCTGCAAACTTATTGATGACTGACTCAATCTCCTCATCCAGATCATCAATGAAGATGTTAAAAATGATGGGGCCCAGCACTGATCCCTGGGGGATGCCACTGGTGACTGGCCACCAGCTGGATGTGGCACCATTCACCACCACTCTCTGGGCTCAGCCCTCCAGCCAGTTCCTAACCCAGCACAGAGTGTTGCGGTCCAAGTCACAAGCTGGCAGCTTAGACAGCAGTTTACTGTGGGGGGCGGTGTCAAAGGCCTTGCTGAAGTCCAGGTAGACTACATCCACAGGCCTCCCCACATCCACCAGATGGGTCACCTGATCATAGAAGGAGATCAGGTTGGAGAGGCAGGACCTACCTCTCCTAAATCCATGTTGGCTGGACCCGAGCCCTTGGCCATCTTTCAGGTGTGCAGTTATTGCCGCCAGGATAATCTGCTCCATAATTTTCCCTGGCACTGAGGTCAGGCTGACTGGCCTGCAGTTTCCAGGTTCCTCCATCTGACCCTTCTTATGAATGGGGACCACACTGGACAGTTTCTAGTCATCTGGGACCTCACCGGTGAGCCAGGACTGGAGGAAAATGATGGAGGGCAGCTTGGCCAACTCATCTGCCAGCTCTCTCAGCACCCTAGGATGCTGTTTCTCATCCACAAAGACACAGACTGTCCTGTTCTATGTGATAAATCATGGAATGATAGAATTGTTTTGGTTGGAAAAGACCTCTAAAGTCATAGAATCCAATCATCAAAATTCTGTAATCAACAGCTACTTTTCTGAAAATTACAATGCAGAATAAGAGGTGGAATTTTCCATGAAGTTTTTCAAAGGATTACATGAGTCATGTGACAAGTCAAAGTAACTAACGTACCCAGACGACTGTCCTTTCTTTAATGGCAAAGGCAATGAACTCAATTTCAATTTCTTGTCTGAGACAGAACTAAGGAATATGAATGGAACTGCTCCCCATCAATTTAGCTTTAGAGGAAAGACTAACAAAAAAACCCACAAACACAAGAAAAACCCCAAACTAAAAACACACAAACAAACAAACAACAAAGGAAAACAAACCCAGAACAATACCTATTTTTTCTCATTGATGAGAATACAGGTTTGGTTAATATAGAAATTATGCGAATACATTGTAGATGTACAACAGAAAAGGTGACTGATTATCACAGACTCATTTGATTAATAGCACTGTGCAATTGGAAAAAAAAAAGTGTGTTAATATAATTTAGAACAGTTAACAAGGGCAGAGCAATAACTATTTATCTAAAACAGATCATGACATGATGGAGACTTTTTAGTTACATGCAATGTTGTTAATTAAAAAATTGGACAGAAATATAAATCACTACTGATAACACTTGCATAGGTAAAAGGCTTGATACTGTGACGAGTAGTAGCAAGGTCAAATTAATCAGAGAACTGGATCATTTGGTGACATAAATCTATTCAAAGAAAATGCAATTTAATATGGCTAATATCAAAAGCATACATCCAAGAATAAGTTCATGCCTACATAATAGAGATTGTTCTGAAGATCAGTGGGATGGAAGGATCTCTGCTGATGAACACACATTTATGCAAGAGGTCATAGTGGTGTGTTGTTCTGTGGTTAGCTGGAACCCAAAACTTCCTCACTATTTCACACTGTGAGTCCAATTAGGCAAGATAGATGGTTCCTCCTCCTCCTTGCAACTGGAAAAATGGTCTCTGTACTTCCTAGAAATTTGTCAGGCTTTCCTGCATTTTTTCCATTCATACTTCTCATCTGTTTTCTTCTTTTCACTTCTCTCTTTCCAGAAGCTTGAGAAACAGGAGTCAGTTTCAGCTAAACAACTAAGAAGTGTTAAGACAACTCTCACTAATGCTACCCTCAAATGTAAGATAAGAAAGTTATCAGAATCAGTATAGAGATTTTATGTTTGTACTGTGGTGTAGACATTCTTCGATTTCAAATTCTTAATGTCATTTTGCTATTCTTTTGTTTAAAAATGTATGTTCAAAAACTAACGTGAATCAAGAAAGTTAAAATTATTTGTACAATTTCCATTTCTTAGCTTCTTGGTACGTCATAAAAAAAAAATCTCTCATGGAAGATATCTTTTCTTCCATTGAAGAAGGAAAAATATTGAAAGTTAAGCAGCATTTTGTTTTTCTTCTGCTGAGAGAGAGATTAAAAAACAATGGCTAGAAATAAATGCAATGATATGCAAGTATTTATATTTGTTTGATTTTATTTTAAAATAATTTTGATCAGTGGCTACTTTCCAAAGGAGTTACTCAGAACACCTTTCATCATCAGAGAAAATACACAATGCCTTATTAAACTCAGTCCTGAACAGCCCACTCCATCTGGACCTAATCTAAACATGGGGGATTAGTCTCCTTTGAGAGCACCTTCCAACTTACATAATATTTCTGTGATTCTGTAATTTTATCATATATTGTGCTTTATGGTACAAATATCCTCTTTTAAAACGCTTTAACAAAACCAAAAAATAAACAAAAAAAGTCATTCCCCCCCACTCCAGACAGTCACACTACTTGAAAAAAAAATTAGTTCTAAGAGAGTTTTGACATATTTTTTCAAGGTGGTGAGAGAAGCTTTTCTGCAAGAGATGCTATGATATCAGGAGTTTATTTTCTGACATATGTCTCTTTATAAATCTTTCCATGTCATAGCTTAATACCTAGAGTCAAATGTTAACAGTGTCAAGAAGTTTTAGATTAAGCAGACTAGTGTGGTGGGTTTAAATTACCCCCCAACTAATTTGAGAGAATTACCCCCAAAAACAGTATTTGCCAGACCAGCTCAGTTGAAAGCAAAATGAAACTATATTTACAAGCAAAATTAAAATCTAGAAGTATGAAATGCAATTAATATGTACAAAATATACAATACTTAACGTGTTTACAATTTATAAACATCACAAGAACACCCCTGGACAAAACCAGGGGATTACCAACAGCTTCCTCCTCTTTCTCTCTTTTCCTCCTGTACATGGAACAAGAGAAAGAGAAGAGCAGATGGTAGCTTGTTAGTAATTAGCAACAACAAGAACACAGCCAAGGTCAGCAACAGCCCAGAAAAAGCACCAGCTAGTATCTGCTAGAGCAAAGAAGCCAAAAAGAGCAAGAGTTAGTTTATTCAATTACATTTATGTTAGTTATCAGACCAATGCTATTATTTAGATCTTATCATTTTTTTTTTCTTTTGCATCCAATGGTAATTTGTTTACATTGTACCACTTTTCTAGGCACAGCCTAAAACTGCTACAACTAGATAAGTAAACATTTGGTAAAAAAACATTGTGTAATAAATTACAGATCTTCAATCCTTAATTAAGGCAATGAGCTACTCTATCAAAATTGATTTTATGCTACTTTTAAATAAATGTTATCTCAACTGGATATATCTTAGATATTATAAATTATTATATAAGACTAGGTTAGTAGTAAACATTTAAATAATGTTTTACAAAACTTAATTTAAAAGAACAAAGTATGAGATTATTAAAATAATATTTTTTTAAAGTCTATTTAATTTAAACACTTTATTTACACTAGTCACTTGTTAGAATATAATAATAAATAACAGAATTACAAAGGTGTCAGAAAGTTCTGACATCTACAGTAACAAAAAATTAAATTACAACATTTTCATAAATGTAACTCACATGGTAGAATTTTGAAAAAAACACACATTTTTTCTAGACGGCATTAACCGACATACAGACGTATATCTGCATATGAGTAAGAACTACGTAAGTATTTTTCAGATTACATAAATGCATATGTTGAAATAAAGATACTTTAATAAATAAAGCAAAAGCATTAATTTACTGTTTCTCATCAGTTGATAGATGTTCAGCCATCTCCAGGAAAGCAGGGTTCCATCACACACAATGGTTATTTGGGAAGACAAATGTTGTCACTCCAAACATCCCTTCCTTCCTTATTCATCCTCCAGTTTTATTTCTGAGTATGGCATCATATAGTATGGAATATCCTTTTATTCATTTGGGATCAACTGTATCAGCTGTGTCCTTTCCCAGATTCTTGTGCACTTCCAGTCCACTCCATGTTGGGATGGATTGAAAAACAGAAAAGCCTTTACTCTGTGTAAGTACTGCTCAGCAATAAACATCCAAACCCAATACTTTTCTGTAAATTTCAGGGATTTATTTTCCAGGCCCTTCACCAGCTCTGTTGCCCTCATCTGCACTTGCTCCATCACCTCTACATCTCTCTTGTATTGAGGTGCCCAAAACTGAACACAATACTCAAGGTATGACCTCACCAGTGCCAAGTAAAAGGGGAAAATCACCTCCCTACTGCTGCTGGACACACCATTTCTAATACAAGCCAGGATGTCATTGGCTTTCTTGGCCACCTGGGCACACTGCTTGCTCATATTCAGCTGCTTGTCAATTAGAATCCCCAGATTCCTTTCTGCTAGACAGCTTTCCAGCCATACTTCCCCAAGCCTGTAGGATTGCTTGAGGTTGTTGTTACCCAAGTGCAGGACCTGGCATTTGGCCTTGTTGAAGCTCATCCCATTAATGTTGGCCCATAAATCAAGTTTGAGTATGTGCATGTGAATGCCTTTGTTTGCAGGTCTGGGAATTTAACTAGAACAACTCTGAACTTACAATATGATGCATTATTAAGTATGTGTACTATGTCTCAGCAATGATCAAGTTTAAGAAAATTTCCCCCAAATCTGCAATCACAATGATTATCCCAATAATACTACTTGAGGTGGCATATCTGTGACCTCCCAAACTTCCTGCGAATGGAAAGATGAGCATGTTTTGTAGTTTTTAAATGCATGAAATCTCCATGCACAGTTGAATAAAGGACAGGACAAGGGCACGTGGTCATACTTTCCTTGGAAAAACAAAAAAAGAAAGTAAAACCAACTCTAAAGTGTCTTTCTATATGGTATTTCTGATAATCCTTCACAACTAAGAAAAAGTGGCAGACTAGAAAGTTCTGCATCCATAACTTCTTGATAAAATTTGTTCCTCTGTGACCGTTTGAGGCTGTGCCTTTAAGAGAAGGACAGTACTGGGACACTATGGCCGAATGTTTTGGAAATGTTAACGAAAACATCTAGATATTCTAAACTAATTTCATTGGTGGATTGGTAAACAGGAAGTTTTAAGCTTAGGTGCTGCTGGGACTTTTCTTCACTTTCGCTCCTTCCCTTCTCCCTTTCCAGCTTGTCCGCTTCTGGGCTCTCTGCCAGACTGACTTTGGACAGATAAGCGTGTGGCCTACTAACACTTTGCTTTAATTAATAACTGCTCTTTTTCTCTCTTTCTAACCCTCTTTAGGGAAAAAGTTGAGAGAAGGGGGGGAACTCTCCTTAGCAGAGGAGGGAATTTTGTTCCTGTGTTATTGTTCTTTTACTTTTCTGTATATTTCTGTGTATATATTGTAAATACTGTAAATTGTGTATATATCCTTCATTCCCTAAAAATTGCTTGTAAATATAGCATTTCCCTTTTGCTCCTCTGGCTGGCTAGCTGTGATTATTTTCTTTTTTTTCCTTCTCTTTGTGGGGGGAGAAGGCTGGGCCTTTCTCTCTAACCCACGACATTCCTCATAAATGCTTCATTTGTATTTGCATCCATGTCAACCCAAGTTCACATACAGATTCTCTTTTAAAAATAACTTCATGTCTTATAGTCAACTCTAAATCTAAAATTTCTTACCTTATTTTTTAATTATCACAACAACATGAATCATAATATAAAAAAAGGACTAAACAAAATAAGTCATGCCAGAACAGAAACAATAACCTGTTAATCACTGCCAAGGATAGTTTTATTTAATTTCCCTCTGACATCTCTTAGCAAATGCATTCATAATTTAAAATATCTACAGAATAGAAATGCTCAGCCTGAAGCAGCCAAGAGTTGTTGATGGTCAATTTAGAATTAGAAGTAATGTGGCTGCATGCCCAGAGTGAATCAAGCATGTTGCATGGTATTTTGGCTTTGTGATTAAATTATATAAAGAAATTCATGGATGTGTCAGTTGAATCTCTTTTCTCAAGTGTCCATTTCTGTTGTTACCATTTACACCATGATGCACAGGATTATTTAACTATTCCCTCTTTGAACTAACATCTTTCCAAGCAGTCCATTCTTATCTGACCGCTTGTCTTATGAAACCAATGTATATCTACTGCTCCATGTGACAGTTTAGGCTGTGCCTTTAAGATAAAAATAGCTGCAGAATTCTCTAGCTGAACAATTGGGTGTAAAAAGGAAAACAAAGATTAATTCTAAAGGAATTTCACTGGTCAGATGTGAGATGTACCATAGGAAATCTCTCTAACATTCCTTTCTGTCAGGCACTCTGTCTTCTGTCTTTCCCTTGGCATGCATGCTGCCCTTGGACAGAGGCCAATAATCAGCAAAATTTAAGATAAGCAAAACTAACTTCTAACAATGCTTTGAGCTAACTGAAATTCCCCTAATATTTTCCTCATTTTCTCTTTTCTTCTAATTAACTAGAGGAAAAGGGGAGGAAGAGAGGTTGGGAGTAACCTGAGGTGTAATCCTCCTCCCAGGGAGGATTTATGAGTTGTTTCTTTCCTGTAAATTCTTATATAATATTGTAAATACTGTGTATTTTGTATATATTCATTGCATTTCACTATTGCTTATAAAATGCAGCTTCATTTGCTTCTCCCACTGCATTTAGCTGAGCTTTTTGTTGATGTCGGTGGGTTAAACCATCACACTAAAACACTGCATTATATTCAGTCATTACGTTGTAATTTTTACATTGCTAATGGGAAAGTCCTAAAACTTAAAAAAAATATTTCAGTATTGTTATGCTCTTTACAGGCTACTCATATTTCTCTCATGAAGAGGTTTAAATTGTCATGTAACTTATCTTGGATTCTTTCCAAGTATTTACAGTCTTCCAGAGAAGGCAGTCAGTATGGAAATATTTGCAATTCATAGAATCATAGAATCAATAAGGTTGGAAGAGGCCTCAAAGATCATAAAGTCCAACCTGTCACCCAAGACCTCATGAATACTAAACGATGGCTCCAAGTGCCTTGTCCAATCCCCTCTTGAACACCTCCAGGGATGGTGACTCCACCACCTCCCTGGGCAGCACATTCCAACTGCTACCAACTCCCTCTGTGAAGAAATTTCTCCTCACCTCGAGCCTAAACTTCCCCTGGCACAGCAAGAGACTGTGTCCTCTTGTTCTGGTGCTGGTTGCCTGGGAAAAGAGACCAATGCCCTCCTGGCTACAACCACCCTTCAGGTAGTTGTAGACAGCAATAAGGTCTGCCCTGAGCCTCCTCTTCTCCAGGCTAAACAATCCCAGCTCCCATAGCCTCTCCTCATAAGGCTTCTGCTCAAGGCCTCTCACCAGCCTCGTTGCCCTTCTCTGGACAGGTTCAAGAATCTCAATGTCCTTTTTAAATTGAGGGGCTGTGACCGTTTGAGGCTCTCCCTTTAAGAAAGAGACAGTGCTGGGACACTATGGCTGAATGTTTTGGAATGTTAACAAAAACAATCAGATATTCTAAACTAATTTCATTGGTGGATTGGTAAAAAATACAGTTTTAAGCTTAGGTGCAGCTGGGACTTTCCTCAGTTTGGTCGTTTCCTTTCTCATTTCCAGCTTGTTACCTTTCTGTATATTTCTGTGTATATATTGTAAATACTGTAAATTGTCTATATATGTCCTGCATTCCCTAAAAATTGCTTGTAAATATAGCATTTCCCTTTTGCTCCTCCGGTTGGCTAGCTGTGGTTTCCTTCTTCCTCTTTGGGGGGGGGCGGAGAAGGCTGAGCCCTTCTCTTAAACCCACCACATTTCTTTTTGGTGGTCCAACTCAGGGCTTGAGGACAATTAACTTGATTTATTGCTTGCTCAAGCCGGACTAGCAAACATGAAGATGTTTTGGATTTTGGAGCGTCTGTTTTTCTCAATTTTTGGGGTTCTGATCCATAGATATTGTTTGGGTTTGATTCTGGATTATCTAGGTAAATATTTGATGCAGAAAATATATTTGTGGTTTGTACACAAAATCAGGCTTCTGTATGATCGCTGTCTGGGATTTTTCTGGCTTAATAGAATAAACCTTTATTTAGAATAAACCAAACGAGGCTGGAAGAGACCTTCAAGATAATCACGTCCAACCCATCAACCAATCTAACCCACCTAAACAGCTGACCCATGGCACCAAGCACCCCATCAAGTCTCCTCCTGAACACCTCCAATGACGGCGACTCCACCACCTCCACGTGCAGCACATTCCAATGGGCAATCACTCTCTCTCTATAGAACTTCTTCCTGACATCCAACCTGAATGCCCCCTGGCGCAGCCTGAGACTGTGTCCTCTTGTTCTGGTACTGGCTGCCTGGGGGAAAAGACCAACATCCGCCTATCTGCAACCTCCCTTCAGGTAGTTGTAGAGAGTGATAAGGTCACCCCTGTGTCTCCTCTTCTCCAGGCCAAGCAACCCCAGCTCCCTCAGTCTTTCCTCATAGGGCTTGTGGTCCAAGTCCCTCACCAACTTTGTTGCTCTTCTCTGGACTCATTCCAGCAAGTCAACATCCTTCCTAAACTGAGGAGCCCAGAACTGGACATAGTACTCGAGGTGTGGCCTAACCAGTGCAGTGTACAGGGGAAGAATGACCTCCCTGCTCCTGCTGGCCACACTGTTCCTGATGCAGGCCAGCATGCCATTGGCCCTCCTGGCTGCCTGGGCATACTGCAGGCTCATGTTCAGCCTACCATCGACCAGCACCCCCAGGTCCCTCTCTGCCTGGCTGCTCTCCAGCCACTCTGACCCCAGCCTGCAGCACTGCATTGTGGCCAATGTGCAGAACCCGGCACTTGGATGTGTTAATCTCATGCCATTGGACTCTGCCCATCTGTCCAGCCTGTCAAGGTCCCTCTGCAGAGCCTCTCTACCCTCCAGCAGATCAACTCTTGTCCCCAGCTTGGTGTCATCAGCAAATTTACTGATGATGGACTCAATGCCCTCATCCAGATCATCAATAAAGATGTTAAAGAGCATGGGGCCCAGCACTGATTCTTGGGGTACACCACTAGTGACTGGCCGCCAGGTGGATGTGGAACCATTCACCACCACTCTCTGGGCTCATACCTCCAGCCAGTTCCTAACCCATCGCAGTGTGCTCCCGTCCAAGCCATGGGCTGACAGCTTGGCCAGGAGTTTGCTATGGGGGACGGTGTCAAAGGCCTTGCTGAGGTCCAGGTAGACCACATCCACAGGCCTCCCCACATCCACCAGGCGGGTCACCTGATCATAGAAGGAGATCAGGTTGGTCAGGCAGGACCTGCCCTTCCTAAATCCATGCTGGCTAGGCCTGAACCCTTGGCCATCCTGTAAGTGCTGTGTGATTGCACTCAGGATGACCTGTTCCATGATCTTGCCTGGCACTGAGGTCAGACTGACAGGCCTAGAATTCCCTGGCTCATCCAACCGGCCCTTCTTGTGGATTGGCACAATGTTGGCCAGCTTCCAGTCTTCTGGGACCTCTCCAGTGAGCCAGGACTGCTGGAAAATGATTGATAGTGGCTTGGCCAGCTCATCTGCCAGCTCTCTCAGCACCCTAGGATGAATCCCATCTGGTCCCATGGACTTGTGGAGATCCAAGCTGCTGAGGAGAGTTCCAACCACCTCCTCATGGAACACAGGGAAACTGTGCAGCTCCCTGGCTCCTTCTGCCAGCTCTGCAGGCCAGCTGTCAGGAAGACGTTCTGTCCTTCTAGTAAAAATTGAGGCAAATAGATACAGGAATGTGACCTCTAGCACTCTCCCAATTGAGATAAAGCAGCTTAAGATCCCAGTAGGTGAAAGGGTGATTTTAAGTGATGGCTGGGATCCAAAGGTGACTTACTTGATGTGTGTAATCCTGCTGATGATGATAGTGATTGCGTATTTGCTATTTTCCTTGTGTCAGGAGAAAAAGGTGTCCAGGGCATGTTTTATTATTAAGCATAGATCAAAGAATAAGTGGATTACCTCTGGGTCAGCCCAGAGACGTCTAGTGATGAGGAGAATGGAGAATCTGTGTCAGTTAAAGAGGCGGCGGCAGCTCCCAACAAGGCGGTTCCCTCGGCTACGTATGTGGCAGCCATTAACGAGGCACAGTCATTTCCGCCTCCTTGCACGGGAGGACCGGAAGCCACTTCCACAGTAGCTGTTCTGTCTCAAAACCTGTCAGCTTCTGTTAAGGTGGCTGTAAATTCAAACACAGCTCCAATTAAGCAAGTAGCTGTTTTAAAGACTAGAAGTGGAAAGACCAAATCTGATCCAGGAGCTAATGGAGGAGAAGAGCAGGAGACTGATCCTGGTGAGGGACCTTCTACTAGAAAAGATCCTGCTGAGGAGGAAGAGAAGGTTTCTTTTAAAGATCTAGCAGAATTAGTGATATCAAAACAGGATAGAGATGCAGCTAGCACAGGAGCTAGCAGTAGTGGTTCTCAGCTTAAAGAGATCCTTAGGAGAGTGACAGCAGGATTATTTGGACAACAAGTTGAGGAAGAGGAGGCAAAGTAAGAGGGGGATGATATTACCGAATGTTCTTCCCCTTGTGAAGAGCTTCGAAATCTCCATAAAAAGTACACCAGAGCAGATAAGGAGCCAGTTCTAGCTTGGCTTAGTAGGAGTTATGATACAGGTGCTCCAGCTCTAATGGTTGGAGACAAGTCAGCAGCTCAGTTAGGAACTCTCTCGAGGGATAATGGAATAGATAGACATCTAGGCAAGGTTCTCGGTAAGGTTAATCTGTGGATACGCCTTTTAATGGCAGTTGCCCTGAGATACCCTTCCCGAGATGATCTTCCATGGAATCCTAAACCCTGGACTACCATAGATGAGGGAATTAAGTGCCTGAGAGAATTTGCTGTTAGAGAGATACTCTATGGTGAACATGAAACTCTGAATGCTGATGACATTCCTGTGAGTATTGGTCTTGCTAAACAGCACATCAAGCTTGCTCCTTCTAATTATGCAAACATTCTGGCAAGCAGAATTGTGTCAAGAAATTATGGTGGATCTTGTCCTACGGTTGGCCAATTCAGTGATCAAATGAGACAATTGGAGGATAGCATGACATGTGTTTCTTTGGTTTCAGCCATTGAAACTCTGTGTGGAAAAATTGAGAATTGCATGAAAGAGCTGAAAGATTCCATATACCAATTGTCACAAAGAGATAATTCCCATTCTTCCTCCAGGTAGATACAAGTTTCATCTGTGAGGAATAGACGCCCTCGAAGGAGGTCATTCCAAAACAGATCAAATCAAAACAGACCACCAAGGCAATCACGTAGGACCATTTGGATAACTCTGTGTGATCAGTTTGGTGACAACATGAACCAGTGGGATGGCCAACCAACTTCCAGTTTTTTCAGGAAACTGAGGGAACTGCAAAGTCGCAGAACCCGAGGTAGCTACCAGAAGGGTAGCTGTTACTTCCACAGTTCCCCAGAATGACTCTTATGGCTCCAACAGTGGCTCCAGCTATAACACTGCACACTGTGCTCAATGCACATGTACGCATGTTCCCCATAACTAGGGGTGCCCTGCCTCCCACCAGGGGGAGGAGGGGGATAACAGAGATAATAGAATCTATTGGGATGTGTACATCCAGTGGTCTGGCACTTCACAATTTCGGAAGTACAGGGCCTTGGTTGACACAGGAGCTCAGTGCACCATAACACCATCAAATTATCAGGGATCAGAGTCTATAACTATTCTGGGAGTCACTGGTGGATCTCAAGAGTTAAGTAAGGTGGAGGTTAATATAAGTTTAACTAGTAAACAACAGAGGAAGCATACAGTTGTGATTGGATCTGACGCACCTTGTATTTTGGGAATTGATTTTCTGAGAGAAGGGCATTTCAAAGACCCTAGAGGTTACAAATAGGCTTTTGGAGTAGCTTCTGTAGAAATTGATGGACAAAAATTGAAGCTGTCTGCTAGACCTGAGCTTTCTGATGAATCTGCAGTTGTGGGACAACATAAAATTCAGGACATTAAATTGCCGGTTGCTTCCCAGACTGTACATCACAGACAATGCAGAACCAACCGTGACTCTTTGTTGCCCATTCAGAATCTGATTCGTCAGTTGGAGACTCAGAAAGTCGTCAGCAAAACTCATTCACCTTTCAACAGTCCAGTGTGGCCTGTGCAGAAGCAGAATGGAGACTGGCGTCTGACAGTCGACTACCGAGCCCTGAATGAAGTAAATCTGCCTATGAGTGCAGCAGTACCAGACATAATGGAACTGCAGTATGAGCTGGAATCCAAAGAGGCCAAATGGTATGCTACCATAGACATTGCTAATGCATTTTTCTCTATTCCCATAGCAGAGGAGTGCAGGCCTCAGTTTGCTTTCACCTGGAGAGGAATCCAGTACACTTTCAACAGACTGCCAATGGGCTGGATCCACAGCTCAAGCATCTGTCATGCAGTAATCCACGATGCTCTGGAGAAAGGTGGTGCTCCAGAACACATCCTGTTCATCAATGATATCATTACCTGGGGTAAAATTGCTGAGGAAGTCTTCGAGAAAGGTAACAAAATCATTGACATTCTTCTGAATGCAGGTTTTGTTATCAAGTGGGACAAGGTGAAAGGACCTACCACAGAAATTCAGTTTCTGTGAGTGTGGTGGCAGGATGGACGCCGACACATTCCAGTGGATGTGGTAAATAGAGTCTCTACCATGGCAAATCCCACAAACAAACAAGAAATCCCACGTTTCTTGGGGATAGTGGGATTTTGGAGACTGCACATTCCTGGATACAGTTAGATTGTGAAACCTCTATATGATGTGACTCGAAAGAGAAACCATTTCCACTGGGGACCTGAACAACAAGCAACCTTTGACCAGATAAAGCAAGAGGTAATTCAAGCAATGGGTCTGGGACCTTTCCGAGATGGTCCAGACATTAAGAACATTTTGTACACGGCTGCAAGTGACAATGGTCCAACCTGGTGCTTGTGGGAAAAAGCTCCAGCTGAGAAATGCAGATGACCTCTTGGTTTCTGCAGTTGAGGTTACAGAGGTTCAGAGACTAATTATACTCCAATGGAAAAAGAGATTTTAGCTGCCTATGAAGGAGTAAAAGCAGCTTCTGAAGTGATTGGAACTGAATCACAACTTCTCTTAGCTCCCAGATTGCCAGTTTTGAATTTGAAGTTTAAAGGCAACGGCTCCACACCACATCATGCCACAGACTCAACATGGTCTAAGTGGATGGCTCTGATAACACAGAGAGCTCGAATGGGAAATCTTGACAGACCTGGTCTAGTGGAGGTGATCTCAAGTTGGCCTGAAGGTACCGACTGTGCTAAACCTCCAGAGGAGAAAGTAACTCATGCAGGGGAAGCTCCTCCTTACAATGACCTTTCTGATGATGAAAAGAAATATGCTTTGTTCACAGACGGTTCCTGTCGTCTTGTTGGAAACAAGTGATGGTGGAAGTCTGCAGTGTGGAGTCCAACACGTCGAGTTGCAGAGGTGAAGGATGGAGAAGGAGAATCCAGTCAGTTTGCAGAGGTAAAAGCTGTCCAGCTAGCTCTCAACATAGCTGAACGTGAGAGATGGCCAAAGCTTTATCTCTACACCGACTCATGGATGGTAGCCAATGCTCTATGGGGTTGGCTAAAGAACTGGAAGAAGAATGGTTGGCAGAGGAAAGGAAAACCCATTTGGGCAGCCAACTTGTGGCAGGACATTGCTGATCGAATCGAGAGAATTCCAGTGAAAGTGAGACACATTGATGCTCACATTCCTAAGAGCAAAGCTACTGAGGAACAGCAACACAACCATCAGGCAGATCTAGCTGCAAGAGTTTCTCAAGTAGACATGGACTCTATTCTTGATCTCGACTGGAAACACTGAGGTGAGATATTCTTAGCTCGGTGGGCTCATGATTCGTCAGGACATCATGGCAGAGATGCAACATACCAATGGGCTCGTGACAGATCCATAGACATTGCCATGGATGCTATCTCGCAAGTCATCCATGACTGTGACATTTGTGCTGCTGTTAAACAGGCAAAGCAAATTAAGTTCTTGTGGTATGGTGACAGATGGTCCAAGTACAAGTATGGTGAAGCTTGGCAGATTGACTACATCACTCTACCACGTTCTCGTTCTGGTAAGCAATACGTATTTACTATGGTCGAGGCAAACACTGGATGGTTGGAGACTTATCCAGTTCCACATGCAACTGCACGCAACACCATTCTCGGTCTGGAGAGACAAATCCTGTGGAGACATGGAACTCCAGAGAGGATTGAGTCAGAAAAGGGAACTCATTTCAAGAACAACCTTGTAAAGAACTGGGCAAAAGAGCACAGTATTGAGTGGATATTCCATCTTCCTTACTATACACCAGCTGCAGGGAAGATTGAGTGCTACAATGATTTGTTGAAGACCACTCTCAAAGCCATGGGAGGTGGATCTTTGAGAAACTGGGAAAAACATTTAGCACAAGCAACCTGGCTGGTAAATAGTAGAGGTTCAGTGAACTGAGCTGGACCTGCACATTCAGATCTGCTACAGAAAGTGGAAGGTGATAGAGTTCCTGTTCTTACAGAAGGGAATCTGTTAGGTAAAACTCTTTGGGTATTTCCTCCCTCAGGAGAGACTAAAGCTGTCTGAGGGGTGGTTTCAGCTGAAGGTCTGGGTCACACTTATTGGGCAATGCAAGAGAATGGTGAAATTCAGTGTATTCCACAAAGACATTTAACTTTAGCTGAAAGAGTTTAATTTCAAGCCGTTGTGCAGCTGCATCGCATCCAAAGGAAGAATCAATGAGGAAACTATGGTGCACAAACCCTGAGAACCCTGAAAGCCCTGAATCAAAGAGACCCTGAGAATCCCTGTTTTCCTTTACTTCGCTTTGTTGGCAAAGAGATAAACTGTTTTCCATTTTTCTCATTTCCTGATTTTCTTGGACTTTTGAATCATCTACATCTGAGTATAGCCAGAATGGACTATGAACTTTACTCATGAACTGTAAGTATTGTTTTGGATTGGATGGACAGTATGAACAGTCAATGAAATTGTTTAGAAAGGGTGGACTGTGACTGTTTGAGGTGGTGCCTTTAATAAAGAGACAGTGCTGGGACACTATGGCTGAATATTTTGGAATGTTAACGAAAACAATCAGATATTCTAAACTAATTTCATTGGTAGATTAGTAAAAAATGCAGTTTTAAGCTTAGGTGCTGCTGGGACTTTCGTCTGTTCGCTCCTTTCCTTTCTCCTTTCCAGCTCGTCCGCTTCTGGGCTCCCTGCCAGACTGACCTTGGACAGATAAGCAAACTAAGGCCTACTAACATATTCTGCTTTATTAACAATTGCTCTTTTTCTCTCTTTCTAACCCTTTTTGGGGAAAAAGGGGAAAGAAAAGGGTACAGGGGGGGAACCCTCCTCCAGAGGGTTGCCTAGTTGTGGTTTCTTTCTTCCTCTTTGTGCGGAGGGAGAAGGCTGAGCCCTTCTCTTAAACCCACCATAGGGGGCCAGAACTGGACACAGGACTCAAGGTGTGGCCTAACAGGTGCTGACTACAGGGGCACAATGACTTCCCTGCTCCTGCTGGCCACACTATTCCTGATAAAGGACAGGATGCCATTGGCCACCTGAACACACTGCTGGCTCATGTTTAGGTGTAGGTCAATCAGTACCCCGAGGTCCCTTTCTGTTTGGCTGCTCTCCAGCCACTCTGAGTCCAGCCTGCAGCACTGCATGGGGTTGTTGTGGTCAAAGTGCAGCACCCGACACTTGGAGTTGTTGAATATCATCATGTTGGACTCTGCCCATCTGTCCAGTTGGTCAAGATCCCTCTGGAGAGCCCTTCCACCCACTAACCAACCAACATCTTCTCCCAACTTCGTGCCATCTGCAAATTTACTGATGACTGACTCATCCCCCTCATTCAGATCATCAGTAAAGATATTGAACAGAATGGGGCCCAGTATTGATCCCTGGGGGACACCACTAGTGACTGGCTGCCAGCTGGATGTGGCACCAGTCACCACCATTCTCTGAGCATGGCCCTCCAGCCAGTTCCTACCCCAGCACAGAGTGCTCCTGTCCAAGCTACAGGCTTGGCCAGGAGTTTGCTGTGGTGGACAGTGTCAAAGGCCTTGCTGAAGACCAGGTAGACTAAATCCACAGCCTTTCCCACATCCACCAGGCTGGTCACCTGATCATATAAGGAGATCAGGTTGGTGAGGCAGGGCCTGCTCTTCCTAAATCCATGTTGGCTGGATCTAATCCCTTGGTCATCCTGCAGGTGCACAGTGATTGCCCCCAAGATGATCTGCTCCATAATCTTGCCTGGCACTGAGGTCAGGTTGACTGGCCTGTAATTTCCAGGTTCCTCCATCTGACACTTCTTGAGGATGGGCATCACATTAGCCAGTTTCCTGTCATCTGGGACTTCTCCAGTGAGCCAGGAGCAGTGGAAAATGGTGGAGAGTGGCTTGGCCAGCTCATCTGCCAGCACTCTCAGCACCCTAGGATAGATCCCATCTGGTCCCATGGACGTGTGAGTGTCCAAGTGGCTCAGCAAGTCCCAAGCTAATTCCTCATGGATTTCAGGGGTGCTACACTGCTCCCTGACCCCATCTACCAGTTCAGGAGTCCAGTTATTGTGAAGTTCTTCTGCCTTACTGTTGAAAATTGATGCAAAGAAGGTATTTAGAACCTCAACCTTTTCCTCATCTTTAGTTACAATTGTGACCGGTTGACGTTGTCCCCTTAAGAAAGGGGATATGGTGGATGGAAGTTGGTAAACGGAAAGAATGGATCTAAATTATTTCATTGGTGAAGTGGGAGGAAGCACCTTCTGAACTGGGACAGCAGGAGGGTATACTGGGTTTTCCAGCACTTTACCTTCAGTCTTGCTTCTGCCTCTTCTTCAGGCAACAGCTTTCTGTGCTGGGCTTTCTGCCAAGGCTTCGGCCTTGAAGCCGATAAGATACCAGGCCTGTATTAACTCCTTTTCAATTAACACGAAACTGCCTCTAACTTTTTTTTTCCTCTTTCTCTCTCTTTTCTAACCTGCTCTGGGGAAGAGGGGGAGAGAGGGAGAGAGCGGAGGTGGGGAACCCCCTCAGCAAGGGGGGTCACTCTCATTTCTGTGTTACTTTATTTTATATCTTTGTATATATTGTAAATATTGTAAAATTGTATATATTCCCCTGCATACCCTACACTGCTTTGTAAATATAAAGCTCCACTGCTTTGCTAATTCAGCTTGTGAGTTTTTTTTCCCTTTCCCTTCAATTTTCTTTCCCTTTACCTTACAAGGGGGAAGGGAGGAGGCTTCTTGGCCCTACCCTTCCACCCACCACATTTTTTTTTTTCTTGGCACCCAACGTGGGGCAGATAATTAGTTTAATTTATTACTTGATTGATTTAGTGTTTTCTAGCTGAATTAGCAAACATGAAGGTGTTGTGGTTTGTGGAGCGATTATTCTTTTCAATTTTTGGGGCTCTGGTTTACAGATATTGTTTGGGTTTGATTTTGGATTACCTGGGTAAATATTTGGTGCGGACAATTTATATGTGGGTTATGTATAGAGTTAAATTATGGTATGGAAAATACATGAATTTCTTATGGCCAGTGAGATACAGAAATGTTACCTCCACCACTCTCTCAATTGAGATAAAGGGTTTTAAGATTCCGCCTGACGAGAGAGTAACTTTAGGTGATGCCTGGGATCCAAAGGTGATTTATTTGGTGTCTATAATTCTGCTGCTGGTGATAATTATCGTGTATCTCCTGATTTCTTTGCAGCGAGAGAGAAAGGTGTCCAGAGCTTGTTTTGTTATTAAAACTAGATCAATAAGAAAACGCCGTGGCTCTCGATCAGTCCCATAGTCATCTAGTGACGAGGAATGTGCAGAACCCGTGTCAGTTAAAAAGAAGGCTAAAAAGTTAATTGGTAAGGCAGCTTTAAATGACTTTTCTGCTGATTCTGCCAAGCTGCCAAAGGTGGCGGCTGGTATCAACATGGCGCCTGCTCCTTCTCCTCCTTCTTCTTCTCCGTCGGCCATTAACGGAGCAACGTCACTTCCGCCCACTCCCGCGGTGGGACCGGAAGTCACTGCCCCAGCAGCTGATTTATCTCAGGACCTGTCAGCTTCCATTAAGGTGGCTGTAAATGCAAACACAGCTCCAGTTAAGGTGGCTCCTTTAAAGACTAGAAGTGGAAAGACCCAAGATGGAGAAGAAGAGGTGGAGACTGATCCTGGTGAGGGGCCCTCTACTCTAAAAGATCCTGCTCAGGAGGAAGAGAAGGTTTGTTTTAAAGATCTAGATAACCTAGTGAGATCAAAGCAGGATACAGATGAAGTTAGGAAAGCAGATGGCAAAGGTGGTTCTCAGCTTAAAGAGATCCTTAGGCGAATGACAGCAGGATTATATGGGCAAAGAATTCAGGGAGATGAAGACGAAGATGATATTTCAGAGTATTCTTCTCCCCGCGAGGAATTGCGTTATGTCCGTAAAGATTTCACCAGGGCAGATAAGGAGCCGGTTCTAGCTTGGCTTAGTAGGTGTTATGATACAGGTGCTACAGCTCTAACAGTTGGAGACAAGTCAGCAGCTCAGTTAGGAACTCTCTCGAGGGATAATGGAATAGATAGACATCTAGGAAGGGCTCTCGGTAAGGTTAATCTGTGGATACGCCTTTTAATGGCAGTTGCCCTGAGATACCCTTCCCGAGGTGATCTTCCATGGAACCCTAAACCCTGGACTACCATAGATGAGGGAATTAAGCGCTTGAGAGAATTTGCTGTTAGAGAGCTACTCTATGGTGAACATGAAACTCTGAATCCTGATGACATTCCTGTGGGTATTGGTCTTGCTAAAAAGATCATCAAACTTGCTCCTTCTAATTATGCAAACATTCTGGCAAGCAGAATTGTGTCAAGAAGTTATGGTGGAGCTTCTCCTACGGTTGGCCAATTCAGTGATCAAATGAGACAATTGGAGGATAGCATGACATGTGTTTCTTTGGTTTCAGCCATTGAAACTCTGTCTGGAAAGATTGAGAATTGCATGAAGGATCTGAAAGATTCCATATACCAATTGGCACAGAAGGATAATTTCAATTCTTCCTCCAGGTGGATACAAGTTTCATCTGTGAGGAATACACGTCCTCCAAGGAGGTCATTCCAAAACAGGACATTCCAAAACAGGTCATTCCAAAACAGACCACCAACGCAATCACGTAGAACTATTTGGATAACTCTGCGTGATCAGTTTGGTGAGAACATGAACCGCTGGGATGGCCAACCAACTTCTAATCTTTTCAGGAGACTGAGGGAATTGCAAAGTGGCAGAACCCGAGGTAGCAATACCAGAAGGGTAGCTGTTACTTCCACAGTTCCCCAGAACGACTCTTATGGCTCCAACAGTGGCTCCAGTTATAACATGCAAAGTTATAACCCTGCAAACTATGTGCAATGCACATGTGTGCATGTTCCCCATAACTAGGGGTGCCCTGCCTCCCGCCAGGGGGAGGAGAGGGATAACAGAGATAATAGAATCTATTGGGATGTGTACATCCAGTGGCCTGGCACTTCACAATTTCGGAAGTACAGGGCCTTGGTTGACACAGGAGCTCAGTGCACCATAATACCATCAAATTATCAGGGATCAGAGTCTATAACTATTCTGGGAGTCACTGGTGGATCTCAAGAGTTAAGTAAGGTGGAGGTTAATATAAGTTTAACTAGTAAACAATGGAGGAAGCATACAGTTGTGACCGGACCTGATGCACCTTGTATTTTGGGAATTGATTTTCAAAGAGAAGGGCGTTTCAAAGACCCTAGAGGTTACAAATGGGCTTTTGGAGTAGCTTCTGTAGAAATTGATGGACAAAAATTGAAGCTGTCTGCTAGACCTGAGCTTTCTGATGAATCTGCAGTTGTGGGACAACATAAGATACAGGACATTAAATTGCCGGTTGCTTCTCAGACTGTGCATCACAGACAATGCAGAACCAACCGTGACTCTTTGTTGCCCATTCAGAATCTGATTCGTCAGTTGGAGACTCAGAAAGTCGTCAGCAAAACTCATTCACCTTTCAACAGTCCAGTGTGGCCTGTGCAGAAGCAGAATGGAGACTGGCGTCTGACAGTAGACTACCGAGCCCTAAATGAAGTGACACCACCTATAAGTGCAGCAGTACCAGACATGATGGAACTTCAGTATGAGCTGGAATCCAAAGAGGCCAAATGGTATGCAACCATAGATATTGCTAATGCATTTTTCTCTATTCCCATAGCAGAGGAATGCAGGCCTCAGTTTGCTTTCACCTGGAGAGGAATCCAGAACACTTTCAACAGATTGCCAATGGGCTGGATCCACAGCTCAAGCATCTGTCATGCAGTGATCCATGATGCTCTGGAGAAAGATGGTGCTCCAGAACACATCCAGTTCATCAATGATATCATCGTCTGGGGTAAAACTGCTGAGGAAGTCTTCGAGAAAGGTAACAAAATCATTGACATTCTTCTGGATGCAGGTTTTGTTATCAAGTGGGACAAGGTGAAAGGACCTACCACAGAAATTCAGTTTCTGGGAGTGCGGTGGCAGGATGGACACCGACACATTCCAGTGGATGTGGTAAATAGAGTCTCCACCATGGCAAATTGCACAAACAAGCAAGAGACCCTACGTTTCTTGGGGATAGTGGGATTTTGGAGACTGCACATTCCTGGATACAGTTAGATTTTGAAACCTCTATATGATGTGACTCGAAAGAGAAACCATTTCCACTGGGGACCTGAACAACAAGCAGCCTTTGACCAGATAAAGCAAGAGGTAATTCAAGCAATGGGTCTGGGACCTTTCCGAGATGGTCCAGACGTTAAGAACATTTTGTACACGGCTGCAAGTGACAATGGTCCAACCTGGTGCTTGTGGCAAAAAGCTCCAGCTGAGAAATGCGGATGACCTCTTGGTTTCTGCAGTTGAGGTTACAGAGGTTCAGAGGCTAATTATACTCCAACAGAGAAAGAAATTTTAGCTGCCTATGAAGGAGTAAAAGCATCTTCTGAAGTGATTGGAACTGAATCACAACTTCTCTTAGCTCCCAGATTGCCAGTTTTGAATTGGATGTTCAAAGGCAAAGGCTCCACACCGCATCATGCCACAGACTCAACATGGTCTAAGTGGATGGCTCTGATAACACAGAGAGCTCGAATGGGAAATCTTGAAAGACCTGGTCTAGTGGAGGTGATCTCAAGTTGGCCTGAAGGTATCAACTGTGCTAAACCTCCAGAGGAGAAAGTAACTCGTGCTGAGGAAGCTCCTCCTTACAATGACCTTTCTGATGATGAAAAGAAATATGCTTTGTTCACAGACGGTTCCTGTCATCTTGTTGGAAACAAGTGATGGTGGAAGTCTGCAGTGTGGAGTCCAACACGTCGAGTTGCAGAGGTGAAAGATGGAAAAGGAGAATCCAGTCAGTTTGCAGAGGTAAAAGCTGTCCAGCTAGCTCTCAACATAGCTGAATGTGAGAGATGGCCAAAGCTTTATCTCTACACCGACTCATGGATGGTAGCCAATGCTCTATGGGGTTGGCTAAAGAACTGGAAGAAGAGTGGTTGGCAGAGGAAAGGAAAACCCATTTGGGCAGCCAACTTGTGGCAGGACATTGCTGATCGAATCGAGAGAATTCCAGTGAAAGTGAGACACATTGATGCTCACATTCCTAAGAGCAAAGCTACTGAGGAACAGCAACACAACCATCAGGCAGATCTAGCTGCAAGAGTTTCTCAAGTAGACATGGACTCTATTCT
The DNA here is from genome assembly GCF_026170545.1 of Melanerpes formicivorus. Classification (NCBI taxonomy): domain Eukaryota; kingdom Metazoa; phylum Chordata; class Aves; order Piciformes; family Picidae; genus Melanerpes; species Melanerpes formicivorus. Next base: position 11,546,021 of record NW_027142353.1, on the reverse strand, counting down.
TGATCTCGACTGGAAACACTGAGGTGAGATATTCTTAGCTCGGTGGGCTCATGATTCGTCAGGACATCACGGCAGAGATGCAACATACCAATGGGCTCGTGACAGATCCATAGACATTGCCATGGATGCTATCTCACAAGTCATCCATGACTGTGACATTTGTGCTGCTATTAAACAGGCAAAGCAAATTAAGCCCTTGTGGTATGGTGACAGATGGTCCAAGTACAAGTATGGTGAAGCTTGGCAGATTGACTACATCACTCTACCACGTTCCCGTTCTGGTAAGCAATACGTGCTTACTATGGTAGAGGCAAACACTGGATGGTTGGAAACTTATCCAGTTCCACATGCAACTGCACGCAACACCGTTCTTGGTCTGGAGAGACAAATCCTGTGGAGACATGGAACTCCAGAGAGGATTGAGTCAGACAACGGAATTCATTTCAAGAACAACCTTGTAAAGAACTGGGCAAAAGAGCACGGTATTGAGTGGATATTCCACATTCCCTACTACGCACCAGCTTCAGGGAAGATTGAACGCTACAATGGTTTGTTGAAGACCACTCTTAAAGCCATGGGAGGTGGTTCTTTGAAAAACTGGGAAAAACATTTAGCACAAGCAACCTGACTGGTGAAGAGTAGAGGTTCAGTGAACCGAGCTGGACCTGCACATTCAGATTTGCTACGGAAAGTAGAAGGTGATAGAGTTCCTGTTGTTAGAGAAAAGAATCTGTTAAGTAAGACTGTTTGGGTATTTTCACCCTCAGGAGAGGCTAAAGCTGTCTGAGGGGTGGTTTCAGCTGAAGGTCCGGGTCACACTTATTGGTTAATGCAAGAGAATGGTGAAATTCAGTGTATTCCACAAAGACATTTAACTTTAGCTGAAAGAGGTTGATTTCAAACGGTTGTACAGCTACGTCACGCCCAGAGGAAGAATCAACGAGGAATCTACAGTGCACGAACCCTGAGATCCCTGAGAGCCCTGAGTCAACTAAGATACCCTGAGAATCCCTGTTTCCCTTTTCATTGCTTCATCAGCGAGGAAACGAACTGTTTTCCATTTTTCTCATTTTCCGATTTTCTTGGACTTTTGAATCATCTACATCTGAGCGTAGCCGGAATGGACTATGAACTTTACTCATGAACTGTAAATATCGTTTTGGATTGGATGGACAGTATGAACGGCCAATGAAATTGTTTAGAAGGGGTGGACTGTGATCGGTTGACGTTGTCCCCTTAAGAAAGGGGATATGGTGGACCGAAGTTGGTAAACGGAAAGAACGGATCTAAACTATTTCATTGGTGAAGTGGGAGGAAGCACCTTCTGAACTGGGACAGCAGGAGGGTATACTGGGTTTTCCAGCACTTTATCTTCAGTCTTGCTTCTGCCTCTTCTTCAGGCAACAGCTTTCTGTGCTGGGCTTTCTGCCAAGGCTTCGGCCTTGAAGCCGATAAGATACCAGGCCTGTATTAACTCCTTTCCAATTAACACGAAACTGCCTCTAACTTTTTTTTTCCTCTTTCTCTCTCTTTTCTAACCTGCTCTGGGGAAGAGGGGGAGAGAGGGAGAGAGCAGAGGTGGGGAACTCCCTCAGCAAGGGGGGTCACTCTCATTTCTGTGTTACTTTATTGTATATCTTTGTATATATTGTAAATATTGTAAAATTGTATATATTCCCCTGCATACCCTACACTGCTTTGTAAATATAAAGCTCCACTGCTTTGCTAATTCAGCTTGTGAGTTTTTTTTTCCCTTTCCCTTCAATTTTCTTTCCCTTTACCTTACAAGGGGGAAGGGAGGAGGCTTCTTGGCCCTACCCTTCCACCTCACCACAACAATGTTCTCCTCCAGGTCCAATAAGGAGTGGAGGTTCTTCCTGCCCCTCTTTTTAGCACTAGTGTATTTATAAAAATGCTTTTTATTATCTTTCACAGAAGCAGCCAGCTTAAGTTCTAACTGGGCTTTTGTGTCTCTAAGTCTTCTCCAACATGATCTAACAACATACTTAAATGTATCTTGAGTTGCCTCCCCACCTTTCCAAAGGTGATACACCCTCTGTTTTTTCCCTTTATTCCTTTAAGAGCTGTTTGCTCATCCAGGCCAGTCACCTGTCCTGCTTGCTCATCTTTCAGCATGTGGGAGCTACCAGTTCCTGTGCCTTCAAGAGCTCCTCTTTGAAGTAGGTCCAACCATCCTCGACCCCTTGGTTCTTAAGGGCTGCTGCCCAGGGTACTTTCTGAATAAGTTTCTTAAACAAGCTGAAGTTTGCCCTCCGGAAGTCCATAGTGAGGGTTCTGTTACTGCTTCTCCCTATCTCTCTGCATATTGCAAACTCCACTATCTCATGATCGCTGAACCCTAGACAACCTCTTATCATCACATCTCCCACCAGTCCTTCTCTATTTGAGAATATCAGGTCAAGCAGAGCCTGACCCCTGGTAGGCTTGCTTAACAGCTGCATCAGTAATCTGTCCTCCATACACTCCAGGAACCTTCTGGATTTCCTCCTCTCTTCTGAGTTAAGTTCCCAGTAGATGTCTGGCAGGTTGATGTCACCCACAAGGACCAGATCTGATGATCTTGAGACAGCCTTCAGTTGCTTGTAGAATATTTCATCTGTCCCCTCATCCTGGTTGGGTGGTCTATAACAGACTCCAATCAAGATGTCAATTTTGTTAGCCCTCCCTCTCATTTTACCCCACAGGCACTCAATCCTTTCATCCACAACCTCATGTTCTGTGGCATCAAGAGATTTCCTTATATACAGGGATACCCCTCCTCCTCTTCTCCCTCACCTGTTTCTCCTAAAGAGCCTGTAATCCCCCAGTGCAGTACTCCAATTATGTGAATCGTCCCACCATGTTTCAGTAATAGCAATTATATCATAGTCCTCCTGGTGGTCCAAGACTTCCAGTTCCTCTTACTTGTTACCTATACTGCATGTGTTGGTGTACATGCATTTAAGCTGGGCTGCTGATTTATCAACTAACTCTAATTTATGTCCCACTCTCTCCTATCCAGAGAGACTGGTTTCCTCACCCACTCCCTTCAGACCTTTTTTAAAGCCCTCCTAATGAGCCCTGCTAGCTCCAAAGCTAGTACCCTCTTGCCCTTTCTAGATAAATTCACCCCATCATGGTCCAGCAGGTCAGGTGCATTTACACTGCATTTACAATGGTACTTCCACGGTCAAGAAATCTACCATGTCCACCCATGAACTATGATTTGTAATGATTTGTAATGAACTGCTAGCTCAAAATCATAACTTCAGTTATGTATATAAGATAGAATCATGAGATAATTGAGGTTTGATGGCTTTGGAAACCATCCAGACAAACTCCTTGCTCAAAGCAGAGCTACATCACATTAAAAGAAGTTTGCTTATGGTCTTATCCATCTAAGTGCTAAGTACCTTCAAAGACAGAGAGTCAGCCACCTTTCTGAACAACTTGTTCTAGAGTTTGATAATTTCCAAGGTAAAACAAACAAACATACAAAAAACATACAAACAAACAACCCCCCTGCAAAACTGACACAGCCTTTCAGTGCTCCACCTTGTTACTGTTTTCTCCCATTCTTCCACTACATAATTCTGAAAATCTCTGTCTTTTTTCTTTCCTCTCTTTAATAAGGCATAGACAGCAATAACAGTCTGCCCCTGAACCTTTTCTTCTTCACGATAAACAAATGACTTTCCTGCACCTTTACCTCATATTTCAGTTGCTTCAACACGTGACTATCTTGCTAGGCCTCCACTGAATATTCTCCAGTTTGTTAACATCATTGATATACTGGGGAGCAGAACTTCAGATGTGATCTCACCAGTGCTGACTAGATGGGGCAAATTACCTTCCTCTGTCTGATGGCAAAGCTTTTCTTAATGAATCCTTGGATGCCCTTTGCCTTATTTTCTACAAGGATATATCGCTGGCTCCCATTCGTTTTGATTCACATGAGGATTCTGTGTCTCTTTTTCTTACATGTATCTGCATCTTGGCAGTCTCCATCTACCATGTATTCAAGGATAGTCTCCTTTTCCATGCACCATGAGACACAGGCTTTTGTCTTTCTAGAATTTGTGGGCATCCTATTAGATTTCCTCTTTATTCTCCCTATTTTTGCAATTATAAAGTATTTATTCTTGAACATTTTTAGTAAGGATTTCAGACAGCGAATCTTACACTATACAATCTGGGACATGATTTGGTTTATTTGCTTATTTGGCTTTTAATCTTTAGTCCACGCAATTTCTAACATGCAGCTGCACTATATTCTCACATTTCTAGATAACTGCCTAGCTAATTTCTGAAATTCTGATTTTTCTTTTTTGTTAACACTTGATTCATTGTATTTTAAATGTCTACTTAAGATTGTGAGTAGATTCTCTGAAACCAATTCTGTTGATTAATATTAAGCATGATCTTAATTGCATTGTTGGGCTGTGGTCAGAATGACTGATGTCTCATTCGTTGTAAGCTATTAATGATTGCTCATAATTAATGCAGAGAGAAAATAAGATTCCTTATTCCATAGTGAAGAGACGTCTGTCTCCTAAATTTATATACCTAAAACTTAGGTTAAAATGTAGGACTAGAAAGTCTAAACTGCTAATCTTTGCTATCTATCATATAAAAGAGAGAGAGAGAGAGAGACTAAGAGCTTAAAAAAATCCATCTTCTATTCCAAGCAATGTGAAACGTTCTTGGGAGATATCACAATGGTTTAAAGCAAACCCAGCAGGTTAATCTGTCTACTCCCCCAACATGGAAGTGAGGGAAAAATAAGACAAAACTCAAGAGTGAAATAAAAAGATACGATAAGAGTTCAATATAACATGACATAACATAATCATAATTCATAACTACCTTAGCTTAGCTTATTTGAAGAAAAACTTAATGTAACATGTAACAAAACATCACAATTACCTTAGCTTAGCCTAACTGCAGAAAAGCACAGTGAAATGAGGGATTGGAAACAACCAGTATGAGATAGCAAACAAACAAACAACATCCAGTGTGCTACCCCACTCCCACTCATCTCACCACCATCCCTGCAGAAAGGAGACAATAGCCAAAAAAACCCCAGAACCAGCAACCAGAACAGGAAGTCTTCCATGTTACAATCTGAACTTGAAGCCCCATAATAATTTGCGTCAGCCAGCCCTGTCCTTTTGAAGCTGGCATGGGGCAGGGTAGTATGAATAGCAGGAAACTAAAACTCAAACTCTAAAAACTATATAGAACTGTGGATGTGGTCTATCTTGATTTCAGTAAGGCATTTGACAATGTCTCCCACAGCATCCTTGCAATTAAACTGAGGAAGTGTGGGCTCGATAATCAGGTAGTGAGGTGGATTGTGAACCAGTTGAAGGAATGAAGTCTTTGACATGGTCATGGTCAATGGGAAGGAGTCTAGTTGGAGGCTTGTGTTTCGTGGAGTCCCTCAGGGGTCAGTACTGGGACCAGTACTGTTCAATATATTCGTTGATGTCCTGGATGAGGGCACAGAGTACACTGTCAGCAAATTTGCTGATGACACCAAGCTGGGTGTTGTCACCAGAGGGTTGTGCTGCCATCCAGTGACACTTGGACAGGCTGGAGAGCTGGGCAGGGAGAAATTTGATGAAGTTCAACAAGGGAAAGTGTAGTGTCTTGCACCTGGAAAGGAACAACTCCATGAACCAGTACAGGTTAGGGACGGACCTGCTGGAGAGCAGTGAAGGCAAAAGGGACCTGGGGGTCCTGGTGAATGGAAGGATGACCATGAGCCAGCAATGTGCTCTTGTGGCCAGGAAGCCCAATGCCATTCTGGGATGGATTAGAAGGGGTGTGACCAGTAGGTTGAGAGTGGTTCTCTGCCCCCTCTACTCTGCACTGGTGAGGCTGCATCTGGAGTATTGTGTCCCGTTCTGGGCCTCTCAGTTCAAGAAAGATAGTGAAGTACTTGAAAGAGTCCAGCACAGAGCCACGAGAATGATTAAGGGTGTGCAACATCTTCCGTACAAGGAGAGACTGAGGGAGATGGGACATTCAGCTTGGAGAAAAGGAGATCGAGAGGTGACCTTATCAATGTTTATAAATATGTAGAGGGTGAATCCCAAGAAGATGGAGCCAAACTCTTCTCGTAGTACCCAATGACAGGACAAAGGGCAATGGGTAAAAGTTGAGGCATAGGAAGCTTCATGTAAATATGAGGAAAAAACATTTCACTGTGAGGGTGATGGAACACAGGAACAGGCTGCCCAGGGAGGTTGTGGATTCTCCCTCTCTGGAGATATTCAAAGTTCACCAGGATGTGTTCCTGTCTTATCTGGTATAGGTGATCCTGCTCTGGCAGGGGGGATTGGACTAGGTGATCTTTTGAGGTCCCTTCTAGTCCCTGAATTTCTGTAATTCTGTGATATAATTTTATCATTGCTGCCATTAGAAGGAATGAAGTCTCAGAATGCATGATAAACTTCATATATAGATGGCATGATAACCTAAATAATGTTGCAACATTACAGTGCTTCAAGTATAGCTATTAAATATGTGGGATACATGTTGTTTTGGTTTTGTTTTGTTGTTTGTTTGTTTGTTTTTTCCTCCTTGCTCCTTTGCCATATAAAGCACAACAATCCAAATGATTGCCCTTACCTATTGATCTGTATAGAGAGGAATGCGCAACTCATTAGAGTATTCACATGAGGAAAAGCATGCTCTGATCCAATTCTTAACTGCAGGCATATTAATTCAAAGTTTAGTGCACTGATAGTCATAAAGTATTCAAATTCAGCTTTTTTTTTTTTTTTTTTTTTTTTTTTTTTTGTGGAAAGGATAAAGTTAATCCATCAAATTACATTGTAATAATACCTAATTTGAAGATCAGCATGTCAGGGGCTTTAAGCAAGTGTGTATCACCAAACAATCTGAAAAGCAGGGGCAAATGGAACAACAATCAAATACAGAAACAAATACTAGCTCTGCTGGATTGCAGAACATAGTCTTACAGAAATAAAATAAACCATTAATCATGTAGAACTGTCCAAATAAAATCAAGCAGATCGAGAATAAAATTTTGTCTTAAATATTGAGGCCATGAGGAGGCAAATCAAAAAGTCAAAAGCATTTGATATAAAGTTTTCTTTGGATACACTAGAAATAGGATCTACATGAAGAACTGAGAGAACACACAGAGAAACAAGGATGAAACATTGCACAGAGGACAGGGGGTACATTAGACTAGAAATGTTAAACTGTTTTTTTTAATATAAATATTTACTATTGAGGAACGTAGATAAATCTTGTCTCTAAAAGTTGAAGCCTTATCTTTAAGAAAGACAAGTCTGAGAAGCTTTCTCACATATGTGCTTTACTGATTAGTTCTTCTGTGCTGACAGTTCTCAGTTTTGATTTAAAGTATTTTGACTTGCTTTCTGTCATTAGCTTGGCACTGCAAGCTGCGTTATTAATTATTCAACATCTCTTGTAAAGTACCTTGAGATGTCTTGCTGAGATAAGGTACTGTGTCCTATAAATGGAACTTACTGGTGTTATTTCATCAGAAATTAGTCTAAAGTACAGTAGAACAAGGTCTTTCAGAAGTTCCATCAATTATAGAAAGTTTAATATAAGTAATGCTATAAGCCTGATTCTGTAGCATATACTTTACAGCACACAGAGACATTTACAACTGTGCATTATCCATTGTGATTTAGATAAACCTTCCACTTCTTTATTTGGGTAAAAAGAACTACATAAAGAGGACAGAGAAGATGTGGACGTAAGATTTCTGTTAGTATTCATATGATGAACTTCCTAGACGCAAGATTTGCACCATATATTACTCTTAGCACAGAAGAACTAATAAGTAAAGCAGATAGTTCAACCTAAGAGGATAGTTACAAAACCAGAAATTTTTGAAGAAGTAAACTTCTCTGACACTGCTGAGCTGTTTTAGTGCTTGGATTAAACATCATGGGGCTTCACGTTATGAATTTTTCTTCTCTGGAGACTTTCAAAGACTGCCTGGATATGTTCCTGTGCAACCTGGTCTAGATGTACCTGCATTACCAGGAGAGTTAGAATAGATGTTTTTCAAACGTCCCTACCAACACCTACCATTCTATGATTCTATGATTCTTTAATTCAAAGAGTATGACAGGCATTAACATCTTATTTTAAATTTGGATTAGCTGCACTTTTGGGATGCTGGGATTACCATTGATTCTAAAACCAAACACATGCCTAGCAACACTCTTAAAAAAATGTACTTTGCGTAATTTCACTGTAAATGAGGCTGTTAATACAGACAACTTTCTACAGCAGGAGAGGTTTAGAAGTAATAAAACAGGTACCAGAATTAGAAAATGGAAGATTCTTAACATTAAGATTGACTTCTATGCTGAGGTCAAATTTTTTTCTACTGTATAGACACCTGACGTCCTCAGTTCTCCTTCTGGCTATGCATGCAATGAATACCTATCTCATGTATCATTCTTTGTATGTGTAGATCTCCAAATATTTAATATGTGAAAATAATTTTTCCTCAGAATGGAAAAACAATCTTTCAAAAGTTTAAAGAAGACCACTGACACAGGTAGATGCTGAATTAATGTCTCTACTTAATAAATACTCTGCCTTTTCACTCTAGATTTAGATAAATTATTTCAGAGCTTCTCTAACAGAGGTGGCACACATAATTATCTCCAAAGGACTGCTAAGGTTAAAATGCAAGACCTTCTAAGCCATGGTCAGATGTTTATTAAATTCAGTCAGTAGTAAAAAACTGCTGTATGTGCAAAACAGATATAAAAAACAAAGATGGAGGATATTCATCATGATTTTGATCGTTCTTCTGTGTCTTGGAATTCTTGCCCCATGTTTGTGTGAAATGAACAGCTATTTCAGGAACACTTTGGCTCATTTCAGCCAGTGAATCACAGTATGCTAAATGCTGTTTTACTGTGGAGATGTGCAGTGAATGAGTGATTTAATATCCTTATTTTAACATCACAGTACATTAGAAGTTGGAAGGGACTTCCAGAGATCATCAGATCCAACCCCCCTGCCAAAGTAGGATCACTTAGGGTAGTCCACAAAGGAATGCATCCAAGTGGGTTTTGAATGTGTCCAGAGAATGAGACTCCAGAACTTTTCTGGACAGCCTGTTCCAGTGCTCTGTCACCCTCACTGTAAAGAAGTTTCTCCTCATGTTGAGGTGAAATCTTCTATGTTCAAGCTTGAACACGTTGTTTCTTATTATTGCACACTACCAAAACCAGATTGACCCCTCCACTTGACACCCACTCCTCAGATATTTATACACACTGATCAGACCACTTCTCAATCTTCTCAAGACTAAGCAGTCCCAGGGCTCTCAGTCTCTCTTCATAGGAGAGATGCTGAAGTCCCCTAAACATCTTTGTGGCTTTCTGTTGGATTCTCTCCAGCAGGTCCCTGTCTCTTTTGAACTGAGGAGCCCAAACCTGGATACAGTATTGCAGGTGTGGTCTCACCAGGGCAGAGTAAAGGGGGAGAAGAACTTCGTCGCCACTTCGTCGGGCAGCTTCCTCGAGACAGCACCCAGACCAGCAACCGCCGGGGACCAGCCGCTGCTCTCCTTTTCGGGCTGCGGGAATCGCCATCGCTGCCGAGTTTAGCCGCGGGGAAGGAGCAGCCGCTCTTTCATGTGGTCAGACTCGTGGTCCCAGCGGCGGGAGCGGCTGAATTTAAAAGGCTGTGCTGCGGCTCGGGGGGTTCACTTCGTCGGGCAGCTTCCTCGAGACAGCACCCAGACCAGCAACCGCCGGGGACCAGCCGCTGCTCTCCTTTTCGGGCTGCGGGAATCGCCATCGCTGCCGAGTTTAGCCGCGGGGAAGGAGCAGCCGCTCTTTCACGTGGTCAAACTCGTGGTCCCAGCGGCGGGAGCGGCTGAATTTAAAAGGCTGTGCTGCGGCTCGGGGGGTTCACTTCGTCGGGCAGCCCGTATTCTCCTGTACGCTCACGCGTCGCCCTTTTTTTTTTTTTTTTTTTTTTTTTTTTTTTTTTTAAATTGGCAGTAGGTGCTGTGGCCAGGGACAGCCATGGTTGTAACTCGCAGCAAAATCTCCCTTAAAAAATCAGTGTCGACCCAGACGGAGGTAGAACAGAAGCAGGTAGCTGTCCAGGTATCTGGCTGTAGAGAATGCTGGAGCCTGGCCCTTGAGACGCAGGGTAGTGGGGGCAACTCTTGTATAAGGTGTGAGCAGGTTGACTATCTACTTAATATGGTGGCCAGACTGAGGGATAAGTTTGCTAGCCTTAGAAATGTAAGGAAATGTAGGAAAGAGATGAACCAGAGGAGGAAAGAGATGAACCAGAGGAGGAAGGAGATGGACCAAAGGAGGAAAGAGGTGAATCAGAATCAGAAGAGGAAAGAGTTGAATGGGAGTAAGCAGGCTCTGCAAGCTCCCCCAGCAGAGGCTGGTTATTCAAAAAGCAGAGGTGAATGGACGCAGGTTACTCTCAAAAGACGCAAAGTTAAACCTCCTTGCCTCCCCTCACCTTCCCCGCTGCTCTTAGAAAACAGATATGGAGCACTGGAAATTGAGGGTGAGGTGGTCCTGATGCCGGAGGACACACCATCTGGGGTTCTCCCTAAAGCTAAGCAGCCTAAGATTAAACAGCCTAAGGCAAAGCAGCCTAAGGTCAAACAGTCTTCTGCTGGCATCAGGACCCGTTCCCTCAATAAAAAGAGGAGGGTAGTTGTTATTGGTGATTCCCTTCTGAGGGGAATGGAGGGCCCTATATGTCGGCCTGACCCATCTCATAGGGAACTCTGTTGTCTGCCAGGAGCCCAAGTTAATGATGTTACCAGTAGGCTGCCTAAACTGGTACAGCCCTCTGACTACTACCCCTTACTAGTTATGCAGTTAGGGAATGATGATGTTGCAACCAGAACTCCCAGGGCTATCAAAGATGACTTCAGGGCCCTGGGAGACCTGGTTGAGGGGTCAGGGGCACAAATAATTTTTTCATCAATACCTTTAACTGCAGGAGGGAATACAGTAAGGAACAGGTCAGCAGCTATAGTTAACAAGTGGCTTAGAGGCTGGTGCAGTCAAAAGAATTTTGGGTTTTTTGATATTGGGAAACTTTCCACTGCACCAGGCCAGCTGGCAACAGATAGAGTACATCTGTCCCAGAGAAGGGGAAAGATCACTGTATATGAGAACGGACTGTCCCCCAAAGATAAAAAAATCCTGGGTAGGGAATTGGCAGGTCTCATAGACAGGGCTTTAAACTAGTTTCAAAGGGGGAAGGGGCTGAAGAGAGTCCTCTCAGACAAGAGTCTGGGGGCGACAAGCTAGAGTTGGAGGTGAAACCAGCAGCCCAGCTGAAGTGCATGTACACTAATGCACGAAGCATGGGTAACAAACAGGAGGAGCTGGAAGCCTTGATGCAGCAGGAAAATTATGATATAGTTGCCATCACAGAGACGTGGTGGGACGACTCACACGACTGGAGCGCTGCAATTGACGGTTACAAGCTCTTCAGGAGAGACAGGCGAGGAAGAAGGGGTGGAGGGGTGGCCCTTTACATCAGGAAGGCACTAGATGCCATTGAGATGGAGGCTAGGGATGATCGGGTTGAATGCTTGTGGATAAGAATTAGAGGGAAGACCAGCAGGGCAGACACCCTGGTTGGAGTCTGTTATAGACCACCCAACCAGGAGGAAGATGTTGACGAAGCATTCTATAGGCAGTTAGGGCTGTCTCAAGATCTCCGGACCTTGTTCTCGTGGGTGACTTCAACCTGCCTGACATCTGCTGGGAACTCAACACGGCAGAGAGGAGACAGTCTAGAAGGTTTTTAGAATGCATGGAGGACAGCTTCTTATCCCAGGTGCTGCGAGAGCCTACCAGGGGCAAGGCTATGCTTGACCTCCTCTTCACCAACAGGGAAGGACTGGTGGGTGATGTGGTGGTTGGAGGGTGTTTGGGGTCCAGTGACCACGAGATAATTGAATTCTCGGTTTTTGGTCAAGCCAAGAGGGGCGGCAAGAAGACCTCCACTCTGGACTTCCGGAGGGCAGACTTTGGGTTACTCAAGGAACTAATTCAGAGGGTTCCTTGGGATAAAGCCCTCAATAATAAAGGGGTCCAGGAGAGCTGGACCTACTTCAATGAAGAATTGTTGAAGGCTCAGGGACAGGCTGTGCCAATGTGCCAGAAGATGAGCCGCCGGGGCAGACGGCCAGCCTGGATGGTTCATGAACTTTTAATGGAACTGAGGGAAAAAAAGAGGGTGTATCACCTTTGGAAGCGAGGGGAGGCAACCCACAGAATGTTTAAGAATGTTGCTAGGTCTTGTAGGAAGAGAATTAGGGAGGCAAAAGCACACTTGGAACTTAAACTGGCCTCTACTGTGAAGGACAACAAAAAGTCCTTCTATAAATACATTAATAGTAAGAGGAAAGGGAAGGAAAACCTCCACTCCTTGGTGGATACGGAGGGGAACATTGTAACCAAGGATAAGGAAAAGGCAGAGATACTTAACACCTTCTTTGCCTCAATTTTTACTAGAAGGGCAGAACGTCTTCCTGACAGCTGGTCTGCAGAGCTAGCAGAAGGAGCCAGGGAGCTGCACAGTTTCCCTATGTTCCATGAGGCGGTAGTTGGAACTCTCCTTAGCAGCTTGGATCCCCACAAGTCCATGGGACCAGATGGGATTCATCCTAGGGTGCTGAGAGAGCTGGCAGATGAGCTGGCCAAGCCACTCTCCATAATTTTCCAGCAGTCCTGGCTCACTGGAGAGGTCCCAGAGGACTGGAAGCTGGCCAACGTGGTGCCCATCCATAAGAAGGGCCGGTTGGATGAGCCAGGGAATTACAGGCCTGTCAGCCTGACCTCAGTGCCAGGCAAGATCATGGAACAGGTCATCCTGAGTTCAATAACACAACACTTACAGGATGGCCAAGGGATCAGGCCTAGCCAGCATGGATTTAGGAAGGGCAGGTCCTGCCTGACCAACCTGATCTCCTTCTATGATCAGGTGACCCGCCTGGTGGATGTGGGGAGGCCTGTTGATGTAGTCTACCTGGACCTCAGCAAGGCCTTTGACACCGTCCCCCATAGCAAACTCCTGGCCAAGCTGTCAGCCCATGGCTTGGATGGGAGCACACTGCGATGGGTTAGGAACTGGCTGGAGGGCCGAGCCCAGAGAGTGGTGGTGAATGGTGCCACATCCAGCTGGCAACCAGTCACTAGTGGTGTGCCCCAAGGATCAGTGCTGGGCCCTGTGCTCTTTAACATCTTTATTGATGATCTGGATGAGGGCATTGAGTCCATCATCAGTAAATTTGCTGACGACACCAAGCTGGGGGCAAGAGTTGATCTGCTGGAGGGTAGAGAGGCTCTGCAGAGAGACCTGGACAGGCTGGACAGATGGGCAGAATCCAACGGCATGAGATTTAACACATCCAAATGCCGGGTTCTGCACATTGGCCACAACAACCCCATGCAGTGCTACAGGCTGGGGTCAGAGTGGCTAGAGAGCAGCCAGGCAGAGAGGGATCTGGGGGTGCTGGTTGATGGTAGGCTTAACATGAGCCTGCAGTGTGCCCAGGCAGCCAAGAGGGCCAATGGCATCCTGGCCTGCATCAAGAACAGTGTGGCCAGCAGGAGCAGGGAGGTCATTCTGCCCCTGTACACTGCACTGGTTAGGCCACACCTCGAGTACTGTGTCCAGTTCTGGGCCCCTCAGTTTAGGAAGGATGTTGACTTGCTGGAATGAGTCCAGAGAAGAGCAACAAAGTTGGTGAGGGGTTTGGAACACAAGCCCTATGAGGAGAGGCTGAGGGAGCTGGGGCTGCTTAGCCTGGAGAAGAGGAGACTTAGGGGTGACCTTATCACTCTCTACAACTACCTGAAGGGAGGTTGTAGACAGGCTGATGATGGTCTCTTCTCCCAGGCAGCCAGTACCAGAACAAGAGGACACAGTCTCAAGCTGCGCCAGGGGAGGTTCAGGTTGGATGTTAGGAAGAAGTTCTATACAGAAAGAGTGATTGCGCTATGGAATGGGTTGCCCGGGGAGGTGGTGGAGTCGCCGTCATTGAAGGTGTTCAGAAGGAGACTTGACGGGGTGCTTGGTGCCATGGGTTAGCTGTTTGGGTGGGTTGGATTGGTTGATGGGTTGGACACGATGATCTTGAAGGTCTCTTCCAACCTGGTTTGGTTTATTCTAATAAAGGTTTATTCTAATAAAGAACCCCCCTAGACCTCATGGAGACACTTTTCTTGATGCACCCCAGGATGTCATTGGCCCTCTTGGCTGCAAGGGCACATTGCTGTCCCATGCAGAACTTGCTGTCCACTAGGACTCCAAGGTCTTTCTCTGTGAAGCTGCTTGCTGTCAGGGCAGCCCCTAATCTGTACTGGTGCATATTGTTATTCCTCCCCAGATTCAGTACCCTGCACTTGTCCTCATTGAACTTCATGAGGTTTGCCTGTACCCAGCTCTCCAGCTTGGCCAGATCTTGTTGGATGGCTGCACAGCCTGACGGGGTGTCAGCCAACCCCACACCCCACCCCACCCCCAGTTTTGTATCACCAGGAAACTTGCTGAGGTTACTGTCAATCCCCTCATCCTGCTGGTTGATAAAGATATTGGACAAAGATGGAGCCAGTACTGATCGCTGGGGAGCACCACTGGTCACAGGCTTCCAAGTTGTGCCACTGATGACAACCCTTTGAACACTGTTGTTGAGCCAGTTTTCATCCACCTCATGGACCAACCATCTATGCTGCATTTCTTGAGCTTTTCTATGAGGATGTTATGGGAAACAGTATCAAAAGCCTTACTGAAGTCAAGGTGAATATGTAAAAGTGCAACTTAACAGAATTCAATGTCAAGGTTGACTTTATTACTACATGAAAGAAGCACAGAACAGAAAATTGAGTTAGCCTAAAACTACCACAGTTTCCAGAGACAGTGTTTCAGACATAGAATCTTATAAAACTAGGCAACTTAACAGAGTGGTACAGCAGCAGAATTAGCTCAAGATGGATCTCTCCAGGGAGAGAGGGAAGGAAGAACCTGAATAAAGAAATCCCTGTGCAATTAAACTCTTACAGATAACTGACCGAACTTTCTTACATTCTTCACATTCTTCATATGACTTTGGTCCAAGAGTGAATCTGTTCTGAGATCTTCTGCTTCTTTATTGAATTCTTTCACTGTCTCCAGGCACACCATTATCTTGTCTAATTACTGTTGATGGTTATAAACTTGAATACTCCTTATCTTCTGGTTTCTTTTTCTTTGGAGATTCTGTTTTCCTTAAGCAGGTACCTGTTCAGTCAATCTAAGTGAAATTTCACAGCTTCTGCAAATCTATTTACTCATAGTATGTAAGTAAAGTTAACCAAAGGGCATATTAAATCACCTAACATTATAACTGTAAGTGATTAATTCTGTTTAAAACTTACTTATTTAAGCTAAAAGACTAGTATGTATGGTAGCTTTAGGCTGTGCCTAGAAAACCTTCCACAGATCTTGAACAGAAAGTAGTAGAATGCAAATAAATCACCATTGGATATAAAAAGAAAAATAATGATAAGCTCTAAATAATCCCATTGGATAGATATCTGCCATAAAACTTAGATAGGTAAACTAACATTCTCTCTTTTTGTTTCCTCTACTCTGGCTGGTGCTTCTCCTGCCTTTGCTGACCTTGGCTGCATTGCTTTGTTGTGGCTATCTAACAGATAACTCTCTGAAATTTGCCTTCTGGGCTGCAAGCACACATTTTCTGCTCATGTCCAGCTTCTCATCCGTCAGCACTCCCAAGTAATTTTCCACAGATCCTCTTTCTACCACTGCATCCCCTAGTCTGTATTGATAGTGATGATTGTTCCAGTCCAGGTGCAGATCACTATACTTGCTCTTGTTGAACCTTATGAGGTTCACCTGAGACCACCACTCCAGCTTCTCCAGGTCCCTCTGGATAACATTCCATCCCTTTGATGTATTGTGATGGTTTGGCCCACCAGCATTAACAAAAACTTGGTCAGTCGGAAAAGCAAACGGAAACTATATTTTCATGCAAAACTACACTCTACAATGGAATGCAATGAATATGTACAAATATACAGTATTTACAATATTGTACAGGTATTTACAGGGAGAAATCCCCCTGAACGGGAGAAAACTGCCCCAGGTCCCCCCACCAACCTTCTTCCCCCTCTTTTCCTCTGTTTAATTAGAAGAAAAGAGAAAAGAGTTGTTAGAGAGCTCTGTTAGTCTTATCTGCAAGGTTGTTAGGTAAGATCCCTTCCAGTGAAGCAGCCAGGCATGCCAGAAGAGAAAGAAAAGGAATGAAAGTGGGAAACGAGACTGCTAAGGGTCCCCTTTCGCACATCTGGCCAATTAAATTTGTTTACAATAACCTCTTGTTTTCCTTTTTACACCCAACTGTGGATTTGTTTATATTTCTTCACTCTTCTACTCGAAAATCTGCAGCTAACTTTTAAAAGCATAGCCTGAAACTGTCACATGTATCAACAGCACCACTCAGCTTGGTGTCATCTGCAAACCTGCTGGTGGTGCATCTGATCCTACTGTCTATATCATTGATAAAAATATTAAACAGTATAGGTCCCAGTATGGACCCCTGAGGGACACCACTTTTAACTGCTCTCCCTCTGGACCTCAAGCCATTGAGCACTACCCTCTGGATACAACCATCCAGCCAATTCTTTATCCACTGAACAGTTCACTCATCAAATCTGTGTATCGCCAACTTGACAAGTAAGATGTTGTGGGACACCATGTCAAAGGCTTTACACAACTCCAGATAGATCACATTGATAGGTTGTCCTTTATCCACAGTCACTTTATCATAGATAGCCACCAGGTTAGTCAGTCAGGCTTTGCCCCTAGCAAAGTCATGCTGGCTATCTTGGATCACTTCCCTGTCTTCCATGTGCCTTAGCATGGCATCTAGGAGCATGTGTTCCATGATCTTCCCAGGCATGGAGGTGAGTCTGACAGGTCAGTAGTTCCCAGGGTCCTTTTTTCTACCTTTTATAAGAATGGGCATAATGTTTCCTTTCTTCCAGTTACAAGGGACTTCACCTGACTGCCAGAACTTTCCAAATGTCATGGAGAGTGTCTCAGAAATGGCATCAGTAAATTCCCTCAGGATTCTGGGATGCTTCTCATCAGTTCCCATGTACTTGTATATCTTCAGGTTCTTCAGAAGGTCGTGTGCCTTGTCTTCACTTACAATGGGAGGCACTTTGTCTCTCTGGTTTACATCTTATGACTAACCTTTCCGGGCTTATTTTCTTGAATGTTCTTCTAATTGCTAAAGTCTGAATTGAATTTTAAGGTTCTAGCAGATCTAGAACTTTTTTATTGTTATAAGATAACATACAAAAAGTTTGAAGTGTCTGTTATTTCTCAATGTATTCTAGCACTGTGGCCCATCAAATATAATTTTGTTACTGCATGTAAAGACCACTGGTCACTAGACCTTGACTTAGCTCGAAACCTTGTTGCCTTCTGCTTGCTTTAGCTGCAAAATAATTTGGTGCTTTTTTTTCCTTTTTTTTTTCTTAAGTTAGTCAGGTGTTACAGGGGCTATTCATTAAACATCAGTCCTATTTTTAGCATTTAATCCTTGGAGTTCTTGGTACTTGTTTGGATTTGTTCTACTGAAATTTGTTTTAATGCCTATTCATGCCACACTTACCATAAAATTTAGGGCAAAAGTCCAGCAAGCAGTTTAGAGTAAGAACAAATATTAGCATCATATAGAGTTTTTGACCAAGAGGAAAGAGGTAAATTCCTGAAAAACACCAGAAAAGAGAAATTACAAAAGCAGTGACACTGATCTTTTCTCAGCAGGATCTTGGCAGACAGCACATTGTTAGGACAGTAACCTACTACACACTTATGGCAGAACAGTAAAAAATCTCAGAAACCAATGACCAACCAGAAAGGTATCAAAGTACTTCAGAGGTAAGAGTAGTTCTAAAATGTTATATTCTGATTGTTAATGTAGAACTGCTTTATTAATTCCTCAAACTCTACAAAACAAAACAAATCACACACACAAAAACCCAACAAAATCAGCAACAAAACCCCCACCATAAACACCTAAATTTTAAAATTTTAAATAAATTCAAAGATTCTCTAAATAATATTATTAATTTACTTTTATTCCCTTTATTAGTGTAGTGTTTGCACAGTGGTACACCTTCAGTTACACTACCAGAAATAAAAGAGTAAAAGAGAATAAAAATAAACTCCTAAAAAAATGTAGGCATGTCTCTGAGTCTCCAAGGATTAAAATACTTAGTCCTTTTATGTTGAAGCCTGAAAGAATTGTACTCAGATTTTTTAGAATCTCACATAACCTCACAAAATATTTCCAAGTAAAGTGAAAATAATTCTATTCAAAATGACAGTCTGATCATCTACAGCAGTAAAACTTCCATAATAGCTGTTTTCATTCTTCTTTATGAGCCAAGTGCTCTAGACTAATCACTTTGTAATACACTTCAGTGTCAAATTATATGGGCTGCTCTGTGTAATTTTTAAAGATATTATATATACATCAGTGAAGTATTTTTGTGCATTGAAGTCTATTAAAAGCAAAAAAACAAGATTGAACTTTAAAGAAAATATTTTCATAGCAATCCATTTAAAGAGATTTAATGCAAAGATCTGTATTGCAGCATTTGAGTTAGTTTCTTTCATACTGTGAACTTTCCATGTTTTTATGGGGGTTTTGTTACTAGATTTATTACTTGTCTCTCTCTTAATCCATTTGTATTAAGACATTACTTGCTTCTTACTCTTTGCTAGCAATTTTCCTTAATCTAGTTTCTAAAATTGTGAGTTTTTCTAAAATGAGAAATGCAAAGTAATGGACTGAAGTAAACTTAGCATATGTGCATTTCACTCTAAGTTCTGCCATTTATCTTTATCTGAGAAGCTCTCTTCTTTTTTTTTTTTTTTTACACTTTCTGTTTGGAATATAAATTTCTAGTATACCTGTTTTTCTATTTTCTGTTCTGTCAAAAAACAAACAAACAAGCAGAACTCCAAGTGTGTTAAGATTGCCCTTTTACCATAATGATAGGAAGTATGTTTTTTAATTAATCTGTCAGGCTGTTACTTATTGTTTTGACCCTCACCTCACCGGAACCTCTCTTTCTGCTCAAAAATTACCTTTAAGGTTCCAACTTTCTTAACCTTCAGACTATTTTATCCATAATATTATCTTTTCTTGCCCCTATCAGTTCTTGTTCCTTTAATTATTAATTTCTATCAATAGGACAAGAGGGAGTGGTTTTATGCTGAGGGAGAGTAAGTTTAGACAGGATCTTAGGAAGAAGTTCTTCAGTATGAGGGTGGTGGAACTCTGGAATAGGCTGCCCAAGGAGGTTGTGGATATCGTCTCCCCAGGGGTTTTCCAGGCCAGGTTGGATGAGGCCTTGAGCAGCTGAGTCTAGCTGAGAGGCATCCCCACCCATGTCAGGGAGCATGGGGTAGATGATCTATAAGGTCCCTTCCAACCTGTTATAAATAGGCAACATAAGAAAATTTCTAAGTTTCTTGTGAAAGTTGTTTTATTAAAAAAAAAAAAAAAGAGACAAGCAAGAGTGACGCACCAGGCTGCAGAGAGTACAGGACTTCGCATCACAGAACACCTCACAGCACTCTTCCCAGCAGCCTTATAATCACTATCTTTTCTTTATGTAGCTACATCATCTACATATGCATGCTTATGTTAAATAGAAGGCAGGGATATGATAATGAGTTCTAGCAAATTTCCTGGAATAAGTGGAGCTTCCTTGCTCATACACATTCTGTGTGGTAGGGGTCTTCCTGGGGATCATGGATGAAGCAGGGAAGGTCTTCCTCATGTGTCTTCCGAGTAACACCATCTTTTCACACAGGTGTAGTTGTTCACGTTCACTTACCTAAGGTAAACACATTCCACAGTCCTGAGAAAATTGGTACCAAGCTTCCCTTGGAACTGCTTTTCCTTGGTGCTGTGTCTAGTTATTAGGCAGACAACCAAAACAGTCTCAATTAAAATGTGAAGTTTACCATTTTTTCTCAAAACAAGCTCCTCTTTAACCTGGGTCTTAGGACACCCTGAAATTATATCTTTTAGCACAAATCACAAATACTATTAAATTTATAACACAACCTAAGTCGTTCTATGATTTATTCTGATCTTTTTGTTGACTTTCTACTTCAGTACCAATACTCAATTCCTTTTTTCTTGTTGTCAGCAGGTAGACTGTAAACCTTGACTGATGCATCTGCATGAAGGCAAATAATTATTAGTAAGAAAACACAAGCAAAGCTCTGTTAGCAAGTATGAAACTTTGGCTGCACAAGATGATCATAGTTACAGTTAATGTCATATTCTGTAGTTTTTATGTACCACCTAAAAAGAGAAAGTATTTCCTCTTAGTTCTCTAAAGGTTCTCAGGGTATCTTCCCTGGATTGGAAAGGAGCAATTACGCACAACTAGGTTTTTGTGACTTTACCCAAAGTAATAATTTATATTAATTTATTTTTTGAAATTTCAAGGGCATTAAAAAAAATCAGATGCATTAATAGTGTGTCTGAATTAATACCAAGTAATCTAATAATAAATAATTGATGGCTAACAAATATACTGGATGTAGTCTGCTGTAAACAGTCTTAAGAATGTGAATTTGTTGACAAAATCCATATCACTTATGTTATTAACAGTGATTTTTCTTAACCATTTTAAGCTCATAATTTTACTTTTCCTGACTTAAAATAATGTTGGAAGCTAAAGTATTCCCTATTGTCCCTAGACAAGATAGTGATCAGCTATATTAAGATATTTTCACTACTTATTTGCTTTAAGGAAAATTATTTAATTATCTTTTAAAACTATTTGAAATCAGAGTACTTTTAAATTGTTTTTTTCTTTATTTTTTTTCTCAGTCTTAAGATACTGAATATATTTTCCATTTTGGTAGTTTTAGGAAAACATAATGACTATAGAGAATATTCTTGGTTTACTTTATTACTTGTTTTCTTTCTATTTTTCATCAACAGAGATAGGAATTGAAGTGTTTTGTACTAGCAAAAAGTGATTAAACAAAGACATGAGTAGTATTTTAAACTTGTAGTAAAAGTTGATGAGATAAAATGGTCTGTAAAAATGCCTGATTTGCATTCTTCAAAAAGCAAAATAAAATTGCCTTAAGTGATTTTACTTGCCATTTATTGTGACCTTGCAGAAATTTCAGTAGAAATCAAATTAATGTTAACCATCTTTATAAGAAAGAAAGGATCAGTTATGGAAATGTTAGTTTCTATACATTAATAATTTTGGGGTTTATGTCTGGGCTAGAAGCCACAGGTAAATGACTCTGCTCCACAATCCGTTCATAACATGAAATAACATATACCTCATTTGCACTAGGAAATTTTCTGTTTGTTTCCTAAAATGACTACAAACTATATTCAAAATTGTATTTCAGTACTTTATTTTGAAATTAAAAAATACAACAAACATTTTTTTTCCTAAGTGTCTTAAGCAACCATCTAAATATTTGTGAAGTACTGATTTTTGTTTAGTCACATAGATTTTTAATTATCTTCTGTACAGCATCATGATTTCAACAGCTGTTACCTAATCTTTTCTACAGGTTGCTAATCCAAATTTTACTTTGTCTATAGTGTGGTGGTAAGAAACTGTTCTGGATAACACAACTACAAATTCTAACCCCTTCTAGATAAGGCTAAATCCTGATTGTTTCTTGATGATTAGCCATTAGTATATTTCATAAAAGCCTGATGGCCCCCTAAATATGATCAGTGATGTATGTTCATACAAATAAGGGTGGAATCCAATTAAAGAGATTTTCTGAGAATGGGAGTGAGGCTCAGAGAAGATATGATAAAGCTCTTTTTAACATACCAACCCCCTGAAAAGCCCAGACTTCCGTATATTGTAGCCCTCTTTCAGAACGGATAGGCAAGGAAGAAGAGATGTTGGAGTAGCCGTCTATGTTAGAGAAACATATGAAATTATGCAAATTAATAAAGATGATAATAGGGTTGAGTCCTTATGGGTAAGAATCAGTAGTAAGGCAAGCAAGAGTGATATCATAGTGGGAATCTGTTCTAGACCACCAAAGCAGGATGAAGAGGTAGATGATATTTTTTATAAGCAATTGAGAGAGGTTTCACAATCACTACTCCTTGTTCTTTTAGGAGACTTCAACTTCCTGGATGTCTGCTGGAAATACAGTACAGCAGGGAGAGAGCAGTCCTGGAGGTTCCTGGAGTGAGTGGAAGACAACTTCCTGACACAACTGGTGAGGGAGCCAACCAAGGAAGGTTCCCTCCTGAACCCACTTCTTATGAACAGGGAAGAGCTTGTGGGGGAGGTAAATGTTGGAGACCATCTAAGGCTCAGTGATCATGAGATGATTGAATTCTCTATCCTTGAGGAAACAAGGAGAGGGGTTAGTAAAACTGCCACCTTGAACTTCCAGAGGACAAACTTTGGCCTGTTCAGGAGACTGATTGTCACAGTCCCTTGGGAGGCCATCCTAAAGGATATTGGAGTCCAGGAAGGATGGACATACTTCAAGAGGGAAGTCTTAAAGACACAGGAGCAGGCTGTCCCTGTGTGCCAGAAAATGAGTCACTGGGGAAGGTGACTTGCCTGGCTGAATAGGAACCATTGGCTCGACCTCAAAAACAAAAGACTAGTCTATGGCCTCTGGAAGAAGGGACAGGTCTCTCATCAGGACTATAAAGATGTAGTGAAGCTATGCAGGGAGAAAATCAGGAGAGAGAGACGAAGCACAGATAGAGCTCAACTTAGCTACAGCCATTAAAGACAATAAATGTTTCTATAAATTCATTAACAACAAAAGGAGGACAAGGAAATATCTCCATTTTTCATTTGATGCAGAGGGAAACATAGTGACTAAGGATGAGGAGGTGGCTGAGGTTCTCAATGCCTACTTTAGCCCTGTCTTTAGCACTGGAACCAGCAGTTCCCTGGACACACATCACTGTATAGGGATAGGATGATGGCCAAAGCAATGAAAATCAATGCAAGCAGAGTATAGAGAAAGACAAAAGACTCCATTTAGTCTGGCAAGCAAGTCATATTTGTATGTATGTTTGTTAGCGTGGCTGCATGTGATTGGTTAACAAACTCTTCTCAAGATTCTTATTGGTTGCTCATACATTGCTACAGTTATTTGCTGTGCTAAGTCCAGGTTTCTTCTTCCGCTGTTCTTCTATCTCAGTCTTGCAGCATCTCTGCCTCAAACAAACTATACATTCAGCCCAGAGACTTTCCAGACAATCATGGGTACATAACAACATTTTCTCATGGATACACAGCTGTATTTTTGAGGTCAATCTCTTCTTGACCCATGCAAGGGTCCACAGATTCATCACAATTTCCCACAGACACACACCCTCATGAACTAGTAGTCAGGGAGGGGAATCAGAATGAGGTCATCACAATAAATGAGGAAGTGGTCAGTGATCTGCTATGCTGCTTATATGCACACAAGTCTATGGGACTGGACAGGCTACACCCAAGGTTGCTGAAGGAGTTGGCAGATGTGCTCACCAAGTCACTTTCCATTATTTACCTGAACTCCTGGATAAATTATCTACCCCTATGGACTGGAGGGTATCAAATGGAACACCTATCTACAAGAAAGGATGAAAGGAGGATCAAGGAAACTGTAGACCTGTCAGTCTGACTTCAGTACCAGGGAAGGTCATTGAGTAGGTCATCTCAAGCACTATTGCACACCATATAGAGGACAACCAGGGGATCAGGCCCAGTCAGCATGGGTTTGTGAAGGGCAGGTCCTGCCTGACCAGCCTAATCTTCTATGACAAGAAGACCTGGCTATCAGATGAGGGAAAGACTGTGAATATTGTCTACCTAGACTTTCAAAAGCCTTTAACACTGTTCCCCACAGAATTCTCATGGACAGACTGTCTGCTCATGGCTTTGATGAGCACACACTCTGCTGGATAAAGCACTGGCTGAATGAACAGGCCCAAAGAGTGTTAGTCAATGGAGTTAAATCCAGTTGGCAGCTGGTCACAAGTGGTGTTCCTCAGGGCTCACTGTTAGGACCTCTTCTATTTGATGTATTCATTGATGACCTTGACAAAGACAGTATGTGCCATCAGTAAGTTTTTGGATGACAACAAGTTAGGTGGGAGTATTGATCTGCACGAAGGTAGGGAGACTGTGCAGAGGGACTTGGATATATTAGCTCAATAAACCAACGTTAACGGGATGAGCTTCAACAAGGCCAAATGCCAGGTCCTGCACTTGGGTCACAACAACCCTAAGCAATCCTACAAGCTTGGGAAAGTTAGGCTAGAAAGATGTGTGGCAGAAAGGGATCTATGGGTTCTAATTGACAAGCAGCTGAATATGAGCAAGCAGTGTGCCCAGGAGGCCAATAAAGCCAATGGCATCCTGGCCTGCATGAGAAATGGTGTGTCCAGCAGGAGTAGGGAAGTGATTGTCCCCTTGTATTCAATCTAGTGAAGCCACACCTGGAGCATTTTGTCCAGTTTTGGGCTCCTCAATACAAGAGAGATGTGGAGGTGCTGGAGCACGTGCAGAGGAGGGCAACAAAGCTGGGGAAGGGCCTGGAGAATAAATATTATGAGGAGCAAATGAAGGAGTTGGGGCTGTTTCATGTGGAAAAGAGGACTCTGAGGGGAGACCTCATTGTTCTCTATAACTACATGAAAGGACATTGTAGAGAGGTTGGTACCGGTCTCTTCTCACAGGAAATTAGTGCTAGGACAAGAGGGAATGACCTCATGTTGCAACTAGGTAGGTTTAAACTGGACTTTAGGAAAAAAAGATTCATGGAAATAGTGGTCAGGAATTGGAATGGCCCAGGGAGGTGATTGAGTCACCAACCCCAGATATGTTTAAATGCCATTTGGATGTGGTGCATGGGGATATGGTTTAGGGGTGAACTTTGTACAGTAGGGTTATTGGTTGGGCTTGGTGATCCTGAGGGTCTTTTCCAATCTGAATGTTTCTGTGATCTGAGACTTTAAACAACTCAGTTTCTTGTACTACCATGAGAGCCTTCTACCTAAACTAAAACATTGTATATACTTCAAGTACCTGTCTTCTATATCAGATCTATCTCTAAGTCCTCACTGACCATGCTCTTACTTAGATAATTTCTATTGTAGCTTACAATTGTGACCTGTCACCTGCTGTGTCACCAGGCTGTTTATACTGTTATGCACTAGTAGAGTTTTCAAAATACAAAAATTTATTAGCTAACATTCACAATACATATGAGAGAGAAATATTTTTTTCATACAATTAATATTAGAAATTCAGCACAGTAACTTATTGATATATAACAAAATACAATCCATAGAATGCAAACAAAATTTTAAAAATTTAATTCCAAATGTAGCTGAGTATTTATTATCCAATCTCTTTATTTTGACCCATTCTATTGCAAAATTGTGTAGCATTTAATACTTAAATTTTGTCTTTGTGTTTGTTTGGGGGGTTTTGTTTGTTTGTTTGTTTTGTTTCATGTTTATTTATTTTTTAAATTTATTTAGAGACTTCCATTTAGACATGTTGTGTAAAATAAGCCTCACATATTTTGTCTTTTTGCGTTCAAAAGATTGTGTATGTATGTGCATGTAGGAGACAGCAGTGAGCAGTATCACATAGGGTCATTAGCAATGTAGTCTTCTAACTTATTTATACTTTCTTCTGTGGTATAGGAGTAGCAATTTTCTTTATTGATTAGTTCTCAGAATAATACAAGTTGCCTTGCACTAATCTTTTTTTTTTTTTTAAATACTATAAATAGTTCATAGCTTGCTGAAAGCCTGTGCCTGATGACAGACTTCCATTCATGATCTATGGATATACTCTGGTTTGGGACCATGTTTGATATATAGAATTAATGTAGGAGACTTTGAAAGCATCAGTTCAAGAATAGAATAAGAAAAGGTTGTACTTTAAGAAGAATAACTCTTTAGACACAATATCCAGGATATATCTAATTCACAGAATTCACAACATTGTTGTTAAAAAGGTTGTGTAATTATTTTATGCTAATAAACTCTGTTGTTATTTAGTGGTCTGACTGATTACAATGTTGTTTTATAAGCCACTTGTACAAAATTATTCTATGGAGTGACTCTGCTACTTGGGAAACTACTTAAAGAGATCATTATCAAACATTCCCTACATTTTAGTGCAACTTATCTTCAGTAAGATGATGATATTTTTAATACCAGTGCAGAGAATTTTAATGAAATGAGAACATAGGTTCTATATTAAAGGAAGCAGCAGTGTGTGAACATGACAAAAATATGTCTAAAAAAATAAGGAAAATAAATGTATACACTCTAGCCTTCTTTTGTCATCTAAAATAAATGGCACTGGTAATCAAAAGTAAATACTCTCCTTTTAGAATATAGAATAAACCAGGTTGGAAGAGATCTTCTAGATCATCGAGTCCAACCTATCATCCAACACCACCCAACAAACTAAACTATGTAACCAAGCACCCTGTCAAGTCTCCTCCTGAACACCTCCAGCGATGGCGACTCCACCACCTCCACGTGCAGCACATTCCAATGGGCAATCACCCTCTCTGTGTAAAACTTCCTCCTGACCTCCAGCCTGAACCTCCCCTGGCGCAGCCTGAGACTGTGTCCTCTTGTTCTGGTACTGGCTGCCTGGGAGAAGAGACCATCATCCACCTGTCTACAACCCCCCTTCAGGTAGTTGTAGAGAGCAATAAGGTCACCCCTGAGTCTCCTCTTCTCCAGGCTAAGCAACCCCTGCTCCCTCATACTCTCCTCATAGGGCTTGTGTTCCAAGTCCCTCACCAACTTTGTTGCCTTTCTGTGGACACGCTCCAGCAAGTCAACATCCTTCCTAAACTGAGGGGCCCAGAACTGGACACAGTACTCAAGGTGTGGCCTAACCAGTGCAGTGTACAGGGGCAGAATGACCTCCCTGCTCCTGCTGGCCACACTGTTCCTGATGCAGGCCAAGTCTCCTGATGCAGGCCAAGTCTCCTTTTCAGTCATATATGATAAAACCTTTGTGCTGGGCTGAGGCAGCCCCCTTCCCCACCCCTGGCAACAATAAATACTCAGACAAATGGATTGCAAAAGTGATGGAAAGTTTAAATAGAAAGCAGTGAACATTTACAGAAAGCCAAAAGCACAGTGACAAAGAAAGATCCCAAAACAGACCCAGAGAGATCCCATCCCCACCTGAGGGTACACCCAAGACCCCCAGGGCTCCTTCTTCCCCCTCCCACTGCTAGGCTAGTCTCAGCTGGCCAGATCTGAGACTGCCCATCCCCCCATGGCCTTGGGCCTAGCCAGGCCCAAAGCCAGGAGACATCTCCCCCAGTTACCGGCTGACGGAGGAGGAAGAGAAGAGAGAGTGCCAGACTCCGCAATAGATCTTATAGTGGTGTGGTGCAAAGAATTGTGGTATGAAATACTACATAATTTCCTGTGTCCACCCCTCTGGGCTGGACTTCTGGACACAGGAAGTAAACATTGCAGGAGGGCACCCAGCTCAAACTGCAACAACCTTCAACATTTATTGCACTGTTTACAGATTTGTCTCAATTTTATTGAAGCCCTGACTTATGTAGCTCTGTGTACTGCCTTCTAAGTCTATAGTACACGTACACATTATGATTAGGGGTGTGATACAGAGATAGATGTGGAAAACAAACCAATGCAAAAACAAAAATCTAAATTTTTAGCTGTTATTCCTTCTGTTCCTTTTTCAGTAAAGGACATCCTCAGCTGACTACACGTATATAGAAAAAGTGTTAGCACTCAGATATCTGAAAGTGTCAGAGGCATTGCATTGCCTAGATATTATGCATGTAATGCTTCTCACTGTAGGATCCAGCCACAATAGAAAGTATCAAATATGAGAATCCATCTTCAAGACTCTCTCAGATTAACTACTGGAATATATATTTTGAGTATTTTATTCATCTTTCACAATGTTAAAGTCACATGAGTAATGCTGAAGAGGCATGGAGAGGGAAATAGATTTTAAAAATCTGAGCATGCACCTAAGTATGTAGTATGGAAAGTTCTAGCTGCTGGTTTCTGCTATATTGAGAGTAAACATTCACCCTCAGAAATAATCTTTCTTTCATCAGTGAATTCCCTGTGCCTTTGGATAATGTATTCCCTCTTAGTTTCAACATTTCATTCTGTGTTCTCCTAAGACATCAGACTGCAGTTCAGAGTTAATTTTTTTAAGATAAATTCTGTTATTTTAATATGGTAAACCTCTACGATAACAATTTCTTCATAACAAGTAAATCAGAGACAAACACTATTGAAAGATATAGCATCCCACCTAAAAGTTGACAATGTATTGTGGAAAACATAAAGTGTTTGTTTACCTGAATAAGAAAATTATTCTATGATATTTTAGCTATATATGTGATTACATTAGTTCAACAGACTTAAACCACTTATTACATTGCTATTTTGTTGAGTGAATCTATGGAAAAAAGGAGTACATTTTCTAAAACTTTAAGCAAGAAGTTGTCAACATTCCCAATTTACATCTTCTGTTACCAGTTGTGACCATCACAATGTTAATTTTTCTTTAAAAGCGGGCTTTGATTGTATTTCTTGGATTTCCAATAGAAACCAAAAGCAGAATTAAAATAGCTAGAGGGAAAAAATATAAAAATGTCACCAACCCAAGTATTGTGTCCTGGTTTGAGGCCAGACAGATCCTCTATTGCCCCAAGAGGGGCAAAAGAGTGACACACAAATGGATTGGAGAGTGATGGAAAGTTTTAATGCAAAAGCAATTAGTGTTTTGCACAAAGTACAAAGCATAGTGGCAAAGATATCCCAATGCATACAGAGACCCATACAGCACACCCAAAGGCCTCCCAAAACTTCCCTTCTCCCCACCTGAGGGTGCACCCAAACCCCCTAGGGCTCTTTCTTCACCCCTGCACTGCTAGGCTGGTCTCAAAGTGGCCAGATCTGAGACTGACACATCCCCTGCTTCTCCTCCTGGCATTAGGCCTAGAGAGGCCTAAGAGGCCTTGAGATACTCCCCCACCATTGCCCAAAAGAGAGAATCTCCCACAGAAGCAGAGAGGGAAGAAAGAGAAAGATGTTGAAAATGGATTTATAGGGCACAGGATTTATAGGTAGAAATATGCTGTTTCCTGTGTCCACCTTACTGGGCTGGATGATCAGGACACTGGAGGTGTCACTTATGTGGCAGTAATAGAAGGCACCCAGCCTAAACTGCCACATACTGTTGCAGGGACCATGTAGAAACAGCTAGGACACATGATAATGCAGAGATACTAAATAAAAGGATTGTATTATTTCAACAATCAGTGCTGAAATTACTACTTTTGAATGGTTTGCCCACTTCCAATCTAAACATTTGAAAATAACACTTTTGTGTATTTAAGAACCATGTTAGGAATACTGAGATACCAAAAAAGCCCAAATGGGTTGGATGCAATGATCTTGAAGGTCTCTTCCAACCTGGTTTATTCGACTTTAGAGGTAACCAGAACTTATGATGTGGAGGTATGTATTAAATTGTACAATATTTGCCAGGCTAAACTTGAAGTTAAACTAAGTGTCACAAGCATTCAATAAATAAGTGACACTTGTGTAAATCACAAGATAACTATAACCTATAAATCTTCTTAGTTTTTACCATCAGTAATTTACTTGCATGAAAGATCTTCTGCAAAAATCAAAAGTAAACTGGTTTTGACAAAGTTACATTACAGATGTTTGGGATGCTTTTCCCCCTGCAGAACTGAAAGTTAAACTAATACACTAATTTTTTACTTAAAGCATGGATGCTTATGGCTCATACTTCTTGATTCTGGAAACCAACAACCAGTGTATGTTATCTGCACATTGAAAGAAAAATCTACAAATAAAATCTATTGTGTAGGTATAGCTGACTAATGATTGAATTTATTGTGAGTCTAACTTTCTCTGCAATGTTGAATTCATTACACTTAGTGGTGCATCGTGCTTGAGACATCCTAACTGGTGAAATTATCAGTGGACCATTTAGATTATAGTTAGATCTTGTATTCCTCTTTCTTGATTGGAGGAAATTAGAGGAAACATGTTGGTCTCAAAAGAGGGGTTTCATAAATGACCACAAATATCCTAGTGGTCTTTTATATTTATGATCTCCATAACTTTGAATTTTAAGCTCCCATCAAATACTTAGGATAAAATACATGTCTAAAAAAGGGCAAAGCCTATGCTTTTACAAGAATAAATAAAAAAAAAAAAAAAGTAACCTTAAAGTATTGCACATGACATTATGGTTATAAATTGTAAAATCTGTCTTATGGATAATACCTAAATGTGAATGATTCATGGTCAGATATTTTTAGAAACTCTTTCCCATTATATCAAGTATCTCCAATCATAGAACAAATCAACAGAATGTAAGTCTTCTATTTTTCAGAAATTGTGGACATTAATAGAAATTGTAATATTAAATGTAAGAACAGAATAAGGGAACAGAATGTATTCAGTCTGATAAAGCCTTAAAAATTATTTCCTACACTCAAAGGAGAAGACCTATTCTGTGTATTTGGTATTAACTTTTAAAGTTTTGCATCATTCTCCTCAAGACTTACGGCATTTTGCCTTCCAGTTTCCAAATTAAGCACAAAGACATTTGTGTCACAAGGCTGTTCAGAAAGACAGGGCAGAAGCACAGAAGTCGTATGTCTTTATATGTTCATGTTTAGAAAGAAGAAACAAAACCAAATGAAATGTATTTGAATACAGTGTGTGAAAACACATTTTTTTGGGGGAAATAAATTGCTTCTATGCAGTTGGCAGTGGAAAAATACAGCACAGAAAATAATTGTGCTAAAAACTCTCATGTTCTGAAGACAAGGGAAAATTGTGAGAGCCAAGAAGATGCCATTCTCACTTCATTCTTTCATTCAAAATGTCCTTTCTCATAGGACATGTGTACTGAAATGCTCCCTATTGGGTAAGCTATCTTAACAACCCTTTTGGCACATTTCAAGGAGGGGAAATAAGTGTACACATCACTTTGGCGTGGACTTAAATTCCTGTTAAAATCCTTATTTCATATAAGATGTGTCATGGCCCAGTTACAATCATCATTCTCCAGTAGAGCTACAGAATTTGAACAGTCTTTAGGCACCACATCAATCATCTTCATCAATTTATGTTTTCCTCATGCCCTTGCTTCTTTAAAATGGAAGGATAAGGTTCCAAACACTAACATTTTAGAGTGCTGTCAAATACTGAGCATCAAAGCAATGATCCTGCAGGGTTGTCTATTCTTGTCTAGGCATCTGGTACATATATCAGGAAAGAGGTTGCCTGAAGCTATTTTCTGACACTTGTTAAACTACAGTGAATGGCGGAGAGGTCAGCCAATGAAATATTGCAGAGACAACCTCAAGGCAAATCTTCACTTGTGCGGTATTATTTACACGGAACAGAAGACTAGAATTGAACACCATTTGCTCAGGCAGAGTATATATATGATACTATCAAAACCTGTGAGTGAAACTAGCTTCACACTATTGTAAAGAATCCCATGAGCATCTTGCACGTGGAGTGATGTTGGAGGAAATGGGATTCTCTTCTAAAACAAAGAAACAGTATGTTGTGTAGGGATTTTTCAGTTGCATGATGACTTCAAAGTCTTAGCCAACACTGTTCATTGGTGGGTCATTTTTAACTTCTGTATATAGCTTATTAGATTTCTTGAAAGCATAACAGATATCCATTCATGAAAAGTACTTTTATTTCAAATATAAAATACTTTTAATTTTGCATTATTTTCTCACTGCCTTTAGTTTGTGCTTTCTGACAGCTGTGGTATTCCTGGGGTCATGAGTATCAATGAACATGTACATTTTAGATAGCAAAGACTGTATTTGTTACTATGAAGACAACATCCTTGAGTGACAGACCACTGTACTCTATTTGTTTCTCAGATTTTAGGGGAAATAGGTAATCTCTTGCCATTTTGCTGTAACTATCCTTTATGTTTTGTTGTTTTCATTTGATTGGTTAAATATGTTTTTATATTTTAAGTTATAAAATGTTTTACTGGGTAATAATTAGAACTGTCTTTACTATTATAAGACCTAACACTTCCTATTAATCTTGGTTTAATAACATTTTTCTATTTTTAATTTGTTTTGGAAAGAATAACAAACAAAGAAAAAAACCCCAAACACAACACAAATACAACAACAACAAAACCCACAACTCACCCACAAATAAACAAACAAAAAAAAACCCTAAAAACAAAACTCAAACAAAACCACAACCAACCAAAAAAAACCAAACAAACCCCAAACCAACCAACCAAAAAACCAAAAATAAAACAAAACCAAAACCATCCAACAATCACTGCCCTTACTCTTCTGTATAGATTTTAAAGTATCTTGGAGCCACCTCCTAACTTGTCTTGCTATTGCAGTCCTTCTTTGCCTTAAGGCCTGATAAAGCTCTGTACAGAATATATAACTTCATATGTGTGACCATTTGAGACGGTGCCTTTAAGAAAGGGACACTGTGGCTGAATGTTTTATAAACAAAAGACAGGTCTAAACTAATTTCGTTGGTAGTAATTTTTTTTTCCTTTCACTTTGTGGGGGGAGAAGGCTGGGCCTTTATCCCAAACCCACGACATTTCTTGGCGCCCAACGTGGGGCTTGAGGATAATTAGCTTGATTTATTGCTTTAGTGCTTTATTGCTTTATTGCTTGCTCTAGCTGGACTAGCAAACATGAAGGTGCTGTGGATTTTGGAGCGTATGTTTTTCTCAATTTTTGAGGTTTTGGTCTACAAGTATTGTCTGGGTCTCCTTATCGATCATATGGGTAAATATTTGATGCACAAAATTTATTTGTGGTTTATGTGCAGGGTCAGGCTTCTGTATGGATGCTGCGTCAATTTTTTCTGGCCAGCGAGATACAGCAATGTGACCTCTAGCACTCTCCCAATTGAGATAAAAGAGTTTAAGATCCCAGTAGGGAAAAGAGTAACTTTAAATGATGGCTGGGATCCAAAGGTGATTTATTTTATGTACGTAATCCTGCTGCTGGTGATAACTAATGTGCATTCTTGGCTTCAGGAGAAAAGGGTGTCTCGAGGGTTGAGGGGAAGGCCTCAGCCTTCCCCCCCGCCCCCCAAAGTGAAGGGAAAAAAAAAACAGAGCTAACCACAGCTAAATGTGTCAAATGTGCTAAATTCAGAAGCAGTTTAGGAAAATTCAAGGGAATATATACACAATTTACAGTATTTACGATATATACACAGAAATATACAGCAAAGTAACACAGGAATGAGATTCCCCTCCACCACCAGGAGGAGGGCTCCCCCCCTGTACCTCCTTCTCTCCCCTTTTTCCCCACAGAGGGTTAGAAAGAGAGGAAAGGAGCAGTAGTTAATTAAAAGCAGTTATAAATTAAAGCAAAATGTTAGTAAGTTTTGCAGGCCTCACACTTATCAGTCCAAGGTCAGTCTGGCAGAGAGCCTGGAAGACGCAAACTGCAAAAGGATGGGGGAAAAGTGCAAGACTGCCCGAAGTCTCTGCTGGACTCAGAGCTCAAAGCTGTAATCTACCAATCCACCAATTAAATTAGTTTAGACCTGTCTTTTGTTTATAAAACATTCAGTCACAGTGTCCCTTTCTTAAAGGCACCGCCTCAAACGGTCACAGTCCACCCCTTCTAAACAATTTCATTGACTGTTCATACTGTCCATCCAATCCAAGACAATATTTACAGTTCGTAAGTAAAGTTCATAATCCATTCTGGCTATACTCAGATGTAGATGATTCAAAAGTCCAAGAAAATCAGAAAATGAGAAAAATGGAAAACAGTTTATTTCCTCGCCAACAAAGCGAAGAAAAGGGAAACAGGGATTCTCAGGGTCTCTTAGTTGACTCAGGGCTCTCAGGGTTCGTGCACAGTAGATTCCTCATTGATTCTTCCTTTGGATGCGATGTAGCTGTACAACAGCTCGAAATTAAACTCTTTCAGCTAAAGTTAAATTTCTTTGTGGAATACACTGAATTTCACCATTCTCTTGCATTACCCAATAAGTGTGACCCAGACCTTCAGCTGAAACCACCCCTCAGACAGCTTTAGCCTCTCCTGAGGGAGGAAATACCCAAAGAGTTTTACCTAACAGATTCCCTTCTGTAAGAACAGGAACTCTATCACCTTCCACTTTCTGTAGCAGATCTGAATGTGCAGGTCCAGCTCAGTTCACTGAACCTCTACTATTTACCAGCCAGGTTGCTTGTGCTAAATGTTTTTCCCAGTTTTTCAAAGATCCACCTCCCATGGCTTTAAGAGTGGTCTTCAACAAACCGTTGTAGCACTCAATCTTCCCTGCAGCTGGTGTATAGTATGGAAGATGGAATATCCACTCAATACTGTGCTCTTTTGCCCAGTTCTTTACAAGGTTGTTCTTGAAATGAGTTCCCTTTTCTGACTCAATCCTCTCTGGAGTTCCGTGTCTCCACAGGATTTGTCTCTCCAGACCGAGAATGGTGTTGCATGCGGTTGCATGTGGAACTGGATAAGTCTCCAACCATCCAGTGTTTGCCTCGACCATAGTAAGCACGTATTGCTTACCAGAACAAGAACGTGGTAGAGTGATGTAGTCAATCTGCCAAGCTTCACCATACTTGTACTTGGACTATCTGTCACCATACCACAAGGGTTTAATTCACTTTGCCTGCTTAATAGCAGCACAAATGTCACAGTCATGGATGACTTGTGTGATAGCATCCATGGAAATGTCTATGGATCTGTCACGAGCCCATTGGTATGTTGCATCTCTGCCTTGATGTCCCAATGAATCATGAGCTAATGGGCTGGATCCACAGCTCTAGCATCTGTCATGCAATAATCCATGATGCTCTGGAGAAAGGTGGTGCTCCAGAACACATCCAGTTCATCAATGATATCATTACCTGGGGTAAAATTGCTGAGGAAATCTTCGAGAAAGGTAACAAAATCATTGACATTCTTCTGGATGCAGGTTTTGCCATCAAGCGAGACAAGGTGAAAGGACTTACCACAGAAATTCAGTTTCTGGGAGTGCGGTGGCAGGATGGAGGCCAACACATTCCAGTGGATGTGGTAAATAGAGTCTCCACCATGGCAAATCCCACAAACAAGCATGAGACCTTACATTTCTTGGGGATAGTGGGATTTTGGAGACTGCACATTCCTGGATGCAGTCAGATTGTGAAACCTCTGTATGATGTGACTCGAAAGAGAAACCATTTCCACTGGGGACCTGAACAACAAGCAGCCTTTGACCAGATAAAGCAAGAGTTAGTTCAAGCAGTGAGTCTGGGACCTGTCCGAGATGGTCCAGACATTAAGAACATTTTGTACACAGCTGCAAGTGGCAATAGTCCAACCTGGTGCTTCTGGCAAAAAGCTCCAGCTGAGACACGAGGACGACCACTTGGTTTCTGGAGTCGAGGTTACAGAGGTCCAGAGGCTAATTATACTCCAACAGAGAAAGAAATTTTAGCTGCCTATGAAGGAGTAAAAGCATCTTCTGAAGTAATTGGAACTGAATCACAACTTCTCTTAGCTCCCAGGTTATCAGTTTTGAATTGGATGTTCAAAGGCAAAGGCTCCACACCGCATCATGCCACAGACTCAACATGGTCTAAGTGGATGGCTCTGATAACACAGAGAGCTCGAATGGGAAATCTTGAAAGACCTGGTCTGGTGGAGGTGATCTCAAGTTGGCCTGAAGGTACCGACTGTGCTAAACCTCCAGAGGAGAAACTAACTCATGCAGAGGAAGCTCCTCCTTACAATGACCTTTCTGATGATGAAAAGAAATATGCTACTGAGGAACAGCAGCACAACCATCAGGCAGACCTAGCTGCAAGAGTTTCTCAAGTAGACATGGATGGAAACACTGGGGTGAGATATTCTTGGCTTGGTGGGCCCAGGATTCATTGGGACATCAAGGCAGAGATGCAACATACCAATGGGCTCGTGACAGATCCATAGACATTTCCATGGATGCTATCACACAAGTCATCCATGACTGTGACATTTGTGCTGCTGTTAAACAGGCAAAGTGAATTAAACCCTTGTGGTATGGTGACAGATGGTCCAAGTACAAGTATGGTGAAGCTTGGCAGATTGACTACATCACTCTACCACGTTCTTGTTCTGGTAAGCAATACGTATTTACTATGGTCGAGGCAAACACTGGATGGTTGGAGACTTATCCAGTTCCACATGCAACCGCATGCAACACCGTTCTCGGTCTGGAGAGACAAATCCTGTGGAGACACGGAACTCCAGAGAGGATTGAGTCAGAAAAGGGAACTCATTTCAAGAACAACCTTGTAAAGAACTGGGCAAAAGAGCACAGTATTGAGTGGATATTCCATCTTCCTTACTATACACCAGCTGCAGGGAAGATTGAATGCCACAACGGTTTGTTGAAGACCACTCTTAAAGCCATGGGAGGTGGATCTTTGAGAAACTGGGAAAAACATTTAGCACAAGCAACCTGGCTGGTAAATAGTAGAGGTTCAGTGAACTGAGCTGGACCTGCACATTCAGATCTGCTACAGAAAGTGGAAGGTGATAGAGTTCCTGTTCTTACAGAAGGGAATCTGTTAGGTAAAACTCTTTGGGTATTTCCTCCCTCAGGAGAGGCTAAAGCTGTCTGAGGGGTGGTTTCAGCTGAAGGTCTGGGTCACACTTATTGGGTAATGCAAGAGAATGGTGAAATTCAGTGTATTCCACAAAGAAATTTAACTTTAGCTGAAAGAGTTTAATTTCGAGCTGTTGTACAGCTACATCGCATCCAAAGGAAGAATCAATGAGGAATCTACTGTGCACGAACCCTGAGAACCCTGAGAGCCCTGAGTCAACTAAGAGACCCTGAGAATCCCTGTTTCCCTTTTCTTCACTCTGTTGGTGAAGAAATAAACTGTTTTCCATTTTTCTCATTTTCTGATTTTCTTGGACTTTTGAATCATCTACATCTGAGTATAGCCAGAATGGATTATGAACTTTACTTACGAACTGTAAATATTGTCTTGGATTGGATGGACAGTATGAACAGTCAATGAAATTGTTTAGAAGGGGTGGACTGTGACCGTTTGAGGTGGTGCCTTTAAGAAAGGGACACTGTGACTGAATGTTTTATAAACAAAAGACAGGTCTAAACTAATTTCATTGGTGGATTGGTAGAGTGCAAGTTTAAGTTTTAAATGTGACTGAGATTTTCCTCAGTGTGCACTTTCCCTCCTCCCTTTTTGCAGTTTGCATCTTCTAGGCTCTCTGCCAGACTGACCTTGGACTTATAAGCGTGAGGCCTGCAAACCTACTAACATTTTGCTTTAATTTATAACTGCTTTTAATTAACAACTGCTCCTTTCCTCTCTTTCTAACCCTCTGTGGGGAAAAAGGGGAGAGAAGGAGGTACAGGGGGGGAACCCTCCTCCAGCAGTGGAAGGGGAGTCTCATTCCTGTGTTACTTTGCTGTATATTTCTGTGTATATATTGTAACTACTGTAAATTGTGTATATATACCCAGCAGCCCCTAAAACCACTTGTAAATACAGCGTTCCTTTGCTCATCTGGCTGTGGTTAGCTGTGGTAATTTTTTTTCCCTTCACTTTGTGGGGGGAGAAGGCTGGGCCTTTATACCAAACCCACAACAATATGAAGCCAATTAGGTCAGAGGACTCATTTCTTTTTATACTGAAGACAGATTTCAGGTGAGGTGAAAATTCTATTACATCATTATATGAACTGTCTCTCCAGTTATTATAATTGGGTCTCAAAGACTTGCATATTTGAAATACTTTTTTCTTTTTTTTAGATGGCTTTTATTTCTTCATGAAGATCTGCAATCCCAAAAATGTGAAAAGCAATCTTTTTAACTGGAATAGCAGGGTTATTTCAGAGAAATAAATATTTCCTTCTAGCAACATTTTTGTGTCAGCCTTATTCACACCAATTAAGACTACTTTCTAAGTTATCTAAGGAAAACAATCAACTTCACCCTAGAGAATAACATTGCCCAATAAAAGGAATAAAATGCTTTCTTCAAATCTGTAGGGTTTTTATTTATTTTTTAAAATTCAGAATTTTTCAACGCTATGACTAGTCAATTAATTCTGCTTTTCATGTTAAACTTCTAGACCTAGGTTTTAATGTGATGAGTAATACAATGCCCCAAATTACAGTATGAATGTCACACAAAAAATTTTAAGCTAAGTGGACAAGCAGCATTTTTAATCTTGGTGCACATAACATCTTTTCATTAAAATATTCCATTCAGCATGAAATCTATTTTGGTAGAAGGAATGTGGACCCTTGGACCAGAAAATTTCCTGTAGTAAGTATTGTTTATCTCCTATAATATGTTGTCCTGAAAAAAAAAAAAATCAACAACCATGAAATACTCCAACATAACAAATTACAAAAAAAACAAACCCAAACAAAAAAACCAAACCACAAAGTCCTCATGAGAAATGAAAATAATTTTAAGAAATGTCTAAGAAAAGCACATTGTCACTTTGATAATAGGAGTGTCCAAGCTCTATTTATAAAAACACATGTTTATTTTACCAAGCATTGCAAGTCACCAATTTTATTTTTCTTTCTTGAAGGTGAAATCATTGTTCAAGTGTGTAAACAAAGCTTCCCCTTCTTCAGTGCTGTTAATTCCACTGAAGTGTAACAACTGTGAATATAGTGCAATAGGCCAGGTTAACTTTTGTTCAGGGAAAGACAAAATTCTATGCATTTGTGCCAGTTCTCACACTGAAAATACCATTACAGGTGTGTGACAAGGGTCATCTTTTAGTCAAATGTGAGAAACATTTCTGTTTAACTTTTAAGATACACAAAATGCCCTTTCCACAAAATGCAATATTTCTTACTAAGATTTCTTGGTGCTGCAAAGCTGGAAGAACGAGAATGACCTTTGTGAAAAGTAGCTGATGTTTCCAGGAACACATGCAAGCCCTATTGACAGTGGGCAATGAATTAAAGAGATCACAAATCTCATTATATGCACTGAAAGAGCATGCAATATATAAGGTCCTACGTTAGAAACATGAAACAATAAAAAAATAAAAGGAAAACATCTTTTTAAAAAGGCAATTGGTGACAACATAGAATCAGAGAATCAATCAAGTTGGAAGAGACCTCCAAGATCATCCAGTCCAACCTATCTCCCATCCCTATCGAATCAACTATACTATGGCACTAAGTGCCTCATCCAGTCTTTTCTTGAAGATCTCAAAGGATGGTGACTCCACCACTTTTCTGGGAAGCACATTGCGATGGCAAATCACTCTCTCTGTGAAGAACTTCTTCCTAATATCCAGCCTGAACTTCCCCTGGCACAACTTGAGACTGTGTCCCCTTGTTCTGTTGCCAGTTGTCTGGGAGAACAGACTGACCTCCACCTGGCTAAAACCTCCCTTCAGGTAGTTGTAAACAGCAATAAGAACTCCCCTGAGCCTTCTCTTCTCCAGGCTAAACAACCCTAGCTCCCTCAGCCTGTCCTCATAGGGCTTGTGTTCCAGGCCCCTCACCAGTTTCATCGCCCTTCACTGGGCGCCCTTCCAGTTCCTCAACATCTGTCTTCAATTGAGGGGCCCAGAACTGGACACAATACTCAATGTGTGGCCTAAGCAGTGCTGGGTACAGGGGAAGAATAACCTCCCTTGTCCTGCTGGCCACACTATTACTGATACAGGCCAGGATGCCATTTCCTTTCTTGGCCACCTGGGCACACTGCGGGCTCATGTTCAGCTTACTATCAACCAGCACTCCCAGGTCCCTTTTCTGCGTGGCTGCTCTCCAGCCACTCTGTCCCTAGCCAGCAACGTTGCTTGGGGTTGTTGTGGTCAAGGTGTAGAACCCTGCACTTAGCCTTATTAAATCTCATCCCATTGGCCTCTGCCCACCCATCCAGACTGTCAAGGTCTTTCTGCAGAGCCCTCCTACCTCCTAACAGATTGACACCTGCTCCTAACTTGGTGCCATCTGCAAACTTACTCATGATGGACTCAATCTCCTCATCCAGATCATCAGTAAAGATATTAAACAGGATAGGGCCCAGCACTGATCCGTGGGGGACACCACTAGTGACTGGCTGCCAGCTGGATGTGGAACCATTCACCACCACTCTCGGGGCTCATACCTCCAGCCAGTTCTTGACCCAATTCAGAATTAATGTGTCCAAGCCACGAGCTGACATCTCTGCCAGGAGTTTGTCATGGCAGATGCTGTCAAAGGCTTTGCTGAAGTCCAGGTAGGCTATATCCACAGCCTTCCCCACATCCACCAGGTGGGTCACCTGGTCACAGAAGGGGATCAGGTTGGTCAGGCAGGACCTGCCTTTCCTAAATCCATGCTGGCTGGGCCTGAGCCCTTGGCCATCCTGTAAGTGCTGTGTGAGTGCACTCAAGATGACCTGTTCTATAATCTTGCCTGGCACTGAGGTCAGGCTCACAGGTCTGTAATTCCCTGGTCCCTCCTTATGGCCCTTCTTGTGGATGCGCATCACACTGGCCAGCTTCCAGTCATTAGGGACCTGTTCAATGAGCCAGGACTGTTGAAAAATGATGGAGAGCAGCTTGGTGAGCTCATCTGCCAGCTCTCTCAGCACCCTAGGATGGATCCCATCTCATCCCATGGACTTGTGAGGATCCAAGTGTCTCAGAAAGTCCCTTATTGTTTCCTCTTGGATTACAGGGGGACTGTACTGGTCCCTGGCTCTATCTGCCAGCTCACAAGGCCAGCTGTCCTGAAGACGTTCTGTCCCACTACTGGAGATTGAGAAAAAGAAGGTGTTAAGTACCTCTGCCTGTTCCTCATCTTTTGTTATTATATTTGTCTCTGCATCCAATAAAGAGTGGAGGTTGTCCTTATCTCTTCTTTTGCCGCTAATATATTTATAGAAACATTTTTGTTCGTCTTTACAGCAGTGGACAGTCTAAGTTCTAAATGGGGTTTTGTCTGTAATTTTATTTCCTACAAGACCTAGCAATGTCCTTAAACTCTCCCTGGTATATTTCCCCTTCTTCCAAAGGTGATACACCCTCTTTTTTTCCCTTAATTCATTCAGAAGCTCCTTGCCCATCCAGGCTGGCCATCTACCCCAGCAGCTCGTCTTCCAGCACGTTGGGACAGTCTGTTCCTGTGCCTTGAAGAGTTCTGTCTTGATGCAGGTCCAGCCTTCCTGAACCCCTTTGTTTTTAAGGGCTGTTTACCAAGGAGTTTTCTGAGTTAGTTCCCTAAATAAGCTCAAGTCTGCCCTTCGGAAGTCCAGAGGGAAGGTTTTGCTGATGGCCCTCGTGGTTTCACCATATATTGAGAACTCAAATATTTCATGGTCACTGGACCCCAGACAGCCTTCAACCATCACATCTTCCACCAGCCCATCTCTATTTGTAAACAGCAGGTCGAGCCGGGCTGCATCCCTGGTAGGCTCACGTAACAGCTGGGATAAGAAGCAACTGGCTTCCTGAGATGGCAGATGGAGTCACGGAGCAGTATAGTTCCCCTGTGATGCAGAAGGAAGTAGTTAGAGACCTCCTTAGCCACTTGGATCCTCACAAGTCCATGGGATGAGATGGGATCCATCCTAGGGTGCTGAGAGAGCTGGCAGATGAGCTCACCAAGCTGCTCTCCATCATTTTTCAACAGTCCTGGCTCATTGGACAGGTGCATAATGACTGGAAGCTGGCCAATGTGATACGCATCCACAAGAAGGGCCATAAGGAGGGACCAGGGAATTACAGACCTGTGAGCCTGACCTCAGTGCCAGGCAAGATTATAGAACAGGTCATCCTGAGTGCACTCACACAGCACTTACAGGATGGCCAAGGGCTCAGGCCCAGCCAGCATGGATTTAGGAAAGGCAGGTCCTGCCTGACCAACCTGATCCCCTTCTGTGACCAGATGACCCACCTGGTGGATGTGGGGAAGGCTGTGGATGTAGTCTACCTGGACTTCAACGCCTTTGATACCATCCTCCACAGCAAACTGCTGACCAAGCTGTCAGCCCATGGCTTGGACAGGAGCACTCTGTGCTGGGTTGGGAAGTGGCTGGAGGTATGAGCCCCGAGAGTGGTGGTGAATGGTTCCACATCCAGCTGGCAGCCAGTCACTAGTGGTGTCCCCCACGGATCAGTGCTGGGCCCTGTGCTCTTTAACATCTTTATTGATGACCTGGATGAGGGGATTGAGTCAGTCATCAATAAGTTTGCAGATGGCACCAAGCTGGGAGAAGGTGTTGATCTCTTAGAGGGTGGGAGAGCTCTGCAGAGGGACCTTGACAGGCTGGACAGATGGGCAGAGTCCAATGGCAAGAGATTTAATACATCTAAGTGCAGGGTTGCAAACATTGGCCACAACAACCCCATGCAGTGCTACAGGGTGGGGTCAGAATGGCTAGAGAGCAGCCAAACAGAAAGAGGCCTGGGGGTACTGTTCAATAGTAGGCTGAACATGAGCCTGCAGTGTGCCCAGGTGGCCAAGAAGGCCAGTGGCATCCTGGAGTGTATCAGTAACTGTGTGACCTGAAGGCGCATGGAGGTCATTCTCCCCTTGTACTCAGCACTGGTTAGGCCACACCTTGAGCACTGTGTCCAGTTCTGGGCCCCTCAGTTTAAG
This sequence comes from Melanerpes formicivorus, assembly GCF_026170545.1. NCBI lineage: Eukaryota > Metazoa > Chordata > Aves > Piciformes > Picidae > Melanerpes > Melanerpes formicivorus. Next base: position 11,503,238 of record NW_027142353.1, on the reverse strand, counting down.
AAAGATGTTGAGTTGCTGGCACGTGTCCAGAGAAGGCCAACAAAGCTGATGAAGGATTTGGAGCACAAGCCCTATGAGGAGAGGCTGAGGGAGCTGGCGTTGCTTAGCTTGGAGAAGAGGAGTCTCAGGGGAGTCCTTATTGCTCTCTACAACTCCATGAAGAGGGGTTGTAGCCAGGTGGGGGCTGGTCTCTTCTCCCAGGCAACCAGTGTCAGAACAAGAGGACACAGTCTCAGGCTGCCCCAGGGGATGTTTAGGTTGGATGTTAGGAAGAAGTTCTTCATAGAAAGAGTGATTCGCCATTGGAATATGCTGTCCAGGGAGTTGGTGGAGTCACTATCACTGGAGGTGTTTAGGAAGAGACTGGATGGGGTGCTTGGTGCCATGATTTAGTTGATTAGCCTTCTGGGCTAATTTAGTTGATTGGCCTTCTTGGCCACCTGGGCACACTGCTGGCTCATGTTCAGCCAACTGTCAATCAGTACCCCCAGATCCCTTTCTGTTTGGCTGCTCTCCAGCCACTCTGACCCCAGCCTGCAGCTCTGCATGGGGTTGTTGTGGCCAAAGTGCAGCACCCGGCACTTGGACTTGAATGCCATCATGTTGGACTCTCCCCACCTGTCCTTTACCCTCCAGAGTCTTATCCCATGGGACTCCTGCAAGTAGATCTTTGAAGAATACAAAGCTAAACCTGTGGAAGTCCAGGGTTGTAATCCTACTTATTGCCTTGCTTCTACCTTGTATACCACTAAACTGCACTAAATCATGATCACTGTTACCAAGGCAGAAACCTCAAGTTTCTGAGAGAAGCTGTGGCTGATCCATCACTGGAAATGTTCAAGGTCAAATTGGAGAGGACTTTGAGCAACTTGATAAGAGAATCCTCTCTTGAACATGTAAATCACCAGGTGAGGTGATGATTATGTTAAGAGCTGAGAAGTGTCTCAACAAAGATCATAATGAATGACCCATTTGATGTGTCACCTCTGTTCACTGAGATAGCACACCTGTCAGTCACACATACATTGCTATATGACTAGGGTGTGGGCCAGGCAAAGCTATGATGAATGAACCAGGAACAGTATAAAAGGCCTGAGTTACACCAGCTTACTGGGGGGAAGCATTATTTGGGACATCTCTGACTGGAGGCAGCAGCCCAGTATGTCTCTCCCTCTCCACCACCACCAAAGAAGGACCTTGGGGTGCTAACTCTCTCTCCTGCTCTTTCACTATTCTCTCTCTCTCTGTGTCCCTTTTCTTTTTTTCACTGTTTTGTTTGCTCCATTTTCTCTCTCTTTAATAAATAGTCTTGTTGTGACACATGACCTCATTTGTGTCTTAATTTCACTCATGGGAATGTTCAAAAAGAACTGTGTCTCCTTCCCAACTTTTGGATTGAGACACTTGACCTAGTGGAAGATGTCTCTACCCACAGTATGGGATTGTACCAGATACTCTTTGAAGCTATGATTCTATGATTTTCCTTCTCCCGTTTTCATTGTGAAGAAATCTCTGTAAATTCAAGCATGCTATTAATGGCATGACATGGAGAACAGTGATGAATTGCTGAAATAAATGGAATCTTTTGGCTTTCTCTCTACACTCTGCTTGCATATGTTATTGTCGCTTTGGCCATCACCCTATCCCTATACAGTGACAGCATGAGCATAGATAATTTAAAGATTAATAAAGTTTGAAGAACCATCAATGAGGCACTGAAAGAGCATTTTGGAGTTTTGCCTTTATTAGTTTCAGCTTGCCTAATGCATTTAGTCTTCTGATGTAAGGCTGGATCTTATCCTGGTAGATAAGTTAGTGCTGCTGCTTCCTTTGTCTCAACATTTCTTGATCTCTGTCATTATTGATTCTGATTTATTTTCTTATCACTACTTTTGTTTCAGTCAGAAGGATAGAAACATAATATCCATGTGGACTGCCAAATGTGCCTTTTCATCAATTGAGACATTGCCAAGTAACAAAGCAATGAGCAACCTGTTTCCTCTTTAGGAGAGGAAGATTGTTGTTCTTCTTAGCTATGTTCATCAGTGGCCACTTCTGTTATTTATGTCCATCCTGTTGAAACACTGTTGCAGTCCCTGGTTTAGTGGGATTTTCTGTGGGATCTTTTGCTCCTGATGTTTCAGGTTGTATGCAAGCCAGTTTAGCCTTTAACCTCAAGCCTCTAGGTCCAGCCTCTAACCTCTAGCCTTTACCCTCGTTCGTCGGGCAGCCCTCTCGGGACAGCACCAAGACCAGCAGCTGCTGGGGACCAGCCGCTGCTCTCCTTTTCAGACTGCGGGAATCACCGGCACTGCAGAGTTGCCTGGTGATGGCAGGAGCAGCCATCCTTTCACGTGGTCAGACTAGTGAGCCCAGCAGCGGAAGCACCTTAATTTTAAAGGGGTTGCTGGGGCTCACAGGACTCTGTTCATCAGGCAGCCCGTATTCTCTTGTACTCTCTTGTGCCCTCACACGCTGCCGCACTTTTTCTAAGTTTTTTTTTTTTTTTGTTTGTGCAGTAGGTGCTGTGGCCAGGGACAGGCATGGTTGTAACTCGCAGCAAAATCTCCCTAAAAGTCAGTGTTGACCCAGACTGAGGTAGAACACAAGCAGGTAGCTGTCCAGGTATCTGGCTGTAGAGAATGCTGGAGCCTGGCTCTTGAGAAGCAGGGTTGTGGGGGCAACTCTTGTATAAGGTGTGAGCAGATGACTATCTGCTTAATCTGGTGGTCAGACTGAAGGATGAAGTTGCTAGCCTTAGAAACGTAAGGGAATGTAGGAAAGAGATGAACCAGAGGAGAAAAGAGACGAACCAGAGGAGGAAAGAGTTGAATCAGAGTAAGCAGGCTCTGCAGGCTCCCCCAGCAGAGGCTGGTTATTCAAAAAGCAGAGGGGAATGGAAGCAGGTTCCTCTCAAAAGGCACAAAATAAAACCTCTTTGCCTTCCCTCACCTTCCCTGCTGCTCTTGGAAAACAGGTATGGAGCACTGGAGATCGAGGGTGAGGTGATCCTGGTGCCGGAGGACACACCATCTGGGGTTCTCCCTGAGGTTAAAAAGCCTGAGCTTAAACAGCCTAAGGCAAAGCAGCCTAAGGTTAAACAGCCTTCCCCTGGCATCAGGGCCTGTTCCCTCAAAAAAAAGAGGAGGGAAATTGTTATTGGTGATTCCCTTCTGAGGGGAACAGAAGGCCCCATATGTCGGCCTGACCCATCTCATAGGGAACTCTGTTGTCTGCCAGGAGCCCAAGTTAATGATGTTACCAGTAGGCTTCCTAGACTGGTGCAGCCCTCTGACTACTACCCTTTATTAGTTATGCAGTTAGGGAATGATGATGTTGCAACCAGAACTCCCAGGGCTATCAAAGATGACTTCAGGGCCCTGGGAGACCTGGTTGAGGGGTCAGGTGCACAAATAATTTTTTCATCAATCCCCTTAGCTGCAGGAGGGAATACCATAAGAAACAGGTCAGCAGCTATAGTTAACATGTGGCTTAGAGGCTGGTGCATTCAAAAGAACTTTGGGTATCTTGATCTTGGAAAACTTTCTACTGCACCAGGCCAGATGGCAACAGATGGAGTCCACCTGTCCCAGAGAAGGGGAAAGGTCACAGTATATGAGAATGGCCTGTCCCCCAAAGGTAAAAAGATCCTGGGAAGGGAATTGGCAGGTCTCATCAACAGGGCTTTAAACTAGTTTTGAAGGGGGAAGGGGCTGAAACTAGTCCCCTCAGCAATGAGTCTGGGGGTGATAAGCTAGAGTCAGAGGTGAAACCAGCAGCCCAGCTGAAGTGCATGTACACTAATGCACGAAGCATGGGTAACAAACAAGTGGGGCTGGAAGTCTTGTTGCAGCAGGAAAGTTATGATGTAGTTGCCATCACAGAGACGTGGTGGGATGACGCACATGACTGGAACACTGCAATTGATGGCTACAGGCTCTTCAGGAGAGACAGGCAAGGAAGAAGGGGTGGAGGGGTGGCCCTGTACATGAGGGAGGGACTGGATGCCATTGAGATGGAGATTAGGGACAATCGGGTTGAATGCTTGTGGGTAAGAAATAGAGGGAAGACTGGCAGGGCAGACATCCTGGTTGGAGTCTGTTATAGACCACCCAACCAGGAGGAAGATGTTGATGAGTCATTCCACAGGCAGCTTAAGGCTGTCTCAAGATCTCTGGACCTTGTTCTCATGGGTGACTTCAACGTGCCTAACATCTGCTGGGATCTTAACACAGCAGAGAGGAGACAGTCTAGGAGGTTCTTCGAGTGCATGGAGGACAGCTTCTTATCCCAGGTGCTGCGAGAGCCTACCAGGGGTAAGGCTATGCTTGACCTCCTCTTCACCAACAGGGGAGGGCTGGTGGGTGATGTGGTGGTCGGAGGGTGTTTAGGGGCCAGTGACCATGAGATAATTGAATTTTCAGGAGTTGGTCAATCTAAGAGGGGTAGTAAGAAGACCTCAACTCTGGACTTCCAGAGGGCAGACTTCAGGTTACTCAAGGAACTAATTCAGAGGGTTCCTTGGGATAAAGCCCTTAATAATAAAGGGGTCCAGGAGAGCTGGACCTACTTCAAGGAAGAATTGTTGAAGGCTCATGGACAGGCTGTGCCAATGTGCCAGAAGATGAACTGTCGGGGCAGACGGCCAGCCTGGATGGTTAATGAACTTTTAATAGAACTAAGGGACAACAAAGAGGGTGTATCACCATTGGAAGAAAGTTGAGGTAACCCACGTAATGTTTAAGGATGTTGCCAAATCATGTAGGAAGAAAATTAGGGAGGCAAAAGCACACTTGGAGCTTAAACTGGCCTCTACTGTGAAGGATAACAAAAAGTCCTTCTATAAATATATTAATAGCAAGAGGAAGGGCAAGGACAACCTCCACTCCTTGGTTGACATGGAGGGAAATGTTGTATCAAAGGATGAGGAAAAGACAGAGGTACTTAACACATTCTTTGCCTCACTTTTTACTAGAAGGACAGAACATCTTCCTGACAGGTGGCCTGCAGAGCTGGCAGAAGGAGCCAGGGAGTTACACAGTTTCTCTATGTTCCATGAGGAGGTGGTTGGAACTCTCCTCAGCAGCTTGGATAACCACAAGTCCATGGGGCCAGATGGGATCCACTGTAGGGTGTTGAGAGAGCTGGCAGATGAGCTGGCCAAGCCACTATCCATCATTTTCCAGCAGTCCTGGCTCACTGGAGAGATCCCAGAGGACTGGAAGCTGGGCAACATTGTGCCCATCCACAAGAAGGGCTGGTTGGATGAGCCAGGGAATTCTAGGCCTGTCAGTCTGACCTCAGTGCCAGGCAAGATTATGGAACAGGTCATCCTGAGTGCACTCACACAGCACTTACAGGATGGCCAAGGGCTCAGGCCCAGCCAGCATGGATTTAGGAAAGGCAGGTCCTGCCTGACCAACCTGATCTCCTTCTATGATCAGGTGACCCGCCTGGTGGATGTGGGGAGGCCTGTGGATGTAGTCTACCTGGACCTCAGCAAGGCCTTTGACACTGTCCCCCACAGCAAACTCCTGGCCAAGCTGTCAGCCCATGGCTTAGACGGGAGCACACTGCACTGGGTTAGGAGCTGGCTGGAGGGCCGAGCCCAGAGAGTGGTGGTGAATGGTGCCACATCCAGCTGGCGGCCAGTCCCTAGTGGTGTGCCCCAAGGGTCAGTGCTGGGGCCTGTGCTCTTTAACATCTTTATTGATGATCTGGATGAGGGCATTGAGTCCATCATCAGTAAATTTGCTGACGACACCAAGGTGGGGGCAGGAGTTGATCTGCTGGAGGGTAGAGAGGCTCTGCAGAGGGACCTCGACAGGCTGGACAGATGGGTAGAGTCCAAAGGCATGAGATTTCACATATCCAAATACCAGATTCTGCACATTGGCCACAACAACCCCAGGCAGAGCTACAGGCTGGGGTCAGAGTGGCTGGAGAATAGCCAGGCAGAGAGGGACCTGGGGTTACTGGTCGATGGTAGGCTGAACATGAGCCTGCAGTGTGCCCAGGCAGCCAAGAGGGCCAATGGCATCCTGGCCTGCATCAGGAATAGTGTGGCCAGCAGGGGCAGGGAGGTCATTCTGCCCCTGTATACTGCACTGGTTAGACCGCACCTCGAGTACTGTGTCCAGTTCTGGGCCCCTCAGTTTAGGAAGGATGTTGACTTTCTGGAATGAGTCCAGAGAAGGGCAACGAAGTTGGTTAGGGGTTTGGAACACAAGCCCTATGAGGAGAGGCTGAGGGAGCTGGGGCTGCTTAGCCTGGAGAAGAGGAGACTCAGGGGTGACATTATCACTCTCTACAGCTACCTGAAGGGAGGCTGTAGACAGGCAGATGATGGTCTCTTCTCCCAGGCAGCCAGTACCAGAACAAGAGGACACAGTCTCAGGCTGCACCAGGGGATGTTTAGGTTGGATGTCAGGAAGAAGTTATATACAAAGAGAGTGATTGCCCATTGGAATGGGCTGCCCAAGGAGGTGGTGGAGTCGCTGTCATTGGAGGTTTTCAGAAGGAGACTTGATGGGATGCTCGGTGCCATGGTTTAGTTGTTTAGGTGGGTTGGATTGGTTGGTGGGTTGGACATGATGATCTTGAAGGTCTCTTCCAACCTGGTTTGGTTTATTCGAAATAGTGTTTATTCTAGGTTCACTACAAACTCCTTGCCCTAACTCTTATGTCTGCTTGATAATGACTATACTAGTCAGAATCTGCAGGTGAGCAGAAACATAGAGTGCAGTTGCTAACATTTTCTCTGTGTGTCTGTGAATTTCTTTCCCCCAACAGATCCAAAGTGCTCCTCTGAAAACTGCTAGTTCTTGCATATCAATGTCCAAGCTATCATTGTTATCTGTCTGTCTCTCACAGGAGTATTTGTCAGATTCTTGCTCTGGTACTTACAATGTCCAGCTACTTTTAATGTCACATCTAGAAAGTTCTCATGCTCTGTTCTGTTATATAAAATTTACATCAAGCTCTAGTATTCTGCTTGCATACCATAAAAAAGATCTTAGCTTCATATTAAATGATTAACTTCTACTTAGTTAAAAACACAACCAACATTTTAACAACAAAATGTGATTTTAAAAAAGTAGAAAAACAATTACTAAAGGTTTCTTGTTCATGCCACTAATCTTAAAAATACAGCATATCACAGAATCCTAGAATCCCAGAACCGCAGATTCCTAGAATCATTCAATAATACAATCATGGAATGTTAGGAGTTGTAAGGGACCTCTAGTGATCATCTAGTCAAGGGACCTCTAGAGATCATCTAGTCCTATTCCCCTGCCAAAGCGGGATTACCTATGGCAGGCCACAAAAGAATGCATCCAGGTGGGTTTTGAAAGTCTCCAGAGGAGAATCCACAACCTCTCTGGGTAACCTGTTCCAGTGCTTTGTCTTCCTCACAGTAAAGAAACTTTTCCTCATGTTGAGGTGGAACTTCTTGTGTTCCAGCTTATACCTGTTACTCCTTGTCCTATTACCAAGCACCACTGAAAAGAGACTGTCACCTTCATCCTGACACCCACCCCTCAGGTATTTATAGGTGTTGATAACATTCCCTCTCAGCCTTCTCTTCTCAAGACTACACTGCCCCAGGTCTTTTACTCTCTTTTCACAGGAGAGATATTCAAGTCCCTCAGTCATCCTAATAGTTCTCCACTGGAACCTTTCCAGTAGATCCCGGTCTCTCTTGAGCTGGACAGCCTGAAACTGGTTACAATATTCCAGGCATGATCTCTCCAGGGAAGAGTAGAGTGGAAGGAGAACCTCCTTAGACCTGCTAGACACACTTTTTTTGATGCACCCCAGGATACCACTTGCTTTGTTGCCTACAAGGAATGGAGGAGAGAGGAGAAAAATATGCAAGCAAGAAAAGATAGAGAAGAAGAAGATCAAGACATAGGGAATAAGGGAATTACAAAAGAGCAGAATATTAATTTCTTAATGTAAGTATATTAATTGTTCCAGTGACAAACTGAATTGTCAGAAAAGTACCCTCATTAGACATCTAAATTGAGACATCAGGAAGATCTTCACAGAATAGAAAGAGGTCTTACAAAAAAAAAAATCAGGAAATTAATAAAAAGTAAAAATAATAAAGAGTGAAAGCAAACTATAATTACATTTTTTTAAATTAAATATTTAGATGTTAAAATTGGTTGTTATAAATTTAGATTTTCCTGCAAACACCTAACAAACTAACATTGTTTCAAATATTTAGATCAATGTAGAGTGTTTTAGAATATAGCCTATCAGAAAACCACAACAGCACACTGTTTTAACTAACCTGAGGAGTCACTTACAGAGCTGGTTTGGAAACACTTTAATCACAAAACAATTTTGTATTGGAAAGGTGACTCCATCAAAATCATATGTTTAAGACATGGTAGGGTTTTTGTTTTGTTTGTGTTTTGGTTTGGTTTTTTGTTGTTTTCTAAAACCTGATAAAAATACTTCCTTTTTCTTTTAACTTTTTTTGTTTTTTAAACCCTTCATTTGCTTTAACTATTTGAAAATATATTGTTTAACTTCTGTCCATAACATTTTGTTGGTATTTTTTGTTAAATTGCTATAATCATTATTAACTAAATTTCAGATAAACATGCACAAAATTATAAAAGTTTTCTATTTATTTCTGTTCCCACACTACTGCATAAAAATTGCCCCAAACCTTACATTTAAGATTGCATTAAAGATGTTTACCAAACATCTGTACTGGGTATCAACCTTCTTTGTCAATATAAATTTTTTTTTTTCCTTGAATTTTGTTGAAGGACCAAACCCCAAATGGACAAATGTATTGATTAGGGTTATCTCCTTCATGTGGCTGTAGCTGGATTTCTTTACGGATGACTGTTCAGGAAATGCTGACATTCAATTAAAATCGTGCGGGCTGACCTGTTTAGCAAAATTCTCTCACCTTGAACTGTTCTTGGAAAGTGTATATAGCATTAAAAATATTTAGAATAAACCTCTATGGTGCAATTAATTGTATGCAAGTTTGAGAGTTCAAAAGTGAAATCTGTACTTTAAAGTATAAATACCGCTTTTCTTTATTCTTAAGGGAAAGGGTGTTAATCCTGTTCTGATTTTCTTCCTTCTTAAGGGAAAGACTGTTAATCCTGTCCTGAGACACTCTGTGCAAGCAGCCTAAATCAGATACTCAATTTCTGAAGGCTGTCAGTTAGTTAGGATACATAAAAGTTTTTTACCAATTTTCACTCTCATGTTGACTAATCCTTGTTCAGTGAGGAATTCAGAAATGTTATTTTCCTTTTAAAACACTTTGAAACACTTTTGTTTAGAAAAGTTATTTGTGTCTTTCCCCCAAAGAAGAGAACTTCTATCATAAAGTTAGCATGAGGCCAAGGCTAGCATTCTCACATGAATCACAAAAATCCTTCTCCCTGCAGACCTCCAGTAAATTAAAAGTATTGGTACATCAAGAACTGCAGAAATGGTTATTATTGTCCTTCCTAAACTGTAATCTGTTTTACTTATCACATGCTTTTATACTTATTACTCACTTTAACACAAGTAAGTGCAAATAAATTCTGTTGTAAATACAAATTGTTTCCTACTCCAAAAGCTGAGGATGTTAAAGTTACTAAAAATCTCAAATGACAGCACTATTCACAGAGCTAAGGAAGATTATCCAAGTTCCTCATTATTCACAGATACTTATCAAATGAACAGATGAAAATGAAATTATGTATGGTTTCACTACAGCTTTCACTAAGAGGTTTTTGCCAGGTGTACCTGTATATCTGGTACAGTGGTGACACATACTGCATATTTTTTTGTCATATCTCATGCTTCCTGTGGTTATGTCTAGACAGAAAAAAACATGTTTGCTATTTTGAAGTCTGCCCTTTTATAAATGGTATCTAAAATGTGTTTGGTAGGTCAGTCACTTAGGTGGAGGTAGTTTTACAGTTAAAGGAAAACTGTCAGCAACAAATACTTTCAGGGAAAACTATTGAAAATACTACTCTTTCTTGCCAGAACTCCACAGGAGCTGTGAAAGGAGATGACTTCCTGCTATTAGCCAAAATTCTTGAACCACAGGGGCTAAAATGGTAGTATTTTTCTAAATCTTGATCGATGTGTACAAGTTCTACCCTATGTGCTCTGCAGGACACAGGATAGGTTATATGATACAAGGCCCTGTCTAACAGACCCTATTTTAATGCTTAAACTATGAATAGCATGAGCCATCACATTTCAGTGCCAACAAACAAATTAAAGACAAGATGACTCAACATTTAAACTATCCAAGGTAGTTAAAGAATACCTTTGCTGGGAAGACTACTATTGATTGTTAAAAAAGCTAATCTGGTCATGATTTTAAGTTGAAACTAGATGTATGAAGTCTTCATTCACTTGTCTGAGTATCATGGGTAACAAATTAAGCTACCTAGAAAGAGAAAGTATACTCGCAGGAGAGTTTATTTTAGCTTGTTTGTTTGCTTGCCTATTTTTACACTGGTCGATAAGTTTGCACATCTAGATATGCTTACCTTTAAAATAATAGCAATGAAAGATTTTATTCCCAGATTTTGTAGTTCACAGCCATATTTTGAGAAGGAAGTCAATTTGTGTCAGCTTATTAGTCAAAAGTCTGCTACACTGAGGAAGCAGAAATGTGTCAACTAAGCAAAGCATAAATAGTGCTTACTTGCCCTGAACCCAGAAATAAAGACACAAAAATAACGTCCAGCAGCAGTGTACTGACATTTTGTAGAAGAGTAAAATCAAAATATTTAAGTAACACATAATGGCAAAGAAACAAAATAAAAAATCACAAAACCAGCAGTGATAAAAACAATAATGGGCAAGAGAATTTGATTACTTGTGTTTTTTCTCATCAAAGAGTTATCATATCTGACCAATTTACATCTGCCATCTAAGAACATGCCAAAGTCCACAGCCATCAGCAGTAACTTGTGGCAGTTTTAGGAAATGCCTTTAAAAGTTAGCTGCAGATTTGGAGCAGAAAAGTAGAAAAATATAATCAATTCACAATTGTGTGTAAAAAGGAAAACAAAAGATTATTCTAAACAAATTTCATTGGAAAGAATATCTGGTATAGAAGCAAGTGTTCTGTAAACATCTCACACATTTTACCTTCATTCTTTCTTCTTCTCTACCTGCTTAGCTGTTCTGCTTGGCTGGGGAGGATAATGCTTTTGACCTTGCAGATAAGGATGCTAACATTACTTCTTTGAGCTAACATTTTCTCTTAGCAGCTTCTCTCTTCTTGTAATTATAGGGGGAAAGGAGGTGGCTTTGGGGGGAGTGCAACAGCTTTCCCTGGTCATTTTGATGAGGGGGGTTTCCTGGGGGTTTCCCTGCTGTTTTTTAATCGTAAATACCTGTATGATATTGTAAATACTGTATATTTTGTGCATATTCATTGCATTCCATTGTAGAGTGTAGGTTGTTGGTGTTTTTTTTGTTGTTGTTGGTTTTTTTTTTTTTTTTTTTTGTAAATACAGCTTCCATTTGCTTCCAATTGAGCTGGTCACACTTTAGTTAATGTAGTGGGAAATTCCAACCCACCACATAACTACACATTATCCACTCTGTGGTACTGCATACTCTCAGCTGATACAAGATCCTCAAAGAATGACAGTTTCAAATGGATAGTGATAATAATTGATAACAGATCATAGAATTGTAGAATTGTTAGTGTTGAAAGTGATCTCAAGCATCATCTAGTTCCAACCCCCTGCCATGGGCAGGGACACCTCATACTAGATCAGGTTGCTCTGAGCCACATCCAGCCTTGCCTTAAAAACCTCAAGTGGAGTTCTTCCACCTCCCTGGGCAACCTGTTGAGTGTCTCCATCACCTTCATGGTGAAGAATTTCTTCCTAACATCCAATCTGAACCTACCCATTTCTATTTTTGTTCCATTCCCCCTAATCCTATCACTAACTCACACCCTAAAAAGTCCCTCACCAGCTTTCTTGTAGGCCCTCTCAAGATACTGGAAGGCCACAATAAGGTCTCATTGGAGCCTTCTTTTCTCCAGACTGAATAGTCCCACCTCTCTCAATCTGTCTTCATAGGAGAGTTGCCCATTGACAAGATTACTCCAGCAGTTTTGTTTTGAAGTTGGAAATTGGTCTAAATTATCAGTTATATAAATTTCCCCATTACATACCCATATTCAATTATAATACGTGTCTTGATGCCTAAGAGTTAAACACCAGTACAAGAAATGTCTACCTTTGCCTTCCTGTTTGTATAAGGGAGAAAATTGGCATCCTTAGAGGGAATTTAGCCTGATCTATCTCACTTTACTGAATGTAAAAGTCAGATTAGGATAATGATTTATCTAATTTCTTTACATTTACTGTTCTGCTTTTCAACACCAGTAGCAAATACAGTATATAAGAGAGCAGAATCTTTTGAGTTTCAGCTCACTTCTGACTGTTCTGGGGAAATATCACTTTCCCCAGAAGAAATAGTTCATGTTTAGCTCTTTTTAAAGTCTCTTAGTTGTAGAGTCAAGATAGACCAAGAACTGGCAGAAAAGGTATGACAGAATTTTTGCCTGAAGTGGATCCAAATTTTCTTTGACTTGTGCCTGCTGGAAGCTTACAACACCTGGCATATTCTCTGCAAGTGAACCACCTCCCTGCTGCCACCCTGTCTGACTCAGCAATAGTTCTTGAGACATAGTATGAAAGTGATGAACGAATGACTAGTATGTACCATCAAGACACAAAGTGAAAACAAATTGGGTACTTTCAGGAAGTAGCATAAAAGTGCTGTTCAAGGAATTTCAGAAAATACCTTTTGAAATGGTAAACTGAAGAGAGAATAATTATGCCAGTCACAAAAGACACTAGCAGAAACTGGGGACATGAACAAAAAGTGATGAAAAGTCATATTTTTATGTAGAAAGACAGAAACAAAATAATCTTTCTGATATAATAGTTCTTATGAAATTTATTTTCTCATGTATTGTTATAGTTCAGCTTTCCTTTGAAATGCAAATGATTTCTCAGATTTGCTGCCATACTTTTATTAGCTCTACTTAAAAAGTTTAAGCCAAATATTTCAGCTTCAGTTACAGCTTATGCTTTTGTTAAATCTTTTCCAAATGTTTTCTGCTGTGTATAGCTGACACAATGGGTTAAGAAGTATAAGTACCAGTAATTGCTTAATGAAATTATATGGCATCTGTCCAAGCACTCAGTTATTCCAGCTGATATACTAAAAAAAAACCCACCAAAAAACCTTTTTAACCTAAAATTAAATTAAATTTAAAAAAGCTCTAAAAATCCCCAAACAAAACCAAAACAATAAAACCCAACAACTATCCTGTAAGTGGACAGACATCACTTGCTTCATATTTTTCAAGTACATATTAATATCAAGGTTGACAAATAACTGAAAAATGAAATACACATTAATAAAAATTCAAAGCTGTTACTCACTGCACAATGAGTTGATGGAAAATGCCTCACAACCATACAATCTCTATTTCGCACTAAAGAGTGTATGAAATTTGCTGAGTAGCACAATTTATTGTGATAGTTATTCATTTGACACAGAATATTCTACAAAGCCTTTTACTGAAAAGAGTGATGAAACTGAGTGCTTCTTTAGCAAAATTTGTATACAAGATGCTTTTGTATTCATATAGATTATACCATTTTTCCCATTAAATGTGTTGAACTAATTCAATATAGCTAATTAAAGACTTCAAATTCTACTTTCCCATCAGAAATATTAGAAGTCTCAATACCTGACAAAATCAGTGTACCAAATGAAAAACCCGATTAGAAAAACCCGATTTTCTTTGTCTTTAATAAACAACCATCACAGAGCTCTCATCTTCTTAATGGGATTGGTTGAATATAGACTGGAGTGGAGAGGCTGACAGAGGAACAATGATGTGGGCTGAAACACTGGGTCACAAAAGACTACTCCAAAATACATATTCCATATTTTTTCCACTTCAGTAAGGGCAAATGTAAGTCCTGGCCCTTCAGACTTGTCAGTCAAAGAGTACTAGCAAGTATATCTATACTGCCAAATAATAACAGGCCAGGAACTATACAGAGGATGTTAGTCTACACTTTTCAACTGTTTGTATTTTTCCCGGCTGTAGTTTGGGGCAAGAGAAATCCAGTGACCGAGAATAAAGACAAAAAGACATGTCTAGACTTTGTCAGACCATGAACAGGGTCAAGAGAAGCAACTATGAGACAGCTAGTGCCTGGGTCAGCTAATGAACTCTAATCTTCTTTTATTTGGAAGTGTATACATAGACTGTCAAAATAAGAAACATTCATGCATCTAATGATTGCAGGACAACAACCTTATAAAGCATTGCTCAATACAGGAAAACAACAGCACCAAAACAAACACCATCACCCCCAAAACCACAACTAAAAAACAACCAAACCCCAACCAACCCCCCAAAATTCCACACAACCCCCCCCACAACTCATTGGATGACTCCTGACAGAATGAAAAACTGTTCAACATAATGAGCTTAAAAAAAAAAAAAAGGCATTTTCCTAAGAAAAATTAGACATAAAAATCATTATTTGAGAAAAAAGATAAAAGGGAAAATGAATGGAAAATAATCAAGACCAAAATGATAGTCAAGTGAAAATCCAGACTTTAAGCAATGACTTTCTATAATTTTATCAAAGATAAATGAAACATGAAAAGGCTTATAAACTTAAAAAGAAGTATTTAATAGAATCCTAGAATCCCTTCGGCGGAAGATGATTGTGCCCAACCGTTATGTAACTTTACCAAGTCTTCTGCTGAACCGTGCATCTTTTTAAAAAGCTCCAGGGATGAGGATTCAACCACATCCCTTAAAAGCCTGTTCCAGTGTTTGATAACCCTTTCAACGAAACTTGGGCAACTTCATCTCTCAAAGGAGAGGAAGCTCCATAGATGGGGAGGGGGTGATTACAACCTCTGTGGCCAGAGATGTGACATTTGTTACTGTGGGAGTGTAGTGGGTGTGTATGCTCTTGCATGTGCTTGAAGGGGCAGAGGATGAGAGCTTTTTGGGAATAGTTCTACAAGGATACTTAAAAATCACATAAGTGGAAGAGTTCTCATTGAAAAATATATCTCTATATATCTATCTCTATCTCTATCTCTACCTCTATCTATCTCTCTATATCTATATCTATATCTATATCTACATCTATATCTATATCTATATCTATATCTATATCTTTATCTATATCTATATCTATATCTATGCCTATACCTATACCTATACCTATATCTATATATTTCTTTACAGGTAGTCCATCATCTATTCTTGTGAGATTTTAAGACCAAAAAAAAAATCCCCAAACTTATCTAAAAGGTGGATTTCAGGATCCTCATGATTTAGGACAACAACAATTTTGTAGAATGATATTACATTTCAGTATATTTTTTTATTTGAAGTTGATTCACTGTCTAATCATACAATGCTACAGGCTTGGGGAAGTGTGGCTGGAAAGCTGTCTGGCAGAAAGGGACCTGGGTAACTGAATAAGAGCAAGCAGTGTGCCCAGGTGGTCAAGAAAACCAATGGCTTCCTGTCCTGTATCAAAAATACTGTGTCCAGCAGGGGTAGTGTGGAAGACGACAAGTTTGTCTCTCTTAATGTAAATCAACAAAGATAAACTGATAGCAGAGCCACTGGAAAGATGCAAAGAATCCTCTCTACTAATCCTGGATGCAAATCAGCTTGTGATTGCATCGTGATAACACGGGACTACAACAATGGACCCAAGGACCCAGCCATCACGCTTTCTGGGCAGGGTGGTTTCCGCCCATCAAGTACCTTGGGCAGGGTGATACGATGGTTTCCACCACCTGTGTAAAGGAATGTGGGAGGACTTGTCTGAATGGAGGGGGGGGGGGACGGAGGCCCCCCCTCGCCTCCATCCAAAAATCTTGCCCACATACACAACAATACACAGAAAGATTTCCGGGGGAACGGATACCTGGATTATTTCCTTGCCTCTGGAATACCTGACATACCAACACCTGCCTGAGGACTAAAAAACTGTATAAAAGACCTGAGTGACACTGTCAAAGAAGAAGAGAGAAGACGGCACCATAACATCATGGGGCAACACAACGCATCTTGGACTCTCACCACCCCTGACCATTGGTAATATAATCTCTTTCTGACTTTCTCCTTCTAATTCCTTCCCTCTTCTCCTCCCTCTCTCTCTCCCTCTCCATTTTCTCCCTCTTATTTCCACTTTGTTTATGTAATAAATAGTCTAGCTGTTGATACTTTGGCCTCGTTTGTGCCTCTAATTTCACAACACGGGAATATTTAAAAGAACTGTGTCTCCAGACCTTAACAGGTAGGAAGGTGATTGTTGCCTTGTACTCAGCTCTGGTGAGGACACACCTCAAGTACTGGGTCCAGTTTTGGGCTCCTCTATACAGGAGAGATGTGGAGGAGCTGGAGCAAGTGCTGAGGAGGGCAACAAAGCTGGGGAAGGGCCTGAAGAATAAATGTTATGAGGAGTGACTGAGGGAGCTGAGGCTGTTTCATTTGGAAAAGAGGAGGCTGAGGGGAGACCTGGTCTGGTGCTGGTTTCTTCTGACAGGTAATTAGTGATAGAACAAGAGGAAATGGCCTCAAACTATGACTGGGTAAGTTTAGACTGGACATTAGGACAAAAATTTTCACAGAAAGTGTGGTCAGGTATTGGAATGTGCTGCACAGGGAGGTGGTTGAGTCACCAACCCTGGATGTATTTAAAGGTTATTTAGATGTGGTGCTTGGGAATACAGTTTAGGGGTGAACTTTGTAGAGTAGGGTTATTGGTTGGACTTGGTGATCCTAAGGGTCTTTTCTAACCTGAATGTTTCTGTGATTCTGTGATTTTGTGGTCAAGATTAACTCTCAAATAAGACATTTCATGATTTTTTTCACATTCACAGGAGAAATTCATTCTTCCTTTCCTTCCAGCTCTAGGGAGTATAATTCCTCATGAAAACTTCAGTCATAGGAATAAGTCAAAGGATATTCCACATTTAGCATAGATTTATAATGTGTGGCAGGATTTTAGTTGTGGGGAAGGGTCTATAGGGAAAACTTCTGTAAGAAGCTTCTATAAGCTTCTTCTAAGTCTGACAGGCAATGCCAGATGGTTTCAAGATGAACCTGCCATTGGCCAATGCCAAACTCATCAGTGATGGCAGCAGTGCCTCTATGATAATTTATTTAAGAAAGGAAAACAAAACAAAACAAAACAAACAAGAGTGAGACTACGTGAGTGAAACACCTCTACAGACATCAAGGTCAAAGGAGAGGAAGAAAGTGCTAGAGCAGAGCTTCCAGCAGCTCACAACTGCAGCCCACAGAGCCCATGCTGGAGTACATGAATGCACCACCAAAAAGAGGCTAAGGCTCCAGGGAGATCCCACACAGGAATAGCCCTCTGGCAGGACTTGTGACCTTGGCAGAAAGAAGCCCATGCTGGAGCAGGTTTGCTGAGAGGGCTTGGGACCACTCTGAAGATGTATGTTCCTGAAGTACAGACAGCACCTTGTGGGAAGGATCCCTGTTGAAGAAATTTGTGTAGGACTGTTTTGCATTGGAATGATGCCATGCTGGAGCAGGGGAAGGAGGTGGAAGTGACAGAGACAATGTGTACTGAACTGACTGCAACCACCATCTCCCATCCCCCTGTGCCACTCAAGAGGAGGAGGCAGAGAGACTTAGGAGTAAAATTTAGCACAGAAGGAAGGAAGGGGTTGGGAGAAAGGTGCTCCATGATTTGTCTATATTTCTTATTACCATATTGTGATTAATTATTTTTTCCCTGAGTAGAAATAGTTGCATCCACAATAGCAAATGTTGAATGATCTCCCTGTCCTCATCTTGACTTGTGAGCCTTTCATCATATTTTCTGTCCTCTGTTCAGCTGAGGAGAGGGAATAATAGAGCAATCTGTTGGGCACCTGGTATCCATCCAAGGTCGACCCACCACAGACATATTTAACGTTTATCAGATTTATCACATGCAACAATTTATAAGCTACTGTTGACATTGAGAACAGCTACCAGCATATGGGTAGTGATTTATTCTTCAAACATCAGCTGCTACATGTAGCTTTCTTCTGCATTTCTTATTTCACTAAAATATCATTGAAGTTATGCTGATTAGTTGTACCATAATCTGGAATGTTCTTAACTGAAATGATCAGATGCAGAGGTGATTTTAAATTTATGGATTTCTCATTTTTAACATTGTTTGTTGTTGAGAAACATATAATATTTGAACTTTGCTCCTTCATTTTCACATTTTATTTAAGGATAATTTAGCATGAATTCATAGTATGAGCCACTAGGCAGTACCTAAATACAATAATTTTTAATTTTTTTTTTTCTACTCGTAGTTGAACTACTTAGATCTAGTCAAGCATTTTTGTTACTTGGAACCACACTTAGGATTGAATATATAGATGTGTAGATAGGTAATGTACATATCTATATGTAAACATTTTCATTATGTCTAAGGGGAATTATGTTCTGAAGTCATTCATAAATCACTTTAAATTTTGTGCATTTTTAAGATGTAAATTGATATAAAATTCTTTTATCTTCTCTTCTCATTTTAAACTACAGTGTGCAACAGAACACTCTACTGAGAGTCCTGTGTAAGATCCAGACAGGCTGATTTGTCCAAAGAGTACCACATAACACAGAAGTGATAGCCTGGGTCCTTAAAATAGAATAGCTCTATTATCAGGATGATAGCACAGCTACTAAGCCTTGATCTTGACACGGTGATGCAGTATCATGCTGAGATAGATGATATAAGCATAGTACTTCATGTTCTGAACTGAATTCAGCCAGCAGTGGTTGATACAGACAACCTCTACTTCAATTAGTCTTACCCTTTTTCTCTTATTTCTTGTGTCCATGTTCTGTCCCCAGGTTTTTTACTCTATAGTCTCATAGTATTGGTAACGCTGCTAATGTACACTGTATAAATTAATAAACATATGATGTCTTGCAAGCACTATTCTAATGATTCATAAAGAAATAATGTTATTTCTTGTTTGTGATACTAGAATTGCTTTCCACAGTGATGAGTCATGAAATCAGAATAGTTATTTGTGATTTGACCGAATAATCCAGGAGCAAAAATCAAGCTGAGGATGAAGTTTACATGCATTCTCTTCTTCCATATGGTGACAAAGAGATGTAGAATAATTTATAGTTAACATAATAGCAGTCTCAAGCTGCACCAGGGGAAGTTTAGGCTCGAGGTGAGGAGAAAGTTCTTCACAGAGTTGTTAGCTGTTGGAATGTGCTGCCCAAGGAGCTGGTGGAGGCACCATCCCCAGAGGTGTTCAAGAGGGGATTGGATGTGGTACTTGATGCCATTGTTTAGTAGCCATGAGGTCTTGAGTGACAGGTTGGACTTGATGATCTTTGAAGTCTTTTCCAACCTTCTTGATTCTATTCTCTCATTCTAATAATAAATAAATATTTGAAAAAAATTTGCATTTACCTTATAGCCATTTCCTAGCTAAAAATGTAATTGAAAATCAAGAAAGCTTTGACCATATGAGGGTTGTAGTATGAGTCATAACTGCTATAATGGCCCAAAGAAACCTTTGGAATCAGGACTCCTAGTTCAGGGTCAATAGTTGAGAGAGGGTTTTTTTTATATGGTACAGCACAAAGTCATGCTCCTGTATCTTTCTTATGTAGCTTCCAATAGTGAGTTGTTATACAGACCAATAGAGTCTTTTAAGTCAGTGTCACCCCTTCCAACTCATTTTGATATTCATAAATGTACTCTAAAACATCAATAGATTCATTTTTTGAGTGTATTAGAATAAACCTTTATTAGAATAAACCAAACCAGGTTGGAAGAGACCTTCAAGATCATCGTGTCCAACCCATCAACCAATCCAACCCACCCAAACAGCTAACCCATGGCACCAAGTACCCCATCAAGTCTCCTTCTGAACACCTCCAATGACGGCGACTCCACCACCTCCCCAGGCAACCCATTCCATAGCGCAATCACTCTTTCTGTATAGAACTTCTTCCTAACATCCAACCTGAACCTCCCCTGGCGCAGCCTGAGACTGTGTCCTCTTGTTCCGGTACTGGGTGCCTGGGAGAAGAGACCATCATCTGCCTGTCTACAACCTCCCTTCAGGTAGTTGTAGAGAGTGATAAGGTCACCCCTGAGTCTCCTCTTCTCCAGGCTGAGCAATCCCAGCTCCCTCAGCCTCTCCTCATAGGGCTTGTGTTCCAAACCCCTCACCAACTTTGTTGCTCTTCTCTGGACTCATTCTAGCAAGTCAACATCCTTCCTAAACTGAGGGGCCCAGAACTGGACACAGTACAGCCCAGGTCCACACTGGCCCTGGCAAAACTGCTGAAAATAGTAGACGACAGTTCCCTGTTAACTTACTGCCTCCTGTTACTGCCACATAAGTTACCCCTCTGGTGTCTTGAGTGTCTGACCCAATAGGAGGACACAGAACACAGCTTATTTCTACCCATAAATCCTGCACCCTATGAATTCATCTGCAAAGTCATTCTCTTTCTCTTTCTTCCCTCTCTGCTGCTGTGGGAGATGCTCCCTATTGGGTAATGGTGGGGGAGTATCTCAAGGCCTCTTAGGCCTGTCTACGCCTAATACCAGGAGGAGAAGGAGGTAGGGAAGGGGCAGTCTCAGACTTGGCCAGCCTGAGACAAGCCTAGCAGTGCAATTGGGAAGAAAGAGCCCTGGAGGTTTTGGGTACACCCTCAGGTGGGGAGAAGGGAAGTGTTGAAGGCCTTTCGGTATGCTTTGGGATATCTTTGCCACTATGCTTTGTAGTTTCTGTAAAACACTAATTGCTTTTCCATTTAAATTTTCCATCACTTTCCAACTCATTTGTGTGAGTGTCATTCTTTTCCCCATCTTGGGGCAATAGAGGATCTGTCCAGCCTTAAATCAGCACACTTAGTGCAGTCACAAATTACAGAATCATAGAATTGTTAGGGTTGGAAGGGACCTCAAGGATCATTTAGTTTCAACCCCCCTGCCATGGGCCTGTACACCGCACACTAGATCAAGTTGCCCAGGGCCATATCCAGTCTGGCCTTAAAAGTCTCCAGGGATGGGGCTTCTACCACCTCTCTGGGCACCCCATTCCAGTGTCTCACCACCCTCATGGTGCAAAACTTCTTTCTAACATCCAATCTGAAGATACCCATTTCTAGGAGGATACGTCCTCCTAATTGCCCTGAGGATCTTAAATTCTATTGCTTCATGGTCACTGCAGTCAGGGTTTTCCCTAAGCCTCATATTGGTGAGCAGCCCTTCCCTATAGATGAGAACAAGGTCCAGCATAGCACCTTTTCTCATTGGTTAGTCCACCATTTGGAGGAGAAAGTTGTCATCTATGCATTCCAGGAACATCCTGGAACATCATGGAATGCTGGTACCTAGCTGTGTTGTCCCTCCAGCAGATGTCAGGGTGGCTGAAATCCCCCACAAGGACCAGGGCCTGTGCATGTGAAGACATATCTATTTGTCTGTGCAGTGCCTCATCTGCTTGGTTCTGCTGGTCAGGTGGCCTGTAGCAGACCTCTACAGTAACATCACTTTCCCCTGTCTTCCCTTTAATCTTCACCCATATGCTCTCAAACAGCTCATCATCCTTCCACAGGTGAAGCTTCACTGATTCCAGCTGGTCACTAATATAGAGAGCAACACCTCCTCCCCTCCTGCCCTGCCTTTGTAAAGAGCTTGTACCCATCTATCCCCATATTCCAGTCATGGGAATCATCCCACCAACTTTTAGTAATAGCCACTATGTCATAGCATCCTAGCAGCACAGTGGCCCTTAACTCATCCTGTTTGTTGCCCAAGCTGTGTGCATTTGCCTAGAGGCACTTCAGCAGTGCTAGCCATGTCACCCTCTTAGGTGAATCCCCCTTGATTCCCTTGGGGTGCTTCATCCCAGTGCTTCATCCTTGGCTTGCCTCAGGGCAGCAAGTTAAGAGCCCTTGTTAGCACTGCTTCCCTCTGCCTCTGGTGAGCTGCCCCAATGTTTGTCACAGGCAAGCATGAAATTAACAACCCCTTTCCCCTTCAAATTTAGTTTAAAACCCTATCAACGAGCCATGCCAACTTCTGCCCTAGAATCTTTTTCTAGGTGCAACAGGTGCATCCTGTTGGTTTCTTGTGGCTCTGGTGCCCTGTCAACTGAGCTGTGATCATAAAATCCAAACCCCTGTCAATGGCAATAGTCCTGGAGCCATGAATTGACCTCTTGGCTCTTCCTAAATGTTCCCTCATCCATCGTCAATGTCTGAAGAATTTAATATTAAAATTGTAGTTAATAAGGCAAAGATCTTCACTTGGGTACTCTCACCTTAAAAATCTCATTTGGAGCTGGGTGCTTATGTTATTTTAGCCTTGCTTCATCATTTTTATTCAAAACAAAGCCATCGTATCTTCACAAAAATTCTTCTTTCAGTTGTTCAGCAGGCCAGCTTTGAGGATCTTCATTTAATATAAATATCTCTTAATTGTAAATTACCTTGATCTTTAAACTCACTAATTTAACTTGAATTCCTGTCCCACATAAAATTCGGCAGTTATATTACAAATGGTTCCAGACTGTGACAAGTGTTGCACTTACATAATATGTACAACAAAGGAAATACCTAAAACTGAGCAGAGCAGTTAATTGACATCCCATTGGTAAGCTGTGGAATGATACACATTTTTACAAGGAAAGCATCTGATTGAATGAGAACTTTTTCTTAAAGGGAAAATAGAAGGCTAGTCTTACTTCAAAACCTTTAATTACATTTTTATTTTATTTCAAGACAACACTTAGAATTGCTAACACTAATATAAAGGTTAAAATAATTTTTAGTTTTATATCAGTTATATTATTCAGACCTCTCTCAAAAACAAAGCAAAAAAAAAACAAAAACAAAAAAACCAAAAAAACCCCACCCACTATACAGAAAATACAGAACATTCCTTTAAATCAATGTATTAATTTTAATAAGATTAATGAACAAAAGATAAGGATCCTAGAGTTTACAACTTCAGATTTAATATGGCTTACCTGACCAAAAATCTCCTACATAGTATGTTTCGGGGGATGGAGGGGTTTGTACCTGGTATAGTTTAATATTACATTACTTCTCACAGAAATGAGAAAAATATTTCAGTAGCTGAACTTAATTATATATAATTTATAAATGTTACTTATTTAATAATGATTTGTGCATATTCCAACACATTTCTACATTTTGAGTTTCTATCCAAATTTCATACTTGAAGGGTTACATTTGCAGATGTTATGTGAAGATTGAAGCTTTTTTCATTAAATTAGATTTCCGCTGGATTAACCTTCTGCTTTCAAAATGTACCATTTAATCAGTGCTGCTGTTTTCCTGTAATGGAAAAGAACAAAGCTTATGACTGTTGGATTTGTATAAGCATACTGTACAAATAGTAAAGTTTTCTGCTTACACTGCAAAATCACGAAGCCATGGAGAAAAATAGTGTAATTTGGAAGGGTACATAATTAAGAAAGAATGGTACTAATTTCTCAGTTGACTATATTTGAAATGGAAATTGCACAGGTGAATTTTACAGAATGTAAATATAGGTTTTGCAAATTATTCCATGGAAAGGAGTTTTCCCTGGAAGCAAAAGTTAGGTAGACCCTCAGAAAAATCTGAAATAAATGAGTGTGCTGATTTATATATATCAAGTTGTCCTGAAGGAACAAAGCCTCAGATATGCCCTGAACAAGACAATGGAGCAGGAGCCAGGAGCTCTGTTTTTCCAGGATGTTGCCCAGGCTTCTCTGAACATGTGCTGGGGTCCAAGTGGGCCAGGTCTGTGTGCCTTTGGCCATGTTTGGAGAAAACTGGTTCTATAGGTTATAGTATCATGTTTCTATCTCTTAATCTTTGTTGCCACTGGCTATCACTGTCACAGGATATCTATACATACTAGCCCAAAGGGTGAGCAATTTGCCTTGTTTTGCTGGAAGAAGCAACAAGAGGTGCTGTGAAGGTTGCAGCTAAAGAACCTCGTCATAGCAGGAAAACCTACAAAAGCTGCCGAGCTGCAGGGATGAGAGCTGCTCAAAAGCCTGAGCACCAAAGATACTCCAAATCACAGCCCACCTGGACAGCCACATCATCTGCCTGCCTGCAGTGTGCCAGGGACACATACTTCACAGAGAAGCCTTTCTCTAGCACTAGCAGCATCCACCTACAGACTTCACCATTGCTTTGTTCAACCAGTGTAAATCCAAATGCACCCCATATTCTTGGGATTATAAGTACAGTAGCTAAATATACTGGAATAAAGCAACTTGCACTGTGTGTCCCAGCAAATCTAATTTTTTAATAGGTAGCTGTAAAAAGTTCCATTTCTCTAGCCACTCTATTGGGTGAGTTTTAGAGTTCTTGGCACTCCCCCTACCACTGTCTGCACAGCTCCACTAAGCCACTTTGCTCACTGCCTGCAGCCTGGAGACAAGCCACGGCCCTGCTTCATGCTACCTAGAGCCTACACAACACCACAAGACGCAGCCATATGTCTCCTGCCGCTGCTGAGAAACTTGAAACAGTTCTTGGGGCCAGGGAAATGGTGACACCACTTCTCTTTGATATGTGTTTTTCCCACTGATTTTCCCTTCCATTTCTCCTCTGCTCCAGTTTCAGTGTAATAAAGCCAGTTCATTAGCTGTTTGCCATTGTTTTGCCTTAATTGGCTCCAAGGGTATTTGAATCGCAGCACAGTTACCCCCCTACATCTCCTGCTGACCAGAGTTGGTAAGGGGAGGACTGGCTCATGACAATTAATAAACCATACTTTTATGTATTAATAGCTGATATATTCCAAGAAAAAAAAAATGTGGTCTGTGTTGTTTCAACAAAATAATGTATCTTTAAACAATTATGGAGAAAGTGGAATGAGTTTGAGGCTGAAAAATGCATGTAAACACAGAGAACTGCAAGGATTTGCTGCTGGATGGGCTGAGATTGTGCAGATGTTCATGTTTTGCATGAACTGGAAGACATTTACATCTGCTTTCCATTCAAACTTAGGTTGTGTTATACTTTGGAGGGCTTCTACATTGTGTAAGAGAAAGTTTGCCTTTAAAATTTCAATAGATTTTCAATTAGAAGCTGAAGAAATTAGTTCATTAATGTGACCGTTTTAGGCTGTGCTTAAAAATAATATTTATTTTAATGTTAAGAATAAAATAATAGATTTTTCTTTTGAACCATGGAATCATAAAATTAACCAGGTGTCACGAGCCCATTGGTATGTTGCATCTCTGCCTTGATGTCCTGACTAATCGTGAGCCCACCGATGTCGTGGGATGGAAGGGGTAAGGCCAAGAAGCCTCCTCCCTTCCCCCTTTGTAAAGTAAAAGGGAAAAAAAAATTGAAGGGAAAGGAAAAAAAACTCGCAAGCTGAATTAGCAAAGCAGTGGAGCTATATTTACAAAGCGATGTAGGGTTTGCAGGGAGATATTTACAAATTTACAATATCTACAATATATACAAAGATATACAACAGAGTAACACAGAAATGAGAGTAACCCCTCTCGGCAGAGAGGGGTCCCCCACCTCCGCTCTCCCCTCTCTCCCCCCCTTTCCCCAGAATGGGATAGAAAGAGAAAGGGAAGAGAGGAAAAAAAATTAGAAGCAGTTCGTGTTAATTGGAAGGGAGTTAGTATACAGGCCTGGTATCTTGTTTTCAAGGCCGGGGCCTTGGCAGAAAGCCCAGGACAGAAAGCTGTTGCCTGAAGAAGAGGCGGAAGCAAGACTGACTGAGAAGTGCTGGAAATGTCCAGTATAGTCCCAGCTCAGAAGTGCTTCCTCCCACTCATCCAATGAAATTAGTTTAGACTATTCCTTCCGTTTACCAACTTCCGTCCACCATATTCCCTTTCTTAAGGGGGCAACGTCAACCGGCCACAATAGGTTGGAAAAGTCCTTCTAGTTCAACCCAACACCATCTAATTAACTAAACCATGGTACCAAGTTCCACCTCTTCTTAAACAGCTCCAGTGATGGTGACTCCACAACCTCCACAGGCAGCCCATTCCAATGGCAAATCACTCTTTCTGTGAAGAATTTCTTCCTAACATCCAGCCGAAACCTCCCCTGGTGCAGCTTGAGACTGTGTCCTCTTGTTCCAGTGCTGGTTGCCTGGCAGATGAGACCAACCCCTACTTGGCTACAATCACCCTTCAGGTAATTGTAGAGAGCAATAAGGTCTGCCCTGAGCCTCCTGTTCTCCAGGATAAACAACTCCAGCTTTCCCAGCCTCTCCTTGTTGGGCTTGTGCTCCAGAACCCTCACAATCTTTGTTGCCCGTTACTGGACACGTTCAAGCAACTCAGCATCTCTCTTGAATTGAGGAGCCCAGAACTGAACACAGTACTCAAACTGTGGCCTAACCAGTGCTAAATACAGGGGCAGAATGACTTCCCTGCTTGTGATGGTTTAACCCACATACATCAACAAAAACTTGGCTGAGCCCAGTTGGGGAAGCAAATGGAGCTGTACTTTACAAGCAATAATGGAATGCAATGAATATATACAAAATATACAGCATTTACAATATTATACAAATATTTACAAAAAAAAGCAAACAGCTGAGAAAATCCTCCTTGGGAAGGAGGATTCCACCCCGCCTCCCCCTACCCTCTCCTGTACCTTTTTCCTCTGTTGATTAGAAGAAAAGAGAAGAGGAAAAAAATGTTAAGGGAATTTCAGTTAGTTCAAAGCATTGTTAAGAAGTTATTATTGCTTATCTCATGGTAGTAGATAACTCCCTTGCAAAGCAGACATGCCACAAGAAAGAGACAGAGTGAGAACAGAATGTAAGGTCGTAAAACTATATCCTACTCATCTACCAATGAAATTCATTTAGAATTATCACTCTCTTGTTTTCCTTTTTACACTAACCATACCTCCTAGCTTAAAGGCACAGCTTAAACTGTCACACTGCTCCTGCTGGCCACACTATTCCTGATACAGGCCAAGATGCCATTTGCCTTCTTGGCCACCTGGGCACACTGCTGGCTCATGTTCAGCCTACTATCAACCAGTACCTGTGGCAATGCCAGTGACGAGCAGTGTGAGCAATCTGGCAGTGCAGGCCTAGAGCCTGACATGGTGGCAGGCCATGCTCAGCATAAATGCAGAGCCAGCTAGCAGTGTAGCAAAACAGTGCTGTGCCTGCAGCATGTAACTAAAACAAGGCACTGGTAGCTATAAACATGGACAGTTATCTTGGGACAACAGGACATGCACCTGCATCAACAAACCTTGCGTGTCATTAGTAGTTGGAGCAATAATCTGTAATAGTGTGATGGGAACCAATGAAGCCATGCCAACACGGCACTCCGAGTTTATATAAGTTGTAGCAGTTCCCTTGCTACACACTTCTGCCTTTCCTGTCTCTTCTTCTTCTACACTTTGCTTTACTTGCAGTATGGGCCTGCTCCATAGGCCTGCACCTCAGGCCTGCACCATTGGCCTGCAACACTGGAACAATAAAGGAACAATACTCGATCATATCGGTCAGCCGTATTGATTCCCATCTCCGTCGCCCCCATAAGTACCCCCAGGTCCCATTCTGCCTGGCCTTTCTCCAGCTACACTATCTCCAGCCTGTAGTGCTGCATGGGGTTCTTGTGGCCATTGTGTAGAACCTGGCACTTAGATGTGTTAAATCTCATGCTGCTGGACTCTGCCCATCCACCCAGCCCGTAAAGGTCTCTCTGCAGAGCTCTCCTACCCTGCTCCTAGCTTGGTCTCACCTGCAAATTTACTGACGATGGACTCAATCCCCTCATACAGATCATCAATAATGATATTTAACAGGATGGAGCTCAGCACTGATCCCTGGGGGACACCACTAGTGACTGACTGCCAATACGTCTAATTGCAAGATAGTAATTAAAATCTGTTTCCTAAATGTTTTCTTTATATATCCACAGTGAAATTGAGCATTTTCCTGTCTGCTCTCATGAGATGTGTGAGAAGAAAAGTTATATGGTCCTAGTAATTAAAGCACCTGACTTTGGTGCTTCATGTTACAGAAAATATGTTTTTTAAAAAATGAAGAAAAGAAAATAAGCAAGCAAGCAAAACTAAAACAATACTCTCATCAGTGTGAATGCATTTGTTGGAAACTTAAAAAATTCAGTCATCTTACAAAACTGTGCTTGCAGTGGGCTTAATTAAGTAACCTACTGATGAGAAATTTCACAAAATTTTTAGAAGCTTTTTATGGCATCTTAAATAGCTTTGAAAATACAGCTTTTCTTTTGAAATGTCTCTAAATTTATAGCATGTCAGGAACATTTTAAATATGAGTTATGCCTGACTTCCTTCCTTCCTGTATTTTTTATTGACAACCTATCTTTATAAATATCTATCTACACAAAATTTGGTGGAGATATAGATTATTAATTCTTATTTTTTAATCTTCTTTATTATAAAATAAAAAAATAGTATGAATGGTGGCATAGAAGAAAACAATTTACATAACTAGCACCTGATTTTAAAGATCAAGAAATACAAGTTTAAATCTATCTTTTCTGGCTTCAGATGTTATCTAAGAATTTAGTTATTACAAAATAAAAGCAGGGAGTTATGACAAAGCTGAGATGCTTAGTCGGTTTGTTATTTGTACAGTAGAAGTAAGTAAAGGACCATGTTAGAGATTTACCTATTTTTAAGAAAAGGTAAATGCATAGATTTTGTTAGTGTGTTAGCAGTAAATCACTTAGTAATATATTGATATGTGAATACACTCAGAAAAATAACTATTAACTTTTGTCACTCAGACTGGGATTGTGCCCCAGATTGTAGACAGCATTAGGCATTCAAACAGATAGGTACTGAAGAGTTTCTATGTTTGAAGAAGGCACAGTCAAATAGCCAACAGAGCTCAGTTCAGAGGGCTAATAACAGGCCTGAGAATCATTTGTGGCTTTGGAAGATAGCCACAGTATTTGCATAAAGTTTGGAAGATGTGATACAGAATCTGCAGAATACCCTCATACTTCAAAATTAACAGCTGGATGCCTGTGGGGAATCTCAGATTGCACTGTACAGCATCATGGACAACTAAGACAACATGCATATAGTATTATTGTTCACATTGTCCATGAGGAAAGGTTAAGCACTTCATAAACATGTAGACATCTAAAATTAGATGCCTGTAACATGAGGTTTAATAGCAAACTTAGTGTCAAAAATCCTTATAATTCTAGGAGTGCAATAGAAGTTTAGCTCACAGGTAAATCCTCATATTTTGGTGCCTAAATTTGATTTCTATTATCTGTAGTTGAATCCCTGTAGTGAATAGCGCTTATGGCCAGGATTGTGTGTGTGATTCAAACCCTCTTTGTCCCTCCTCCTTTCTGGAGTCGGTGGGGAGTTGGCACCACTGAGTGCAGGTAAACAATCTGCCTAGGTGTGTGTCCACCCCTGTGGTAAACAAGGTCCAGGCTACATGTTTGTTTACCTTGTTTATGGCGTATGCTTATGCCATATTTGACAAAATATAATTTCATTGGTTAATTATTGTGTTACCAACAGATGCTCATTGGACCAGTATTCGTTGGGGCAACTTGTAAATAGGGGTTGTTTGGTAAACAAGTGCCCCATGCTTGTGTTCGTGCCTATGCCTGTGCGTGTGTCTGCACCACTACGGTCTGCCTTGCCCGGGACTCAAACCATTGCTCCAGAAGGCCTCACTGCACATTGTCACCTTTGCTTGGCTGCAGGCACAGCACTGCAGTGTCTTCCTTTTATAGGCATGCTGGACAGGGAGGGGCAGTGGAACAGACTAACTCTGTTCCCCAGGGGGAAAATGCCCTCCAGGGAGAGCAAGTCTCTCACAAGCCCTCCCCAGCCCCTGCTTTCAGGATGGGCGTAACCCATCACAAGAGGTAATTCCACCAACCGAATACTGATACCTGTGAATAGCGACTGTAAATAACCTGTTGCATAGTTTGTATATAAATAAACTACTAAAATACATATATTAATTGTAGATTTGCTGCTCATTCCTAAGGGCACATCTATAACAATCCAACCTTTAAATCTGAGTGTATCAACTCAGAGACATTTCTAGACATGGGAAATATATTCAGTAAATTATACTGCAAAAACCCCTTCTTTCTATTCATTATCTACAAGGAAGCCCACATGACAAACTCAGCTCTTACACTTGGGGTACACTTGGCAGACCAAGAACAGATGACTGGTAGAAGGTGATCTGTTTTAGATCTTGCCACTGACTGGTTGCAAATCAGAAGAGTAGAGATAGTCTTAAATTCCTGTAAGACCCTTGTTACTGTTCTCTACATGTTTTGAGATCTCAGTATATTACAAAGTGATACTAGTTGTCTGTATTTATAGAACTGAACTGTTTCTATAAACATAAGACAAGGTTACATGAAAGAAATGCTAAACTTCTGTATTTCAGGAGTAATATTTTTAGCCACATTTGTCTAGAATTTCAGGTATAGTTTCTACTATTCAGTATTCTGTACCAATGTAAAGGTTAACATGCCTTCCCAGGTCTCTCTTTATGCACCAAAACAGATCCACAAAGTCACTGTGAGGCAGTAGCTACTTAGAGAATCATCCCCTATGTACTCTAGAAAAAGAGGAATCAAATACTGCATATTACTGTGGATTTTGATTAATTTGCATCCTGCTGTTCACCTCTGCAGTAGCTCAAATCATTAAAGCATTAGCTACCTATCCTACTCTGCAAGGAAGTACTATTAGTAATTAATTTGATGTAAGAGTGAAAAAGGGATTTATCTATCATATTTCTTTCAAGGTGATATCAGCATTGCCGTACAATTCTTATACTTCTTGTCTTTCTTGGTACATTATAGTTTATTAGACAGTTTAGTCTCTGTGAGCAATGTAATTTGACTGTAGATTTTAAATTTAAGTAGTTTCAATTTTTACTCTAACTTGCCATTGTTATCAGATTACACACAGAACATCATACCACTTTCACAGCTGGCAATAAAAATCTATGACAAATTTCAGAAGCACAGAATATGTGACAAATACATACAACACATTTTGCTCCTTGCACATATAGAAATCATATATGTTGAAACCCAGATGTTAAATCTTTACACAAATAAAATATACTGTTCACAACAATAATATGGATTATTTTCCTTTTTAATGTGTTCAATAGAATTTGTTACACATCAATGGAGGATCAATGCCAGGTACTTGAGGGAATATTTCTAGTCAGCTTAAAAATTAACTCTCAGGGGTATGGGCAAGGAAAACGCCATAGAGTGAACAGCCAACATAGCTCACAGTGACATTTAAAATTTCCAGTAGTGACAAATTATGTTACCAGGCACTCAGTGACTTGATTGTCACCAAGTGCAGGATGCACTAAGATAATGTTTACTGGAAATAAGTGAAGATGTGACATTTGATCCATTTAGATGTGTCACCAGTGGAAAATTCAGGGTCTTTAATTGTTTTTCAGGTGCAGATTTTTGTGTTATAAGGTCAATCTTTTTTCAGTTCCTTGCTTGACAGCTCTTCACTAGGTTGATTTAGCTCTTGTAATAGCTTTGAATAATAATGCCTCTTATTGATTATGTAAAGCTTTTTTACAACTTGTGATTTGCTGAGAAAGTTGTTTAGCAGTCTTTCTAAAATTGAGGAGACGAGAGGAGGGGAAGCAGAAAGGTAAAGAGCAGGAAAAAAAAAAAAAAGAAAACATATAAGAAAAGAAGGAATGGCAATTAATACCTTAGACATAACAATTTCAGTGGAATGATATCTAAGTCCTCATCTTTTTTCAGAATAGTCCCTTGCAATGCAAATTGGATTTCTATCATAAGCCACACCATATGGATCATCAAGGGCTGCTTTCCTCTAGGTGTTGTAAGAGAAGATATACTTCTTCCCTTTTGCATGACTTTGTAAGCAATAAGCTATTGCTTATGAATTGAACCAGAAAGAGACAGACATTATGGAAAGAACTTAGCGCACTTATTTTTTTTATCTTATTTTGATTTAGGCAAAATATGTTGTCTTAGTTTTTCTATTACCCATTTTGTCTTCAACTTTGATGTATATAGTATTTTTCAGTCTTTCTGAGTATTGAAAGGGAATAAATGTCTCTCCTATCTTTAATAATGGGAAAAATAATGATGCAGGGAAATTCATCCTTGATAGGATGAAGCAAATAATCCTAAAACCCCCTTATTTTAAAGAAACTGATGGGGATTAAAAATTGTGTCTTTACAAGGGGCAAATCATACCTGACCAATCTGATGGCCATTTTACGACAAAATGACTACTCAGTGCATATGGAGAGATTAGTGAGTGTTCTTTTAAATCTAGATAGACTTTTGAAACTCTCAGCCATAACATCTTCATACACAAAGTGAAGAACTACCTGCTAGTTATGTGAGGTGGGCTGAAAACTGGCTGAACTACTGAGCTCAAAGCATTGTGATCAACAGCATTAAATCCATCTGGAATCCAGTCACTAATGGAGTACTTCAATGGGATAATGTGCATGCTCAGTACATTTTCAGATGATACAAAACCAATAGAACAGGTTAATAGATGAAATGTTTTTGCTGACATTTAGAAGGACCTTGACAGGCTTGGGAAATGGGTGGACAGAACTCTCATATAAATTCAGCAAAGTGAAGTGCAAAGTCCTAACCCTTACAGGGGAATAATCCCAACAACCATTGCAAGCCAGGGATGAATCAGCTGGAAAGGTGCTGGTGGGCAACAAATCCTTTCAGCAGAGGACCAAAATTGTCCTTTTCCGAGTTAAGCATTACAATAGGTCAAGGGAGGTCATCTCTCCTCATTGTTTAGCATTGATGAGACACTTTTGAAATGCTGGATCCAGATCTGGGCTGTTCAGTACATTAAAGGCATAGGCATACAGTAGTTAGCACACCAAAGGGTCACAGATATGTTTAAGGAATTAAAACATCTGTTATACATGGAAGCACCAAGAGAATTAGGATGGCTTAACCTGGAGAAAAAAAGACTCAGATTTTATTGATGGGGAAGGCCTGGAACACATTGTCTGTAGTATCATGCCATGGAGATATTCAGAATCTGACTGGATACAGTACAGACCTCAGCAATCAGCAGCAGATATCCCTTTCTTTAAGCAGGGAGAGGTTGAACTGGAAGATCTCCAGAGAACAGTGTCTTTATCAGGCTAAAGAGATAGCTTTCCCTGAAATTGTCCTTCTGTCAGCACCTGGCTAGAGAGTGTTAAAAGAATTCTGTTGAATGAAACTATGAAACTATGAAACTATGAATTACTACTATGGGAAAGGCTTATAATATAATTTCTTCATTCTACTTTGTAAGGAACCTAGCCACAGGAAAATATTTTGCATTCTGAATCCCAGATAAAGAGGCATAAAGATCACTCAGCTCAGAGTTGAATGATCTTCAACACATCTGAATAACTTATATTTCTAATGTCTGACTGTATGCAGCTCCAGATCTACTGCTAAAGAACGTTATACTCTCTACACAGGTGTTTATGCTTGTTATAGTCAATAACTCAATGCACAGAGAGGTAGTTGTTTCCTTCCAGTGCTCTAAATTGTTGTACAAAGGCACTTACATCTTTCAATGGATCCTATAGAGAGTCACAGTGCTGTAAATGATTCTGCACAGATTTGAAACCAGACAAACTGGAAAGCACCCTGAGCAGCCATCCTGAGAGTTTAGGCTAAAGATCTGAAGCATAACTAAACCCCAATGCCCTAAATATTAGACATTTTTCATTATTTATTTGAAAGGATAGCAATGATATATAAACTGGAAAAGAGATGCCTACTTGAAAGCGGAGTGTCAGTTTAACCCTTAATTTGTCTTGCAAAATTAGACTTTTAAAAATAATCTTCCCTGTCCTGAGTTAACACAGTTCACTCTCACAAGACTCCCTTCCCAAATGCAGATGAGAGGAAAAGTAACACAAAAACTTCTGGGCTGAGATAAGGAGTTTAACAAGATCATACACTGTAGAATTTCTCCTGCAAAGCAGAAGCAGCCGCAGAAGCCAGTGATAAAACTGTTCCACTCCACTGGAGCACACAGCAGCCAGACTAGTGGAAAAGGCCAACACCCCAAATCCAGAAACAAAGCCACAACTGGAAACAGGAGGCCTCCGATGTTACAATCTGAACTTCGAGCCCCATGATAGCTTGAACCAGCTAGCACTTTCATTTTGAATCCAGCAGGACATCAGCATGGCATTGAATATATATCAGCAGATCCAACCCAACCCATTACATCCCCTGAACTCATTCTTGTAAATTAAGATAACTAAATTGGAGTTCTATAAAAGATGGAAGTGTGTGTATGCAATAACTTATTTCAGAAATTCATTCAGTGTGTTAATTGAGAAAGACAAATAGGAAAGAAAAATATTTGCCTGCAATCAAAAAAAATTTTGAACTAAACACATTTAAAATTATTCTGAATTTTGAATTTATTTTTAGTTAGATACGTTAGCCTGACTTTTTTTTTCACCTTCAGTGATTGAAAAAGCTTTAAAAAGCCTGCAGGAAGTGCTGAGTTTCTATATGCATCCTCTCAGTATTAACTAAAAATATTTTTTATATATATAAAAAAAAAGAGCAAATATTAGGCAGTATCTTAACTACCTGATCTACTTTTCATAATTACATGAATTCACAGAGAGTTTTAGAAAAAAGTTGAAGGCTGAAAATAAGAATGGATTTGCAAAATAGAATTCCAGATGATCAGAATTCTTTTAATATGGCACACGTATCTGAATAGAATAAAATAAATGTTTTAGTAATACAATGGTATAGCTAAATCATACCATTATTAGAATTTTTTAGATGAAGGACTGATATTTTTCATCTCAAAAGCATTTATAATGTGTCTTAGGCATAGTTTAATTAATTTCATATACTGAACATGGAGTACGAATAGTCCTTTTTAAAACCCTTGTATTGTCACTTTTCCAAATGTCCTTTCTGATCTTACAGTCCTGATACCATCTCTGGTTTCTTTCTCATCTCTATACATTTGTTATCCATCACTGGGTTTCATAGCTCTTCTTCATTTAGAAACATAAAAGTCTCCATCATATTTTTATTTTTTTAAATTAACATTATAAAAAAACAAAAAACAAACAAACAAACCACAAAAAAAACCACACCAAACAAACAAAAAAACCCACAAAACACACTTAAAACAAAAAATGGCACTTTGCAATATTCTTCAGTAGATCAGTCCAATTAGCTGGCAACATAAGCCTCAACAATCTATTTTAATATGCAAATGAAAATTTGAAAATTCACTAAATATCAGCAAATTATTTTGTAAACCAAAATTTTCCATACCAGCCCCTGGATAAGTGCTCTCCAAATTCCTTGCCACTTGCTACCTTCTTTTCCTTAGAATTTTCAAATTCTATCATCTCATGGTCACTGTAGTCACAGCTGCCAGCACCTAAAGGTGGTTCATCCTGCCTTCAGCTACTCCTTTCTCTGCCTTTTTCTAATGACCTATTCTCCATAAATCATAATAACATAGTTGCTTCTGTTATATAGCTACAATTCTCCCTATTTCTTATTGACATTGACTTCCTTGTTTCTTTCTGATACTGCACACATTAAAGCAAAGAAATTTCAGATGAATGTCTGTTCACTGTTTCAAGGTGAATGTGACTCCATTGCACCTTTCCATTCATATTCTTCTACTTCAAGCTTTCTCCTTTCTCTCACAAACCTTGCTTAAATCTCTCCTCATTGTGTTACCAAGAGTCTGCTGTGTTGATTTGCTTTACCAGGTGAACCTTGTTTCTCTTTAACAGCTCTTACTTTTGAAGTGGGTTTATGATTATATAAACCAAAGCCCTGAGCAAAACAACTGTACAGTCAGGATTTGATAGGAAGGATTATGTGTTTCTGTTCCCTTCTCCTTTAGCAGGGCATCACTACGTTGTTTTTTTCCCTTTCATCTAGCTCTAGGACTTCTGAACTTCCAGCTCCCACGGAACTTTTGTCCTCCCCCTCCTCAAGCACAGCTTTTAAATGTTCTTGCTTCTGTGTGACCTGGAGCCTATACTCTGGACTCTGCCTAGACTGCCTAGACTCTGCAAACATCACTTTACTTTCCCATGCGTTTTCCTTGATGTTAGGCAATGTGCTCACTTTATTTTCTTTTTGTGGCTTAGCAGTTTGGCCACAGCACACCTAGACTCATAGAATGGTCTGGGTAGGAAGGGACTTCCAAAGGTCATCTAGTCCAACCTCCTCTGCAGTAAGCAGGGTCATCCTCAACTAGATCTCATCTCCTTCAGGTGAAGCTAGTATCACTCACAGCTCCAGCCTAAGAACAGCATCAGGTTCACTTTGTAGCCCAAGACTTAATGAATACACTGCCCTTAGAAGATCTTCTTAGATCAATGTCATGTGAACAGGTCTGTATGCTGAGCTGACAGGTAATCTCAAGCAGCATATCTGGACCTTGGATGCTACCCCATTTACACCAACTGTGCAATGGACTTTTTTTTTTTTTTTTTTTTTTAAACATGATGTATTTATAGTACTTCTGGTTTGCTGGCATTCTCCCAATCAGTTTTCAACGAAAACACTGGGCACACATCTTCTCTGTTCTGAGAGCATTTCTGCTTGGCAGTGAAGTGTCTTACTTGGCAGCTACTGTCTCCTGTTTCCCAGTTTTTGGTAAGTAGACCTGTGATTTTCTTCTGGAAAAAAGAGTGGGAAATTTTCATGTGGAGAAAAAAAATAAAGGGGTGGGATTTTTTTTTGTTTTTTTTTTTTTTTTTTCCTAACTCCCAATTGCTGTCAATTCCTGTGGAGTATAGGTACTGAGAGAATTTATCTATACTGAAAGATATCTCCAAGATTGATGCTATGCCAATGACAATCTTTTTGCACAAGAATTTTCTATGTCTTATTTTCTTGTAGTTGTCATTGATTACTTAAATGTATGGTTCACAATACATTTTCCACTTAAGAACCCAAATTACAATTACATGAAATATATGACACTAGCTTGAAAAGGCTAATCCTATTTTTAACGTTCTTTTCTCTTGATATTATGCTCTAGGCTTATTTCAGTATTTCAAAATCCTTCTGATTATGGAACAGGATGGTGTAGTGTGTAACCCTCTGTGGTCAGAAGTTAATTGGTATTTAAAAGCTTTAATTCCAAGAACCTGACAATGGTTTGAAGCTTATTTAAACAGCAGAACACAAAGAGAAAGACAGAAAGGGAGCTTTACAAGGCTACAAGTGAGATTAAAGAATTTAGACCAAAGATACAGCTGAATATATGTTAGTGTGGAGCTCTATTTTCATGAAATGGAATATTAACCACCCTTAAAAAAAAACAAAACAAAAACCCCAATGATTTCTTATTCTTGTATAAATACTGCAGGAAAATAACAGAGAGATCAAAAATTATTCTAAATGAGGCTTTTACTATTAGTAAATATGAAATGTATGAAGGGAGTAAGTAACAGTTACCTCATCATCAAGAGGAGCAATGTTTAAAAGTCCTTGTTTGACTTTGACTCAGAATGATCTATAGTTTCTATCTCAAATAGCAGGTCATTCTTTGCACCTCCTGTAACATTATTCATTTGAAGTTGAATTTGAATTCAGCTTTGTTTAATCAAATGTTTAATTAACAAATAAATTAATTTGAATATTTGTTCTTTACATTTATTAATCATTTTCTTTAGCCATTTTCAGTCCTTCATTTCCAGTCTGATAGCTGTTTTTATACAAATAAATTTCAAGTACCAATGTGCAGCTATGTGAAAATTATAACCTGTTTTTGGATGGTCAAAGAATACTACTGAATGCTTAAAATTATATATAGGTCATATTGTGGTGCTTTCTATTACAGCTAGTGGTGAATAAAATCCCTCTGGCTAGTAATATTACAGTCTAAGTACTGTAGATATTCTGATTTTCCAGTCCACTGGCTTGATGCTTATCATCTCTGCAAGTATATAGCATATTTTCTAAGTTCACAAAACCCACCATGCATTGTAAATAAATGAAGTCTAAGACAAGTTACTTATTTCTATTGTGGATAAATTATAATGATGTATTTCAAACAGAGAAAATGGATTAATTTTGCAGTGCAAGTCACATATTTTGGATTCTTTAAACAGGCTTGCTGCTTTTAGAAAAGTCCTATCTAATTGAAAATATCTGTAAATAGATAAAATGCATTATACCCTGAGTACTCAGTACAGTCTATTATATTTTATAAAATCTAATAAAAAGTATCCAAACAAAGCAAATAAGTTAAACAAAAGAATTCCATAATATGTGAACATAATAATGAACTGTTAGCCTGGAGAGGAGGAGGTTCAGAGGAGACCTTATTGCTCTCTACAACTACCTGAAGGGAGGTTGTAGCCAGGTGGTGATTGGTCTCTTCTGCCAGGCAACCAGCACCAGAACAAGAGGACACAGTCTCAAATTGCACCAGGGGACGTTTAGGCTTGAGGTGAGGAGAAAGTTCTTCACAGAAAGAGGAGTTAGCCATTGGAATGAGCTGCTCAGGGAGGTGGTGGAGCGTGGTGGTTTAGGCTGGGTGCTGGCCCAGATGGCACTGCTCAGACCACACCTGGGAGGTCCCAAAAGGGTCCAGCCCACTGGGTGGTCACAGGAAACCAGGTATTTCACCCAGAATTCTCTGCGCCTCTATAGAACACCCACGCGGGGTCCTTACTTCCTCTTTTGTCCCCCTGATGATGCCTAGGTAAAATGGCATGAGCTGCCTCCCTTGGGCCTACCCAGGCCCAAGGCTGGGGTGGGCAGGGAGGAAGAGCCCTTTGGGGGCTTTTAGGTGTTCACCCAGGTGGGGATGGGATGTTCTTGGGTATGTTCTGGGATGTCTCTCTTTTGTCACGGTGCCTGTGGTTCTCTGTAAAACTGTCATTGTTGTTGTTTTTTTTTACCCATTTAAACTTTCCACCATTTATTTGCAATCAGTTTGCCTGAGTCGTTACTTTTGCCCATGGTGGGGGAATTGGTCTCCCAAACCACAACATGGAGTCACCATCACTGGAGGGAATAGAATAGAATAGAGTTAACCAGGTTGGAAGAGATCTTTGAGATCATTGAGTCCAACCTACCACCCAACACCATCTAATCAACTAAACCATGGCACCAAGCACCCCATCAAGTCTCTCCCTCCAGTGATCACCTCCAGTGATGGTGACTCCACCAACTCCCTGGGCAGCCCATTCCAATGGCCATGAAAGGGGCGCTTGGTGTCATAGTTTAGTTGATTAGGTAGTGCTGGATGATAGGTTGGACTCGATGATCTCGAAGGTCTATTCCAACCTGGTTAATTCCATTCCATTCTATTATTTTCTATTCTATTCTAATGTATAGATTCAGTTAGAGATAGGCTATGTATTCCAAAGCTGAGAGGGCTAAAGCATAGAAGAATCAAAAACTATATTGCTGCTACAAGCTTTGTTGTCACTTTATAAAGCTGATTAGGGAATCTTTTCCACTTCATTAAAAACAAAGTTAGCATTGTCTAAATATGTCTAGCATGGGTGTCATCCAGTAACTATACTCTGATCCACACAGACGATTGAGGATCAAAATGTAGAGACAGTTGTGATATTTGTCTACTCAAGTATTCTGAAGCAAACTCTGTCTCATAAAGCAAGATGCTCTTCGATAAACTTCAATTTTAAGATCCTTTGCCTTGATTTGGTAAAATTCTTTTCACATATGAAGACATACTTTTGCTTAAGTCATGTTATATGAATGACTGCCTTCTGCAGTTGTTCATGCCAGGACTCACTCATGCCCAGCCAGTGGAAATCAGCCCAGCGGTCTCTGCCTCAGATGAAGGACACAGCTGCCACTTTCCTGTGTGCAGGTTCAACAAGTAGTGAACTCTCCAAGTTCACAAGTGCATATACATTCATGGATCTCCAAGCACTGTTATAAAATGTATGAATTTATAATTAACAATAGGGAAAATATGAATGTTAATAACTTTTTATTAATTTGAAACTTTGCCCAAAATGTATCAAATAGGTTTGATGTATGGCTGGAATATATATTTACAATGGGAATGTACAATATTCAAGCAATATAACAATTTTAATGATTTTTAAGCAAACTAGGAGTAATCACGGAAAAAGAGAATCTCCTGGTGAAAAATGGCACTTGACTACAAGAGGGGGACTCAACAAAAATGGTTAAGCCAAGGAGGCAATGAATTAATTACTCATGAGGAGTTCTACCCCAAGTATGGGGAGTGCTGCTGGTGTGTGTTAACCGTTGAGGCTTTTGGGGGAACTCTTTTGCACCAAGCATGGCTACTTGCCAATATGAATGTCACGTGATCTGCGATGCTGGTCTGGCTCCAGCAGGATGGCGGACAATACAATGTATTTGTGAAGGGCTCCTTGTGGTAAAGGCACATTATACCCAGATACTGAGTCTTGTCCCAGCATGTGGACAAGTTCCCCCTCCTCCAGGAGGAAGACAAAAGCCAAGGCATTATCCAGGCCAGCACGCACCCAGTGCATGCAGTGCTCGTGCTGACACCAAGTATGGGCATAATTATAGCTTCACGCTTTCTATAGGCTGAAGCCAGTTGTTTCTGAGAGTGCCCATTGGTCAAGCCCAGCCTGGAGGAATCTAGAAGTATCACCCCAGTTGGTAAACAAGTTGCCCCCTCATTCACTGTCTCTGTGCTTGCTCGAGAGAGCAACTCTCGAGCTGCAGCCTTTGCCATTGAGCTTATTGTTGTTAGTTTCTGTTATACATGCACACATACTGAAAGCCTCTGCATCGTGAGAAGCAGAGAGGGAGTACCTTAGCAACGCCTGAGCCCAGAGGCACTACAGCCAGTCGTACTGACCGGGAGAGCCCACCGTGCCACCAGAGGACTGGACCGACCCCCGAGGGTAAGATCTGCCCAGAGCCGGGGAGAAGGGACTTGATCAATGCTGAGTCCATGTATCCCTAGCCACGCCATAGTGGGAGAGGAGCCGCCTCGTGTGCCGCTCTGAGCCCTGTGAATCTCAGGGAAGACTAAAGCATTGTTCGTGCCTATACTGCACCGAACCTGGGACCACTCCAAGAGTCCCGCTGCTCCTTTAAGCTCAGTAAATGAGAATCCGCCGCCTAACGCAGCCGCATTTCTCTCCCCGAGGCTGTTTGCATCAGCCCCGAGAATCGCCGTGGTTGGGCCGACCCCATAGCTTTGCCTGCTGCCGCATTGTCCGAGCCCACCTACCAGCAACCGTCACCCTGCCCATTGTACGAGCCGACTCAGGGCCGACCCCACGGGCCAACCCCGACCAGGACTGATCCCTGTTGTCTGGAGGGAATCGACCGAGGCCTGAAGGGAACCTTCTTCCATGCTAAGCCCAGGTTCCATTATTCCCTCTCCACTGTTGTGCAAGAGAGGAGACGGTAACCCAACACCGCCGTCCAACTCAACTAGGAACCAGTCCAGCAGCAACCGCCTGCAAGGACCCCCACCTTGCTACAAACAACAGCTACAGAATATGTTCCACGTGCTTTCCATCCACTAGCACTCAGTTCAAAGTAGCCGCGTCTAGCAGAGTAAGCGCTGATGCATAGAAAGATTATAATATTGCTGTGTATAGCCAGAGGCCGCCCGCGTCCCGCCGAGTTGCCATCTAGTGGCCAAGCGGCGGAACCGCACCCTTCGATACATTAATATAGAAATAGTCTGTAACTAGGTCAATTAAGTTATAATCATAACACTAAGCCACTTGTGGAATCTATTTCACGAACATGCACTAGAAC
This sequence comes from Melanerpes formicivorus, assembly GCF_026170545.1. Taxonomy (NCBI): domain Eukaryota; kingdom Metazoa; phylum Chordata; class Aves; order Piciformes; family Picidae; genus Melanerpes; species Melanerpes formicivorus. Next base: position 11,461,319 of record NW_027142353.1, on the reverse strand, counting down.
ATGTATATAAGTTGGTGATTTATCGGTTATTAATAATTAGTTTGATAATTAATAAAAATAATATTTTCATAATTCATATTCCATATTCATAAATTTAATAACCTCTTCACCACACTCCTGTGTCTTCCTGGGTAAACTGAGGCATGGCTTGAATTCTAGTTGCAAGAGGAAGTGAGGCTTGGATCCTAAAGCTCATGGCTTCCAAGCTTGCTGTGAACAGGGCTCGGGGTTTCTATCCCAAATTGTGGACCAGGCAACCCAAGGCAAGGCAGTCCAGGCAAGGCAAATCAAAGTAAGGCAGGTCCAAGCAGGCAAGTCAAGGAGAATACAAATCAGCCTGTATATATATCTTGCTTGTCATTTGTTTCGGCCAATAAGGCAACCAAAGCCAGCAGTTACTCAATGAAAAGGGACTCTGCCAGGCTGTGGCCATAAAGTGCAGAAAAATAGGCCTGGTCGGGGAGAAGCAGGGTCCAGTACATGTGCTCTTACCCCAAAAGAAGGCTTATTTACCAGAAATGTTTGGACCTGTTCTTTAGTCCCTTTTCCCACATTACCACAACTCCTGCAGGAGGGAGGGTGGAGATGGGGACCATGTCTAGACACATCAGGACCTGTCTGGGGATGTGCTGGACCTGTTTGGCTCTACCATGACAAGTACCATAACAAATCCTTTGTCTGTTTGGAGCCCCAACCCCTCTTACCTGCTCAATAGATCCTTTACTCTCCATCTGGTCCAGATCAGTGCTCACTACAAGTCACTTGTCTCACAAGCACCCAGACTCCTGGGTTTTCCCCTAATAACAGTATAGACATCACACCCATCTGGTATTCTTGTTGTATCCCAAGGTCCCCTGCTTGACAGCAAGTACAGCTTAAAGTCTTCTCTTGAATGCACATACAGGCCAACCTCTCCATTTGAGGAAGGTACAGACATTTGCCTCACAGCACCCAGCACCAGGCAGATGCGCTGTGACCTTAGTCCTGCTCCAGTGCCCAGTGCCAACTGCCTCACTTGACTTGCTCATTCACTCACTTTCACTCCATTTACCCTTTTCCTACCTGTAGCGATGTTTTGGAACACACATCATTACCAGGGGCTGGGGCTTAAAGACCCCATTTACTCCTGCTGCTGACACTGAACCCTCACTTGGTCTAGTAGCTGATACAATGGACCATGGGATCCTACATCCCCAGTCTGACACCAGTAGCAGACATGAGATTTCACTCACACACACTGATCTGCTCAGAACAATGGGATTATTTAGACCTTATAATTATTTTCCCTTTACATCCAATGATAATTTATTTACATTCTACCACTTTCTACTCAGTCTGTTGAAAATTTTCCTAGGCATCAGCCTAAAACTACCACACCACCCCACCACGGCAGGGGAAGTTGTTTGTGTAGCTCTATGGAGCTTATCTGTTAGATGAGTCTGAACCATGACAGTCCTTTTTTTGGCACCCAATGTGAGGCACAAAAGGTTGAGACAATGAAAAATTCAGCCAAAATATGTTAAAATAACTGTCATAGTTTCATAGTTTCATAGTTTCATAGTTTCATTCAGGGTTGGAAGGGACCACAAGGATCATCTAGTTCCAACCCCCCTGCCATGGGCAGGGACACCCCACACTAGATCAGGCTGGACAGAGCCTCATCCAGCCTGCTCTTAAACACCCCCAGGGACGGGGCCTCGACCACCTCCCTGGACAACCCATTCCAGGGTTTCACCACTCTCATGGTGAAGAACCTCCTCCTCACATCCAGCCTGAATCTCCCCACCTCCAGCTTCATTCCATTCCCCCTAGTCCTATCACTACCTGAGATCCTGAGAAGTCCTTCCCCAGCCCTCCTGTAGGCCCCCTTCAGATACTGGAAGGCGACAATTAGGTCTCCTCGGAGCCTTCTCTTCTGCACACTGTACAGCCCCAACTCCTTCAGTCTGTCCTCATAGGAGAGGTGCTCCAGCCCTCTGATCATCCTCGTGGCCCTTCTCTGGACACGTTCCAGCACCTCCACATCCCTCTTGTAATAGGGGCTCCAGAACTGGACACAGTACTCCAGGTGGGGTCTCACCAGGGCTGAGTAGAGGGGGAGGATCACCTCCCTCGACCTGCTAGCCACACTTCTCCTGATGCAGCCCAGGATCTGATTGGCTTTGCGGGCTGCAAGTGCACACTGAGAGCTCATGTTGAGCTTTTTGTCCACCAGCACCCCCAAGTCTCTCTCCTCAGGGCTACCCTCCAGCCAGTCACTGCCCAGCCTGGATTTGTGCCTGGGATTGCCTCGACCCAGATGCAGGACCCTGCACTTGCTCTTATTGAACTTCATGAGGTTGGCTTGTGCCCACCTCTCCAGCCTGTCAAGGTCCCTCTGGATGGCCTCCCTTCCCTCCAGCGTGTCTGCTGCACCACACAGCTTGGTGTCATCAGCAAACTTGCTGAGGGTGCACTCAATGCCACTGTCCATGTCACCCACAAAGATGTTGAATAAGACAGGTCCCAGGACTGATCCCTGAGGGACTCCACTTGTCACTGGCCTCCACTGGGACATGGAGCCATTGACAGCCACTCTTTGGGTGCGGCCATCAAGCCAGTTCCTTATCCATCTAGTGGTCCACCCATCAAACCCATGTGTCACCAGTTTGGAGACCAGGATGTGGTGTGGGACAGTGTCAAAGGCTTTGCTCAGGTCCAGGTAAACGACATCAGTTGCTCGCCCCTCATCTATTAATTTTGTCACCTGCTCATAGAAGGCCACCAGGTTGGTCAGGCAGGATTTGCCCTTGGCAAAGCCATGCTGACTGTTCCCAATCACCTCTTCACTATTCTTTTGAGCGAGCAGTGACTCCAGGAGGATCTGTTCCATGATCTTTCCAGGCACAGAGGTGAGACTGACTGGCCTGTAGTTCCCTGGTTCCTCCTTCTTGCCCTTTTTGAAGATGGGGGCAATGTTTCCCCTTTTCCAGTCTGTGGGGACTTCACCAGACTGCCAGGACTTTTGAAATATAATGGAGAGGGGTTTAGCAACCTCATCTGCCAGTTCTCTCAGTACCCATGGGTGTATCCCGTCAGGTCCCATGGACTTGAACACTTTCAGGTTCTTCAGATGATCACGAACCTGATCTGCACTTACAATGGGCAGTTCTTCCTCCCCGTCCCTGGCTTTGACTTCCATAACATCAGGAGTGTGGCTAGAGGCCCTTGCAGTGAAGACTGAGGTAAAGAAGTTATTAAGTACCTCAGCCTTTTCCTCATCACATGTGACCATGTCACCATTTTCCTTTCTGAGGGGGCCCACACCTTCCCTAGTCTTCTTCTTCCCATTAATATACCTGTAAAAGTTCTTAGTATTCCCTTTAATCTCCCTGGCTAGATTCAACTCAAACTCTGCTTTGGCTTTCCTGATCAGGACTCTTGCTGCTCGGGCAGCTTCCTTGTATTCCCCCTGTTCTACCTGTCCTTCCCTCCACTTCCTGTAGAGTTTCCTTTTAAGTAATAGTGTGTCCAGTAGCTCCTTGCCCATCCAGGCAGGCCTCCTAGCATTCTTACCTGCTTTTCTCTTTGTTGGTACACAGAGCTCCTGGACACAGAGGAGGTGGTCCTTGAATACTGACCAGCTGTCCTGGGTCCCTCTTCCCTCCAGGGCTTTGTCCCACGACACTTTGGCTAGCAGATCCCTGAAGCGATCAAAATCTGCATGCCTAAAGTCCAGGGTCGTGAGCTTGGAATACTTCCTCCTGATTGCCCTGAGGATGTTAAATTCAACTGCTTCATGGTCACTGCAGCCAAGGCCGTCTCTGAGCCTCACATTGCTTACCAGCCCTTCCCTGTTGGTGAGAACAAGGTCCAGCATAGCACCATTTCTTGTTGGTTCCTCCACCATTTGGAGGAGGAAGTTGTCTTCTATGCAGTCCAGGAACATCCTGGATTGCTGGTGCCTTGCTGTGTTGTCCCTCCAGCAGATATCCGGGTGGTTGAAATCACCCATGAGGACCAGGGCTTGTGACCTGGAAGCTGCTTCTATTTGCCTATGGAGGGCCTCATCTGCTTGGATCTGCTGGTCAGGTGGCCTGTAGGAGACCCCCACAGTAATATCTTCTTCCCCTGTCCTGCCTTTAATTTTGACCCATACACTCTCAACTAGCTTATCATCCCTCCCCAGTTGGAGCTCCACTGATTCCAACTGGCTATTGACATAGAGGGCAACACCCCCTCCTCTCCTTCCCTGCCTATCCTTCCTAAAGAGTTTATACCCATCTATGCCTACATCCCAGTCATGGGATTCATCCCACCAAGCTTCAGTAACAGCCACTATGTCGTGGCATCCCAGCAGCACAGTGGCCCTTAACTCATCCTGTTTGTTGCCCAAGCTGTGCGCATTCGCATAGAAGCACTTCAGCTGGGCTGGCCCTGTCCTCCTCTTGTGCCAAATCCCCTCGGTTTCCACAGAATGTCCTGGTGGATCATTCGTGGCTTGCCTCAGGGTAGGAAGTTGAGAGCCCTTACCAGCTCTCCTTCTCTCTACTGCTGGTGAGCTGCCCCTCTGTTTGTCACCAGCCAGCAGGAGACTATTAACCCCTTCCCCCTTCAAATCTAGTTTAAAGCCCTATCAATGAGCCCTGCCAATTCCTGCCCCAGGATTCTTATCCCCCTCTGGGACAAGTGTGTCCCATGAGTTGTTTTCAGCTCAGGTGCCTTGAAAACCAATCCATGATTGTGGAACCCAAAGCCCTGTCGATGGCACCAGCCCCTGAGCCATGAATTGATCTGTCGGCCCTTCCTCAGTGTGTCCTCATCCATTGCTGACGTTAGAGGGATGGCAGAGAACACGACTTGAGCCCCTGATCCCTTTAGCATTTGCCCTAAGGTTGTGAAGTATTTATTTACTTATTTATTTATTTATTTATTTATTTATTTATTTATTTAATTTTATTTATTTATTTTTATTTATTTATATTTATTTTTATTTTTATTTATATTTATTTATTTATTTATTTATTTATATTTCTTTATTTTATTTATTAGATAAAGAGTGAATGATTATAATGTTAGTTCATTTGTTTAATGTTGAGTTATGATATGATTATACCACTAGTCACTAGCTCAGGCTACTATTTGTGTGTGGTGGTGTAGTTTATTTGTAATCTCGCCCTATCTGTGGATGGGACAGGGGAAGACACTTGTTCAACCTTTGAGAATTTTGTGCCAGTTTGCTCTTGCTGCTGTCTCTAGGATGTGTCCCAGTCCTCGCCTATAGTTACACAATTTTTTTTTTCTAATAATACTACCCAGAGATCTGCCCTGAGGATGAATACTTATGAGTGGCAGTGTGGGTGTGAAAGTATGAGCAAGTAGTTGTGGCATTGCCAGCGACGAGCAGTGTGAGCAATCTGGCAGTGCAGGCCTAGAGCCTGACATGGTGGCAGGCCATGCTCAGCATAAATGCAGAGCCAGCTAGCAGTGTAGCAAAACAGTGCTGTGCCTGCAACATGTAACTAAAACAAGGCACTGGTAGGTATAAACATGGACAGTTATCTTGGAACAACAGGACATGCACCTGCATCAACAACCTTGTTGTGTCATTAGTAGTTGGAGCAATAATCTATAATAGTGCAATGGGAACCAATGAAGCCATGCCAACAAGGCACTCCAAGTTTATATGAGTTGTAGAAGTTCCCTTGCTATGCACTTCTGCCTTTCCTGTCTCCTCTTCTTCTACACTTTACTGTGCTATACCTGCACTACAGGCCTGCACCATCGGCCTGCAACACTGGAACAATAAAGGAACAATACTCGATCATATTGGTCAGCCGTATTGATTCCAATCTCCGTTGCCCCATATCTGGTGCCCGAATACACCTGAACTTGTGGACAAGGGATCCTCGGACTACAATACTGATCGACTCAGCATAAAGAGGTACGTCCAAGCGATACAGAAAGACAGTTGAACCAGCACTGCCCCGGTGCTGGAAAAATTAGCAGCGCACCCTCAAAAAGGAAGTGAATCTCACCCTGGCCCGGTGAGTGACTGGGGACGGGCAACGGAAGCACGCCATGAAACAGAAGAGGCTGTGCTAAACGCCCTCCACCTATCCTCTCCGTGAGAGGTATTACTGGAGATTCTGGGATTTTAAAAGGGCTATTAGCCTGGGCCCAGAGTCATCCCCACGGCAAATAAGCTTTTACTTCCGAAGCATGGGACAACATTGCAGCCCAGCTGTGGGATGAGGTACTACATACTTAAAAAAGAAGCTTTTCGCTATAGCACCGTGTGACGGATCGTCACGTACATTGCAATCAAAAAAAGCAGAGCAATCTACTCCCAATTCAGCTGCTGCGGCATTTGGTTCTAACCGAGACAAAAAAGGGAGACTCGGAAGGCAACCCCAGCCCTCCGCCCCCCTCCTCTCTCCCTGTACATCGTCTGCCGCTCCGTCAGCATCCTCCTCAGAAATTCAATTGCCCGCTACTCCTTCTACATGAATCGCGGCTCTCTTATTACCATCCTTTTGCGCGGAAAAATCTGCTCCTGCCACGTCAATAGCGGCAGAAACGAATCGCGATCGAATTGATAAGGCACATGAAATGAAAATGGAGGTCGCTACGCATTAGGAATTGCACAAAGAAGACGCCACGTCCGCCATCTTGGCGAGCACACCGTGTTTGTTAACACACCACCACAGCCGTCCTCACCCAGCGGAGAAATCCTTTAAAAAAAAAAAAAAAAAAAGGTGGCGAAACCTGCAGCTTCACATTTTTGATCCCCTTCATCAACATCTTCCTCTGATTCCGCCAGCGACAGCTTGGACTTGGAAGATGAGAGGACTGATGCGGGGAGGCCAGAGAGTGCAAACTCTGCCCTGCAACTCCTCTTAGAAAAAAAAAATGGAGCGCTTCGAGGCTCACGATCACAGCATTTTTGCACTCCCACCCTGCCACGAGCCCCAGCCGCCCTGATGGCGGTTCCCACCCCAGCAGCGCTCATCCTGGCAGCCCTCAGCCTGGCGGTGCCCACACCAGCGGCACCCCACACCCCAGCAGCTCTCCTGGTGACGCCTCCTGTGACCCCCCATGGCCCCCGCGAGTACTGGTGGCTCTGGTCAAGGCAGCATCGACCGACACACTGCCGAACAGCACTGACACTGCCAGGTGCCACCCCCATGTCCCGGCAGAAACAATCCCTTCCCCCCAGCGGTTTCAGCTGCACTACACCCCCCACCCCCTCCGCTTCCTACATTCCAGATGTTATCAGCAGAGTATAGCACTCCAACGGAGATTCCAATTGAGTCCCGATGGGGCGATCGGGAGGTGGGAGGGACACGGAACTGTCCCACTGCACTGGTGGAAAGGTATTGTGGGAAATGTAGTCACAGATGGAGAAGGTTAAGAATAACTAATCTCTGAACTGACTAATGTTAAAGGAAGCTAGACAAGCTATAGCTACCTATCGGCTACAGTCAGGATACACAACTGCTGTAATCAATCAGTTGTTTTCAACACATTTGTTAATCCCTTTTGACACATGTATGTCACCAAATGGTGTTTATTACGTGGTCTGAGAGCGATCATGGAGGAGATGGGTGCCTTACAACCTGGCTTCCCAACTCCCAGTCCCCACAAATTGGGACCTGATTATTATTCATTTGAAGGATCGTTTTCTTTACAATTTGCTCACACCCGGAGGATTCAACAAAGTCTGCATCTACTGAGTCATCGATTAAGGCAGATTCCACCCACCAATATCAATGGGTATCCTCAAGGCACTCTCTTCCCTCTTAGATAGACCCATTGTGACTTTCTCATCTATATGTCTATGGATGATATTCTGATTGCAACAAAAAGTTACACCCTAGGACAGTGCTGTCTGAGTTTCAGCCCCTGTCAGCAAGCAGAGACTTGAAAGTCACACCGCCTCAGACCTTGCAACTTCTCAGTTAAGTGGCAATTCAGTTGAAAATGCCACACCCCGGCAGCCAGCAGACTCTTTACAAGGTGGGGCAAGATTTTTCTTAGATCTTATCAGCAAATGCAGCTTCCTGATAAGGTTTTGCAATTAAGTCAGGATTTAGTGATCAAAGAGTGGTCCAGAATCCAGGAAAATAACTCTGATCCTGTGCTTTTCATTACTCAGCAGGGTCTAACAGGGTCACTTGGTTCCTTTGTCAATACCACCCCTTACATACGGCATTCAATACATTCAGACCTGACTCACTATATGAAGGTAGAAATGCTGGATATTTTGGCATTTGACAATGCTAATGAAGAAACTAAACAGGTTCTCAGCATTTTATCAACAGGTGCCACTGTCTCATGACTGCAGGATGCCACAATGAATGAAGGCATTGAGAAACAGCAATGTATCTAGCCACAGCCATAGAAGCAGTCCTGAAACCACCAGTACGACCCACTGCACAACGGAAACAACCTGGGTGGAAATCATCGTGCCCCTGACAAACCTAGGTACCTTAAATCAAAGTGCCTGACTGCTGGACAGACTCGAAAGTGTCACAGACCTAATCATTTTACTCAAGATCATTGCAGAAGCTGCTCCTGTATCGTGAATATACCCCGCGTGACGACACCAAACCAGGGTGCTTGGACCGCGCCTCCTTCCCATCCCCCTCTCCACCCCCCAGCCCCCTCTGCAGCGCACAGCAGACCTGACAAGAGCCGAATATCACCTTTGAATCCACAGAGCGTTGTTGAGTTCAACTGGCATGGTCCTTTGGGTCACAGACCCTGTGCTCTGTTAATTGGCAGATTGTCTACCTCTAGACAGGGCATCATTATAATTCCTGGTTCAGTACATTCTGATTATGACTGGGCTATGAAAATTATGCTCTATACCATTGCCTCTCCTGTTAGCACTCTTGTTGGGACAGAAATTGCTCAGCTAATACCATCTGAGTCCCGAGTGCCTAAAACTTCTAACAGGATCCAAGGGCAAGAAGGCTCGGGTTCCACTGATATGCCTAATACCTTATTAGCCCTAGAAATCCAAAAGGGAAAACTGGAACATATTTTAACTGTCAGACACCCTTGTGAACAAATTATACTATTTTAAATTATTGTGGATACTGGAGACGATGTCATCATTATGCCTAGTCAGTGGCATCCTGGCCTGCATTAAGAACAGTTTGGCCAGCAGGAGCAGGGAGGTCATTCTGCCCCTGTACACTGCACTGGTTAGGCCACACCTTGAGTACTGTGTCCAGTTCTGGGCCTCTCAGTTTAGGAAGGATGTTGACTTGCTGGAACGAGTCCAGAGAAGGGCAACGAAGTTAGTGAGGGGCTTGGAACACAAGCCCTATGAGGAGAGACTGAGGGAGTTGGGGCTGCTTAGCCTGGAGAGGAGGAGACTCAGGGGTGACCTTATTGCTCTCTACAACTACCTGCAGGGGGGTTGTAAACAGGCAGAGGTTGGTGTCTTCTCCCAGGCAGCCAGCACCAGAACAAGAGGACACAGTCTCAGGCTGCGCCAGGGGAAGTTCAGGCTGGAGGTCAGGAGGAAGTGATTGCCCATTGGAATGGGCTGCCTGGGGAGGTGGTGGAGTCGCCGTCACTGGAGGTGTTCAGGAGGAGACTTGACAGGGTGCTTGGTTACATGGGTTAGTTGATTGGGTGGTGTTGGGTGATAGGTTGGACGTGATGATCTTGAAGTTCTCTTCCAACCTGGTTTATTCTATTCTATTCTATTCTATTCTAAATGGAATGGTCACTAGCCATTGCTCATGGCAAATGTTGAAGTCGTGTTTAAAAGGTATCCAAACAACCTGGGTTAGCAAAGAGCCAGTGCAAGTAGCTTTTAACTACAGCAAATCAATCACTGTAAGACCGTACATGTTAACCCTTCCAGTTGCTCTATTGGGCTGATATGCCTTAAGTCAACTAGGAGCAAAACTTGTTACCGTTCCTTCTTTGTAGTGGCTACTAGTCAGCAACCAACCCTCAAATTAAAAAGGAAAACACATAATCCAGTATGGGTGGAACAATGGTCGTTCAGGCACGATAGGCTGCAAGTCGTTAAGACCCTAATACAGAAACAATAGTAACTAGAGCATACCTTGCTACCCATTCACCCCCACCCCCAGAAAAGGGAGGATTTTCTGGTACGACTCTTGCCAACCAAAGCTCTGCTCTGATTTAAAGCTACAGTGCTAATTTCTTAATTTCTGATTGCAATGTCCTTACGAGATTTGTTATTTAGAGTTTTGCTAAGTTTTCCTGGTAAGCATAATGAATGGTAAGCATAATGAATGGTAAGCATTTGGTATTTATAGATACCTAGTACATAGTAATTGTAGTAAGGTGTAAGTACTTAATAATGAGTTCGCATTGTAAGATTTTCCTTTGGTTCGAATCTTCTTAGTTTTTTGCCTAGGCTTCTCAAAGGAGCTCCATGTAATATAGTTAAAATTTGTAGCAAATAAGTATTAATTTTAAAAAGTATTCCTTAGCTAAGGTAATGTCTTTATATTTCCTTGTTAGACATAGACTAGAAAAAATACAAAAAATGCAAAAAAAAAAAGGTAAACAAAAAGATAACATGTGCAAAAAAAAAATAAATTTAAACATAAAAATATATAACCAAAGCACAAAAAATCTGGATACAAACCATAGAGTATTAAATAACAGAATAATAATAAGAAAGAAGAGCAACAATAAAAACAAAATATTAAAAACAAAATATGACACACTGAAAAATCATACGGATTGCTAACACAGAATAGCTATTGACAAAAAAAAACCCGTAAGAATTGTTAGCAAAAAATAAAAATGAGGATTATCAAGACTACTAGATTAAAACAAGCAAAAAATTATACAAATAAAAAAATAAAGAAAATTAAAATGAAAAATTATAATAAAAAAGAATTAATAGAAAAAAAGAAAGTTAAAAAATATAATAAAAAAGCAAAAATGAAAATTAAAATAGAAAATACATTAAACAAACATACAAAATAAAAAAAATAATTACAATAAAGACTATAAGATAAAAAATAAAATATTAAACACTAGATAAAGAATATAAGATAAAAAATAAAGATTAAGCACTAGATAAAAAGAAAAAATAGAAATTAAAAAAAAGAAATTAAAAAAAAATTGATTAGAATAACAAATTAAAATACAGATTAAAAATTACAATAAGAAAATAAAAATTATAATAAAGAAGGTAAAAAAGAAATAAATTTTTAAAAATGGCAAAAAGTAAGTTAAAAATAATAATAATAAAAATTTAAAAAACAAAGAAAAATTTAAATACAAACTAACAAAAATTAATTGAAAAAAATAAAAATTAGATTAAAATTAACAAAACAAACAAAAAAGTTAATAAAAATAATTTAGAAGTGCAGATAACAAAATATAATAAAATGCAATAAAGAAAAAAACACACATATTATAACAGTATAAAAATAATTTAAAAAGAAAAATTAAAATTAAAGATTAAACAAAACTAGATTAAAAGGCAAAATATTAAATATATAAAAATAATTTCAGAATAGAAAATAATAACTAAAAATGAAATTAAATAACAAAAAGAAACAAAAAATAAATAACAAAATAAATGCATTCAAAATAAAATATGAAGTGGCTCAAATTAGAATTAAAAAGAAAAAATATAAAAATAATTTACAAAAATAAAATTGAAATGAAAATAAAATCAAAAAAGTAAACAAAAATAATTGCAAACATGTAAAAAAAATTAAACTTAGAAAAAAATATATACATATAATGAAATAAAACAAAAATGAAATAGATTTATTGAAAGTAGACTTCAAAATATTAATGAAATGAAGCAAAAATTAATTACAAAGTTAAAAATAGCTCACATTAAAAACAAACAAATAACAGTCAAAACTAGTTACAAAATATGTGGAATCAGAGACTCGTGGAATGAGTCAGGGTTGGAAAGAACCACAAGGATCATTTAGTTCCAACCACTGCCATGGGCAGAGACACCTCACACCTGGTTTTAAACACTTCCAGGCATGGGGCCTCAGCCACCTTCCTGGGCAACCCATTCCAGGGCTTCACCACTTTCACGGTGAAGAATTTCTTCTTCACATCCAGCCTGAATCTTCCCATCCCCAGCCTTGTTCCATTCTCCCTAGTCCTGTCATTTCCTGACATGCTAGGATGTCCCTCCCCAGCATTCTCATAGGCTCTTTTCAGATACTGGATGTCCATCATCAGGTCACCTCGAGCCTTCTTTTCTGCTAACTGCAATCATTGCAATAAACAACAGCAGAAGAATCAAGACCATGAGGACACAACATTTCCCATGCAGTCGAACATTGATCACAATAACTGTTGTGATAATCTGGGATCAAACAGCATCACTCAAGAATGTACCACAGCATCATGCAAATTAGGACTGAATATTGTGGTTGCTCGATAACTTTGTATTCTCTCTTGTTAACTAAGTGTGCCTCTGAATGTAGACATCCCAGAGGATACAGTTTCATCTTTACATTTTGCTTAGTAGAGATTATAAAAAATAAAAAAAAAAAATAAAAAAAAAAGAATAACCCACAGCAAAAAATTAGCTCATGGCAACCCTAGAAATGCTGTAACCCTAGGGACATCAACCCCAGAAAGTGCTGTAACCCTAGAAACATCAACTTTGCAATGTGCTGTAACCCTCTCACCACAAGACAGCACGAACACGGCACAACTGTCATGAAAATGACAATCAGCAAACCTGCTTAGCACTGACTTCAACGACTGCCACGATAAACCAAGATGTCAACAGAAAGCATCTAACTTATAACTGAGTGTCGTGACTGCTTAACTGTAGTGTGAACATTAAGAGATCAGAATTACTAGGATGAGCAAAAACACATTATTATGTGTAATTTTATATTGGGCAATGCAATGAAGCTCTTTTTGCTCTTGCTGTTTGCCTGCAAGTTTTCTGTCTGTGAAGCAAGAGCCTGGCCAGATCTACTTTTACAGATTAAAGAAATCTTGCTACCATTAAGCAATTCATGATTTTTGACCATCCTAGAGAAAATAAAGATGCACCATAATTCTAAAGCAGATTGTAAGAGACAGTGCTAAGGATTGCATTTGCGCCTCAATCTCTGTGTGCAATGCGTTCAAGCATAATCAAGTCTTCTCTGTCAATAAGAGGAGTGAAATGTAAAGATCGGAGCTATTAAGATCTAAGTTCCTCTTTACAATGTTTGTTATCTTTGACCATGTATTATGCCAGCTCTGTAGAGCATTGTAACTAGTTCAACCTAAGCTTTGTGCCTTTTATGGGTTACACCGGTCTGTTAGACATGCTGCACTACAGAACTCTCTCTTTTGCTATACAGCTTAGCTTTACCTTGCTTGCTTCTGTGTTTGTATGGGATGAGAACAACTCCCATGACCAGATTGCTCACAAAAACAAAAAGGGGGATTTGTGGCAATGCCAGCGACGAGCAGTGTGCGCAATCTGGCAGTGCAGGCCTAGAGCCTGACATGGTGGCAGGCCATGCTCAGCATAAATGCAGAGCCAGCTAGCAGTGTAGCAAAACAGTGCTGTGCCTACAGCATGTAACTAAAACAAGGCACTGGTAGCTATAAACATGGACAGTTATCTTGGGACAACAGGACATGCACCTGCATCAACAAACCTTACATGACGTTAGTAGTTGGACCAATAATCTGTAATAGTGCAATGTGTGGTCACTCATAGGGAACCAATGGAGCTATGCCAACAAGGCATTCCAAGTTTATATAAATTGTAGCAGTTTCCTTGCTACGCACTTCTGCCTTTCCTGTCTCTTCTTCTTCTACACTTTACTTTACTGTGCTATACTTGCACTACAGGCCTGCTCCATAGGCCTGCACCTCAGGCCTGCACTATTGGCCTGCAACACTGGAACAATAAAGGAACAATACTCGATCATATTGGTCAGCCGTATTGATTCCCATCTCCGTTGCCCCGTTACCCCATAAGTGGTCATCCCTAATGCTTTGGAATTTCATCCCTGATCGAGCGCAGAATCCTGAGAAGTTAGTGAAATATTTAAAAATAGGGTCTCTTGTCCTGCCTGTTCCTCTCTGAAGGTGCAGCCTTCTGCTCTGCACTCCCAAAGGAGTACACAAGATTTAGCAATATACCATGTTTGCACAACAATCCTGGGTAATAAGTATAAAAATTTGAATGCTATCATAACTAACAGCATTTTGAAAAAATATTTTGTTAATTGCAGATAGTGCAGCTTCTTAGAAGAGACTGAGCAGAAAATTTAAATTACTAAATAAAATTAATTTTTGCCTTACTCAAACCAGAACAACAGCATAAATTACAGGTATAAAAAAGAGGAGTAAATAATTTGCATTAAATAGTTACACTTTAGAACTCTGCTCAGTTTAGACTATATAATGGTCAATATTCAGTAATACTCAGTCTAATAAATTTTAGGAGCTAGAAATTTTTGAGATTCCCTTTAGTGTCTTTCAGTTGTACTAGTGGGGTACTTTAATGATCACCTGACAAAGACACCTGATAAAGAAATGGACATTTTGAAACAAGTAATCTGCAGGTGAAAGAAATTTCAGTATGGTTCCTTTGTCCTGTAGTCCCACAGTCATGTCCATTTGCCTCATTCTACTTCTGTTGCTGCTATAGTCTTAGAGTGAAAAATCCAGTTCAATTCCATAAAGAACTGTATTTGAAATATCAGACATACTTATTTTATCTTGTGATTGGGGTAACACATGCTACAAAATCTTCTTGCTACTCCATAAAGTACTCTGTATACATTGGAGTAGTACTCATTTGCCAAGCATAATTAAGTCTAAAAAAGCAGTAAGAACTCCAGCATGCATTTTATAAATTTAAGAGTATTTCTCACAAAGCAACTGCTCAGTATCTGACCTTAGATACTGTGTTTGAAAAGCATGTAGAGCAGAAACTACATTCATAAACCACATTGGTTAATGCAATCTCAGTGGCACTGAGGTTATATTTTACAGCATATCTCATGCGCCATCGGTGTCAGTGTCTACTATTACTCAGATAATCTGTCTCTTCTCTCATGAGAGTTAATAGAATCTTCTATTATTCTACTAGAAATAGTTCCTTTCTCTTGCATGGCTATGGATGAACTCTTCTGTCAAATGATCGCAATGATTAACATACTTTTAAGTTAGAATAAATTGTTGTCTGCTTACATGATATGTAGAGTTTGTTGCTTCTATTTCAACACTGGAATGGCTTTGCATGCCTGAAAGCTTATCTTTTTTTTTCTTTTTTTTTTTTTTTTTTGTAATAGGAGAATATATTTTCCCACAAATACTACCACATTTTGCCTATCATAATGATGATATCCTCACTAAAGGAAGGAGGGATGATTTTTAAATGATGCATAGTATTATGGGCAAATGTCTTTCATAATATGATTTACTATCTCTCTACAAGGTGTATAGAGATGTATACATTTACTTACTGGTGTATTGACCTGGATGAATGAAAATACATTTTGGAATGACATCTGTCAAAGGGCAGGGCTGGGTCATCTACTAAACAAGTGACAGATGCTTTCAATCAACCCCTCTTCAATCCCAAAAGGGGAAATAAAGAACATATGGGAGACTTATGAACTGGAAAAGAAAACTAAAAATACTTTCATGAAAATAGCAATAAAAAGAAAGATATACAAGGATTTGCAAAACGAATATCAAACCCAGTTCTCCTGATGGCACTTATGTCATCATCACCATGGATGTTGTGGTAGAACTGCCAGACTGGACTCAGTGGCAGACTGGAACCAGATTTTGGAACTACATTCAGGCACTCACGGACTGGGATTGAAAGCAGAATTGGCAAAGTCCTCCTCAGATGCTGGTCATTTAAGAAGATAACTCAATCCTTGTGATCCCTAAGTTTTTTTTACAGAATATGGTATATATGGAATGGAATACTCTGTTGGTCAGTTTTGAGTCACCTGTTCTCTCTGCTCCTCTCTGAAAGTGCAGCCTTTTAATCTTCATCCCCAATGTAGTACACAAGATTTAGCAGTGACCTTGCTCTGCATACTTGTTGGTACTAACTACAAACATCTAACATTATTACTATTAGAAGCAGACACTGCAGAAACATGCTGTTAATTTCAGAAAATGCAGTTACTTAGAAGAGACTGAGCTGAAAACTAACATCCCTGAACAGGATTAGTTTTGTTCTAATACAAACCAGAACACTACCAAAACAAAAATTATGCCAGATGGTTACAGTTACAGTGCATGAATAAATGACTACATCAAGTATAATTGAAAATCAGTTTTGTTGTATCCTGTTAATTATAGCCAGTGTATGAATTAAGAAGACTGGTTTGTTTTCTTTCATATCTATTTTTGAGTCTCTACATAAGCATAAGCAATTTAGACTTTATTGATCTTGTACATAATACTCACCTACAAAATCAGAAAGGTTTGTATGGGAAAGGACCTTTAAATATCTAGTCCAATTCTACTGCAGTGAAGCAGCACGCAGTCATGTCCAACCTGACCTTGAATGCTTAAAGGGATGGGGCTTCTGACACCTCTGTGGGCAACCTGTTCTAGTGTTTCACTACCCTCATTGTAATATATGACAATAAAATTAAATATAAAATAATATATAGTGATAAAATAACATTGACTTGCATTCCATTTTTCAAGGTGCTCTTCTAAAATTTTTATAAAACATTTGAAGAGACCTCATAGTATTTTTTTTATATAGAGATATATCTATATACAGATATAAATTGTATTCAGCTGTAAGAAATGTTGTTATAACTTGCCTATAAGATCTTACCTTAATTTTAGAATATGCACTTCTATCCTCTGAGACATTCATTTTCATCTATTTAAATGTCACCTACTATAATGAATTCTCTTTAAATTAGAGTGTCATTGAAGGGTGCTGATTACATCTGAATAAAGCAGCTGGGCAAGTTCAGAAGGTTTCTATGGAATAGGAAATAGAGAAGACAGAGAAGCACTACGGGATATTAACCTTATTTAATTAAAACTCTCCCTGAAATTTGATTAATTTTGACCTTCAATTTTATTTCAGGTAAAATAAAACAAATTCTGTTTTGTAAATCAAGGGGGGAAAATGAGAAAAGGCAAGCTTGACATTTTACTAAGTGCTTACTAGTATTTAGTACCAAATTCCTTGTCCAACTATCAACATTTTTACGAGGTGTAATTAAATCAGTTGCTGCAAAAACATCTTATAGTTTTTGAGGAAAGCTCAGAATTTATTTCTATATCAGAAAAAAATGTTTGATGTTTTCATTTAATTGCATCTGTTCTGTGTTTTAATTAGAAGTAGACTAAGTTGATCCAACATATATTATGGATATATTACTGTGTCAGTTTTAGGATATGCCCTTAGAAGTTAGCTGCAGATTTTGAGCAGAGAAAGTGCAGAAATATGAACAATTCACAGTTGGGTATAAAAAGGAAAACAAAAGATTATTCTAAACTAATTTCATTAGCCATATGTGTGAAATGTACCCCTAGCAATCTCACACATCCCACTTAATTCTTTTACCTCTTCTCTGGAGGTTTAGTACAGATAGTGCCTTCAGGTCAACTTGTGATCACATCCACCAGACCAACCAGGTCTTTCAAGATTTCCCATTTGAGCTCTTTGTGTTATCAGAGCCATCCACTTGGACCAGGTGTCATCTGTGGCATGATGTGGTGTAGAACCTTTACCTTTGAACATCCAATTCAAAACTGGTAATCTAGGAGCTAAGAGAAGTTGTGACACAGTTCCGATTACTTCAGAGGCACCTTATACTTCTTCATAGGCAGCTAGAATCTCTTTCTCTGTTGGAGTATAATTTGCCTCTGAACCTCTGTAGCCTCAACTCCAGAAACCAAGAGGACATCCACATGTCTCACCTGGACCTCTTCGACACAAGCACCAGGTTGGACCATTGTCACTTGCAGCTGTGTACAAAATGTTCTTAATGTCTGGACCAGTTTGGACAGGTCCCAGACCCATTGCTTGGACTACTTCTTGTTTTATCTGGTCAAAGGCTGCTTGTTTCTCATGTTCCCAATGGAAAATGTTTCTCTTTCGAGTCATATCATTCAGAGGTTTCACAATCTGACTGTATCCAGGACTGTACAGTCTCCAAAATCCCACTATACACAAGAAAACTATTACTTGTAGTAGCATAGGTACACTTTTTTCTAACTGCTAGCTGTTATTTTCTTAGATATTTCATAACAAGTTAGAAGCCTAGAAACTCTTTTCACAGGCATGCAAAAATTTTAATCAGGTCACATGCAATTTGCATGAGTAATATGTGAATGAGGAAAGCATTATGCAGGATTGATGTAACTACTTGCTCAGCACCTAAAGAAGTTATTCTTGACATAATTGGAAATATAGCTAAAAATGATGGGGTAGCTCGCTGAAATAGTAAGAAATAGGCCTGGAAAAGTTTTTCAAGTGATGGTGTCAGTGCACTGTCATCACGAACAATGATATACATTCTACTTTGACCTTTGCAAGGCTTTTGACATTGTCTCCCATAACATCCTTGTGAACACGCTCAGACACTGTGGGATAGATGTACAGAAAGTAAGATGGATTAGGAACTGGTTACACAATCAAGTGCAAAGAGTGATGGTCAATGGCACCAAGTCCAGATGGAGAGCTGTGACTACTGGAGTCCCGTGGGGAGCAGTGATGGTTCTGGTCATAGTATCACAGTATCCGTCAAGGTTGGAAGGGACTACAAGGATCATCTAGCTCCAACCCCCCTGCCATGGGCAGGGACACCCCACACTAGATCAGGCTGGACAGAGCCTCAGCCAGCCTGGTCTTAAACACCTCCAGGGATGGTGCCCCAACCACCTCCCTGGACAACCCATTCCAGGGTTTCACCACTCTCATGGTGAAGAACTTCCTCCTCGCATCTAGCCTGAATCTCCCCACCTCCAGTTTCATTCCATTCCCCCTAGTCCTATCACTACCTGAGATCCTCAGAAGTCCCTCCCCAGCCTTCTTGAAGGCCCCCTTCAGATACTGGAAGGCCACAATTAGGTCACCTCAGAACCTTCTCTTCTGCAGACTGAACAGCCCCAACTCCCTCAATCTGTGCGATAGGAGAGGTGCTCCAGCCCTCTGATCATCCTTGTGGCCCTTCTCTGGACACATTCCAGCACCTCCACATCCCTCTTGTAGTAGGAGCTGCAGAGCTGGAGGCAGTACTCCAGGTGGGGTCTCGGCAGAACTGAGTAGAGGGGGAGAATCACCTCCCTTGACTTGCTGGCCACAGTTCTCTTGATGCAGACCAGGATCTGATTGGCTTTCTGGGCTGCAAGTGCACACTGAGAGCTCATATTGAGCTTTTTGTCCACCAGCACCTCCAAGTCTCTCTCCTCAGGGCTACTTTCCAGCCAGTCCCTGCCCAGCCTGTATTTGTGCCTGGGATTGCCTCGACCCAGATGCAGGACCCTACGCTTATTCTTGTTGAACTTCATGAGGTTGGCTTGTGCCCACCTCTCCAAACTGTCAAGGTCCCTCTGGATGACCTCCCTTCCCTCCAGCATGTCTGCTGCATCACACAGCTTGGTGTCATCAGCAAACTTGCTGAGGGTGCACTCAATGCCACTGTCCATGTCCCCCACAAAGATGTTGAACAAGACAGGTCCCAGGACTGATCCCTGAGGGACTCTGCTTGTCACTGGCCTCCACTGGGACATGGAGCCATTGACAGCCACTCTTTGGGGGCGGCCATCAAGCCAGTTCCTTATCCATCTAGTGGTCCACCCATCAAACCCATGTGTCACCAGTTGGAGACCAGGATGTGGTGCGGGACAGTGTTGAAGTCTTTGCTCAGGTCCAGGTAAACAACATCAGTTGCTTACCCCTCATCTATTAGTTTTGTCACCTGTTCATAGAACGCCACCATGTTGGTCAGGCAGGATGTGCCTTTGGCAAAGCCATGCTGACTGTTCCAAATCACCTCTTCACTATTCTTCTGAGTTAGTAGTGCCTCCAGGAGGATCTACTCCATGATCTTTCTGGGCACAGAGGTGAGACTGACTGGCCTGTAGTTCCCTGGTGCTGTTCAACATCTTCATCAGTGACATTGATGAGGGGACAGAGTGTCTGCTCATCAAGTTTGCTGATGATACCAAACTGGCAGGCTTGACTGGTACACCTGAAGGCTGTGTGGCAAATCAGTGAGACCTGGACAGACCAGAAAGCTGGACAGAGAGGAACCTAATGAGGTTCAACAAGGATAAATGCAGAGTTCTGCACCTGGGAAGGAATAATAAATTGCACCAGTACAGGTTAGGAGGTGACATGCTAGGGAGCAACCTCAAGGAGAAGGACCTTGGAGTCCTGGTGGATAACACGTTATCCATGGGTCAGCAATGTGACCTTGCGGCAAAGAAGGCAAATGGTATCCTGGGGTGCATTAAGAAGAGTGTATCCAGCAGAACAAGGGAGGTCTTTCTCCTCATCTACTCTGCCTAGGTGAGGCCACACCTAGAATATTGTGTCCAGTTCTGGGCTCCCCAGTTCAAGAAGAACAAGGATCTACTTGAGAGAGTCCTACAGAGGGCTACAAGGATGATTAAGGGCCTGGAGAACTGCCTTATGAGGAAAGGCTGAGAGCCCTGGGGCTCTTTAGTCTGGAAAGGAGAAGACTGAGAGGGAATCAAATAAATTTATATAAATGTATGACGGCTGGGTGTCAAGAAGGAAGGGACAGCCTCTTCTCACTTGTGCTCTGTGATAGGACAAGGGGCAATGGACGTAAATTACACCACAGGAATTTGCACCTCAACATGATGAAAACCTGCTTGTAATAGTCACAGAGCACTGGAACGGACTTCCCAGAGAAGTTGTGCAAAGTTGTGCAGTCTCCTTCTCTGGAGCCTTCCAAGACCCATCTGGATACATTCCTGATTCCATAGTCGTGCTCTGGCAGGGGCATTGGACTCGAAGATCTCCCTAACATCCTGTGATCCTGTGATATTTTTAACTCCCCTATAAAGATATATGTATCTGTGGCAGTTTTAGGCTGATGCCTAGGATATTTTCCACAGATCTTGAGTAGAAAGTAATAGAATGCGAATAAATTGCCATTTGATGTAAAGGGAAAATCATAAGGTCTAAATAAATGCAGTGGTCTGATGACTAACATAAAGTTAGTTGTATAAACTAACTCTCTCTCTTTCTTGATTCTTTGCTCTAGCAGATAATAGCTGGTTCCTTTTGCTTGGCTGTTGCTGACTTCGGTGTGTTCTTGTTATAGCTGAATACTGGTAAGTTACTCTCTGCTTTTCTCATTTCTTTTTCTTTTTCTCTTGTACAGGGGGGAATGAAGCAGACAGGAAGAAGCTATTTGCGACCCCCTAGTTTTGTGCATTGGGGTTCTTGTGTTGTTTATAAATTGTAAACACATGTAAATATTGCATATTTTGGACATATTCATTGCATTTCATATTTCTAAATTGCAGTTTTGCTTGTAAATATAGCTTCATTTGCTTCCATCCAACCGAGCTGGTCTGGCAATTTTATTTTGGGGATAGTTTTTCTCCAAATTAGTTGGCTGGTAATTTCAAACCACCACAATATCCTTAACAAGCTCTGTGTTCAATTGGAGGATTATTCCAGAAATATTAGAGGTAAAATCCACCTTTTAATTTCTGATAAATTCTTGCTGCTCAAAGGGAAATGGTGCCCTTATCACTCCAACAAGTGTCTTGGTTTGCTCTGAAAAAATAGTTCTCTTTGTAAGCAAACAAATCTCTTTGAGTCTTTGACAAACTCATACAAATGAACATACATACACAACTGCATTGCATTTGTCTGTCTGTCTATCTATCTATCTATCTATTTATCTACCTATCTATCTGTTTATTTATGTATTTATTTGAAAGAGAGTAGTTTTTGGTCTTTCTCCTTAGTTTCAGAAACAAAAAAATTCCATCTGAATCTAAGCTACCCATATAGTCTTTCTTTGTCGTCAGAACATAAATTGAGGATCTAGGGTGTTATTCATGTGTGTTGTATTATGGAAGGGGAAAGTTATGCTAGAGATGTGTATTTCTCTACCTAAACTTTGAACAACTCACTTTTAGAAACCTAAGCTAATGTAACCTAAAGTAGCACTTGCTTTCATTAAAGATACTACAGAAATAAGTTCAAAATTGAAGAAGAGACTTCAAGGATTGTCACATTTGCATTCAAGTTATAATATCGATCATTATTTTATCCGATGGCTAGCTAACACTTACTGAACAGTTAAAAAAATTGATGAGTAGCTTAGGGTTTTCTTAATTATATTAGATAGACTGGAATCCAATGGTACAAATAAGACAAAGAAGAAAATTAACTATTTATTTGAAAGAAAGAAAAAAAAAGATCAAAATATAACTTTTTATCTCTGTGGTGGTTTGGCCCTATCTGGGGTCCAGGTGTCAATAACAGCCACTCTATCACTCCCCTTCTTAGATGAACAAGGGAGAGAGAAAACATAAGTAGAGGCCCAAGGGTCAAGACAAAGAATTTAATAGGGCAAAAGCAAAGGCCAATGTAGTGGGTTGAGAGAGAAGGCCTAGCTCTCCCTCCCCCGCAAAGAGGAAGAAAAACACAGCTAACTCAGTCAGAAAAGCAGAAGGGATGCTATATTTACAAGCAATATATGGAATGCAGGTTGTATATATACAAAATATATACAGTATTTACAATATATACAGAAATATACAGCAAAGAAAAAAAACAGGAACAAAATTCCCTCCTCCGGACAGAGGAGGGTTCCCCCTCTGTGCTCCCCTCTCTCCCCTTATGTCCCTTTTTTCCCAAAAAGGGCTAGAGAGAGAGAAAAGGTAATTAATGAGGATGAAATTTTGTTAGGCCTCAAAAGTGCATGCCGGATTAGTGCTTATCTGGTATCCAAGGTCAAACTCCAGCTGCTCAGAAGCAGACAGGCTGGAAAAGCAGGACAGAGAGAAACTGAGAAAAATTCCAACTGCACTAAAACTTGAAGTTGCATTCTACCAATCTACCACTGAAATGAATTTAGAATATCTGATTGTTTTCATTATTATTCTAAAACATTCAGCCAGAGTGTTCCAGCACTGTCCCTTTCTTAAAGGCACAGCCTCAAATGGTCACAGACACACACAGAAAGCAAGAGCAAACAAAAATATTATGCTCTACTTTTTCAGCGGCGTATGTCTGCTTCCTGCGAAGCAGGGCTTCAATACATGTAGCAGCTGATCCAGAAGACAAAAGCTATTAATGAATGGCCCCACAGCTTTTGTAGCTGAATAAATCTCATATGGTAATGAATACCTCTTTGATCATTTTGAATCAGCTGACCTGGCTGTGCCCCCTCCCAAGATCTTGCTCTTCACTCAGCCTAATGTTGCAATAAGGAGATACTGGAAAAACAGAGCCTTGGTGCTGAGTGAACACTGCTCAGCAGTAGCTAAATCACTGGCATGTTATCAACACCCTTCCAGCTACCACTACAAAACACAGCACTATGAAAGATGCTCCCATCTCAGCCAAACTATATACAATCTCACTATTTCTTGGCATGTATATCCTAAGGTCATTCTAATGTGTTCTGTGATCTGTTATCCAAAGAGTCATAATTTCTAGCTACTAAAAGCTAATTGTTTAATAATACTTCTTACAATTATTTTAAAAGATGCACATTCTAGTGCACTGTTATAATGAATACTATTAATTAATGCTAATATTAGTAACTAGAAAGAAGAATACTGAACAAAGCAACATTATTTAATGTGATTGTTTTTATGGATTTTGTCTATGTGGAGTTTTATAAGGCCTTTGACAGAGTCCCTTGCAACATCCTTCTCTCTAAATTGGAGATATATGGATTTGAAGGGTGAACTATTTAGTGGATAAGGAATTGGTTGGATGGTCACAATCAGAGGGCAGTGATCAGCAGCTTGATATTATCAGTAACACAGGTAATGGAATAGAGTGCACTCTCAGCAAGTTTTCAGGCAACACTGAACTAAGTGATGTGGTTGACATGCCTGAGGGATAGGATACCATACAGACAGACTTGGACAAGCTTGAGAAGTGGGCCTATCTGAACTTCTTGAGGTTAAACAAAGCCAAGTGCAAGACCCAGCACATGAGTCAGTATTAAGAGACTGAATTGAGAGCAGCCCTTTGGAGAAAGAATGAGGGTACTTATAGATGAAAAGTTAGACATGGGTTGGCAATGTGTCCTTGCAGCCCAGAAAGCCAACCGTATGTAGTCTCCATCAAAAGAAGCATGGCCATCAGTTTGAGGGAGGTGATTCTGTCCCTGTACTCTGCTCTGATGAGATTCCACTTGGAGTACTGTGTCCAGATCTCGAATCCTCATCATATGAAACTGTTGGAGTGGGTTCAGAGAAGGACCACAAAAATGATCAGAGGAATGGAAGGCCTCTCCTGTGAAGAATGACTGAGAGAGTTGTGGTGTCTAGCCTGGAGATGAGAAGGCTCTGAGAAGACCTTTTTGTGGCCTTGCAGTACTTAAAAAGGGGCCTATAAGAAATATGGAAACAATCCTTTTAGCAGGGGTGTTGTGTTAGGATAAAGGGTAATGGTTTTAAGTAAAAGAGAAAGGTAGCTTCAGACTAGAAGTAAGCAAGGAATTTTTTACAACTAGAGCAGTGAAAAATTGGCACAGGTTGCCCCTAGAGGTGGTAGAAGCCTCATCCCTGGAAATAACCAAACTCAGGTTGGAAAGAGCTCTAAGCACCATGATCTAGTTGAAGATGCCACTGCTCACTGCAGAGAGATTGGACTAGATGACCTCTAAAGGTCCCTTTCCATGCAATCCATTCTGTGATCTTATAGTTATTGCAGTGGGTTTGTATGATTGTTCACTTGTCACAAAACCCCCAAACCAGCAACTCAAAAATACAGAAATCTAAAAGCAGCAGTCTGTGGCCATTGACTGAAATTTGGAGATTTCTATAGCTACAGACATATATTTAGTGCAGTCTGGTAAACTTCTGCTGAAACTTATGGTGCTCTTGGAAGTGTGCCACCTTCAGCTACCATCAGGCTTCAATATTTTTTATTAGTTTCCCAGACAGTGAACTGCAATGAAGACACAATCTTGACACATGGTAACACAAAAAGTAAGGTTGAAGCCTCTCATGAATAGAACAAATTATATAAAGAGGGAAATTTGTTTCAGAATGGAAAGAAAAACACATGCACAAAGGGATGCATTTATGAAAGCTAAATGACAGAATTTAAAGTCTTTCCTACTGCTATGACCACACAATAACAGTATTTAAAAGAGCCAACTGGATGGTCATTTGTAGGGAGAGTATCAATGACTGAATAATTCATCTAACCAAGGATGCAGCAGGACAACTTTCTAAGGTAATTTCCTGTTTTTACTATAGCCTGTCTCTTAGACTTCATATTGTGGTGCTTCTACTTCTGCTTCTGCTCTGTTCAGCTATGCCCCTTCCTTTGCTCTTTTTTTTTTCACACCCTCTTTTGTTCCCTTGTTTCTTGTTACTTACCTTTTATCTTGTCCTACTTTTATACTGAAAATGGCAAGTAAGAACATGATCGGGCCACTTGTATTATTTGTGTTTCTGTTAGTGCTAGGTTTGTGTGTGTTAGCTGTAAAGTCGTTGTATTGATAAAGATCTCTCTCAATATGTCACTAAGCAGTAGTAGAAGTACCTTGTGTACAGTTGTACCCAGGGAAACAGAGTTCTACTACGGCTTTGTAGTCTTCCATGTTCCTGAGCCTGTGCCCAAAAACTACAAATAAAATAACAAATTCTTTATATCATACTAAGGCATGAAGCCCAAACATGGGTAAGCATAATGTTTGCATAACACAGATCTTCAATTTCTGTTCCTAAATCACAGAGAGGATTTAAGCATAGCAGAGCCTGTATTTCTTCCCCATCTTTATTTTAAAATATGTCAACACCACTCCTTCAGCTGAAAAATACATGAAGTTTTCACTGACTGACAACACAAAAAATAAAGTTAAATTCTACTGAATGTTCTAAATTATATACTTTACACTAAATCTTCATCTCTTTCTCTCCACACATTATAAACACTTTATAATACAATGCTAATTATATGGCTAAACCCCAAATAAAACAATGTTTTTACTCAAAGGGAAAAAAATAATAAAAAAGGATATCTTTATCTTATCTGTCATCAGATATTAAGTTCTATTGTTTTCATGACAGATGATACTACATAGCACTATTAAAACGTATGGTGTCATGCTTCAGAGAATATGTATGCTGGCTATCCTTGAATTTTGCAGCAATGAAATAAATTTGTTTATCTTACAGTATTGATGGATTTTCATATTAAAACCAAGCAAACAAACAAACAAAGCCACAAAAAAATCCCACAAGCAAATGAAAAATTCAACATGACAATTTAAGAAAACAAAAATAGAACTTGACAGGAAGTGCGACCACTCAGTCACAAGCAATTCAACCTCATTGATTTCATACAACAGTGCTTGTTATGCTGGCAACGTCCTTGTTCTGTCACAGGTAATGGAGCAAGAACAGAAACTCTAGTGGCTTGAACCTTAAACACAGTGTTTTTCAATTCCACCACAACATTGGCTCAATATGCAGCAGTAAAATGTGGTGCTTCATAATTAATTTAACATATGACATGTTAAATTTTAAAATGAAAAATAATAATTGTGACTAGTTTAAAAAAGAATTGTATAAAAATTGCAGGATGCATAAATTAAAATTTTAATAAGAAGTGAAGGACATCTTGAGTAATTTAAGACAAACTCTCATTTTGTTATCCAAATCTCAGTAATGTTGTTGTCTTAAGTAAGCAGCTGAGCATTGCCAGACTTAATAAATTACACAATCTCTGTTAAATTCATTTCACATCAGCGACTATTTACATGCACTTTAAAAATCTATAATTTTCAGACTCTTTAAAGTGGTGCACTATCATATATTCTGATTTTATTTTTTTTTTTAACTCTCTTTATTATATTATACCAACCTTTCTTTGGGGTTAAATCATGCTTCTATTTTTCAGAACCAATCTGACTTCACATACATAAAAACAAACAAATGAAATGTGTCTGTGAAAAAATTACAAAAAACCAAACAAGCATGATTCATATAATTTTCACATTACTGAGTTGTATTATAATAATAAATGATGTCCTTAAATCAGATGATATCTCACAACAACACACAGCATTTTTTCTAGCTATCTTTTATTAGGGATAAGTATGGCCATGGTTCACAGCAGAAAGCAATTAACTACTTTTGATACATAGAGGTGACACAAAAGCTGGCATTTTAATGTTTTTCTTTTCTGTTTCTTTTCTAATGTATAATGCACCAAAATATTTTTAGCTATCAATTAGTCTGTTCTTACCATCTACTTTTTATATACCAATAGCATCATCATGGCAACACACTGCAAGGAAGAGTACTTTCACTGCAGTGTGAGGTAAATAATGTATCATTAGGTTCCGTGTCAGTAAACTTCTTGCAAAGTATTTTGAACATATTTTGCAATTCACCTAAGGGTTTTTTTGTATTTTCCTTAAGTATGATATCTGTTTTTCATGTAAGGATGGATATGTTTTAACTTTAATTTGAACAATAATATTGAAATAAAGTGTTTTGAAATATCTTCGTCAATCTTAACCAAGGGGTTATTTTTCTACAAAGTTTCGCTTTCTTAAACAAGCACACCTTGTCTGTAAAGTATTTTTACTAGTTCTAAAGCCAGAGATTATTTCACTGCAGCTTGATCAAAGTCTTCCCTACTTTATCTTTTGATACTTTTTCTGGTTACTTTTTTTTAAGAAGTGAAAAATTGTTTCTGAGTATATGCAGTGGAATCTTCCAAGACTTTTTTCAGTTTTAGAAAGGTGGGGGAGGATTGCTTGTTTTTTTTCTGTTTGTTTGGGTTTTTTCCTCTCAGTGATGTACACATCCTTTCTACCCAGAGCGGCTAGACCCAAGGGATATTTCTAACACAAGCTTCACAAAGCATGCTGGAAACATCTAAGTGGAGCAAAATCTTTTCCAAAACCTGAAACTGAGGAAGAAGAACAACAAAAACATTACCAAATGGATGTGCTGGAAACTTTATTTTAAATACTGGTTTCTGTGACTCCTTAATAAATGAGAATTTAAATATGCGATACTTCTGTCTGTGACTACTATTTCAGGGAATTTCCTTGTGCAAGATATGTACACATTTCCTTACTAATTTGGATTTCTCAGAGCCTGTTTACAGTTTCCAGTGAAACTATGAATTCCCCCTAGCAAGGAGCTGGTAAAGCTGTTCACTACTGTTTTATATATATATATATATATATACACACACATATATATATATATATATACATATATATATATTCTAAAGTGTAACTGCGTTGTCACATACAGTCATGTACATGATTTTTTTTAGAAAGAAAGACAGAAATAGAAAAACAAGAAAACAAACCCAGCTCTAAATACATAAATGTGTATAACCCTCTGGTCTGGAGATCAGAGGCAAGAGAGCTATTTGGTGCCATCTATTGATGAACTGGACAAAGAGATGGAAAGAGCAATCAGCCCTGTTCTAAACATCCTACCAGGATACAAGGGATTGCCTGATTTTGGATATTTGCTCAAGATTCCTTCATGGGACTAATGAAATGTCATTACAATTTTTCTGCCACTGAAAAATATGATGGCTATTCTCAGGGAAGGAAACCATAGCTTAAAACTTCATGATATTCTCAGGGAGAGATAATCTACTGTGAGGCAAACAAGATGGAAGATTCCTTCATATCTTCTGGGAAGAGAACATCCTTGGTAGGGTATGAATAATCAAGTCGTACAGAGCAGTAAAACCATATACACATCATGTCATGAACATTACTAAACACACTTTCTAGAAAAATTGCAAAATTAAAATGTGTCTATAACAATGATGAGGAGAGATTATAGGAAATCTGCAACCACAAACAGCAGTTACAAAAAAATAATTTCCAACTTTTATGAAGTACTTTTCTTTGGTTGCCTTTAAGGATTTTATCTAAGTTTTGGGTTTGATTTCACTCTGCAAATTCTGAACATGAAATGTCTTGACAAAGTCTGATCAGGATGGTTGTAGAAGAGTAAAGTTCTTATTTATTTGTGTTTACTAGGTATAATGAATGGAGAAAATCAAGGTAAACTATTCATATTAATTTTCCATTTGCCCTGTCTTGTTCTGGTGTTGATTTTATTTTTTTGTCTGTTTGTTGTTGTTGCTTTTTTTAACAGTTGTCTTTAGTGACAAATGCATGTTTCCTTCACTGAGCTTTTAAAAACTGATCTTAAAGGTCACATTTATATGGACCTCAGGAATTGATGACTGAAAATAGTGGACATGCACACATGCACAGTCCTTTTAGTTATCTCTATCAAAATAGCAGTTTGACTTCTATATTTCTAAAACCTGCAAAACCTTTTCTGCTATATCCTGGAGTTTTAACTATTATACTGGCCAGAAATAACCTTTAAAAATTTGCACTGCATGTCATTCAGAACTTCAAGAAGAATTGGAAGGACAGTTAAGAAAAAGAGTCCTTAGAATTTATAATGCAAGATCAGAATTCTACCAGCATCACCCCTCTTTGATGAGTAAGGTCACAGAAATTCAGAGTAACTGCGTATTTATTTTCTGCTAACTTGACAATGAATGATTGCTGCTGATGTCTAAAATGTTCCAAATCAGGTGTATACATGCTTTGAAACATCAAACAGACTGAGTAAGAATAAACAAGTTATGATTATGAGTTCTATATATGAGAGAAATTCATGTTACAAATATAGCTATTACAGTTTTGGACAAGAAACAGACAAAAACTGCAAACAAACAAAACCAACAACAACAAACAAAAACAAAACAAAAAAAAAGGCAAGCAAGCAAGATATATAAAACTGGGAGGGAAAGAAATACTACCATAGAACAAAAGATGGAATAAAGAAACTTTTGTAAGAAGGGGAAGGAATAAGTTTAATTCTGTTAATAAATCAATTACAGCTATATTAACATGTGGTTCATACGTGACAAACATTTATATTTTGTTTCATCTTTGATTCATGTTTTTTTGCCTTAATGCAAGTAAGTTAAGTGACATGAAGCATGAATAAAGAGAGGGAAAAAATGCCTGCAGACTTGTAACTCTGTGACCTGGATCAAAGGGAAATCAAATTAGCAGCTTCAAAGTGCTTATAGTTTTCTGCATGGACATTGTAGTTCTAGACACAAACAGAGCAAGACGGATTTCAGTTACAAGATGGGTAGGAGGTGTTTGAATGCCCAGCTTTTTTAGTTTATTCAATCTTTCCCTCTCCAGGGAGTTATATACCAGTCTGTTTATTGGGAGCTTTGGTTGAATAACACATTCTAGCAGACAGAAGTGTTTTTATGAGGAATCTCTAACTCTGGAATATAGGCAACAAAAGCATTTTATTCTCCGGCTTCCCTCATTTTCCCCAAAAGGGTATGTATTGAAAAATATTTTGGTCCCAGTTAGCAAATACATAACAAATAGAATAATTATATAGATAAAATGAATCTGGAAGAAGTGTGAACAAAGGCCAGATTTGAGATAAGCCATCACAAAGATCATCCGGCCCATGAGCTGTATTTTCAAGTATTAAACCCATTAAAAGATAAACCAAAACAAACAAAATGCCTTCCTTACTGTGTGTGGCATGTTCTAGTTTCTGCCAGAAGGCCCTGGGCAGTATGATCTAACGTTAGCTATGCTCAACTCAGCAAGTAGCCAGTACACTGGGGAGCAGGGCTGTCATTTAGGGGATTCTCAACTGGCTATAGAAATGGGCTGCTGAGAAGTTCAGCAAAGTCAGATACAAAGCTTTGCTCCTGGTGCAGGATTATCATGTGAAAATTTAAGCTGGAAATTGCTAAATATCTAGAAAGGGCTTTGCAGAAAAGAACCAGGGGGTCAATATGAGTAATATATTGACAGCTCTAACATATTTGGGGTCAGCAGAGAGACCTTGTGGTGACAATATTAAAAGACTGCCAGGGAAAAGAGAACGTTTCAATTTTTAGAAGCAAATACCAGTGAAACAATAAATTGTGGAAACTGAACAAATATTAAATATAACATTTTGTTATTATTATAAAAGTTGTGGATTAGTCTATTACACATGCAACTTTTTAAAAATTGTAATAGAACTGCTAGAATATGCTTACTGTTCATTCACTGTCAGGAACAATAAAATTTGATGAGAATTCATCAGCTGAATATGTAGATTTATATTTTTCTTATTGTGGTGGTTTGTCCCTGGCTGGGGGCCAGATGTGCACCAAAGCCCCTCTATCACTTTCTTTTTTAGATGGACAGGGGAGAGGGAGGACAAGGGTCTTGAAAATGATCAGTGGGTTGGAGCACCTCTGAAAAGAAACAAGCTGAGGGAGCTGGGATTGGTCAGCATGGAAAACAGGAGGCTCTGGAAAGACCTAATAGTGACCTTCCAGTACCTGAAGAGGTCCTACAACAAGGATGGAGAGAGACTGTTTACAAAGACCTGTAGTGATAAGATGAGGGACAATGGCTTCAAACTAGAGAAAAGTAGATTTAGATTGGATGTCAGGAAGAAGTTCCTTGCAATGAGGGTAGTAGAGCAATGGACAGGCTGCCCAGGGAAGTAGTTGGGATCCCTTCCCTGGAGATATTCAAAGTGAGGCTCAACAGGGCTACCTGACAGGGCTCTGGGCAACCTGATCCAATTGAGGATGCCACTGCTTACTGCACAGGGGGTTGGCCTAGATGAGCTTTGGAGGTCCCTTCCAATCCAGACCATTCAATGATTATAGGATTCAGAGATTCAGTGGAAATGAAACTGATATATTGAAAGTCACTGAATCTTTTATATGATAATCTTTTGTCCTAGTGTTTGAGATACTCTCATGACATCTGGTAAAATTAATATTTTCTTTACAATAAATGATTTTTCAATTTAACTCAGCACAGCATCACTATTCTCTAAAAAATTACAATATATGACAAAGAAATTTAAATGGATGACATTAAGAAAATTACAATTTTATACTGACTTGAAATATTCTTCTAATCTTCAAAGAAAGCAAGTAAAAATGACATAGTCTGAGGTACTAGTATGGTAGCAGCACTTTAGCATGAGTGCTTTGGAATTTCT
Organism: Melanerpes formicivorus; assembly: GCF_026170545.1. Taxonomy (NCBI): domain Eukaryota; kingdom Metazoa; phylum Chordata; class Aves; order Piciformes; family Picidae; genus Melanerpes; species Melanerpes formicivorus. The sequence goes on along the minus strand of NW_027142353.1, from coordinate 11,429,105 downwards.
CTCTCTTTGACACCCAACAATTATATTGACAAAATACCTCAGCATTTTAAGAGATGCTTCAAGGACAACTCATGTGAGCAGTGCTGAGCTATTTTTCACTTCATATTTATGACTAGGAACTAATCTTCCTCATTATGCTGTCTGTCCAGGTATGTAGGGAGCTTTTCTTATTAACACAGAAGTTATGCTTAGAAAGGTGTCATTTTTTGAAAGGAAAGAGTTTTATATTAAATATAATTTAATGTCTAAATAATTTATATGGAACATTTTTATAACAGGTTTGTGGTTCGGGGTTTGAGGTTTGGGGTTTGTGGTTTTCGTTTCCATTTTTGGTTGGTTTTGTTTCCATTTTTGTTTTTTAATTTTGTTTGTTTGTTGGGTGGGGTTTTTTGGTTTGTTGTTGTTGGGTTTGTTTTTGGTTTGGTTTTTTTTTTTTTTTACTTGGGTTTTTTTCTAATGGTTGGAATCAAAACAAAATGGGTCAAATCCAACCAGTGGGCTAACCTGTCTATTCTCCCATCACAGAAGTGAGGACCAAAGTAATACACAAAAACTCAGGATTGAGACACACAAAAAAACGTTGAGATAGGAATACAGTTTAGTGATCAAAATCAGAAAAATGTGGTACAAAATGCATAATTATCTTAGCCTGTTTGCAGAAAAAGCCCAGCACAAAGAAGAAGCAAATGAGTTTCTTTCTGGCCCAAGCCAGGAAACTCTTCCTTCATCCCTTCTTGTCTTCCCATCACCCCAAGGAAAAGACAAACACCCAAGAACCTAGAACCCAAAAGCAGCAACCAGAACAGGAAGCCTCCCATGTTGCAATCAGAACTTCAAACCCCAAAATATTTTGTTCCAGCCAGTACTTTCATTTTTGAAGCTTCTATGACTGCATCATGGTTCAACTGAATCCATGACATTTTTTTACATGAACATTATAATTTTTTTGTTTGTATCTCACAGTAAACTTTCCCCTTGAGTTACAAAATCCTCTGTGATATATTGCACAATGTATTCACTATGGAGTGCCTAACAAACATGTGACAATTATAGTTTCAATTTCTTGGTATTACAAAAGGATAAATAAGTACTGATACAATTGTAAGAGCAGAGTAATAATAATGATAGCTTTGCTTTGATTTAAAATTTAGCTTTAAAGCATATGAAAGGTTAAATTAGGGCTATAATCTTTAACCAGTAAATTAATGAGATGATAATAAAACTTATTCTGTTAGGCTAAACCAGTCATGCTGTAAAAAAATTCCCATACTAAATTCAATGGGTGAAGTATTTTATAAAAATGTTAGTTAAGGTTTTACAAAATCTGTTTTGCTCTGCATTTACTTTTAAAAATGTCTGTTCAGCATGGAAAAATAGGAGTATGGCAGATGTTGTGGAAAAATCAGCATCTATTGAGGTCTTTAAGTGTTCCTAAAAAAATACTTTTACTGCCTTTCTGAATATGATCAAAAGAAGAAATTTTGTTAAGAAGGGAAAAAGAAAGTAAATTTATTGAACAGAAAATCAAATTGTATATGCTTCTATTTTTTAAACAAACAGCAGCTCTAAATGATGTGCAGTTTGTTCTGGTAGTAATAACTTCAGGATTAATTGTACTGCTGCTTTTCTGGTTTTGACTATAAGAATTTAAAAAAGCAAAATGCCAGGGAAAAAATAAGTCTTACTAAATTTTACAATGTCAAGAGACTGCCCCTGATAATTAGCATTATGTGGGACTAATAGTGAATACAAGGGGAGAAAAGCAGAATAAATTTCTAGACATTAGAGCAGGGAATTGTAGCCTCGGTGTTTACAGAAAATAATGGTTTAAAGGTAATTGCATAAAAATACTTTCCTGAGAGATCACAATATTCTCCAATTCCATGTCTGCTTTCACTGATCCAAAAATTCCACTAATTTCTATAGAACTCCATAAATCAAAGATAAGTCAGGGAAACAAACAAACAAACACAACTTTCTCAAATACTAAGTACAATATCATTACAAACTAAAAGATACACCAGAATTTTAGAAAATTGTTTGGCATTACCTCAGATTCTACCAAATTAATTATTTTTTATATACAAATATTTGTACTTGCAGTAAATTCAATATTATTTGTATAAATCATGATAAAATTCCAGTCTTATGAGAGTTAACAATTTACTTCTCAGAAGTAATCGATTTCTGCAAGTGATCAGGGAAAATGGATGGTATATTCCAGGCTTTTTTGGTGAAACACTTCACTTTCCTCTTTAACAAGGCCCTCATTATTATATATTCAAACGGTTTTAGTAACAGAAAAAAAAAATTGTCATGATTTTTTTTTCCTGCCTTAGTTCTGCTTAAATACACCTTGGTATTTGCAATATATCACCACTCTGTTGTGGAGAAGACAAAGAACAGAAGATGAGAGGCAACGTGCCTTGCTTTTAGTGTTCCCTTTTCTAGATATTATTTTTACTCCATAGTCACTCAAATGTGATTGAGCAGAGCTACAAAATTTATAGAAGAGAGTAATTTATCTTGGTGCAAGTATGGAAAAGAAAATTCCAGTTTTTTCAACATATCATTTGAATAAGACTGTGCCCTGCAGCAGAGATGTCTGCCAAGTTCTTGCATTATTGGGAAGATTTGACTTAAGAAGAAGAAAAATATGGGAGAGAAAAAAAGCAGTAGACCTGTTTCCACTTACAATTTAGTCCAAACTCTATTTTTTTTTTCCTAAAGTATAATTCATAATGATGATACTTACTTTTTTGTTCCCTTTAAAAATTAGTACTGCAAGTTAAATATTTTATATCTAAGGGCACTACTCTCATTGGCAGTACAATTTTGAGGGCTTTGTAATGTTTTATTGCTGCAGCAGAGAGACATCCAAGAATATCCATTTTGCACAACACACAGTATGACACAGAAGACTTTATATCTGTTATTCAATTCACCTTGTTCTACGATAAATATCTAAATCAGAAAAAGATCTGGGCTACAAATTCCTGGTTTTCCCCTGTGTCATCCTAGTGGCTGCAATATAAAAAATGGGGTTTAGAAATCAAGAACATCCAAGAGAGTCGGGAAGGTACCAGCATAGTGTCATAAATCAGGGGGGGGGAGGTGGGTGGAAGTATAGTTATCTTGAAAAAACTTTATATGAAAACTCAGGGCAGACTAGGTATGTCTGAACTTATTTACAAGGAGAAAGCCTCCAGTTTCAGAGTGCAGAAGTGTAAAGACTGAAAAAAAAAAAACAAAAACCTGATTTAGAAGACTGTGCAGCAAGTACTATATGTAATTATGAAGACTATGTTTACTTCCTTCAACAGAATATGAAAACTCAAGTGAAATTATTTGGACTGCATAACAGGCAGTTTAACACTACTTATCAGAAGCAGTCTGCATGAGACTTGTTTCTTTCCCTTGGTGATAGTTTTTCCCTGTGTGCTTTCTTTCTGCCATGCTTTTAAGCTCGAAGAGAGTAGGTTTGGATTGGACACAAGGAAGCAATGTCCTGCACTGAGGGTGGTGAGACTCTGGCAGAGGTTGCTCAGAGGCTATATGTGCCCCAAACTGTTATGTGATCCTGTAATTCACAAGGGCTGAGGAGCATTATGGGTGACAGGTCTGATTTCACAACTGCAATAGCTTTACCGAAAAATGTAAAGATTAAGGAACTGTCCTAGCAAGTGGCTTATCAAGTATTTAATCTTCTTCTGATCATAATATGATACTAGAAATTAATCCTGTGGTTATCACACGTTATTCTGCTTATTATCTTTCTTAGTGTCAATTTTTTCTTTCTCTCAATAAAGTACATTTTTTTCTGTTTTGCCTGTAAACTGAGAGCTATAAAATACTGAATTTTGAGACAATACAGTTTTTGAGATTTCTGTGTGGTGTCTTAAACGAATATTTAATGGTGACCCTAGAAACTCAACCTGTCCTTTGTAGATACCAATCATGGCTAGGCAGAAAAAAATCACATCCAGAAAAGAAGTTCTAGTGGTAGATTTTTTTATTGTATAAATCTAAAATGAGGTGAAATTAAATCCAGCGAAATAGCTGAGACAGTCATAAGGGCATGCTCCAAGCAGCTGTTTGGCAGTATGATCACAGATCAGAGCCCTGTGGAGCACTGTGATGTATATTAATAAATAAGTGTAGACATGGTCTAAATGCCCAGAAGATGTTGATAAGATCTGGTTCAGATAGCAATCAAAGAATGCCTTTGGCAGTGCATGACAAAACATTGCATTGATGGTATATCAAAAGAAAACAGCGTTCTTTATAGGTTCTTGATAGTTGCAAGTGAAAGCAACATAAAAATATCTGTAAAAAATGGAAGGGGAATGCAAAATATTGGTCACAAAACCAAGATGATTAAATATTTTGGCCTTTTCACATAAACAATCACAAAAGCCTTTATTTCTGCAAAATTATTTAGTTACCTAATTATCTATTCAATACACTAAAAAAAGTCCACAGCAGCAATTCTGACAGGTTTGTTGTCAAGCAACATGAACACTGGGAATCAGATGTTCCAACAAAAAAGCAGCTTCAATAGGAGTGAGCTGAATATATACTCCTCAGGAATATAATTTAGAGTAGTCTTCTGCTCACTGGGATGTCAGAAGTCAGAGCTTCCATGAAGCAGATAGGACTCTAAACTGAATATTTATGAAAATGAACTTTCGGGCTTGTTTTCTGTCCTGAGACTATGTTTTTATGGTGTCCTATTCAGTTGTGCAAGACAAGGTTTTTATCTCTGAAGAAGTTATGTATTATTAACCATACATTTCCATTCATGGACAGCAATGGCTACCAAAAATGTGGATTTATTGCAACCAAAATTACTTAGCACTCCTTCCAACAAAATTAAATTAAAATTTTGTATGTCAGTTGGGAATATTCTACTACAAAACTAATTCTTACACTTTAAGGAATATTCTTTCTAGAAAGATTAATTAAAATGTTCACACTCACTCATAAAGGGAAAACCTCACATTCAAAGGTACCCCAAATGTACTTACTCAGCAAAGTGGAGGCGAGAGCTCACTCAGTTCATGAAAGTATCCTTAGACAGCATTCCAGTCTAAGGGGAGGGTTCAGGAGTGCAAGGTCTCCTTGTTTTGAGGAAACCAACTGAAAAAGACTTTCTGGCAGGGCTCCATTTATACTCTGAGTTGAGTGTATACTGTGGTCATTCTAATTAGTTGGGGCAAGCCCACAGCAAAAGTGAGGTAGGAGCCTTGAGGTGTCATTTAATAACCGTGTGGCACTGAGCTAATATTTGTTAGGTCTCTGACAAGTCCTGACCCTTTGTCAAGGGTGTGACTGAGCTTTGTGTTTCAATTCTTTTGTCATGTTTTTCTGTCCAGGTGGTTGTACCTGCTACACTATGACAGATAGACACATGTTCAGTCTAGATTTTATTCACTATAGCTAGAACATTTTTGTCAATGCAGGATATTTATATAAGAACGTGGATGTTTTGGGAGAGAATATTCTGTATGTTGTCTGTAATTGTCACTTCCATGCATTTTCATAAAAATTTATGTTCCCACATGCACATGCCCATAGAGATAGAAAAATTCATGTGTGTACATATACAATGACACACACACACTTAAGGTATATACTTGTACATTATATATTATTTTTCACTGGAACCAAGCTAAGACACCATACCAATCATTACTGTTCATCAAGGTACCAAAAGTAGTGTCAGGTAAAGGTCACAAAATGCATATGCATTTTATTAAGCTAAGCTAAAATTTTCTTTCTGTATGAGAACAGATCTTCAATCTGTGTATGCTTCTATGCTACATCCTAACTTAATGTCAGGAAAAGATCAGTCACATACCAGTTCCTTCCTTCTTGTTTCTAGTTTTATATGTTTTATTTTTCTCTGTAGAAGTTCTTTAGAAATTGTCAGCATGAGCAATGAGTGGACCAGTCAAAGAAGTGATATTTTTAGATACAAGTGAAGTGTGTGAAAATAGGTAGGGTTTGGTTTGAAGGGTTGTACCATTAATGGACTGACATAGGGTTTCTGTATCTCATATAGCAAACTTTACTTTTTTTGGTGATTTTTTTCTCATAAAGTTTGCATTAAGTTGTCTATTGTGAGTATTTTTTCTTTTATATACACTATTTTAATTTCAAAATTAATACATTTGAATATATTATTTGAGACAACTTTTGTGTTACAAACCCAGCTGTGTCATTTGGAAACTTTCTGAAAAACAATTACTGAAATTACTAATCTACAAATATAATTATAAATCCAAGATATGAAAAGTATGTACAAAACTTTGAGCCAGCAGGGCTGAGAAACACCTACTAGCTGTTACTTCTAGGTAAAGCTTCTGACTGTTTGTGAGACTGACCAATATAACACTATCAAAATACATTAATCTAGACACCCAAGACTGATAAAAGCAAAATGCTATCACAGTGCAGCACCTTGTCATTATTAAAACCTGTCCTTGGAATCTTGCCTAGTAGTGTATGTTTTAACAGGTTTCATAAATGCTACTCCATTAAAAAACTTTCACACAATTTCTTAAGATTTCCTTCCCACTAAACACTAATCAAACCTAAGGTTGAATGTAATTTTGTTGAAGCAAAACAGTTTAAAAATGTTCAACTTTCACTATCAAATATACTTACATTAGACCCTTGACTAAATTTAACTTTCATTCATACACTTAGAAAATTTATTTCATTTGTTTTTACATGCCTCCAACTTTTTTTTTTTTTTTTTTTTTTTTTTTTATGGCTAAAAACAGCTTTAAAATATCTGTGCATTTATTTGTCAAAAGTATCATTCATGTCTATTTTAGATGTGAAGCAGAGTGATGGGGTATTTATGACTTTGTCTCTGATTTATGTTAAAATGTTCTGCATTTTTTCATGACTCAAGACCCATATTTTGATTTGAATTCCTATGGAATTTCTGTTGCTCTTGAAATATCTTCACTTCAGTATCCCATCCAGTCTTAAACTATACTCCCACTTCAAGCTTTCACTCATTTGCTCCCAACTTTGAATACACTCCTAAATTCCAGGTAAATTTCTTTCAATTTTCTGTCAAGCCCTCAGCACCTTGTGTAACACACTTGCCTAGTGTCCCGCTTCACATTTTCTGTCTCGGTAGCAAACATCAAGAAGCCTGATAAGCCATCTTCCCTCTTTTCATAGTTATGTCCTTAATCTCCTCTCTATGCTTCCTCAAAATAATCTTAGAAATTTTTCCAAATGCATTTTTGTTCACTCTGCAGGACCTCAAATCATGCATTTTGTGTCTAGGGAGTATTACAGGCTCTGCAGTTATAAACTGTGTTCACTAACAGCCTAGTATATAAATATTTATACGTGTTTAAACCAGCTTAAAATTTGCTCTTTATATACTAAAATCACCTCTTTCTGTAATTTAGATGTACACTACATCCATTCTCTCTTCACTTTCAAGTTCATAATAGAAGCAATATCAGCTGGAACCTAAAGCAATACTTCATGAAATAAAAGGAATATTTTTTTTAAAAAAAATTAACTTAACATTTTAGATTTTAGTTTTATACAATTTTATACCTCTTTGTCACATCTTATACACATTTGAAGGTTTCATTCTGGTTTTAGGTCATGGAAAGCTGAGTTAATAGAAATGAAAATCTGTCTTTAAAACTGTACAACTCCTTCGGATACTTAATGCTGAAACACAAAGCAAAACTCAAACCATCAGCAAACAAAAAGACCTGCAATGAAGAATGTTATGGACATTTTCAGGGTCTGTTTCTTCACAAAGAGATTATGTGCTTGGCTGCCAAGTGGATGTGGCACCATTCACCACCACTCTCTGGGCCTGGCCCTCCAGATAGTTCTTGACCCATTTCAGAATGAATCTGTCCAAGCCACAAGCTGACAGCTTTGCCAGGAGTTTGACATGGCAGACATTGTAAAAGGCTTGGTGGAGTCCAGGAGGACTACATCCACAACCTTCCACACATTCACTAGGTGGGTAACCCAATCTTAAAAGGAGATCAGGTTGGTCAGGCAGGACCTGCCCCTGCTAAATCCATGCTGGCTGGGCCTTATCCTTTGGCAATTTTGTAGGTGCTGTGTGATTTCACACAACTTGACCTGTTCCATAATCTTGCCTGGCACTGTGGTCAGGCTCACAGGTCTGTAATTCCCTGGTTCCTCCTTCCAGCCCTTCTTGTGGATGGGCATCACATTGTCCAGCTTCCAATCATTAGAGACCTGTCCAATGAGCCAGGACTGTTGATAAATGATGGAATGGCTTGGCCAGCTCATCTGCCATCTCTTCCAGCACCCAGGGATGGATCCCATCCAGTCCCATGGATTTCTGAGGATCCAAGTGGCAGGTCCCTTACTGCTTCCTTCTGGATTACAGGTAGATAGTAGGCTGAACATGAGCAAGCAGTGTGCCCAGGTGGCCAAGAGAGTCAATAGCATGCTGACCTGTATCAGGAATAGTGTGGCCAGCAGGACAAGGGAGGTTACTCAGCACTGGTCAGGCCACACCTTGAGTACTGTGTCCAGTTCTGGGCCCCTCAATTCAAGAGAGATGTTGAGGAACTGGAACATGTCCAGAGAAGGGCAATAAAACTAGTGAGGGGCCTGGAACACAAGCCCTATGAGGAGAGGCTGAGGAAGCTAGGGTTGTTTAGCCTGGAGAAGAGGAGGCTCAGGGCAGACCTCATTGCCATCTGCAACTACCTGAAGGGAGTTTGCAGCCAGGCGGTCTGTTCTCCCAGGCAACAAGCACCAGAACGAGAGTACACAGTTTCAAGCTGTGCTGGGGGAGGTTCAGGCTGGATATTAGGAAGAAGTCCATCACAGAGAAAATTATTTACCATCGGAATGGGCTGCCCAGGGAGGTGGTGGAGTCGCCATCATTGGAGATCTTCAAGAAAAGACTGGATGAGGCGCTTAGTGCCGTGGTCTAGTTGATTGGATAGGGTTGGGTGATCGGTTGGACTGGATGATCTTGGAGGTCTCTTCCAACCTGGTTGAAACGATGATTCTAAAAGGACAAGGACTTCTAATAGGAAGGTTTTGAAGTGCTGTCTGTAGATTGATTTCTACCACTGTAAAATAATAGGATAAATACATATGGAAATGAGGGCAATATTCAGGAAGCATCTGAAAATGAGGTTTAGTTATGGTTACATACAATGTCTATGTATCATGCTGAATCACTCTCAAGACGTCGTCTCCAAGTGGAATAACTTTGACTATATTTTGCAGTCTAGGAAAAGTTCTATGTTCAAAGCAATCCACTGTACTATTTGAGTGTTTCTTTGTAGTCAGAGGTGATATCAGGCTTCTTTGATATCTACCATTCACAAAAAAAAAAAAAAATAATTTAAAAGAAACACCCTTTAAATGTTGCAATTTAGTACCCAGAGAGTTTATTTTGAATTTAATGTTATTTTTCTAATTGCACTTACATAAAATAAAATATAACATTATATAGAAGAAAAAGTAGAAATGGAACAAAAGACAAAATAGAAGTATTGTTTATATATTGAAAATAATAGATGAAATTTGCAATATTTCTTCTTTTACTTTTCAGCCAGAGCTTGGTTTCAAAATGGAAACATCCACTACTACTACTAATAAAGCTAAACATAATTTCACCAGTGAGAAAGATGAAGACACTGTTACTTTTCAGTTGTCAATCAGAGATGGGACCATTAATTTCAAAGCACACCTAATGAAAATTAATTCCAGATATTAACTTGTTGAAAGGCATGAAATCTATCAAAAAGGAAATTGTCTTCAATGTTCTCAGCTGCAGTTATATGACTTGGAATGCATAGCTGTATATAAGGTTTTTTTAAGAAAAGAGTTTGAGTCACTGCAGTTGTCATTTAAGTGATTTTGGAAGCAGCTGTAGAAAAGAATCCTAATACTAAACAAATCTTTTTTATTAAAATATTCACTATATGGATATTTAATTTGTTTTGCTCAAATATCTGATCTGGAATTATATTCTTCCTAATGCCAGTATACATTTTCTGATCTTTTTAGCACACACTATTAGCAGCTGAGAATAAAAATTTCTATTTGGAATCCAGTTACAGGGCAAAAATCTGTTAAACTTAAAAAAAAAATACAACCAAAAATCAAAAGTGTTTCTTGGACTGACTATTTAGAAAATTATGGATTTATAAGATGTTCGTGATTCAAAATACTTAACACATGCATTACAGTTAAGCACCACACTGGTATGCATTTTATTTTTGTTAGAAATATTAATTGATTCCATGAAGCTAAGAACTGTACATAGTGAAATTGAATTAATTGGGACATATATGCTGAGTTTGCCTTTGTAAACAGTCTCTCTCCATCCTTTTTGTAGGCCCTCTTCAGGTACTGGAAAGATGCAATTAGGTCTTCCCAGAGCCTCCTGTTTTCCAGGCTGAGCAATCCCAGTTCCCTCAGCCTGTCCTCATAGCAGAGGTGTTCCAACCACCTGATCATTTTCATGGTCCTCCTGTGGATCTGTTCCATCAGCTCCCTGTCCCTCCTATATTGACAGCTCCAGACCTGGATGCAATACTCCAGGTGAGGTCTCACCACAGCAATGTGTCAGAATCACCTCACTCAATCTGTTGGTGACACATACTTTGATGCAGCCCAGAAACATCTCTATTTGTTTCTGTTTCCATGTGTGGCCTTTACTTGTGCTTTGCATTATTAAATTGTTTCTATCTTATTATTGGCCTTTGGTTGTATTTTCACTTCTGTCCTGTCCATCTCAGAAGGGGAGTGACAGAGCACCTTTGGTAGGCATTTGGCTCCCAGTCATGGCCAAGCTGCCACAGTCCTTTTCTGATGTGTTGGCTGGGAAATACAGCATAACTGCATCTTTACTTTAAGCTTGCTTTAGTTAAGGTACAAGCTCCTGTGTTGGTCAAGTAGCTTGCTAGTAACATTATTTTGTTTTGGAATATTTCCTTTGTTTGGGAACAAGTTGAGACAGATAATGACTACGTTGTTTTGTTTTGGTTTTTTCCTAGCTTTGGCAGTCTTGCTGTTGTGTGGAGTTATCTTTTTCTTCCCACTGCAGATAAATGTAGAGAGTTTTATTATGTGGGCCCCCAAGGTTCTTGTTCATCTTTATTTGACCCCTTTAATACTGATGATCAATATCACTGGCATGTTACAGGCATTGTGGAACCTAGTGTCATCATGGCCTTAAAGGAGACAGTTTCTGGCTGAGGAAATACTGAAATGTGCCCTGAGGCAGTATAAGAGACTAAATCTTGTCTTTCTTGATGTGAATCAACAGAGATAAAACCACCTTTGCTCCTTGTCCAGACAAAAGCTGACATACACTGGGCCGAAGCCCCTGGATAATGATTGTCTGCGATGTGCATAGACAAGGTCATCTCTACCCATCAGCTACCCTGGAAAGGGAAGATGATGAAAAGGACAATAGTTTAACCACCTGGATACATACCTAAAAAACTGTGTACAAGACTGGAGCAATACTGTCTCAGAAAAAGGAAAATACCTGGGCAATGTCCCTCAAGAAAAATGAAGAAAATACCAGGAGAGAAAAGGACAGACATCACCATGTAGCCTGGAAAAAGCAGACCAGGAGGAACCCTCTCACCGTGTCCTACATTCCTCCTGCTGCAACTCATAGAGCTGAAGAGGCTGCTCAGAGAAGGACTTGGACTTTGGGATCTCTCACTCCCCTCCTCCAGCAGAGGACACCACAGCCAGCAAGGCAGCACCCTTCCTCCACAGACCCAAACTGTCTTGGGGAGTGGTAATATAATTTCTTTCCTCTTCTCTCTGTCTCTGTTTTCCCTCTCTCTCCCTCTCTCTTTCTGATACGTCCACTTTATTCTAGTTATAAATAGCCTCACTGTTGATATTTTGGCCTCGTTTGTGCCTTTAATTTCATAGCATAGGAATATTCCAAAGAACTGAATCTCTTACCCTCTCTGGACCGAGACAGGTGGCTGGTCCTTGGGTAGCAGGTGTGTTGAAGGATTTGGGCAGATTCCTAGGATGGTTATCACCTCCCATAACCTTGTACTTTACCTCAGAAGAGATGACTAATCCTGGTAAACTGACATGCCACATGATAGAAGAGTGTCTCACCTGCCCCAATGAAAACCAGCAACTTCTAGCACTGTATGGGGCCTGGCCTGTGTTTATCGAGCCACAGTTCTGTACTCTAAGAGAACTGTGTCTGAGGCAGGCTCCTCAGACCAGTGGCTGCAACAGTGTCTGTCCTCCCTGTTTCCTGAAAGTGACCAGCCACCATCTGCTGCTGTGAAGCAGAGAATAACATCTCTGCTTTTGCTTCTGTGTGCAGCCTTTGCTTTGCATTATTGAAATAGTTTCTATCTTATTACTGGCCTTTTGTTATATTTTCTCTCTCCCCTGTTCATCTCAAAAAAGGGAGTGATAGAGAGGCTTTGGCATGCATTTGGCCCCCATCCAAAGGGGCCAAAAACTTACCTTCTGATGGGAAGTAGTGAATTAATTCCTTTTTTTTTTTTTTGTTTGCTTAAGCATACAGGTAATGCTTTATCTATTAAAATGTCTTTATATTGACCCACAAGTTTTCTCATTTTTACTCTTCTGATCCTCTCCCTCATCCCACTGAGTGAAGCACTGACCAAGCAGCTGAGTGAGGTCCGACTACCTAACAGGGATTTAAGAAAAAGATATGTCATAGTTTGCCCTTTTGTGAGCTATAAGTTTGTGTTTCTTTTTATGTCTCTAATATGTAACAAAACCTATTTTTAAGACAGTGGTTATAAGCTAAAGGGTAGTGACCTTTAAATTCTGGGCTCAATAACTGCTAAATTGTCAGTAATTGCTAATTTGTCTGCCACTTAGCTAGAACAACTCTGCAAGAAGTCCCATTTCATGTGGTGCTTTTCTTTTGATACATTGCTTGTGAACTTTTTTCTGTGAGATTTATTTATTGAAGCAGACTCAGATACTCAACAAAAAAAACAACAACAAAACAGTTACTGAGAGAATTGGCAGATGAGGTTGCTAAACCCCTCTCTATTATATTTCAAAAGTCATGGCAATCTGGGGAAGTCCCCACAGACTGGAAAAGGGGAAACATTGCCCCCATCTTCAAAAAGGGTAAGAAGGAGGAACCAGGGAACTACAGGCCAGTCAGTCTCACCTCTGTGCCTGGGAAAATCATGGAGCAGATCCTCCTGGAGTCACTACTGACTCAGAAGAATAGTGAAGAGGTGATTGGGAACAGTCAGCATGGCTTTGCCAAGGGCAAACCCTGCCTGACCAACCTGGTGGCCTTCTATGAGCAGGTGACGAAATTAATAGATGAGGGGCGAGCAACTGATGTCATTTACCTGGACCTGAGCAAAGACTTTGACACTGTCCCGCATCACATCCTGATCTCCAAACTGGTGACACGTGGGTTTGATGGGTGGACCACTAGATGGATAAGGAACTGGCTTGATGGCCGCACCCAAAGAGTGGCTGTCAATGGCTCCATGTCCCAGTGGAGGCCAGTGACAAGCAGAGTCCCTCAGGGATCAGTCCTGGGACCTGTCTTGTTCAACATCTTTGTGGGTGACATGGACAGCGGCATTGAGTGCACCCTCAGCAGGTTTGCTGATGACACCAAGCTGTGTGGTGCAGCAGACACGCTGGAGGGAAGGGAGGCCATCCAGAGGGACCTTGACAGGCTGGAGAGGTGGGCACAAACCAACCTCATGAAGTTCAATAAGAGCAAGTGCAGGGTCCTGCATCTGGGTTGAGGCAATCCCTGGCACAAATCCAGGCTGGGCAGTGACTGACTGGAAAGCAGCCCTGAGGAGAGAGACTTGGGGGTGCTGGTGGACAAAAAGCTCAACATGAGCTCTCAGTGTGCACTTGCAGCCCAAAAAGCCAATTGGATCCTGGTCTGCATCAGGAGAAGTGGGCCATCAGGTCAAGGGAGGTGATCCTCCCCCTCTACTCAGCCCTGGTGAGACCCCACCTGGAGTACTGTGTCCAGTTCTGGAGCCCTTATTACAAGAGGGATGTGGAGGTGCTGCAACGTGTCCAGAGAAGGGCCACGGGGATGATCAGAGGGCTGGAACACCTCTCCTATGAGGACAGACTGAAGGAGTTGGGGCTGTTCAGTCTGGAGAAGAGAAGGCTCTGAGGTGACCTCATTGTGGCCTTCCAGTATCTGAAGGGGGCCTACAGGAAGGCTGGGGAAGGACTTCTCAGGATCTCAGGTAGTGATAGGACTAGGGGGAATGGAATGAAGCTGGAGGTGGGGAGATTCAGGCTAGATGTGAGGAGGAGGTTCTTCACCATGAGAGTGGTGAAGCCCTGGAATGGGTTGTCCAGGGAGGTGGTCGAGGCCCCATCCCTGGAGTTGTTTAAGACCAGGCTGGCTGAGGCTCTGTCCAGCCTGATCTAGTGTAGGGTGTCCCTGCCCATGGCAGGGGGGTTGGAACTAGATGATCCTCATGGTCCCTTCCAACCCTGAATGATACTATGATAACAACAAAAACACACACACACAAACCCCCACAAAAACAAAAAAACAACAAACCCCAGATCTGTTCTATCCAGATAATTTCAGATCAGTAACAGTTTCAAAAATCCAACTGTAAATATTTCAGGTTCAGTTTTGATTACAGTAAGAAAACAAATTGATCACATAGTAGCTCAGTAATAGAACTGGCTGGTTATTGAAAAATAACATTGTCAACATAATGTGAATGAAGACAAAGTTTCATTGGAAATATTCAGAGGCTATGACAGCAATTTTTCTAGGACTTGAATGCAGAAAGGCTTGTTACCTCAAATGGTTACAAAATGAAAACAATTCAAAGTGCTTGCAAAAATTTACATTCATTCCAAAACTAGTGGTATGGCCATGGATACTATTTGTCTGTGAGAATGTCCTTATTTGCTCGAAGAAAGGGAAACAAGTACATCATAATGAACTGATGGCAGCCTATAAATATCAAATTGGTTTTTGTGTTTGTTTTTTCTTAAGCAATAACCACGGTAAGCAGTATAATGACCAGTCCATAAGCTGACAAATATTTGAAAAAAAAATTTCCTCAACTAATTTTTAAAAAGTTTTGGAATCTAACAAGAATAATTAGGAAAAAAATTGAAAGGTTAGATCTGTTTAAAATAATTTTTCACATAACAAGTTGTTGAGGTTAGAGGGGGCCTCTGGACCTCCACCTAGTTTAAAATCCCTGCTCAGAGGTATGCAAACCGAAACAGATTTCTTGAGCTATTTCCAGGTTCTTTTGACACACTGTTCCAGCATTTGATCACTCTTACAAGTGTTCTTTTACATTTAGGTAAAATTTTCTGTATTTAAATAAGAGGTCATTTCTCTTGTCCTGTCAAGGTACACTACTACTGGGAAGAATCAAGGTCTGTATTATTTCCTCACCTCATCCAGTATCTATTATGTTTCCTCCCTAAGAATTTTCTACACCAAGATAAATCATTCCAGCTTTCTCAGCATCTCCTAATTCAGCAGATCACAGTATCACTAAGGTTGGAAGAGACCTCAAAGATCATCGAGTCCAACCTGTCACCACAGACCTCATGATGCGGACCTTGACAGGCTGGACAGATGGGCACAGTCCATCGGAATGAGATTTAACACATCTAAGTGCCAGGTTCTATACATTGGCCGCAACAACCCCATGCAGTGCTACAGGCTGGAATCAGAGTGGCTGGAGAGCAGCCAGGCACACAGTGGCAGAAAGGGATTTGGGGGTACTGGTTGATAGTAGGCTGAACATGAGCCAACAGTGGACCCAGGTGGCCAAGAAGGCCAATGGCATCCTGGCCTGTATCAGGAATAGTGTGGCCATCAGGAGCAGGGAAGTCATTGTGCCCCTGTACTCAGCACTGGTTAGGCCACACCTTGAGTCCTGTGTCCAGTTCTGGGCTCCTCCCTGACAGCAGACCTGCTGCTTCAGAAGGGACAGACTCAAATTTGTTCTCCAGTGGGACTCCGTTTATACCTCAGTGGAATATGAACTGCAGTCATTCTAATAAGCTGAGGACAAATGAATGACAGAGACAGGATAAGGGCCTGAAATGAAATAATCAGGTTTTAATGGCCATGAAAGCTCAATCATTATCTGATCCTTGACAAGGTCTTCTCCAAGGCAAATGCATCTTTTTCAGCTAACTACAGAGTGACTTCATAATTAATATTATCCCAAATAATATGTTTTATATGTTATGAAAAAGTGACAAGAACTAAGAAAGGTGTAAGAACACCAGAGATTAAAATCTAGGAAATGGAATTAATGCTTGCAATGATGCTTGTGACTCTGAAGAAGAAACTATGTTTCTCCAGTAAATATATGGAAGTTTATGACAAGCAGCAATTAAGATTGATCTAGCAATGCAATCATGCATAAGATACATTTACAAGAGACATTTCTGAGGACAGTTAATTAAATTTTCACCTTTCTAGCATGAGGGTTTTTGATAAAAATGCCATATAATAGTATATGTATGTTTCTGTGCATGCATGTAATATACATGAAAGTGGCTATTTCTTTTTTTAATCTGTGTGTGCGTGCTGAAACAGAAAGAATATAAGCATGTCCCACAGAGAAAGCTAGTATAAGATAATCTGTGAGTAAGATGCAAGGTAATGAGGGATTACTATTTTTCCTCAGAACTACCCTCCTTCAATCTTTGCTAAGTATAGGAATATTAATTGCTGCCATTTTCCTGCAAAATCTCACACATCTTTTCTACCATTATAGAAGAAGGTGAAAGATCCTGTATTCTGAATCTGCCCAACAGTTGTACTCAATCAGCAAAAGGTAAACACCTTACTCATTAATATACTAATATTCCTCAGCTATGACAAGCATGGAGACTCAGCAAATACACTTCAAAGAAAATGTGGAAGCTAAAAAGGAAAGAGTGAGCATAGATTATTTTACAAATGCCTTTGAAGGTAATGCAAAATGTCACAGAGTGCAAATGTAAGCAGTTTAAATAGGTTAGCATGAAATTTAGGACCTAAAGTAATTGCTTAATATTTTACATATTTTGGGATGAGAGTAGTTGAGAATACTTACTGTTGAATAGATGAAAATGTTGTTACAGACTCTTGATTTGGGTTAGGTAGTTGAGATAGAAGTTCAAAACCACAGGTATCATATTTAGTATGGTATAAACACATTGTTGGGACTCTCTCACTTTATGAAAATAATTTTTAAATGGCTTTAAATACAGTGATATGCATCCATTCTCCATTTGCTGCCTGTGTTATGCTCACCAGAGGAAAGAAAAACAATCTCTAAATAGACTATTGGATTATGTCTGAAGAAAAATTTCATCAGAAACGCAGTCATTACTCTTTGTTGTATTTATCTAGAATCACCCAAAGTTCCAATCCTTCTGGCAGAGAAAGGACTTGAGATTTTCCATTATCTGCTAAAACTTCAAACCACTGATCTAAGGGGCTGGAGACAAGCCCTGCTATCGCTAATTTCTCTTCAGTTGCCTTAAATGATTTAAAATTATTTCTTGCCCCTCATCCTATCACTGCAGGCCTTTGTAAACAGTCTCTCTCCATCCTTTTTGTAGGCTCCCTTCAAGTGCTGGAAGGATGCTATTAGGTCTTTGTCTTCTCCAGGCTGAACAACCCCTGCTCCCTCAGCCTGTGCTCACAGCAGAGGTGTTCCAATCCCCTGATCATTTTCATGGTCCTCCTGTGGATCTGTTCCATCAGCTCCCTATCCCTCCTATATTGACAGCTCCAGACCTGGATGCAGTATTCCAGGTGAGGTCTCACCAGAACAAAGTGGCAGAATCACCTCACTCAATTTGCTGGCCACACATCTTTTGATGCAGCCCAGGATGTGATCAGCCTTCTGGCCTGAAAGCACACACTGTCCACTCATGTTCTGCATCTTACTCATCAGCACCCTCAAGTCCTTTTCTACAGGGCTGCATTCTATCACCTCATCACCGAGTCTATATTGATATAGAGGTTTCTTCTAGCCCAGGTGCAGGACCATAGAATCAATAAGGTTGGAAAAGACCTCAAAGATCATCAAGTCCAACCTATTACCTAACACCTCATGATATTGGAGTAACAATCAACCCTCTTCCTAACTAACCGGGGGCCACGAGGCCCCCCGGCCTTTGGCACCATCACCCAGTGTGCACTGTGAGCACTCACCAGTGATGAGAGGAGGATCCCACAGCCCACATGGGCTCAGGTTGGAGCATCTGCATTTCATTGGGGGGGGGGATTAAAAAGGGGAGTGGGTGGAGAGGGCCAAGTGGCCACACCTTGAGTGGAAGGAGACTCTAACAGATCACAGGTGCTCTGGGATTTGAGGGAAAAAAGGGGGCAGGTGAGGGACTTCTAGGGTGCTAAGTAATGATATGACTAGGGGGAATGGAAAAAATTAGAAATCTTGAGACAGGATCCAGATGCTTATAGAATAATTCACCAACCTCTTCATCCTGGTTGGGTGGTCAATAACAGACTCCAATAGGACTGCAATTACTTTTAAGGTAAAGCGAAGAGGGTTAGCTGGAAAAAGCAGACCTTATACTTAACAAAGAACATGTATTCATCTGTGTCTGCCTGTGACATGGGGTCTTCCAAAGAATAGAATAGAATAGAATAGAATAGAATAGAATAGAATAGAATAGAATAGAATAGAATAGAATAGACCAGGTTGGAAGAGACCATCAAGATCATTGCGTCCAACCTATCATCCAACACCACCCAACAAACTAAACCATGGCACCAAGCACCCTGTCAAGTCTCCTCCTGAACACCTCCAGCAATGGCGACTCCACCACCTCCACAGGCAGCCCATTCCAATGAGCAATCACTCTCTCTGTGTAAAACTTCCTCCTAACCTCCAGCCTAAACCTGCCCTGGCGCAGCCTGAGACTGTGTCCTCTTGTTCTGGTACTGGGTGCCTGGGAGAAGACACCAACCTCTGCCTGTCTACAACCCCCTTTCAGGTAGCCGTAGACAGCAATAAGGTCACCCCTGAGTTTCCTCCTCTCCAGGCTAAGCAACCCCAGCTCCCTCAGCCTCTCCTCATAGGGCTTGTGTTCCAAGTCCCTCACCAACTTTGTTGCCCTTCTCTGGACTCGCTCCAGCAAGTCAGCATCCTTCCTAAACTGAGGGGCCCAGAACTGGACACAGTACTCGAGGTGTGGCCTAACCAGTGCAGTGTAGAGGGGCAGAATGACCTCCCTGCTCCTGCTGGCCACACTGTTCTTGATGCAGGCCAGGATGCCGTTGGCCCTCCTGCCCACCTGGGCACACTGCAGGCTCATGTTCAGCCTACCATCAACCAGAACCCCCAGGTCCCTCTCTATCTGGCTGTTCTTCAGCCATTCTGACCCCAGCCTGTAGTACTGCATGGGGTTGTTGTGGCCAATATGCAGAGCCTGGCACTTGGATGTGTTAAATCTCATGCCATTGGATTCTGCCCATCTGTCCAGCCTGTCGAGGTCCCTCTGCAGAGCCTCTCTACCCTCCAGCAGATCAACTGCTGCCCCCAGCTTGGTGTCATCAGCAAATTTACTGATGATGGACTCAATGCCCTCACCCAGATCATCAATAAAGATGTTAAAGAGCACAGGGCCCAGCACTGATCCCTGGGGGACTCCACTACTGACTGGCCACCAGCTGGATGTGGCACCATTCACCATTGCTCTCTCAGCTTGGCTCTCCAGAGAGTTCCTAACCAATCACAGTGTGCTCCCATCCAAGCCATGGGCTGACAGCTTGGCCAGGAGTTTGCTGCGGGGGACAGTGTCAAAGGCCTTGCTGAGGACCAGGTAGACCACATCCACAGGCCTCCCCACATCCACTAGATGGGTCACCTGATCATAGAATATTTAGAATAAACCATTTATTTAGAATAAACCAAACCAGGTTGGAAGATACCTTCAAGATCATCATGTCCAACCCATCAACCAATCCAACCCACCTAAACAACTAAACTATAGCACCAAGCACCCCATCAAGTCTCCTCCTGAACACCTTCAAAGACAGCGACTCCACCACCTCCTTGGGCAGCCCATTCCAATGGGCAATCACTCTTTCTGTATAGAACTTCTTCCTAACATCCAACCTGAACCTCCCTTGGCGCAGCCTGAGACTATGTCCTCTTGTTCTGGTACTGGCTGCCTGGGAGAAGAGACCATCATCTGCCTGTCTACAACCTCCCTTCAGGTAGTTGTAGAGTGTTATAAGGCCACTCCTGAGTCTCCGCTTCTCCAGGCTGAGCAATCCCAGCTCCCTCAGTCTTTCCTCATAGGGTTTGTTTTCCAAACCCCTCACCAACTTTGTTGCCCTTCTCTGGACTCGTTCCAGCAAGTCAACATCCTTCCTAAAGTGAGGGGCCCAGAACTGGACACAGGACTTGAGGTGTGGCCTAACCAGTGCAGTGTAGAGGGGCAGAATGACCTCCCTGCTCCTGCTGGCCACACTGTTCCTGATGCAGGCCAGGATGCCATTGGCCCTCTTGGCTGCCTGGGCACACTGCAGGCTCATGTTCAGCCTACCATCAACCAGTACCCCCAGGTCCCTCTCTGCCTGGCTGCTCTCCAGGCACTCTGACCCCAGCCTGTAGCTCTGCCTGGGGTTGCTGTGACCAATGTGCAGAACCCGGGACTTGGATGTGTTAAATCTCATGCCGGTGGACCTTGCCCTCTGTCCAACCTATCGAGGTCCCTCTGCAGAGCCTCTCTACCCTCCAGCAGATCAACTGCTGCCCCAAGCTTGGTGTCGTCAGCAAATTTACTGATGATGGACTCAATGCCCTCACCCAGATCATCAATAAAGATGTTAAAGAGCATGGGGCCCAGCACTGATCCTTGGGGCACACCACTAGTGACTGGCCGCCAGCTGGATGTGGCACCATTCACCACCACTCTCTGGGCTCGGCCCTCCAGAGAGTTCCTAACCCATCGCAGTGTGCTCCCATCCAAGCCATGGACTGACATCCTGGCCAGGAGTTTGCTATGGGGGATGGTGTCAAAGGCCATGCTGAGGTCCAGGTAGACTACATCCACAAGCCTCCCCACATCCACCAGGTGGGTCACCTGATCATAGAATGAGATCACGTTGGTCAGGCAGGACCTGCCCTTCCTAAATCCATGCTGGCTAGGCCTGATCCCTTGGCCATCCTGTAAGTGCTGTGTGATTGCACTCAGGATGACCTGTTCCATAATCTTGCCTGGCACTGAGGTCAGGCTGACAGGCCTAGAATTCCCTGGCTCATCCAACCAGCCCTTCTTGTGGATGGGCACCATGTTGGCCAGCTTCCAGTCCTCTGAGACCTCTCCAGTGAGCCAGGGCTTCTGAAAAATGATGGTGAACGACTTGGCCAGCTCATCTGCCAGCTCCCTCAGCACCCTAGGGTGGATCCCATCTGGTCCTAGGGAGTTGTGGGGATCCAAGCAGGTGAGGAGATCACCAACTATCCCATTCTTGAACAGAGGAAAACTGTGCAGCTCCCTGGCTCCTTCTGCCATCTCTCCAGGCCAGCTGTCTGGAAGACATTCCATCCTGCTAATAAAAATTGAGGCAAAGAAGGTATTAAGTAACTCTGCCTTTTCTTCATCATTTGTTACAACATTCCCCTCCATGTCCACCAAGGAGTGGAGGTTGTCCTTGCCCTTCCTCTTGCTATTAATGTATTTATGGAAGGATTTTTTATTGTCCTTCATGGCAGAGGCCAATTTAAGCTCCAAATGTGCTTTTGCCACCCTAATTTTCTTCCTGCAAGACCTAGCAACATCCTTACACTTTTCATGGGTTGCCTCACCTTTCTTCCAAAGATGATACCCCCTCTTTTTTTCCCTTAGTTCTATTAAGAGTTCATTACACATGCAGGCTGGCTATCTGCCCCAGCAGGTCATGTTCCAGCACATTGGCACAGCCTGTTCCTGAGCTTTCAAACAGCTCTTCCTTGAAGTAGGCCCAGATCTCCTGGACCCCTTTGTTTTTAAGGGTTGTTTCCCAAGGAACCTTCTGAGTTAATTCCTTGAGTTGCCTGAAGTCTGCCCTCTGGAAGTCCAGAGTGGAGGTCTTCTTGCTACCCCTCTTAGCTTGTCTTAGTACTGAAAATTCAATTATCTCATGGTCACTGGCCCCTAAACACCCTCCAACCACCACATCACCCACCAGCCCTACCCTGTTGGTGAAGAGGAGGTCAAGCATAGCCTTGCCCCTGGTAGGCTCACGCAGCACCTGGGATAAGAAGCTGTCCTCCATGCACTCGAAGAACCTCCTAGGCTGTCTCCTCTCTGCTGTGTTGAGATCCCAGCAGATATCAGGCAGGTTGAAGTCACCCATGAGAACAAGTTCAGGAAATGTTGAGACAGCCTTAAGCTGCCTATAGAATGCTTCATCAACATCTTCCTCCTGGTTGGGTGGTCTATAACAGACTCCAACCAGGATGTCAGCCCATTGGAATGGGCTGCCTGAGGAGGTGTTGGAGTCACCATCGCAGGTGGTGTTCAGGAGGAGACTTGACAGGGTGCTTAGTTGCATGGTTTAGTTGGTTGGGTGTTATTGGATGATAGGTTGGATGCAATGATCTTGAAGGTCTCTTCCAACCTGGTTTATTCTATTCTATTGGCCTTCCCTCTAATTCTCACCCACAGGCACTCAACCTGATGGTCCCTGATCTCTAGCTCAATGGCATCTAGTGCCTCCCTCATGTACAGGGCCACCCCTCCACCCCTTCTTCCTTGTCTGTCTCTCCTGAGGAGCCTGTAACCATCAATTGCAGTGCTCCAGTCATATGAGTCATCCCACCATGTCTCTGTGATGGTAACTACATCATAACTTTCCTGCTGCAGCAAGACTTCCAGCTCCTCTTGTTTTTTGCCCATACTTCGTGCATTAGTGTACATGCACTTCAGACAGGCTGCTGGTTTCACCTCTGACTCTAGCTTATCACCCCCAGACTCCTGCCTGGGAGGACTGGTTTCAGCCCCTTCCCCCTTCGAATCTAGTTTAAAGCCCTATCTATGAGACCTGCCAATTCCCTTCCTAGAATCTTTTTCCCTTTGAGGGATAGGACCCTGCACCTGGTCTTGTTAAACCCCATAGAGTTCACCTGGGTACACATCTCCAGTTTGTCCAGGTCAATCTGGATGACATCATGTACCCCTGGCATATCAACAGCACCACACAGCTTGGTGTCATCTGCAAAATTGCTGATGGTGCACTCAATCCAACTGTCTATATCATTGATAAAAAAATTAAACAGTACAGGCACAGACCCCGAGGGACACCTCTTCTCACTGCTCTCCATCTGGACTTCAAGCCATTGAGCACTACCCTTTGGATGTGACTGTCCAGCCAATTCCTTATCCACTGTACAGTCCACCCATCAAATCCATATATCGCCAACTTGGCAAGTAGGATGTTATGGGGGACTTCCTCAAAGGCCTTGCAGAAGTCCAGACAGATTGCATCCATAGATCGTCCCTTGTCCACTGATATAGTCACTATATCGTAGAAAGCCACAAGGTTGGTCAGGCAGGATTTGCCTCTACCAATGTTTCTCATGGACTTCATTCCCCTTAGGACAGTGATCTGCACTAGCACATGATAGCTGCAGCCGAGGATGCCTTTGACTTTGACCTCCCTGATGATTTCACTTGCACTTCTGACCAACAGGTCCGATAACGCATCCTCTTTGGTAGGGATGTTAATTTCTTGTCTTAAGAAGTTGTCATCTAGGCATTCCAGGAACCCCCTGGATTGCCTACAGCTAGCTGTGTTACTTTTCCAACACATGTTGGGGTGGCTAAAATGCCCCAGAAGGATGAGAGCCTGTGATTGTGTTGCTTTCTTGAGCTGGAGTAAGAACTTAGGCTTCATCAACAGGCTCTGCTTGTTTGGGTGGCCTTGGTAGTAGACTCTATCACAAGACTCCCTTTGTTGTACTGATCCCTAATACCTGCCCATAAGCTTTCAACCTGCTTGTGGCTGATCTTTAGTGACAGCTCTTTGCACTCTATCCTGTTCTTTGTACAGAAGACAACACTTCCACCCCTCTTTCCTCTCCTGTCCCTTCTGGCTTGTAGCCATCAATGGCCACACTTCAGTTGTAGGATTCATCCCACCAAGTTTCTGTAGTTGCTACCATGACGTAACTTTCCTGTAGTAGGTGTGATAGGTTATGCCCATACTGAAAGCAGGGTGGGGGGAGGGCTTGTGAGAGCCTTGCTCTCCCCCAGAGGGCATTTTCCCCCTGGGGAACTCAGTTAGTCTGTTCCACTTCCCCTCCCTGTCCAGTAAGTCTATAAAAAGGAAGACACTACAACCATTTACTGTCTTTTACTTCTGCCTCATGGGGACGAAAGAGAGTTGCTGCTGGCTTCCTGGTTCCACATGGCCAGGCCTGGTCCTCCCTCTCCCTGCTACATTCACACCTCTTCAAAGGACTTCAAAGGACTGGTTTTGTATATGTATTTTCCCCATCCATCCTTATTCCTTACCCTTGTGAACCTTTCCTGTTATTGTTTTATATATATATATATATATATATATATATATATATATATATATATATATATATATTTTGTTTGGAGAAAATTTTTACCTCTCTACTTCCAAACCAACTCCAAATTATTTCTTGGTAGATTCGCTCCTTCCCTTTCTTTTTCTCTCAATTGTGAAAGAGGAGGGGGGAGCAGGGGAGGAATTCTCTGCCTTGCCCCCCATTCTGAGCTCTTAAATCCCAGTTAAGGCTCAAACCACCACAAGCAGGCTAGATTCCATCTCCTCCTGTTTGTTGCCCATGTTGTGTGCGTTGGTGCAGATGCACTTCAGCAAGGCTGCCAACCACATCACCTTCTTAGAGGGGCACCCCACTGTACCCCCAAGGCATTTAATGGGAGCTACCTTCCTGTCTCCTATTACCTCAGAGGCCCCTGGCTCATCTCTGTAAGACCTTGCCTTTGCTTCAGTGTTCACAGCATGCTTCAGGGCAACAGATTGAAGGCCCTTAATCTCACCCCATCTTCCCAACCCTGGTGTGTTTTCCTGCCGCTTGTGACTGACAATTTTGATATTGTCACTATCTCCCACCTCAAGTAAAATGGCAGACTCAAGGTTGTCCTTTAGGCTCATCTCTAATGTGCTTGGTTTTAACACCTTGCGCCTTCAAGCCTAGTTTAAAGCCCTTTTGATGAGCCCTGCCAACTCATGTGCTCACTCTGAGATGGATGTAATCCATCTGCTGCTAGCAGACATGGTGCCATAAAAAGTTCCCCAAGATCAAAACCCCCAAAATTCTGTTGGTGGCACCATCCCGTGAGTGTGTAATTTCCTGTTCCTTTCAGTATTCCTTCCTGCCACCAGGGGTATTGATGAAAAAATTACCTGTGCCCCCAATCCTTCAACCAGTCTCCCCAGTGCCTTGAAGTCCCTTTTGATTGCTTTTGTACTTCTGGTTTTGACCTCATTGCTTCCCACCCCCATAACTAGTAAGTGACAGTAATCATAGGGTTGTATCAGACTAGGTAGCCTTTTGGTATCATCTCTGACCCAGGCCCCAGGGAGGTAGCAGACTTTCCTGTGGGAAGGATCTGGCCAATATATGGGGCCCTCTTTTCCCCTCATAAGGAAATCACCAACAGCAATTACTCCCCTCTCTTTTTTTTAAGGGTACAAGTCCTAGGGTGAGGGGGAGGTTGATCACTTTAGGCAACCCCCTGGATGGTAACTTTTCTCCATTCTCATTTGCCTCACCCTCAACTTCCATTGCCCCATAATTGTGCAAGGGTGACTGAGATGGTAAAGAGGGCTGGCAGCAGTTCCCTTTGCCTCTCCTAACAGGAACCAGTTATCTATTCCTCCTTGTTTCTTGGGTCACCTCCCTCACCCTCACCTCTGTTTGGGGGGTCTGCAGAACCGGGTTCCATGAGTATCTTCTCAGAATCCCAAAGAATCCCCAAAATCTTACTCCAGTATAGGTCTTTCAC
Source organism: Melanerpes formicivorus (assembly GCF_026170545.1). Lineage (NCBI taxonomy): Eukaryota > Metazoa > Chordata > Aves > Piciformes > Picidae > Melanerpes > Melanerpes formicivorus. Next base: position 11,403,086 of record NW_027142353.1, on the reverse strand, counting down.
AGTATCACCGTATCACAGTACCACTAAGGCTGGAAGAGACCTCAAGGATCATCAAGTCCAACCTGTCACCACAGACCTCGTGACTAGACTATGGCACCAAGTGCCACGTCCAATCCCCTCTTGAACACCTCCAGAGACAGCGACTTCACCCCCTCCCTGGGCAGCCCATTCTAATCATGAATGACTCTCTCAGTGAAGAACTTTCTCCTCACCTCGAGTCTAAACCTCCCCTGGCGCAGCTTGAGGCTGTGTCCCCTTGTTCTGGTGCTGGTTGCCTGGGAGAAGAGATCAACCCCTTCCTGGCTACAACCACCCTTCAGGTAGTTGTAGAGAGCAATGAGGTCTCCCCTGAGCCTCCTCTTCTCCAGGCTAAACAATCCCAGCTCCCTCAGCCTCTCCTCATAGGGCTTGTGCTCAAGGCCTCTCACCAGCCTCGTTGCCCTTCCCTGGACACATTCAAGTGTCTCAATGTCCTTCTTAAACTGAGGGGCCCAGAACTGGACACAGGACTCAAGGTGTGGTCTAGCCAATGCAGGATACAGGGACACAACGACTTCCCTGCTCCTGCTGGCCACACTATTCCTAATGCAGGCCAGGATGCCACTGGCCTTCTTGGCCACCTGGGCACACTGACGGCTCATTTTTAGGCGGCTGTCAATCAGCACACCCAGGTCCCTCTCTGTTTGGGAGCTCTCCAGGCACTCCAACCCCAGCCTGTAGCTTTGCATGGGGTTGCTGTGACCAAAGTGCAGCACCCGGCACTTGGATTTGTTGAATGTCATCCCGTTGGACTCCACCCATCTGTCCAGTTGGTTGAGGTCCCTCTGCAGAGCCTTTCTACCCTCTAACTGACCCATGTTATCCTAACTTGGAGTCATCTGCAAACTTGCTGATGACTGACTCAATCCCCTCATCCAGATCATCAATGAAGATGTTAAAGAGGATGGGGCCCAGCACTGATCCCTGGGGGATGCCACTGGTGACTGGCCTCCAGCTGGATGTGGAACCATTCACCACCACTCTCTGGGCTCGGCCCTCCAGAGAATTCCTAACCCATCGCAGTGTGTTCCCGTCTAAGCCATGGGATGATAGCTTGGCCAGGAGTTTGCTGTGGGGGACAGTGTCAAAGGCCTTGCTGAAGTCCAGGTAGACCACATCCACAGACCTCCCCATGTCCACCAGATGGGTCACCTGATCATAGAAGGAGATCAGGTTGGAGAGGCAGGACCTGCCCTTCCTAAATCCATGTTGGCTGGACCTGAGCCCTTGGCCATCCTTCAGGTGAGCAGTTATTGCCACCAGGATAATCTGCTCCATCATTTTCCCTGGCACTGAAGTCAGGCTGACTGACCTGTAGTTACCGGGTTCCTCCATCCAGCCCTTCTTGTGGATGGGGACCACATTGGCCAGTTTCCAGTCATCTCGGAGCTCACCAGTGAGCCAGAACTGGAGGAAAATGATGGAGAGCAGCTTGGGAGAGCTGCAGTCTAATTCCACTGTTCAAGGATGAATGCCGTCAGAAATGCTATACAGGGACTATAACTGCACTTGAGAACTATGCAAGTTCTCTGCAACCTAGTCTTGTCTTTTGTTGTTTCTGTTTGTATTTTTTGTGTTTGTTTGTTTGCTTTGGTGTGGGTTTTTTCTTGTTGTTGTTTTGGTTAGTTGGTTGTTTTTTTAATAATATTGTGCTGCTCCTTTGCTCAGTCTATTCTGCTCCATGTGATCATCTGTAAGTATATCTATGATTATGCATAGCTAGTTGTACATTACCCTTATGTTCTGTGGACTGGGTCATTGTTATTAATTTTATTAATAAGAAATATGAATTATGAAAATATATTTTTATTAATTATCAAATATTAATAACAGATGAATCACCAACTTATATACATGCTCTAGTGCACGTTCATGAAATACATTCCACAAGTGGCTTAGTGTTATGATTAGAACTTAATTGAACTAGTCACAGACTATTTCTATATTTATATAATGAAGGGTGCAGTTACGCCACTTGGCCACTCGGCAGAACGTGGGCGGCTTCTGGCTATACACAGCAATATTACAATCTTTCTATGCGTCAGCGCTTACTCTGCTAGACACGGATACTTTGAACTGGGTGCTAGTGGATGGAAAACATGTGGAAGATATTCAATTCCCTCCAGACAACAGGGATCAGTCCTGGTCAGGGTCGGCCTGTGGGGTCAGCCCTCAAAGTCGGCTCGCACGGCAGGGTGGGATGACGGTGGCAGGTAGGTGGGCTCGGACGACGTGGTAACAGGCAAAGCTATGGGGTCGGCCCAACCACGACGATTCTTGGGGCTGATGCAAACAGCCTCGGGGAGAGAATGCGGCTGCGTTATGTGGCGGATTCTCGTTTACTGAGCTTAAAGGAATGGTGGGACGCTCGGAGTGGTCCTGGGTTCGGTGCAGTATAGGCACAAACAATGCCTCAGTCCTCCCTGAGATTCACAGGGCTCAGAGCGGCACACGTGGTGGCTCCTCTCCCGCTACAGCGGGGCTAGGCATGCGTGGACTCAGTATCGATCAAGTCCCTTCTCCCCGGCAACTGGGCAGATCTTACCCTCGGGAGTTGGTCCAGTCCTCCGGTGGCACAGTGGGCTCTCCCGGTCGGTACGACTGGCTGTAGCGATGCTGGGTCCTCCCTCTATGCTTCTCATGATGCAGAGGCTTTCAGTATGTGTGCATGTATAATAGAAGCTAACAACAATAAGCTCAATGGCAAAGGCTGCAGCTCAAGAGTTGCTCTCTCAAGCAAGCACAGAGACAAAGTGAATGAGGGGGCAACTTGTTTACCAACTGGGGTGATACTTATAGATTCCTCGAGGCTGGGCTTGACCAATGGGCACTCTCATAAACAACTGGCTTCAGCCTATAGAAAGTGTGAAGCTAGAATTATGCCCATACTTGGTGTCAGCACGAGCACTGCATGAGCTGGGTGCGTGCTGGCCTGGATAATGCCTTGGCTTTTGTCTTCCTCCTGGAGGAGGGGGAACTTGTTCACATGCTGGGACAAAATTCAGTATCTGGGCATAATGTGCCTTCACCACAGTCATGCAAGTTGGACTCGATGATCTTTGAGGTCTCTTCCAACCTTGGTGATATTGTGATAACTATTAATGTCTTTATTTTTTAAAGGTATAATATACTTCTTGTCAGAATAAGGGTTACAGGAATATAAGGTAGAATTAAAATTGATTTCATTCTCTTTAACACTGTGGTCCAAATAAGGAAGTGTGGTGGGTTGAAAGGCTGATGCTTCCTTCTCTCCCACCACTGGCAGAAAATATGAGAGTCAGACAAACGGATTGTACAAGTGGTGGAAAGTTTAAATGGAAAAGCAGCGAATATTTTACAGAGAATCACAAGCACAGTGACAAAAGGAGATCCCAAAGCATACCCACAAGCATCCCAACACTCCCCTCTCCCCACCTGAGGGTACACCCAAAACCCCCAGGGCTCTTTCTCTACCCCCTTCTACTGTTAGGCTAATCTTAGCTGGCCAAATCTGAGATTGCCCTTCCCCCATCTTCTCCAGGCCTGGCCTGGTCAGGTCCCAAGAGGCCTCGAGATGTCTCCCCCTCCATTACCAGGTAGGGACCATCTCCATAGGAGTGGTGAGGGAAGAAAGAGGAAGTGTAGGACCTTGCTGATGGTTTTTGAAGGGAGCAGGACATTATGGGATGAAATACACAGCTTCCTGTGTCCACCCACTGGGCTGGACCCTCGGGACACTGGAGATGTGTCTTATGTGGCCACAGCAGGGGGGCACACATCCTAAATCACTACAGGAAGTAATTAAGCTAAGTAATATAAATTGTCATTAGTTTACTTAGAATAGATAAACAAACATTTATGGGCTTAAAATAGATATAATTATTTTGTTAATTGAAACAAAGGCGTGTTAAAATTAATTTTCATTGCTTTAATAAAAAAATAAAATACCTCTATTTTGTTTAAGCTCAAATATAAAATACTTATTCTTAAGTTATTAGTAAAAAGTTATGAAATAAAGTAATGTAAACTTTTTATTCATTAGTGGGAAATTACAATATGATAACAGAATTTAGATTAATATTGTTGGCTTGTTTTCTCACATTGCTCACAGTCGATACAGAAACAAGATGTGAGATATTTTTCTTTAAGAAATTTCAAACTCTTAAGATAATTTAAAATTTCTTAATGTTGAAATTGTACCTCAGAAACAAGTGATCTCCTACACAAATGTTCTATGTTGTTCTCACATAATAATGTATGCTCAAATAAATGATTGTTTATAGTTAAATACAATGATCATGGAGTCCTTTAAATGAGGGTGATGCAAATTATTCTTTCATCTCCATAAAATAAAAAGGTGAAACTAGCTTTACTTCATCAGTGACGAATTTATGCCATAAAGACATTTTTGTATCCAAGGTGAAAATAATTGTTGAATTATCACCATAGACAGTTTATTTAATTTTATTTTTCATGGATACTAATTTTTTTATAATACATGAATAAATTACATTAAAAAAAAAACAACAAACCAAAAAACATATTTGAGGTAACACATGCAGAATTGTTTGTAGCATATCCAAACAAATCGTCAAGAGGGATGGTCTAAAGATTTTAATAGCATCATTCAAGATAGCTGAATACAGATAAGCCTTGCTGACACTTGAACAGCAATAGCTTGTAAAATTCTAAAGCCAATGCTTATTTTTGCAGTGGTTCCTACAAACTTATCTTTGAATTTTAAAGTCTTACATATTGTGTTTCTACAGTTTGAAGAAATAATTGCTATAAACAATTTGTATAGCAATAAATATTTAGGGTGTTTTTTTGCATGGGGAAAGGAAAATAATTCACTTCATTACTCAAATATGTTGAATATCTAGAAACTATGTGGCTATGTCATATTAAATATTTACCAATTTTGGTTTCAGATAGCCACAGGATGACAGGTGCATGAGTTTTCAGCCTTGAGAGAACAGTTATAAACTCATCTCCACTGTTGCATAAAACAGGACTGATGTTCATTATTAACAAAATCAGATCATGGAGGGAAAAAAAGCAAAAACACACAAAAAAACCCAAACAAAACCACACACACACAACCAAACACCAAAATCCAAAACCAAAACCAAAAAAGGATGATTATTCTTTACTTTTAGGGTAACATTTCCTGTATGATAATGTTCCCAGATTTATAGAACGATATGCCTACCAAGTGTAATTCATATGAACAACAAATTACATTTCTACTCTAGTGTCATTTAGACTTCTTGTACTATTGCTTAGAGACCAGTCTGCAGGGAGTCAGCAAATTTCCCCTAAAGCAATCCTTGTGCTTCTAAATGCAACTAAATGACAGGTGATACTTTCTTCTACAGAAAAGACAGCTGAGAGATGTTTCCACATTTTTCTTTCTCCTTATTGCTCCTCTGTTGGCTTTTTGCATCTACTATATTTGCATAATCATGACAGCAGTGGAAGAACTGAAAACCTTATCTACCACAAATCAGATTCTGAATTACATTTTCATTTATATAACTTCTCTGCCATCCCTTATGTTGAAATTGAAATGGGGTTACTCCTGTCTCTTTCTATTCCTAGATAACAGACTTGGTTGCCCCTGAAAATATATAAATACATGATGTGACCTCAACAAAATTTCTTTTGCCTCTCCTTCCCTACTATCAGAAAAGTGAGAACAGGGTTGACATATGACTGAGAAGATTACTATATCAAGTTCTCAGGAAGGTTGCCTTTATGTAGGTTTTGTGCCTTTCTGCTGGTCAATGTTCCTAAATAACATACTGGAAGTAGAAACATTATTTTCTAAGGCTTAAGTCGCAGCTGCTGAATTTTTTTTTTTATTTTTTTTTTTTTTACATAAAAGGGATAATTGTTGTGTTGTGGGGGTTTTATTTTTGGTTTTTTTTTTTTCTTTCTTTGCATAAAGAATGAATTCTGATTTTGTTTATATGAAAAAGTATGCAGTCATTCTTGCCTTTTCATTATGGTCAGAACTTCACCAAACACATGGGGAAAGAGATGTTAGTGAAATTTTGCATGAAAGTAACTGATTTTTTTCATGCATTACTTCACAGAATTAACCATGTTGGAAAAGACCTTCAAGACCATTAAGTCCAGCCTGTCACCCAACACCGTCTAATCAACTAAACCATGTGCCTCATCCAGTCTTATTTTAAACACCTCCAGGGATGGTGACACTATCACCTCCCTGGGCAGTCCATTCCAATGGCCAATCACTCTTTGTGTAAAGAATTTCTTCCTAACATCCAGCCTAAACCTTTCCTACTGCCCCTTGAAACTGTGTCCTCTTGTTCTGGTGTTAGTTGCCTGGAAGAAGAGACCAATCCCCTCCTGACTGCAACTACCCTTCAGGTAGTTGCAGATGGCAATAAGGTCACCCCTGAGGCTCCTCTTCTCCGGGCTGAACAACCCCAGCTCTTTCAGCCTCTCCTCATAGGGCTTGCACTCCAAACTCCTCTCCAGCTTTGTTGCCCTTCTGTGGACACGTTCAAGAGTCTCAATATCCTTCTTAAACTGAGGGGCCCAGAACTGGACACAGTACTCAAGGTGTGGACTAACCAGTGCGGAGGACAGGGGCAGAATGACTTCCCTGTTTCTGCTGGCCACACTATTCTTGATACAGGCCAGGATGCCATTGGGCTTCTTGGCCATCTGGGCATGCTACTGACTCATGTTCAGCCTAGAGGACACAGTCTCAGGCTGTGCCAGGGGAGGTTTAGGCTGGATGTTAGGAAGAAGTTCTATACAGAGAGATTGATTGCTCATTGGAATGGGCTGCCCAGGGAGGTGGTGGAAGTACCATCACTGGAGGTGTTCAAGAGGAGACTGGATGGGGTGCTTGGTGCCATGGTTTAGTTGGGTGCTTGGTGCCATGGTTTAGTTGATTACATGGTGTTGGGTGATGGGTTGGACATGATGGTCTCAAAGGTCTCTTCCAACCTGGCCTCTTCTATTCTTCTCACTGAACTTTGACTGATTCTCACAGAATCAACCAGATTGGAAGAGACCTCCAAGATCATCAATATTCTATTCTATTCTATTCTATTCTATTCTATTCTATTCTATTCTATTCTATTCTATTCTATTCTATTCTATTCTATTCTATTCTACTATCAACCAGTACCCCCAGGTCCCTTTCTGTCTAGCTGCTCTCCAGCCACTCTGACCCCAGCCTGTAGCACTGCATGGGGTTGTTGTGGCCAATGGGGAGAACCCACCATTTAGATGTGTTAAATCTCATGCCACTGGACTCTGTCCATCTGTCCATCTCTCCAGCCTGTGAAGGTCCCTCTGCAGAGCCCTTCCACCCTCTAACAGATCGACACCTGCTCCCAACTTGGTGTCATCCCCTCATCCAGATCATCAATAACGATATTGAACAGGACAGGGCCCAACACTGATCCCTGGGGGACACTGCTAGTGACTGGCTGCCAGGTGGAAGTGGCACCATTCACCACCACTCTCTGATGTCCAGGTAGACTACATCCACAGCCTTCCACACATCCACCAGGTGCGTCACCTGATCATAAGCACACAGACACACATTTGTATGTATAAATACTACTGTTAGGGTGTGCAGGAAGATGATTTGGCCCTGTACTGATATTTAACTAACTGAATAGATCATGAAATACATGAGAATATGAGCTTTACATGAGAAAGTGATAAAGATAATGAGCAAGAAAGCAATAATCTGACAAAACTTTCAGACAACACTATAGGAAATTTCAGGATTTTGCATGGCTAAGGGAAATTATGTTAGAAATGAACACACCTCTCAGATATTTGAAAGAAAGCACTAGGGACATGGTGAAGGCTGGGGCATTGTAAGGCTAGCAGCATTTCAATAACCTTCAGAAACTTGTCACACCACTGCATGCAATACTGAATCCATCAAAGTGAGCAAGATTAGTATTACTAGTGACATGCTACTTGATTGTGAGAAAGAATTTATATAAAAAGAAATATTTTTGCAAATGTATATTGGCAGACATATAGTGTTAATGATTGAAGGTATTCTGTAAATACAGTAACTGTAAGGATTTTATAAATTGCATAAAGTTAGCATTTATCTGGAGAATAAAACAAATTTAATTAAAAAAAATTAAAATAGTTCCTTCCTATTCAGCCTTCAATTGCATTGAATAATGAATTAAAAATAGCATACTTAAATTGTTCTAAGAACTACATTTCACACATTACAATTAATTAAATCTCAAATAAGCTTCTTTCAATGTACATGACAATGATAAGCTATAGCATCACAAAGTCAAACAGCAGTAGCTGAAGTTCACAAAGCTCAAATGCAAAGCTTTGACTTCTATATTGATCCACGTGTTGTTTCAAAGAGCAAAGGCCAGATGCAAAACCCCCTTAGATTAGTTTGTTATGTCATGTTTGATTGAGGTTATATAGGGCAGGGATCCTATTCATGCTGCATCTGGGTGGTATATGCCATGTTTATGTGTATAGGTATATACCAGTTACAACAGTTTATCTCAGTAAGTCAAACTATAAGTGAAACACTCTAAAACATCTTAGTAAAATCTTAGCTCAGGTGCTTCACTAAGCTGCAGGACACTTGCCTTTTGAAGGCAGATATTTCTATGTAGCTCATAAGGATTTTATGATAGCTACTTTTTGTGGTTTGAGCAACACTATGAAATACGCTTTTCTGCTTATCTCAATGAATATAATATTAAATGAATAAAAACTAAAATTTTATTGCTATCTTTTTATATGATTTTTTTCCAAATTCATAAGTAAGTAGAATGATAATAAGGTAAAATAGCATAGAAAAAAATAGAACTAATGGCACTTCAAAAAAATATTTTTGAGTTGCCATAATTTACACAATGCACTCTACCCAGAGAAAAAAGAGAGGTAAACTATGAAGCTGATATGTAGAAACATTTCAAGCAAATACCTGTCAGATAAATGAACATTTAGCCTTTTTGATTATAAGTAACAAAGAGCTTAAGTTTATGACTGGATTTTTAAGCAGCATCTATCAATCCTAGCACATGAAGAAACAGATCTTTGTGCTCTCCACAAAATCTGTGCAAATTTTGAATGATCTGTGAAATATATGCTTTTCACATGCAAGTTTCACCTCCTTTTAGACAGCTAAAACTGTAGCACCATGAAGATTAAAAACTGCCTCTGTGCTTTATAAACCTTCAGGGTAAAATGATTCTCTTGTTCCAGTTTAATTTTATTACTAATGGATGTATAGCTATGTCCTCTTGACGTATATCTGGTAATATCATTCTCACAGTTCATGTTGCTGTGCTAATCAAATTGAGTAGCTGAAAATGAAGACAATATCTCAATCCTGAAGTGTTTTGTTTTATATAACAGACTAAGACAGTAAAACTATTCTATTCAGCACTTTGTCTTTTTTATGTTTCAAATACTTGCTTTTTGTTTTCTTACCCTTTTTGCCCCTGGTTTTATTCATCAATATACACACTTTTCTTTCCAATCGACCTTCCGTATCTGTCCCTGAAAGACACTAAAACTTTCTGAGGAGAGGAGATTTCTGATAGCTCTGTGGATATTTTATTGATCATCTTTTTTTTTTTTTTTTTTTCCTAGTCAAACAGAATAGAAAGCAGGAAGGAGTGAAGAGTGGAATACAGCCTATTCGTCATTGCTTATACTGCATTTAAAAAATACAGGAATTAAGGAGTTTAGGTCCTTTGGCAAAATCAAGAGCATAAAAGTGTTAGAAGTGCTGCAATATTAATTTCTAATATAAAAAAGCATTTTGTCTAAATGTTTGTGTTTGTTAATTTCTTTGCTTGTTTGTTTTGGTTTCCATTTCATTTTACATAAAGCATGATAAGGGGATAGGTAACCTGTGGCTTCTGAACTTGTTCCACAGTAGCACATTGTCCAGGTCTTGGGAGGTGTAATACAAAGATTTGGTGGGCAGAAGTTAGAGATCTTGGCATAGGAGGGAGACACTATTCAGAGGGCCTATTCCTTTGACAGCCATCAGTGTGCAGGCTTTGTCTCCGTACCCAGAGCAAAGAGGTCATTTTAGGCCACTGCCAGCAGGTTTTAAGGGTGAGGCCTTGAGATCATGCATTTCCCACCACCCATCGCTATAACTGTCCAGGAAGCTACAAATTCAGTTACAGAGAAACTTGATCCATTGTAAGTGGCTCTAATCTGTCTTTCAGTTACAGCCTATAGTAATTTCAGATCTCTCACATGTGCGTTAACAGAGAGATTTACCTCTGTAATGAGATGTTTGACAGAACTTCATGTGTGGGGCTTTTTACAACATGATATTCAGAAATTTTGTGCTTTACCTAACCTTTTTATTTGAATGGATAAACAAATAAACAAATAAAAAATGCAACTTATCCAAGAGGCCTCTATGGGAGTAGTTATGGCTGGGTAGCTGGCTTATGAAACAAAGGTAAATTTATCAAGGTAAAACCTAGTATGAGTACACATCTTGCACATCAGACTACAAATGTTAAAGACACTGAATTTTGTCAGTTCATATCTAACCTATATCACATTAAACCCCACAGGGTAAATAAAATCTCTTCATGAAAGAATATTAACAATCAGTAGATAATAAATGTAAAGCTTCACTTCTAATATTCCAACAGGAAATGAGTCAATCTGAAGTTTTATTCATAAAACATATATAAGCTACAACAATATAGAAGATAGACAAAATCCTGGCTTTAAGTAAGTTGTGGCCACAAATCAGAAACGACAAAAGACATGTCAAGTACTAACTTATCTATCATTTTCCTTTTAAGGATGTAATTGCTCATTCATTGCCTACCTTTCCTTCAATACTAATCATAAAAAGTTCTTTTATCTAACACAAATTTTAACCATATATTATGATGTTTACATTCATTCACCCTTTACCTGAGTAAAATTTCTAGTTCTCTGTATTTTTCAGGACAAAGTAGCAACACTGGCATACAGTGGAAGAACAAGTCAAATCATAAACAGTAAGAGATCAAGGCAACACAAAAATATTTTTTTATCTGAGGCCCTATACACAGTGAAATTTTGTGAAAGGAGTAAGCCTCTTTTAACTTTTTTCTAGCAGGTATGCAAGCAAACAATACTTGAACTTCCAGTGTTCCTTTCCAGGAAGGTTTTTTCACAAGCATATTTCAGAAATAAGATATCTTCTGAATGTATAATTAATATAGTCAGCTATTGTGATATCTAGTTTCAGTGTACCCAAATACAAATATATTCAGTAAGAATGAGAGATAAAATGTATGATCTTTATAATAAAAATGCTTACTATTTCATGCATCTATCCACAGGTACCAGTTTTCTAATGTACGGTATCTTAAGGCTTCCATACACATACCCAAATGGAATTCCTTTATGTAGTCTTGACACAGACATGTAAACAGTGAAATTGTACCCTTATTTATTAGTATCTATTAGCATTTTAGTTTTTTCTTTCTTTGGTTTGTTGGGCTTTTTGTTTCATTTTGGTCTGATTTTGTGGGGTTTTTTTAATCTTTTTTTTTTTTTTTTGTTCTAAAATTTATTTCAATACCATGAGTTTAATGATCTACACATATATTCATTTACATATGTGGCACAAAAAGTCCATGTCTTCTGCTGTTCAAAGATAAATTAGAATAAACTCTGGAAGTATTCAGAAATAGTGTAAAATAATTGTTTTGAAAGGAAGACTTGTTTTATCTGTGCTATTGGTAAGACACTTTGAAATACTCTGATTTATTTGATCAATTTTAGGCTGGCTGACCTACACAAATCTCTACAAGTAATGGTGAATTATGTTACAGCTTTTGACTGAAGTATTGTTTTATATGAACACATGAAAAAATTTGTGAGAAATAAGCCACTGTTAAATGCTTTACTTCTGAATTCTTATTCAAGAAGAACTTTACTATTTTAATTTATTTACCTACCTATATGAAAACATAAGATATATTGTTCTAATAATGATGGTTGGTTTTGTTCTTTGAAAGCATAATATAAAATGATACAAAGCATCATAATATATTTCTATTGCTATGTTAATCTGGTTTGGACACATAGAAAACAAATCTATTATCAGAATAAATTGCAAATTAAATATTTAAAATAGAACTTCAATAAAATATGTATGCAAGCTTCGTCTTACCAACATGTCAAAACTCTTTTACCATTATATACTAAAAGGATATTTTTTCATTTATACCTAAACTTCAACTTAAATGTCCAATTTCTCATCATAGTGAACTAACCTTTTGTCTTGCTATGTTTAATAAATAAACAGTTCCTGAATTTTGATATAGCCTATGGGGCTTTTTCTTTTGAAAATGTTCCCATTATATGTTGTATTGTCAAAGTGATTTAGGTCTTTATTTCTGAAAATGGTTAAAGTTATTAACTTTGGCCACAAAAGTATTTGTACGATGAAAGCAATCTTATATTATTTTTATCACAATATCTTAAAATAATTGTCAAACATCATTGACATACATAAATAATCTTATCTGAAAATCTCTTCTAAGATAAATTAAAAGAAATAAGTTGTATAATCACGGTAACTTGGTCTGTGAAGGATGACTGATAGGGATTTATATTGTTATACAGATATATTTCTCTGCAAGAGTTAAATGCTATTGACACCAGAGTAGTCATGCCACCAACAAAACATTTAAAGATTCTAGTTTGGTTTTTTGTTTGTTCATATGTTTGTTTTTATAGTCTCCTGAAATAGCTTGCTCTGAGGAAAAAAAAAAAAAATTAAAAATCTCTGTCAGATCTAATACATATGTGTTAGGCTTTTTAATTTCTTTTTTTGATGAAGCACTGGGGCTTCATCTCTAAAACTCCACTGTTGTACTGATAGGAGAATCCAGCTGGCGGCCAGTCATGGGTGGTGTTCCTCAGGATTCAATGTTGGGACCACTTCTGTTTAACATCTTTATTGATGACCTTGATGAAGATGTATAGTGTGTCATCAGAAAATTCACAGGTGACACCAAGTTGGGTGGGAGTGTTGGTCTGCACTAGGGTAGGGAGGGTCTACAGGGGGACTTGCATAAATTGAATTGATGGGCCAATGTTAATGGGATGAACTTCAACAAGGCCAAATGCCAGGTACTGCATTTGGGTCACAACAACCCCAAGCAATCCTACAGTCTTGGAGAAGTGTGGCTGGGAATCTGTTTGGCAGAAAGGGACCTGGAAGTTCTAATTGACAAGATGCTGAATATGAGCAGGTGGCCAAGAAAGCAAATAGCATCCTGGCCTGTATTTGAAATGCTATGTCCAGCAGGAGTAGGAAGCTGATTGTCCCCCTGTACTTAGTTTTGGTGAGACCATACCTCAATATTGTGTCCAGTTTTGGGCACTGTGGTGGGTTAACACCTTTTTCTGAAAACAAAAGAAGGAAGCAGGGTGGAGGGCTTGCGGGTACTTTACACTCCCTGAAGGGCGTCTCCCCCCGGGAAAGCTGAGTCTGTTCCACTCCCCCCTCCCTGCCCAGCAAGGGTATAAAAAGCAGGACCTCATAGCTGTTGGGGCTCCTTTTTGGCTCCTGCCTCTGCTGGATGAGAGCTACTGCAGCTGCTCTCCTGATCCTCAACCACGTGGCTGGACCTGATCCTTCTCCCTGCTGCCTCTGCGCCTCTTCAGAGACAGACTGGTTTTGTATTATTTTTTTTTCTATTCCCCTCCCATCCATTCTTGTTCCTTGCCCTTGTGAACCTTATTCCCTGTTATTGCTATATATATATATATTTGAAGGAAAAAAAATTATTTGCCTCTCTACTTCCAAGCTGACTCCAGATTGTTGATTAGTAGATTTGCTCCTTACCTTTTTTTCCCTCCTCTCCCTGTTTGGAGGGAGGAGGTGGGGGGGAAGTGGGGAAGAGATTCTCAGCCTTTTCCCCATTTGAGCTTTTAACTCTCAGTTAAGGCTCAAACCACTACAATTTTTTGGCGCCTCCAACGTGGGGCTTGGAAATTGATCTTGTATTGGGAAAGCAATACCTTTTTTTTTTTCTGAAAAAGGAGCTTGAAGTAGAAATGGCAATTTTAAAGAACCTGATGGTCCAAGCCTTTTCATGGGCTTTTGGCTGGATCTTTTGGACCCACATCTACAAATTAATAACTTACCACGTGGTGTGGTCAATGATAGAGATGCTGATCAAGTGGATAAAAGCTTTACCAATTAAGTTAGGCATGTATCTCTTGAATTCATTGAATTTCACTGTCAGTGGTAACTTTTCTAACATAGGAAACTTTCCTGAAGCAAGTTATGAAATCAATGGTGTAGATAAAAGTGCCTGTGATGGAAAATTGCTCTATGTTGCAATATGCTCCATATGCCTAAATGTAATCCTTATAGTGGCATTTGCTGGGACCGTGTTGGGTGGAGGACTAGCTAAGCCATTAAGAGCTGTTTGGAGGGTGATAACACACTCCTTTGTGCTCTTTAATGACTGGGGGCGTGTCTGCTGTGGGCATTGTAAGCACTCTGTAGACACAAAGAGGGAGGGGTCGGGTTGTAATGACTGTGCCAGCTCTCAGCCTGAGCCCCAGGCACAAGGGTTTGCCCCACCACCAGCAGTCCCACAGTTGACCCCTGATGCTTCTGCCAATGCAGTCTCTCTAGCACCGGTCACCACACGCAGGAAAAGAAATCAAAAATCATCGCCAAGCACGGATGGTGAGGAAGGAACCTCAGCAGGCCCCAGCAGCTCACAGAACCCAGCGGTGGATGAAGATGATTCAGACCAGGAAATAACTGTTACATCGCTGCCCAGAAAGGAACTAAGGCAAACTCGTCTGGACTACGCCAGGAAAGAGGGTGAGCCAATACTAAGCTGGGCCCTGAGATGCTGGGACGAGGGGGTGGACACAGTGGACCTGGATAAGAGGGAGGCAAAGCTTTTAGGCTCCCTGACTCGTGATGCTGGTCTGGACAAGGAGTTAGCCAAACTTGATGGAATACACACTCTCTGGGCCCGGATTCTGAACGCCATCAAGAGCCGGTACCGCTCAAGAGATGACCTGCCCTGGGCCCCAGTTAGATGGACAACTATGGAACAGGGCATTCGGTATCTGAGGCAGATGGCCGTGATGGAAATAATTTATGGGGATGGCCAGCTCCCTTCGGACCCAGATGAGGTGCCCATGAGACGGCCCTTCGTAAAGAAACTCACCCAGGGTGCTCCTCAGAAATATGCTCACACATTAGGAGGGATACTCTTGACTGGACAGGATGGAAGTCCTAAAACTGTCTGTGAGTTTGCCAATGATTTAAGGGACTATGAGGACAGTGTAAATCAGAAACCCCTGATCTCAGCCATAGAAACTATGGCTAAAGACATTGTCAAAGAGATCAAGACCTCCATGTCTGAACTGAAAAAGGGGAGCGATGCCTCCTTTTCCCCTTCTCCTTCAGAATGGGTCCAGGTTTCAGCAATCAGGAACAGGCGACCTTCCCCTAGGAGATCACCCCAAGCCAATCGGGGAATGTCAAGGGGGTCTCTGTGGAGGTTCCTCTGTGACCATGGAGAGGACATGGACACCTGGCATGGCCAACCCACCTCTGCCCTCTGGAACAGGGTGCGGGAACTGCAAGGTGGGCACCACGGGGATAACTCATCTAGGAGAAGAGCTGCCCCAGTTTCCTGGAGTGGTCCCTCTCGCTCAAGAGACCCTTCCCCTAGTAACACAGGACCATGTGACAAGTGTGGACATTGCCGCCAGCATTAGAGGTGCCCTACCTCCAGCCAGGTGGAGGCCAGGGATAACAGAGTATACTGGGATGTGTACGTGAAATGGCCTGGCACTTCAGAAGCCCTGAAGTACCGAGCTCTGGTGGACACAGGGGCCCAATGCACCCTGATACCATCGGGGTACAAAGGGGCTGAGTCCATAAGCATTCAAGGAGTCACAGGAGGCTCACAAGACTTGACTGTACTGCAAGCTGAGATAAGCCTGACCGGGAATGAATGGGGAAAGCACGACATAGTGACTGGTCCAGATGCACCTTGCATTCTTGGCATTGACTTTCTGCGGGAGGGATGCTTCAAGGACCCTAGGGGGCACAAGTGGGCGTTTGGGGTGGCAGCTGTGGAGACTGCAGGCAAAGAACAGCTGTCCACCATGCCCGAGCTTTCAGATGACCCCTCCGTAGTGGGCAGCCATAAGGTGCAGGATTTGAAGTTACCTATTGCCTCTCGCATAGTACATCGCAGGCAATACAGGACTAACAGAGACTCTCTGCACCCCATACACCAACTGATTCGACGACTGGAGAGCCAGAGCGTGATCAGCAAGGCTCACTCCCCCTTCAACAGCCCGATATGGCCAGTGCGGAAGGCAAATGGGGAATGGAGACTGACTGTGGATTACCGTGGCCTGAATGAAGTGACTCCTCCGATCAGCGCTGCCGTGCCGGACATGCTGGAGCTCCAGTACGAGCTGGAATCGAAGGCGGCCAAGTGGTATGCCACAATTGACATTGCTAATGCCTTTTTCTCCATTCCCATTGCAGAAGAATGCCGGCCACAGTTTGCTTTCACCTGGAGGGGAGTACAGTATCAATGGAATCGGTTGCCTCAGGGCTGGGTCCATAGCTCAACCATCTGCCATGAGGTGATCCAGACTGCCTTGGAGAAAGGTGGAGCTCCTGAGCATCTGCAGTTCATTGATGACATCATTGTATGGGGTGAGACAGCAGAGGAGGTTTACCAGAAGGGTAAGAGGATAATTGACATCCTGCTGGAGGCTGGCTTTGCCATCAAGAGAAGCAAGGTGAAAGGGCCTGCCAGGGAGATCCAGTTCCTGGGTGTTCAATGGCAGGATGGCCGTCGCCACATCCCTCAGGAGGTGGTGAACAGGTTAGCCACTATGGTGCAGCCCACGAACAAGAAAGAGACACAGTCATTTTTGGGGCTTGTGGGCTTCTGGAAAATGCACATTCCCGGGTACAGTCAAATTGTGAAGCCTCTCTTCCATGTAACAAGGAAGAAAAATGATTTTGTGTGGGGACCTGAGCAGCAGGTGGCGTTTGACCAGATCAAACGAGAGGTGGTCCATGCTATGGCTCTGGGACCTGTTCGAACTGGGCCAGAGATCAAGAATGTGCTGTACACTGCGGCTGGTGAGAATGGTCCTACATGGAGCTTGTGGCAGAAGGCTCCTGGTGAAACCAGGGGCAGGCCCCTAGGTTTCTGGAGTAAGGGGTACAAAGGCTCTGAGGCCAACTACACCGCGACAGAGAAGGAAATCCTAGCTGCCTATGAGGGCGTCCGGGATGCCTCTGAGGTAATTGGGACTGAGTCACCTCTATTTCTAGCTCCGAGACTTCCAGTCCTGACCTGGATGTTCAAAGGGAGAGGCTCAACCCCACATCATGCCACAGATGCTACCTGGAGTAAGTGGATGGCCCTGATAACTCAGCGAGCTCGGATGGGGAACTTCGAACACCCTGGCATAGTGGAAGTGATCACCAA
Organism: Melanerpes formicivorus; assembly: GCF_026170545.1. NCBI lineage: Eukaryota > Metazoa > Chordata > Aves > Piciformes > Picidae > Melanerpes > Melanerpes formicivorus. The sequence goes on along the minus strand of NW_027142353.1, from coordinate 11,385,540 downwards.
CTGGCCAGAGGGTGCTGACTTTGGAATGCCAGCAGAGCAGACAGTGACCCGTGCTGAGGAGGCTCCCCCATATAACGATCTCCCTGACAACGAGAAGGGCTATGCTCTATTTACAGATGGGTCCTGCCGGCTTGTAGGAAGCAAGCGGAGATGGAAGGCAGCTGTCTGGAGCCCAACAAGGCAAGTGGCAGAAGCAAGGGATGGAGAAGGTGAATCCAGTCAGTACGCAGAGGTAAAAGCTGTCCAGCTGGCCCTGGATATAGCGGAACGAGAGAACTGGCCAGTGCTGTACCTCTACACTGACTCCTGGATGGAAGCCAACGCCTTGTGGGGGTGGCTGAAGGAATGGAGGAGGAACGGGTGGCAGAGAAAAGGGAAGCCTGTTTGGGCCGCTGACCTGTGGCAAGACATCGCTGCCCGCCTGGACAGGCTGCCAACCAAGGTACGGCACATCGATGCACACATCCCCAAGAGCAGAGCCACAGAGGAGCACAAGCACAACCACCAAGCAGACCTGGCTGCTAAGATCTCCCAAATAGACTTGGACTGGGAACACAAGGGTGAGCTGTTCTTAGCTCGCTGGGCCCATGACACTTCTGGCCACCAAGGGAGAGATGCCACATACCGGTGGGCTCGGGACAGAGCTGTGGACATCTCTATGGAGGCCATCTCACAGGTCATCCGTGAGTGTGACATCTGTGCTGCCATCAAGCAGGCCAAGCACGTGAAGCCTCTGTGGTATGGGGGGAGATGGTCGAAATATAAATATGGAGAGGCCTGGCAGGTAGACTACATCACCCTTCCTCGGTCTCACAGTGGCAAGCAGTACGTACTGACCATGGTGGAGGCAAGTACAGGGTGGCTGGAGACCTATCCAGTTCCTCATGCCACTGCTCGCAACACCATCCTGGGCCTAGAGAGACATATCCTGTGGAGACACGGCACCCCCGGGAGGATTGAATCAGACAATGGAACCCACTTCAGGAACCATCTCATAAGGGACTGGGCAAAGGAACATGGGATTGAGTGGATTTACCACATCCCATACCATGCACCAGCTGCAGGGAAGGTCGAGCGCTACAATGGCTTGCTAAAGACCACCCTAAAAGCCATGGGGGGTGGAACCTTCAGGAACTGGGAAAAGCACCTAGCTCAAGCCACTTGGTTAGTGAACAGCAGAGGATCTGTGAACCGAGCTGGTCCTGCCCAGTCCGACCTGCTGCAAACAGTGGATGGAGATGGAGTTCCTGTGATTGCTGAGAAGAACCTGCTGGGGAAGTCAAGTGTGGGTTTTTCCTGCTGCTGGTGGGGGCAAACCAACCCGAGGGGTGGTCTCGGCTGAGGGTCCTGGTCACACGTACTGGGTTATGTTAGAAACTGGGCACATTCAGTGTATCCCACAGCAGAACGTGACTCTGGCTGAGAGAGGATGAACTCAGAGGAGGCAACCCTCATCAATGTAATTATGTGAATAGTTATAAGTTGTTCTAAGTTTCTCCATCCTAGCTTAATACCAGCCCAGCATCCAGGACCCAACGTACCCACTGCACACCAACCCAAAGAGCATCATCTCACCTGTACCCGTTCCTGATGTCCCTACAGCAACGGACTGTTCCCTATGTCCATACAGCAACAGACTGTTCCTGACCTTTTCCTTTCCCTTTCAAAGACAGACTGATTCCTGATTCTTCTCCACATGCCTGCCCAGTTCAAGCACCACCTACAGTGACCATCAGCAGAGAGAGAGACTGCCCTGGGAGAGAGCAAGCCGGGATAGCAAGAGACTTGCACCAAGGATTCAAATACCATGTGTCAAAATCACATGAAGGGGCTGTGGCAGGAGAGAGGAAGTGGAACAGAGGGGTGGATTGTGGTGGGTTAACACCTTTTTCTGAAAACAAAAGAAGGAAGCAGGGTGGAGGGCTTGCGGGTACTTTACACTCCCTGAAGGGCGTCTCCCCCCTGGGAAAGCTGAGTCTGTTCCACTCCCCCCTCCCTGCCCAGCAAGGGTATAAAAAGCAGGACCTCATAGCTGTTGGGGCTCCTTTTTGGCTCCTGCCTCTGCTGGATGAGAGCTACTGCAGCTGCTCTCCTGATCCTCAACCACGTGGCTGGACCTGATCCTTCTCCCTGCTGCCTCTGCACCTCTTCAGAGACAGACTGGTTTTGTATTATTTTTTTTTCTATTCCCCTCCCATCCATTCTTGTTCCTTGCCCTTGTGAACCTTATTCCCTGTTATTGCTATATATATATATATTTGAAGGAAAAAAAATTATTTGCCTCTCTACTTCCAAGCTGACTCCAGATTGTTGATTAGTGGATTTGCTCCTTACCTTTTTTTCCCTCCTCTCCCTGTTTGGAGGGAGGAGGTGGGGGGGAAGTGGGGAAGAGATTCTCAGCCTTTTCCCCATTTGAGCTTTTAACTCTCAGTTAAGGCTCAAACCACTACAGGCACCTTAATACAAGAAAGATGTGGACGTGCTGGAGTGAGTGCAGAGGAGGGCAACAAAGGTGATGAAGGGCCTGGAGAATTAGTTATGAAGAGCAACTGAAGGAGCTGGGGCTGTTTAGTTTAAAGAAGAGGTGGCAGAGGGCATATCTCATCACTCTGCTACTACCTGAAAGGACATTGTGGAGAGGCTGGTGCTGGTCTCTTCTCACAGGTAATTAGTGATAGAACAAGAAGGAATGGCCTCAAACTATGACTGGGTAAGTTTAGACTGGACATTAGGAAAAAAATATTTGCAGAAAGACTGGTCAGGCATTAGAATGTGCTGCTCAGGGAGGTAGTTGGATTGCCAGTCCTGGATGTGTTTAAAGGTTATTTGGATGTGGTACTTGGAAATATTGTTTAGGGGTGACCCTTGTTAGAGTAGGGTTATCGGTTGGACTTGGTGACTCTGAGGATCTTTTCCAGCCTGAATGTTTCTGTGATTCTGTCTAACATGTACTCTCCCATTTCAGCTCTAAGACAGGAGGTGGTATCAAATTATCAAGGCAAGAATTTTTTTAATAAGGAATCAGGAAAATAAAAATACAAAGCCCTTAACTTCCACTTCTGTGAGACATTACAGTGTCATGAAAAATGAGTTTTTAAAGCAACCTGGTTTCTTATGACCTAATGTTAACAAGTGTGTGAAAAAGTGTGGGATTTAGTCTGTAATGTGTAGATTTACACATTAATGAGTAAGTAGGTGTTCTGTGAAATATGAATAGATAGTAGTGCAAATGTTCTGCATTACAGGTAACATCTTGATGTTTTCTCTGACAGAGCCCCAAGGACTGTTTAAGCAAAGTCAACATTTTGCCTCTCTCAGAGCCTTTCATTCTGAGAGGGTGCACATATTCTTCCTATTCTATAACTGATATACCTATAGAAGTTTTTCTTGTTGCCCTGGATGTTCCTGGCCAGATGTAATTCTGTCAGGGCTTTGGCTTCCCTGACCTGATCCCTGGCTTCCCAGATGAATCGTCTGCATTCCTCCCAGTTTATCTGTTCTCTGTAGGCTTCATTTTTGTGTTTGAGTTTTGCCAGATTTAATCTATTTACTCTGTTGAGATGTATTGCTCCTGAGCTTGAAGACGGTAATCTTTTAATATTAACCAGCTTTCTTGGACCTCTCTTCTCTCCAGGCCTTTATCCCATGCTACTCTACTAAGGAGATACCTGAAGAGGATGAAGTCTACTCTCCTGAAGTCCATGGAGGCAAGCTTGCTGTGTACCCTCCTCACTGTGCTAAGGATCTTGAGCTCCACCATTTCACAGTCTCTTCAGCCAAGGCTACCTTTGAGCTTCACATTACCTATCTTCCAACCCCACCCCCTGCTAGAGTCCAGCCATAGAATCTAGCACAAGTTGTACAGGAATGTATCCAGATGGGTCTTGAAAGTCTCCATAGGAGATTACACAACCTTCCTGGGCAGCCTGTTCCAGTGCTCTGCAACCCTCACAATGAAGAAGTTCCTCCTCATGTTGATGTGGAACCTCTTGTGCTGTAGTTTATATCCATTACTCCTAGCCCTATCACAGGGTGAAACTGAGAAGAACCTGCCCCCTTCCTCTTGACACCCAGACCTTAGATATTTATAAATATTTATTAAATCCCTTATCAATCTTCTCTTCTCCAGACTAAACAGCCTCAGGGCTCTCCGCTTCTCCTCAAAGGGCACATGCTCCAGTTCCTTAATCATCCTGGTAGCTCTCCACTGGACTTTATCCAGCAGATCCCTGTCCCTCTTGAACTGGGAAGCCCAAAACTGGACATTTTATTCCAAGTGAGATCTCACCAGGGCAGAGTAGAGGAGGAGGAGAACCTCCCTCCCTGATGGACACTCTCCACTTAATGCACCCCAGGATACCATTGGCCTTCTTGGCCACAAGAGCACATTGCTGACTCATGGATAACTTGTTATCCACCAGGACTCCTAGGTCCTTCTCCACAGGGCTGTTCTCTAGCAGATTACCTAACCTGTACTAGTGCAGTTTATTATTCCTTCCCAGGTGTAGTACTCTGCACTTATCCTTGTTGAACCTCATTAGGTTCCTCTCTGCCCAGCTTTCCAGTCTGTCCAATTTTCTTCAGATGCTCCTTGCTCATCCATGCAGGTCTCCTGGCATGTCTACCCCATTTTTCACTCAAGGGAACACACCTATCTTGGGCTTGGAGGAAGTGGCAATTAAAAATTGTCCAAATTTATTGGGCTCCTTTACCCTCCAGAGTCTTAGCCCATGGGATTCCTGCAAGTATATCTCTGAGGAGTACAAAGTTAGCCCTGCTGAAGTCCACGGTTGTAATCCTACTTACTGCCCTACCTCTACCCTGTATAATACTAAACTCCACCATGTCATGATCACCGTTGCTAAGGCTGTTCCCAACCTCAAAGTCCTCAACCAGTCCTTCTCTATTAGTTAATACAAGGTCCAGCAGTGTGCCTCTCCTTGTTGGCTCCTCCACTACCTGCATCAAGAAGTTACCATGGACACACTACAAGAGCCTTTTGGACTGGATGTGCTTGGCTGTGTAGATTGCCAGTAAATGTATGGGTGATTGAAGTCACCCATGAGTACCAAGGAGTGTGTACTAGAGGCTACCTCCAATTGACTGTAGAAGGCTTCAACAGCATCTTCTGCTTGATTTGGTGGTCTATATTAGACCTTTCCATGTCCCTTAATTCTTACCTACAAGTTTCCCACCTGTTATACCTCCACCCCAGGTGAAATTTGACACATTGCAGTTGCTCTCACATGTAGAGAGACACACCACCACCTTGTCTTGTTGGTCTATGTTTGTGAATAGTACATAGCCATCCATGACAACACTCCAGTCGTGGGAGCTGTCCCAACATGTTTCAGTGATTCGAATTGTATCATAGTTATGAAGCCTAAGACAGATCTTCAGCTCCTCATGCTTATTCCCCATACTCTGTGCATTGATATATGGGCATTTCAGAGAGGGATTGAATCCATTAACTTTCACTCTTGCTGTCTGTCCACTCCCGGTTGCCTCCATGGCCACCAATCTACCAGTGAGCCCTGCATGTGCTGGTGTTTCCTTGTTGGTTCTTGCATCTTCCCCAGTACATGGCTTATTATCTCCTACCTCCCCTGAAGTAGCAATGGAGCTGGCACACCAACTCACAAGCATCCCAGGCTTGTTAGCATCCAGAATGGTTTTTCCCCTTCCCCTCTTCAAATCTTGTTTAAAGCTTGATTATTGAACCCAGACAACACCTATGATATAAACCTTCTTCCTCTTTGAGAAAGAAGCATCCTATCTGCCACCAGCAGATCTGGCATCATGTGAGGTGACCCATGATCAAAAAACCAAAGTCCTGTTAGAGGCACCAGGTTTGAAGCCAATAAATGATATGGTGAGTCCTCCGCCGTCTTTCTGGGTTGGTTCCTGTGATTGGGAGGATGGAACACTACCTGTGCTCCCACTCCCTTGATCAGTTGACCCAGGGCCCTGAAGTCACTTTGATAGCCCTCAGCTTCCTTTTTTCAAGGTCATCATTACTTATCTGTAAGCTTAATAATGGGTAATAATCTGTGGGCTGTACCAGCATAGGAAGCCTTCTTACCACATGCAGACTTTCCTTTGAAGTGGGTCAGGTCTTCATATTGGGCCTTCTGTTCCCATCAGAAGGGAGTCACCTATAACAGTGACTCTTTTGTCTTTTATAGAAGATGTTTTTATACTAGGCCTTGGCTTCCTTAGTCTTGGGAATATTTCCTAGACAGATGGTTCATTTTTCTCAGTGTCTGGCTGAATGTACAGTACATCATACCTGTTCTGAAAGGGCACCTGGGGGGCTGGGGGAGTAAATGAAACAACACTCCTGCCATGACGGGCAGGAACTTGTTGCCACTCCCCCCTGTTGGGGAGTGGGGAGGGATATAGGAAAGGCAGGAGTTTTTTTACTGCCTTGACGATGGACTTGCCTCCAGTCCCTTCTTTCCCTTATTTTACTGAATTTAGTCTGGAGAGGGAAGGCTCACAGGGGATACTTGCACTTCAATATTATTTAATAGGTGTTCCTGACTCTTCTTCAAGGTAGTAAGTCTGGCTCCACCAGTCAATCTTGTCCTCAGCTTTCCTAATGCTCCTAAGCCTATCAACTTCATCTTTCAGTCTTTTAACCTTGCTGTGAAACTCTGCTGCACAGGTGACTAGAAATTCTACCTTCTCGTAGCATGCACAACTCCCTGCTACCGAGGAGAGACTCGAAGACCTGAATCACTGCATACTCCTGTGTGTGCTCTGTCTGGGTATCCACCTCCATCTTGGCTGGCATCAGAAGCATGGTCTTCTTCTGCCATGGTGAAAGGGACTCTGCTGCTCCTTGATGACTGTTCAGGTCCACCCACTCTGGTAAAGTCCCAAAAAAAAACCAAACTAGAGCACTGCTCAGCTACAGTTCACTGGACCTGGTCCTGAGTCACTCTCTTGCCAAAATGCGAGTCCTCAACAAACATTTTCAATGTAAATACAGGGTCAAAAAGTTATATAATATTAATTAATATGTTGTATTTTCTTTTCAAATAGATAAGATTTCTTAGCATGCACAATTCACTAGGACTGCTGAATGGAATTATAAGGTATTTCTGATGAGTCACATTACAACATCCCACTGCTTATCTTCAAACAATATTTAAAATAATTAATTTAGTATAATTATTTTTTATTTCATTTACCCCTGGCCTGCAAGGTATAAGACCTTTATTTTTTGTGCAGATGTATGTGTTTGGACAGATTTCAATAACTTATTTCAATATATTAAATCAGATTTTTACTTTTTACACTTTCTTCTGAAATACTGTGGTTTATGATTCTATTTCAAAATTACTGATTTATACAGTCACCTGAACTCAGATTTCCAGTAGTTTTAATTTTTATAACTCTGTCTCTCCTTTTGCTAAAGCTAAGTTGCATTAGAATAGAAGAGAATAAACCATGTTGGAAGAGACCTTCAAGATGATCGTGTCCAACCTATCAACCAATCCAACCCACCTAAACAACTCAACCGTGGCACCAAGCACCCCATCAAGACTCCTCCTGAACACCTCCAATGATGGTGACTCCACCACCTCCACGGGCAGCCCATTCCAATGGGCAATCACTCTTTCTATATAGAACTTCTTCCTAACATCCAGCCTAAACGTCCCCTGGCACAGTCTGAGACTGTGTCCTCTTGTTCTAGTACTGGCTGCCTGGGAGAAGAGACCAACCTCTGCCTGTCTGCAACTTCCCTCCAGGCTAAGCAATCCCAGCTCCCTCAGCCTCTCCTCATAGGGCTTGTGTTCCAAACTCCTCATCAACTTTGTTGCCCTTCTCTGGACTCGCTCCAGCAAGTCAACATCCTTCCTAAAGTGAGGGGCCCAGAACTGGACATAGTACTCGAGGTGTGGCCTAACCAGTGCAGTGTACAGGGTCAGAATGACCTCCCTGCTCCTGCTGGCCACACTGTTCCTGATGCAGGCCAGGATGCCATTGGCCCTCTTGGCTGCCTGGGCACACTGCACGCTCATGTTCAGCCTAACATCGACCAGCACCCCCAGGTCCCTCTCTGCCTGGCCGCTCTCCAGCCACTCTGACCCCAGCCTGTAGCACTGCATGGGGTTGTTGTGGCCAATGTGCAGAACCTGGTACTTGGAAGTGTTAAATCTCATGCCGTTGGATTCTGCCCATCTGTCCAGCCTATTGAGGTCCCTCTGCAGAGCCTCTCTACCCTCCAGCAGATCAACTCCTGCCCCAAGCTTGGTGCTGTCCGAAATTTACTGATGATGGACTCAATGCCCTCATCCTGATCATCAATAAAGATGTTAAAGAGCATGGGGCCTAGCACTGATCCTTGGGGCACACCACTAGTGACTGGCCGCCAGTTGGATGTGGCACCATTCACCACCACTCTCTGGGCTCGGCCCTCCAGAGAGTTCCTAACCCATCGCAGTGTGCTCCCGTCTAAGCCATGGGATGATAGCTTGGCCAGGAGTTTGCTGTGGGGGACGGTGTCAAAGGCCTTGCTGAAATCCAGGTAGACCACATCCACAGGCCTCCCCACATCCACCAGGCGGGTCACCTGATCATAGAAGGAGATCAGGTTGGTCAGGCAGGACCTGCCCTTCCTAAATCCATGCTGGCTAGGCCTGATCCCTTGGCCATCCTCTAAGTGCTGTGTGATTGCACTCAGGATGACCTGTTCCATAATCTTGCCTGGCACTGAGGTCAGGCTGACAGGCCTAGAATTCCCTGGCTCATCCAACCGGCCCTTCTTGTGGATGGGCACCATGTTGGCCAGCTTCCAGTCCTCTGAGACCTCTCCAGTGAGCCAGGGCTTCTGAAAAATGGTGGCGAACGACTTGGCCAGCTCATCTGCCACCTGTCTCAGCACCCTAGGATGGATCCCATCCAGTCCCATGGACTTGTGGAGATCCAAGCGGGTGAGGAGATCTCTAACTATCCCCTCCTTCTGGAACATAGGGAAAGTATGCAGCTCCCTGGCTCCTTCTGCCAGCTCTGCAGGCCAGCTTTCTGGAAGACATTCCATCCTGCTAATAAAAATTGAGGCAAAGAAGATGTTAAGTACCTCTGCCTTTTCATCATCCTTTGTTACAATGTTCCCCTCTGTGTCCACCAAGGAATGGAGGTTGTCCTTGCCCTTCCTCTTGCTATAAACATTTATAGAAGGACTTTTAGTTGTCCTTCACAGCAGAGGCCAGTTTAAGATCCAAATGTGCTTTTGCCACCCTAATTTTCTTCCTGCAAGACCTGGTAACTTCCTTAAACATTCCATGGGTTGCCTCACCTTTCCTCCAAAGATAATACACCCTCTTTTTTTCCCTTAGTTATATTAAGAGTTCATTGCCCATCCAGGCTGGCCGTCTGCCCCCGTGGCTCATCTTCTGGCACATTGGCACAGCCTATTCCTGTGCCTTCAACAATTCTTCCTTGAAGCAGGTCTAGCTCTCCTGGATCCCTTTATTTTTAAGGGCTGTATCCCAAGGAACCCACTGAGTTATTTCCTTGAGTAACCTGAAGTCTGCCCTCTGGAAGTCCAGAGTGGAGGTCTTCTTGCTACCCCTCTTAGCTTGTCTTAGTACTGAAAATTCAATTATCTCATGGTCACTGGCCCCTAAACACCCTCCAACCACCACATCACCCACCAGCCCTACCCTATTGGTGAAGAGGAGGTCAAGCATAGCCTTGCCCCTGGTAGGCTCACGCAGCACCTGGGATAAGAAGCTGTCCTCCATGCACTCGAAGAACCTCCTAGACTGCCTCCTCTCTGCTGTGTAGATATCAGGCAGGTTGAAGTCACCCATGAGAACAAGGTCACGCAATCTTGAGACAGCCTTAAGCTGCCTATGGAATGACTCATCAACATCTTCCTCCTGGTTGGGTAGTCTATAACTGACTCCAACCAGGATGACAGCCTTGCCGGTCTTCCCTCTAATTCTTACCCACAAGCACTCAACCCGATCGTCCCTGATCTCCAGTTCAACAGCATCTAGTGCCTCCCTATGTATAGGGCCACCCCTCCACCCCTTCTTCCTTGCCTGTCGCTCTTGAAGAGCCTGTAGCCATCAATTTTAGCACTCCAGTCATGTGAGTCATCCCACCACATCCTTGTGATGGCAGCTACATCATAACTTTCCTGCTGCAGCAAGGCTTCCAGCTCCTCTTGTTTGTTACCCATACTTCATGCATTAGTGTACATGCATTTCAGCTGGGCTGCTGGTTTCACCTCTAGCTCTAGATTATCACCCCCAGACTCCTGTCTGGGGGAACTGGTTTCAGCCCCTTCCCCCTTCAAATGTAGTTTAAAGCCTTCTCAATGAGACTTGCCAATTCCCTTCCTAGAATATTTTTCCCTTTGAGGGATAGGCCATTCTCGTATATTGTGACCTTTTGCCTCCTCTGGGATAGATCATAGTACCATAGTATCATAATATCAGTCAGGGTTGGAAGGGACCACAAGGATCATCTAGTTCCAACCCCCCTGCCATGGGCAGGGACACCCCACACTAGATCAGGCTGGACAGAGCCTCAGCCAGCCTGCTCTTAAACACCCCCATGGATGGTGCCCCAACCACCTCCCTGGACAACCCATTCCAGGGTTTCACCACTCTCACGGTGAAAAACTTCCTCATCACACCTAGCCTGAGTCTCCCCACCTCCAGCTTCATTCCATTCCCCCTAGTCCTATCACTACCTGAGATCCTCAGAAGTCCCTCCCCAGCCTTCTTGTAGGCCCCCTTCAGATACTGGAAAGCCACAATGAGGTCACCTCAGAGCCTTCTCTTCTCCAGACTGAACAGCCCCAACTCCTTCAGTCTGTCCTCATAGGAGAGGTGCTCCAGCCTTCTGATCATCCTCGTGGTCCTTCTCTGGATACATTCCAGCACATCCATGTCCCTCTTGTAATAAGGGCTCCAGAACTGGAGGCAGTACTCCAGGTGGGGTCTCAGCAGAACTGAGTAGAGGGGGAGAATCACCTCCCTTGACCTGATGGCCCACTTCTCCTGATGCAGACCAGGATCCAATTGGCTTTTTGGGCTGCAAGTGCACACTGAGAGCTCATGTTGAGCTTTTTGTCCATCAGCACCCCCAAGTCTCTCTCCTCAGGGCTACTTTCCAGCCATTCCCCACCCAGCCTGGATTTGTGCCTGGGATTGCCTCGACCCAGATGCAGGACCCTACACTTGCTCTTATTGAACTTCATGAGGTTGGCTTGTGCCCACCTCTCCAAACTGTCAAGGTCCCTCTGGATGGCCTCCCTTCCCTCCAGCGTGTCTGCTGCACCACATAGCTTGGTGTCATCAGCAAACTTGCTGAGGGTGCACTCAATGCCACTGTCCATGTCACCCACAAAGATGTTGAACAAGACAGGTCCCAGGACTGATCCCTGAGGGACTCTGCTTGTCACTGGCCTCCACTGGGACATGGAGCCATTGACAGCCACTCTTTGGGGGCGGCCATCAAGCCAGTTCCTTATCCATCTAGTGGTCCACCCATCAAACCCACGTGTCACCAGCTTGGAGACCAGGATGTGGTGTGGGACAGTGTTGAAGTCTTTGCTCTGGTCCAGGTAAATGACATCAGTTGCTCACCCCTCATCTATTAATTTTGTCACCTGCTCATAGTAGGACACCAGGTTTGTTAGACAGGATGTGCCCTTGGCGAAGCCATGCTGACTGTTCCCAATCACCTCTTCACTATTCTTCTGAGTCAGTAGTGACTCCAGGAGGATCTGCTCCATGATCTTTCCAGGCACAGAGGTGAGACTGACTGGACTGTAGTTCCCTGCTTCCTCCTTCTTACCCTTTTTGAAAATGGGGGTAATGTTTCCCCTTTTCCAGTCTGTGGGGAGTTCCCCAGACTGCCATGACTTTTGGAATATAATAGAGAGAGTGTCTCGGTCCGGAGACACAATTCTTTTAAATATTCCCGTGTTGGAAAATTAGAGGCACAAACAAGGCCAAAATATCAACAGTTAGACTATTTATTACATAAATTGAGGGGAAATAAGAAGGGGAGAGGGAGAAAATAGAGAGGGAGAGGGAGAAGAGAGAGAGAAGAGGAAAGGAATTATATTACCACACCCCTCACCCCCCCAAGACAGTTTGAGTCTGTGGAGGAAAGGTGATGCAGGAGATGTTGGGTTGGTACAGGAACAGTGCTGAGGCGCTGGCTGGAGAAGAGCTGTGGTCCTCTGGGCAGTCTGGGTCCTCTTTTCTTCAGAGCAGCATTGTCCCGGGCTTTTCCTCCTCAGCAGCATGGTTCATCTCCTGTGTTTTCCTTCATCTCCTGCACTTTTCTTCTCTTAATCATCCAGTCCAGGAGACACAGTCCCCCACATTTTTCTTCTGTGTTTTTCTTCCTCCTAAATAGCCAATAGTGGCTCCAGTCTTTTATACAGTTTTTTAGTCCTTAGGTATGTGTCCAATTATTGTCCCTTAGGAATTCAGGAGCCAGGAAATCATCCATAGGTAAATATCCAGGTATTGTTCCCCCGGAAATCTTTCTGTGCATTTCTGTGTGTTTGGGCAAGGTTCTGGATGGAGGTGGGGGGGGTGTCTCTGCCTCCTCCATCCTCATCTACATGCCCCCATACTCATTACACATCAGGAAACAGGTGGTGAACCCATTGTCTACCCTTTCCAGGGTACTTGATGGGTGGAGATTATCTTGCCCTGAAGGCATGATGGCTGGGTCCTTGGGTCCATTGTTGTAGTCCAGTGTTATCATGATGCAATCACAAGGTGATTTGCATCCAGGATTGGTAGACAGGATTCCTACATGATCTTTGTACCTTCCTTCCAGTGGCTCTGCCCAACACATATCAACAATTGTCTGGGCAAGCAGCAAGTAATTTTATCTTTGTTGAGTCACACCAAGAGAGACAAACTTTTAGTCTCTCACAGAGGGGTTTAGCAACCTCATCTGACAGTTCTCTCAGTATCCATGTGTTATCCTGTCGGGTCCCATGGACTTGAACACTTTAAGTTTCTTCAGGTGATCACGAACCTGATCTTCACTTGCAATGGGCAGTTCTTTCTCCCCATCCCTGGCATTGTCTTTCATAACATCAGGAGAGTGGCTAGAGGCCCTTGCAGTGAAGACTGAGGTAAAAAAGTTATTGAGTACCTCAGCCTTTTCCTCATCACTTGTGGCCATTTCACTAGTTTTCTTTCTGAGGGGGCCTACGCCTTCCCTTGTTGTCTTCTTCCCATTAATATACCTGTAGAAGTTCTTAGTGTTCCCTTTAACCTCCCTGGCTAGATTCAATTCAAACTCTGCTTTGGCTTTCCTAACCAGGTCTCTTGCTGCTCGGGCAGCTTCCTTATATACCCCGTGTTCTACCTGTCCTTCTCTCCACTTCCTGTAGAGTTTCTTTTTAAGTAATAGTGTGTCCAGTAGCTCCTTGCTCATCCAGGCAGGCCTCCTAGCATTCTTACCTGCTTTTCTCTTTGTTGGTATACAGAGCTCCTGGACACAGAGGAGGTGGTCCTTGAATACTGACCAGCTGTCCTGGGTCCCTCTTCCCTCCAGGGCTTTGTCCCATGACACATCAGATCCCTAAAGAGATCAAAGTCTGCACGCCTAAAGTCTAGGGTCGTGAGCTTAGAATACTTCCTCCTGACTGCCCTGAGGATATTAAATTCAACTGCTTCATGGTTACTGCAGCCAAGGCTGTCTCTGAGCCTCACATTGCTTACCAGCCCTTCCCTGTTGGTGAGAACAAGGTCCAGCATAGCACCTTTTCTTGTTGGTTCCTCTACCATTTGGAGGAGGAAGTTGTCTTCTATGCAGTCCAGGAACTGCCTAGATTGCTGGTACCTTGCTGTGTTGTCCCTCCAGCAGATGTCCGGGTGGTTGAAATCACCCATGAGGACCAGGGCTTGTGACCTGGAAGCTGCTTCTATTTGCCTGTGGAGGGCCTCATCTGCTTGGTTCTGCTGGTCAGGTGGCCTGTAGGAGACCCCCACAGTAATATCTCCTTCCCCTGTCCTGCCTTTAATTTTAACCCATACGCTCTCAACTAGCTCATCATCCCTCCCCAGTTGGAGCTCTACTGATTCCAACTGGCTATTGACATAGAGGGCAACACCTCCTCCTCTCCTTCCCTGCCTATCCTTCCTAAAGAGTTTATACCCATCTATCCCTACATTCCAGTCATGGGAATCATCCCACCAAGTTTCAGTAACAGCCACTATGTCGTGGCATCCCAGCAGCACAGTGGCCCTTAATTCATCCTGCTTATTGCCCAAACTGCGTACATTTGCATAGAAGCACTTCAGCTGGGCTGGCCCTTTTAACAGATGTACTCTATCTGTTGCCAGCTGACCTGGTGCAGTAGAAAGTTCTCCAAGATTGAAAAACCCAAAATTCTTTTGACTGCACCACCCTCTAAGCCACTTGTTGACTATAGCTGCTGACCTGTTCCTTATGGCATTTCCTTCTGCAACTAAGGGTATTGATGAAAAAATTATTTCTGCACCTGACCCCTCAAGTAGATCTCCCAGGGCCCTGAAATAATTTTTTATAGCCCTAGGAGCTCTGATTGTAACATCATCATTCCCTAACTGCATAACTAGTAAGGGATAGTAGTCAGAGGGCTGCACCAGACTAGGCAGCCTACTGGTAACATCTCTAACTTAGGCTCCTGGGGGGCAACAAACTTCCGTATGAGAATGGTATGTCTGTCATATAGGGCCCTCTTCCCCTCATTTGGGAATCATCAATAACAATTACCCTCTTCTTTTTTTTTTTGAGGGAGGAAGTCCTGATGCCAGGGGAAGGCTGTTTAACCTTAGGCTGCTTTGCTTTAGGCTGTTTAACCTTAGGCTGTTTAGCCTCAGGGAAAACCCCATATGGTGTGTCCTCCGGCATCAGAATCACCTCAGCCTTGATCTCCAGTGCCCCATACCTGTTTTCCAAGAGCAGCAGGGAAGGTGAGGGGAGGCAAGGAGGTTTTAATTTGTGTCTTTTGAGAGGAACCTGTGCCCATTCCCCTCTGCTTTTTGGATAACCAGCCTCTGCTGGGGGAGCCTGCAGAGCCTGCTGTTGAGGGTTGAAGGGGAAGGCCAGAAAGCCTTCTTCCCCGCCCTGTAAGTAAAGGGAAGAAAATTGAAAGGGGAAAAAAATGCACAGCCGGATTAGCAAAGGAATGTGCTATATTTACAAAGCAGTTTAGGGAACGCAGGGAAATATATACAGAATTTACAGTATTTGCAATATATACAGAAATATACAGCAAAGTAACACAGAAATGAGATTCCCTTCCCCCCGTCTGGAGGAAGGGTTTCTCCCCCCCGTACCCCCTTTTCTCCCCTTTTTCCCCAAAGAGGGTTAGAAAAAGAGAAAAAAAGAGCAAATGTTAATTAAAAGCAGTTATGTGTTAGAATGTTAGAAGAGGCCTTATCTTTTTCCAAGGTCAGTCTGGCCGAAAGCCCAGAAAACTGCGAGCTGTGCAAGGAAGGGGAGAAAATGCAAGACTGCCCACAAGTCTCTGCTGAACTCCAAGTTCAAAGGTGCTTTCCACCAATCTACCAATGAAATTAGTTTAGATCTGTCTTTCGATTATAAACATTCAGCCACAATGTCCCCTTTATTAAAGGGACAGCCTCAAATGGTCACACCTGCTTACTTTGGTTCATCTCTTTCCTCCTCTGGTTCACCTCTTTTCTACATTCCCTTACATCTCTAAGTCTAGCAACCTCGTCCTTCAGTCTGGCCACCAGGTTAAGAAGTCAATCTGCTCACATTTAATGCAAGAGTTGCCCCCACTACACCTGCATTTGAAGAGCCAGGTTCCAGCACTCTTTGCAGCCAGATACCTGGACAGCTACCTGCTTGTGTTTCACCTCAGTCTGGGTCGACACTGATTTTTTTAAGGAGTTTTTGTTGTGAGTTACAACCATGCCTGTCCCTGGCCACAGCAACTACTGGACAAAAAAATTAGAAAAAGTGCAGTGGCACATGAAAGCATGAGAGAATACGAGAGAAGACAGCTTCCCGATGAAATGGAAGCCACTCAAGCCTCGGCTGTCCCTTTTAAAATTTGCCGCTGATGACACTGGGATCACGAGCCACAGGCATGTGAAAATATGGCTCCTCCCAGCCTCGCAGCATGTCTAGGAATCTCTGCGGTCCTGGCAGTTCCCATAGCCTGAAAAGGAAAGCAGTGGATGACCCCCAGAGGCTGCTGGTCTCGGCGTGGTGACTGAAGATGAGGAGAAGGCTGAGGTCCTGAACACCTTCTTTGCCTCAATTTTTAACAGCAAGGCAGGAGTTCAGGACGAGTGGCCTCTGGAGCTGGGCGATGGGGTCGGGGAGCAGTGTAATGCCCCAGAAATCCATGAGGAATTAGTTCGGGACCTGCTGAGCCACTTGGATATTCACAAGTCCATGGGACCAGATGGGATCCATCCTAGGGTGCTGAGAGAGCTGGCGGATGTGCTGGCTAGGCCACTCTCCATCATTTTCCTCCAGTCCTGGCTCACAGGTGAGGTCCCAGATGACTGGAAACTGGCCAACGTGGTCCCCATCCACAAGAAGGGTCGGATGGAGGAACCTGGAAACTACAGGCCAGTCAGCCTGACCTCAGTGCCAGGGAAAGTGATGGAGCAGATCATCCTGGCGGCAATAACTGCACACCTGAAGGATGGCCAAGGGCTCAGGTCCAGCCAACATGGATTTAGGAAGGGCAGATCCTGCCTCTCCAACCTGATCTCTTTCTATGATCAGGTGACCCGTCTGGTGGATGTGGGGAGGCCTGTGGATGTGGTCTACCTGGACTTCAGCAAGGCCTTTGACACCGTCCCCCACAGCAAATTGCTGACTAAGCTGTCAGCCTGTGGATTGGACCATTACACTCTGTGCTGGGTTAGGAACTGGCTGGAGGGCCGGGCCCAGAGAGTGGTAGTGAACGGTGCCACATGCAGCTGGGGGCCAGTCACCAGTGGCATCCCCCAGGGATCAGTGCTGGGCCCTGTCCTCTTCAACATCTTCATCGATGATGTGGATGAAGGGGTAGAGTCAGTCATCAGCAAATTTGCAGATGACACAAAGTTAGGGGCAGATGTTAGTCAGTTAGAGGGTGGAAAGGCTCTGCAGAGGGACCTCAACCGACTGGACTGATGGGCAGAGTCCAATGGGATGGCATTCAACAAGTCCAAGTGCCGAGTGCTGCACTTTGGCCACGGCAATCCCATGCAGAGCTATAGGCTGGGGTCAGAGTGGCTGGAGAGCTGCCAAACAGAGAGGGACCTGGGTGTGCTGATTGACAGCCACCTGAATATGAGCCACCAGTGTGCCCAGGTGGCCAGGAGGGCCAATGGCATCCTGGCCTGCATTAGGAATAGTGTGGCCAGCAGGAGCAGGGAGATCATAGTGCCCCTGTACTCTGCTTTGGTTAGGCCGCACCTTGAGTACTGTGTCCAGTTCTGGGCCCCTCAGTTTAAGAAGGACATCGAAACACTTGAGCGTGTCCAGAGAAGGGCAACAAGGCTGGTGAGAGGCCTTGAACACAAGCCCTATGAGGAGAGGCTGAGGGAGCTGGGATTGTTTAGCCTGGAGAAGAGGAGGCTCAGGGGTGACCTCATTGCCCTCTACAACTACCTGAAAGGTGGTTGTAGCTGGGAAGGGGTTGGTCTCTTCTCCCAGGCAACCAGCACCAGAACAAGAGGACACAGTCTCAAGCTGCGCCAGGGGAGGTTTAGACTCGAGGTGAGGAGGAAGTTCTTCACCGAGCGAGTCATTCGTCTTTGGAACGGGTTGCCCAGGGAGGTGGCTGAGTCATCGACCCTGGAGGCGTTCAAGGGGAGATTGGACGTGGCACTTGGTGCCATGGTCTAGGCATGGGGTCTGTGTTGATAGGTTGGACTCGATAATCCTCGAGGTCCTTTCCAACCTAAGTGATACTGTGATACTGTGATACTGTGATTCCGAGAGAGCTTTCCGCCGAAATTGAAGCCCCACGAGGCACGGCTGTTCCTCTTAAAATTTGCCGCTGATTTGCCGCACATTCCATTTTCATTTAGGTGAAGCCCATCTCTGAACTTACAGCTTTGATATTTATTTTTTATTTCCTAACATATGTAATCTCCTTCTGTGCTTTACTTTTTTAAGGTTAAATTAATTCTTTGACTTTTCTGAGGTGATTTTTTTCCATGGCAAGAGAAACCTTCCAGTGGTTCATGCCTTCAACCTTATATAGAGATTGATTATGCCAGTATTTCATTCATAAGGGCAAATATAGATGAAAGACAGTGTTCTATCACAACTTGTTGTGCACACCCAAGTCTGCTTGTTGAAAGGCAGAGAAGCTAATAAGCCTGGATGCTCTGTATGTATGGATTAGACAGTAATTAAAGTATGTCTGTGCTATCAGCATTGTATTTGTCTCAAATACATAACATAGCATTATGTGATCTACTGTGAAGAAAATTTTAGTCTATCCCAGACAAAACCAGTACAGTCAAGAGAAGTCTCATGAGAGTGGGATAACTGTCATAACTAGGCATGTAGCCTATCATTCCTTGGTTAGAATTTTAGTCCCTGGTGAAAGAGAGTCACACAGAGTCTTCAAGAGAGCAATTCAAAGAATCTAAATTAGTCTTTATTCTTTAATCTGCAGAAATTAGGGAAAATGAGAAAGCAAATAGTATATCATTAAAGAATTAGCACATATTGTTCTCTTCTCTACCAATGTTTACAGCCTTAGGTACTTTATTAGAATAATTACATTGGTGAAAAGGCAGAGAGATTAAGTGATCTAAAAGTCAACCACCCTGTGATGTTTCAAAATTACTTAAACAGAAGGTTTTTGTGTCATTTTAATACCTGTGCTCTGTATTTGCAAGGCAGAACAGATAAGGAAAATAGGGCTAAGAAGAAAAGCAAAATTTTCAATAAATGAAGGCAGAATTAAAAAACTGTAACAATTGCTTCTCCTTCACTGGTGATCTTTCCTCTTCCAGCTTCCTTAGAAAAATTAAGATATGATTGATAATTCTACTGTTATGAAAGAAAATATACTGGATGGTTCTCTTCTCCTCTCCTCTCCTCTCCTCTCCTCTCCTCTCCTCTCCTCTCCTCTCCTCTCCTCTCCGAACCTCTCCGAACCTCTCCGAACCTCTCCGAACCTCTCCGAACCTCTCCTCTCCTCTCCGAACCTCTCCTCTCCGAACCTCTCCTCTCCTCTCCGAATCTCTCCGAACCTCTCCTCTCCTCTCCTCTCCGAACCTCTCCTCTCCAAATCTCTCCTCTCTGAACCTCTCCTCTCCTCTCCAAACCTCTCCTATCCTCTCTGAACCTCTCCTCTCCGAACCTCTCCTCTCCTCTGCGAACCTCTGCGAAGCTGAGGGAGCTGGGGTTGCTTAGCCTGGAGAAGAGGAGGCTTGGAGGAGACCTTGTTGCTGTCTGCAATTACCTGAAGGGAGGTTGTAGCCAGGGGGGGGTGATCTCTTCTCCCAGGCAACCACCAACAGAATAAGCTGCAGTCTCAAGCTGCAGCAGGGGAAGTTTAGGCTGGATGTTAAGAAGAAGTTCTTCAAAGAAAGAGTGACGACTGGCTCCATAGAAGAAAAACGAAGAAGATAAATGGAAATGAAGAAAAACACAGGAGAAGGACCATGCAGCTGAGACAGAAAGCACAAGAGAAGGAGAAGCCTGGGACAATGCTGCTCTGAAGAAAAGAGGCTGTGGAGCCCGGAAGAAGCAGACTGAACCCTCTCTCCGTGTCCTAAGTTCCGCCTGCTGCAACTCATGGAGCTGAAGAAGCTGTTCAGAGGACCACATCACTTCTACAGCCAAAGCCTCAGCACTGTTTCTCTACAGACCCAACATTTCCTGCATCACCTTTCCTCCACAGACTCAAACTGTCTTGGGGGGGTGAGGGGTGTGGTAATATAATTCCTTTCCTCTTCTCTCTCTCTTCTCTCTCTCCCTATTTTCTCTCTCTCCCCTTCTGATACATTCACTTTATTTATGTAATAAATAGCCTAGTTGTTGATATTTTGGCCTCGTTTGTGCCTCTAATTTCACATCATGGGAATATTCAAAAAGTACTGAGTCTCTTTCCCTCTCCGGGCTGAGACACTAGACCATGTCACTAAGTGCCACAGCCAACCTTTCCTTAAACACCTGCAGTGATGGTGACTCTACCACACGCCTGGGGAGTCCATTCTAGTGGCTAATTACCCTTTCCATGAGGAAGAGCTTCCTAACATCCAACCTAAACCTTCCCTGGCACAGCTTCAGGCCATGCCTTCCCATGTTTCTTCTTACTTCCACATTTATCCCTATGGAGTGAAATTGTGGTATAAAATGGAAAAAAGTTTCTAGCTATTTTCTGAAATTACTAAATACCCTACTCCTATTTTTTTTTTTTTTTAATAGACTTAGTATTTTTTCCAATGTAAGTATGATTAATGGCTTTGTAGACTTCATTATCTTTAACAGCTGTTTCTTTGTTGCTTCTGGGCAACATATATTGGTTATTTTCCCTTGTCCAGTCTGAACTACTTCTTTTAAATTGGGTGTAAATCTGTTGTAACAACTAATATCTGAATGTTAAATATGACACAGGAAATTGATCATTGTTTACAACTCCTGGTATATGATCAATCATCATCTCCCATGAGAGGCCAGACATGACATTACCTTAATACAAATGCTATGTCCACTCATAGATTGGTTTGCCTGTATGTACCTGCAAGAGGCTTTTTCCTCCTCTCTCCTCTCCATGGAAGTTAATTGACATTTATATGACACTTACATGTTAAATATTTCATATTTGAAAATAATTATCTCATTGTAGTACATATTTACTGAGTTTAAGAAATTAAATAAAAAACTAGACACGAATAGAAAAATTGGATGTGCTACACTGCCCTTTATCTAACATTTATCTTTGAATTTGCAGATGTTTTTTCCTAGCAGACTAGAAGTCAGAAGTTAGAGCTATGAAATTATTTTTTCTAAGACATTAAACCCCTTAATCTCCAAGGACTCCTCTAGCACATGTATCAATGTGATATCTCCTTATTCTCACAGAATTTATGCAACTAGTGTGATAAATGTGTTTCTAACAAAATATAACAGTTCAGTGAGGTATTGACTCAAGTAATTTGTGGCTATCTCTACATAAGGTATTCACATAAACTTGTCAGAACACAAGATAATGAAGTAAGCAACTACGGAAATATCAGATTTTTCAACTTTCTTTATAATGGCTGTGCAACTGTTCAAAAAATACATTAATAAATTTCTAAATAATTTCTGTTAAAAGATTAGCTACTCCTCCAAACATATTTTTCTGGCTTTTTAAAGGTTTATTTCCCCTAATTATCTCTCTATTGAAAGTTGTCTCTGTTATAAATACAATTTTTGCCTAAACTGCATTTTAAGAATAGTGTTAAGACTGTTGAACATATTAAACCCGTTTGTCTGCTGTACGTAAACTGAGCCTTCAAGAGGAGGCTTTGGCACAGTCAGTGCACATCCTACAAAATTCACAGGACCCTCTTATGCCTGAACATGTTCAATATGCAAACTACCCATCAGGCACAGATACAATAAGCTGGCTGCAAGTAATCCATGGAAAAATTCAGTCTGTGTGACTAGAGGACTGGCAGGTAGTAGAGTAAATTTAATTTACAATTGATGTAGAGACTGCTTTTCAAGACACAGGGCAATGACTACTCTTAGGTTTCTAAAATCATGCTGTTCAGTCATAGCACAAATAGGAGTATCTTCAGCATTAAATTATGTCATTCCTGAAAACTTAGCTGTGCTTCTCTCACTCTAAACCTGTGTGAATTAAGTGAAATATATTTCACAGTTTTGACTGTAGTGGATAATGTCATGTGACCAGTGAAGTGCCATTATGTGTCAGGATGCATACATCTGAATATCTTTTCCATCTCTGCGCTAGCCATTTTTTTTTTTTTTTCTGTTGGATTAACACAGAAAAAAGAAGTTAGGCAGATGCATGTCCTCTTGCATCTGGGGTCAGTAACCCCAGAAATACTGAACTGCTATTGCTAGTAAAAGGATGCAATTTTGTATATCACTCTGCAAGGCATCAGGACAGGGACTTATTGGGATTTTTATCTGAACTTAACCCTGGCCTGTCTGGACATTTGTTTCTCTGTGTGTAGCTGTAACTGCAACTGTCTTATAATTTAATCTGTTTAATATTATCTTCATTTCCTACTGTTGTGTGGTACAAAATCCATAGCTGTATTTTATTATATTTCAGTAAATTCTAGATAGTAATAAAAAGTAGGTATCATGTGTAAAGCGACATGTGCATTGTAGCAGAATATGTTTATATATATATATATATACCTGTCTCAGCTTGGAAACAGATATCTCTGATTAGAGTGTTAATAAGACTAAATTTAGCCTGATTAAAAAAAAAAAAAAAAAAAAAAAAAAGGAAACAACAACAAAACAAACAAGGAAAACACAGCAAATAGTTTAAAAGCAAAACTACTATTTATTCATTAACAACAGATTTTTTGTTAATGGCTAATTCTTAATCATTATCATTGTTTATCACTGCACATAAAATTGTCTCTGGTTTTGACACATATTATGAAGTAATTATGAATACATATTGCAGCAGAGGTGATGTTAAACATTGAGGACTTAAGAAGGTGACCTCTTTGAAAGTTTTCTCTGCTTATGCACAAGGAGTCTTATGCTCCTCTCATATTCCACTCATCACCTGCTGCTGCTGATTAATCTTGGTTTCAGTCTTGCCAGTCATTTTTATGGTGAGCTCCGCAAGATGCCTTTTTTTTTTTTTTTCCCCCCAGTCCTTGTATTTATTTGTTACTTTGTTCTTTACCATGGAAATTGTTGCATGGGTCACTGTTCACATATATTTTGCATTCACCTTACATGCAATTGTACTAATCTTTGACCCATTTGTAGTTAGATTGGTCATGTAGTTTTGTAAAATATTTATGTTATGTTTAGCTATGCATTCACACTGTTACAGAGTGTTCCTGTTCTGTTAGTTAACCTAATAAGCCTAAGTGCAGTTTTCCATTTGGAATCAAGGCAAATTAATACTAATTATATCCTAATTAATATATTTATAATTTACAGAACTCACAGTCCTCTGTTTTTGCTACATAAGACATTAACATAATGATGCAGGTCAGAGAAGTTCCTTTTATTTGTGAAAACAACATGACATCTGAAATACCATGACTATAAATCACCAAGGGTTAAGTAATATATATTGAAGGAATACAGCCTTAGGAGCTAGCATTTATTTAAAAAAAAAAATAAATAAAAAAAATGTAAGTCAGGTGAATGTGTAAGAGACCTTTCCTTTAAGAGTAATCTTTTATCTTATATACTTGTCTTCTTTTCCACGTCAGACAGCAGTATTATATGACTTTGCAGTTTCCATAGCTATTAACCTTTTTAGGACATTCAGTCTGTGGTGGTATTTTGCGACAATCCAGCAGAATAAACTTGAAAAATAATTCAACAAAACATTTAAAGTGGTTCTTGAATTGCATTGGTTTCTAAATCACTGAACTACTATGACATTGTGTTTGGAGCAGTAATTGCTGTAAAGACCATAGACCTCTTTTATGAAATTAAAAGTTGATTCGATCCCCATGGTTTTTTGGTTTTAGTATCCTGTGACAGAATATTAAATAAGATGCAGTGTAGTGGAACCAAACAAACTAATCTGATATTATCAGGTGAAAACTACTGGATTTTTATTGATGCATGTCAGGTAAGGATTTTCCCTCCAAAATACCTTTTCTGTATTATCTGAGTTCTATCATATACTGCTGTATTTTTCACAGAGAGCTACAGTACAGGAGAGTATATTTACATATTTCTGTTCTTATATTTCACTTAAAAATATTATTTCAGACTCTCTCCAAAACTGTGCTTTTGTGCCAAGTTGGTGGAGAAGGGTTTACCCCACAGCAAGGATTTTGTGGGACCATACAACTATTGCATAATTCAAGGATCTTAGGTCTCTAGTCCAACCACTGGCTCAAAACCATATCAGCTGTAAAATTAGATGGGATAACTCAGATTTCTTTGAGTTGGGTCTTATAAACCTCTGAGGATGAAGACTGTGCAATACCTCTGGCCGACCTGCTCCACTGCTTGATGCATCTTATATTTCCATTGCACTAGCTACCATTTTTGTCTTTTCTGAAATTTTTATCACAAAAACAAACAAACAAAAATTAGTAGCAGTTTAATACTGCTACTGCAGGAAAGTATTCCTGTTCTGAATTATGCTCTGTATTAAATTCTACATTGAGTAGGTCCAAGGAAATGTATAATTCCTTTGAGAAAGATAATCTGTTCTAGCAATTATTCATGCAAAAGGCTTTGTGTATTTTATATTATCTAAGATAAGTGCCTATCATATAGAGAGACCATAATTCTTTATGTTCTCTTGTGTATAAGAAAACAGAAATAATATAGTCTCTTTCTTGAGTACGTTTACCCTGTAATTACTCTTCTGCCTTACATAGTGTATCCTCATCAATGGAAAAAATATATTTTAGTAGCTGTTTTTATTGTTAGTGAAACTAATTCCCTACTCAACAAAATAAATCAAACTTTCTATGAAGTTCTAAATACAATGGGCAATAAACAGCTGTTGGATCTCCATTGTGCATTGCTGCTATGAGGTAGTAAGTTGAAGATGCTCTGTATGCACTCATAAAATCACCTTGTTTTGTGTTAGTAAAGTAGCAATTTTAAAACATTTTGTTATGAAAAGCAGCTCTGCTTTGCTCTTGCATTAGTATTAAAGGTAAAAACCCTGATGCAAACCTCCATTAATGACCATTTTCATTTTGTAGTTTTGACATTTATATGTACAGCAGCACAGAGAAGCTTTTACAAGCTTGAAGTGCTTTAATAAATTCATAGCTTCTGTGTCATGTGTGTATTTGTAGCTGTTTTATTATCATACACATTTATGTTACTTTTAATTTAGAAAGCATCCCCTACACTACTGAATCTGAACATCTTTGCCCATCATTCCTAAGGATTCTGTAACACAGGACATAGGTAATGAATTCATGTGAACAATGCTCCTACAGAAACATCAACATGCTTAATAAACACTGTAAGTTTAGGTACAGATATGAAAAACAGCTAAAGTAATCAAGTTGAAGTTTTATATTCTAATTTCAGATTTCAGCTGTACTGTTATTTGTTTTAAATTGTAAAGTTAAGGCCTCCTTTTCACCAAAATCTTTACTGTGTTGGTATCCTTAGTTGCCATACTGCAACATTGTTTGATTGGAATGAATCTGTTGAGATCATCTAGTCTGTCCTCCAAATGATGTACTCTTTTGACATATTTGTATGCATACAATTTACTCTATGCCTACACTGAACTGAATTTAGGATCAAAGTAAAAATCCTCAAGGAAGTTTATAGTGAAAATACTGATCCAAGCTCAATCCAGGAAAGATAATGCTGTTGGATCTGCCTTTACTCCTTGTAAAATCAAGGTAATGAAACCACTTTCACAGTGATTTAGTCAAAATATATGGTGCTTAATTAATGGAGTATTCCTATGTAAAGAGGAACTATGTGAAATAATAATTTTGAATTTAGAACAGCCCTAGAGTAGCATAAGGTAAAAAGGTCTGCAGCCATGCATTGGCTATTGGGAAATCAAAAGAACTGAGAAGCTGCTTATTAAGGGAACATTGACTATGTCATGGATGAAATGAGAATGGTTCATGAAAGTAAAGATGGTATCAGAATGTATACAAACTGAATGATCAAATTAAGATTTCTCAAACAGATTTCTGTCCTGGATCTTTTGGTTTCATTTTGTAAATAAGTAAATAATCTAACAAGAGCTTTGTTTCTGGAGCAGATTGTACAGATATATTTCTACCAACCTATTTCTCCTTCAGTTAGTTGCGTGACTTTCTATTAAATGTATATGCAAGCTGCACTCTTCATGTTTAATAAGCAAAGAAATTGACTCTGAATTGATTTGAAATTTGACTAATGTTTGCTAAAGTTGTACTGGGAATTCATCCTGTATAAAGAGGAGATCTCAAGAACATTGCATTTAACATCCTGTATAAAGAGGAGATTTCAAGGAAATTGCATTTAATTTCTAAGAGAATGTTTGCAAAAACTCTGCTAATAACTTATTTAATATGAGCTCTTGTCAAATTGATGATACATAGCTAGGTATAATTCTTGAAGTAAAAATTGTTCAACTACCATGATTCCTGATTCAAAACACGCACATACTTTCTTACTTGTTTTAAATATCTCTAGTATACTTATTCCGGCACTTGGATGTGTTAAATCTCATACCGTGGGCAGAATCCAATGGTATGAGATTTAACACATCCAAGTGCCGGGTTCTGCACATTGGCCACAGCAACCCCGTGCAGTGCTACAGGTTGGGGTCAGAGTGGCTGGAGAGCAGCCAAACAGAAAGGGACCTGGGGGTACTGGTCGATGGCAGGCTGAACATGAGCCAGTAGTGTGTCCAGGTGGCCAAGAGGGCCAATGGCATCCTGGCCTGCATCAGGAGCAGTGTGGCCAGCAGGAGCAGGGAGGTCATTCTGCCCCTCTACACTGCACTGGTTAGTCTACACCTTGAGTCCTGTGTCCAGTTCTGGGCCCCTCAGTTTAAGAAAGATGTTGACTTGCTGGAACGAGTCCAGAGAAGGGCAATGAAGTTGGTGAGGGGTTTGGAACACAAGCCCTATGAGGAGAGGCTGAGGGAGCTGGGGTTGCTTAGCCTGGAGACAAGGAGGCTCAGGGGTGACCTTCTTGCTCTCTACAACTACCTGAAGGGAGATTGTAGACAGGCAGAGGTTGGTCTCTTCTCCCAGGCAGCCAGTACCAGAACAAGAGGACACAGTCTCAAGCTGCAACATGGGCAGTTTAGGCTGGATGTTAGGAAGAAGTTCTATACAGAGAGAGTGATTGCCCCTTGGAATGGGCTGCCTGGGGAGGTGGTGGAGCCACCATCATTGGATGTGTTTAGGGGGAGACTTGACAGGATGCTTGGTTGCATGGTTTAATTGATTAGGTGGGTTGGATGATAGGTTGGACACGATCTCAAAGGTCTCTTCCAACCTGGCTCTATTCTATTCTTTGCATGACATTCAATTACATCAACACTGAAATTGGCTTTTCTTTCATTCTTGTTTATTTTATTTTTTTTTTTACTTTTTCTCCTATGAATTTTACTTTTTATAAAATGCCTCCTGAGATGTAAGAACAGATTTCTGAAATTGATTTGCTTGTTGCTAGGTCCTTATGGCTGCACAGAACATTCCTCTTGCATTACTTTACAATTAAGATGTATGTATATGATGGCAGATTGAAGAGGACCCATTTGGTACAGTGCAGTTTGTAGATTTTGCTTTGATATTTTGTGAAGAAACAATGCATAAAATTTTAGTTTCATGCTTAAAATGTAAATTCAGTGAATTCAGTTAACTTCACACTCCATTTAATAATTTTCCTCTTTGCAACTACCTGAAGGGAATTTGGAGCAAGGAGTGGGATAGCCTCTTATCCTTGGTAGCAAGTAACAGAACTAGAGGAAAAAGTATCAAGTTGTGTCAGGGGAGGTTCCAGCTGGATGCCAGGAAATACTTCTTCACAGAGAGGGTTATCAAATATTGGAATGGTCTGCCCAGGACAATGGTGGAGTCACCATCCCTGGAGGTGTTTAAGGAGCTTATGGACTTGGCGAGCTTATGGACTTGGCACTTAGGGACATAGTTTTGTGTTGACCCTTCAGTGCTGGATCAAGGGTTGGACTGGATGATAGTTTCATAGTTTCATAGTTTCATTCAGGGTTGGAAGGGACCACAAGGATCATATAGTTCCAACCCCCCTGCCATGGGCAGGGACACC
The DNA here is from genome assembly GCF_026170545.1 of Melanerpes formicivorus. Classification (NCBI taxonomy): domain Eukaryota; kingdom Metazoa; phylum Chordata; class Aves; order Piciformes; family Picidae; genus Melanerpes; species Melanerpes formicivorus. The sequence goes on along the minus strand of NW_027142353.1, from coordinate 11,357,619 downwards.
CCACACTAGATCAGGCTGGACAGAGCCTCAGCCAGCCTGCTCTTAAACACCCCCAGGGACGGGGCCTCGACCACCTCCCTGGACAACACATTCCAGGGTTTCACCACTCTCATGGTGAAGAACCTCCTCCTCACATCCAGCCTGAATCTCCCCACCTCCAGCTTCATTCCATTCCCCCTAGTCCTATCACTACCTGAGATCCTGAGAAGTCCTTCCCCAGCCTTCCTGTAGGCCCCCTTCAGATACTGGAAGGCGACAATTAGGTCTCCTCGGAGCCTTCTCTTCTCCAGACTGAAGAGTCCCAACTCCTTCAGTCTGTCCTCATAGGAGAGGTGCTCCAGCCCTCTGATCATCCTCGTGGCCCTTCTCTGGACACGTTCCAGCACCTCCACATCCCTCTTGTAATAGGGGCTCCAGAACTGGACACAGTACTCCAGGTGGGGTCTCACCAGGGCTGAGTAGAGGGGGAGGATCACCTCCCTCGACCTGCTAGCCACACTTCTCCTGATGCAGCCCAGGATCTGATTGGCTTTGCGGGCTGCAAGTGCACATTGAGAGCTCATGTTGAGCTTTTTGTCCACCAGCACCCCCAAGTCTCTCTCCTCAGGGCTACTTTCCAGCCAGTCACTGCCCAGCCTGGATTTGTGCCTGGGATTGCCTCGACCCAGATGCAGGACCCTGCACTTGCTCTTATTGAACTTCATGAGGTTGGCTTGTGCCCACCTCTCCAGCCTGTCAAGGTCCCTCTGGATGGCCTCCCTTCCCTCCAGCGTGTCTGCTGCACCACACAGCTTGGTGTCATCAGCAAACTTGCTGAGGGTGCACTCAATGCCACTGTCCATGTCCCCCACAAAGATGTTGAATAAGACAGGTCCCAGGACTGATCCCTGAGGGACTCCGCTTGTCACTGGCCTCCACTGGGACATGGAGCGATTGACAGCCACTCTTTGGGTGCGGCCATCAAGCCAGTTCCTTATCCATCTAGTGGTCCACCCATCAAACCCATGTGTCACCAGTTTGGAGACCAGGATGTGGTGTGGGACAGTGTCGAAAGCTTTGCTCAGGTCCAGGTAAACAACATCAGTTGCTCGCCCCTCATCTATTAATTTTGTCACCTGCTCATAGAAGGCCACCAGGTTGGTCAGGCAGGATTTGCCCTTGGCAAAGCCATGCTGACTGTTCCCAATCACCTCTTCAGTATTCTTTTGAGTGAGTAGTGACTCCAGGAGGATCTGCTCCATGATCTTTCCAGGCACAGAGGTGAGACTGACTGGCCTGTAGTTCCCTGGTTCCTCCTTCTTGCCCTTTTTGAAGATGGGGGCAATGTTTCCCCTTTTCCAGTCTGTGGGGACTTCACCAGACTGCCAGGACTTTTGAAATATAATAGAGAGGGGTTTAGCAACCTCATCTGCCAGTTCTCTCAGTACCCGTGGGTGTAACCCGTCGGGTCCCATGGACTTGAACACTTTCAGGTTCTTCAGATGATCACGAACCTGATCTGCACTTACAATGGGCAGTTCTTCCTCCCCGTCCCTGGCTTTGACTTCCATAACATCAGGAGTGTGGTTAGAGGCCCTTTTCCAAACAGATGCTTTCTGTGATTCTATGATTCTATCTTTCTAGAAGAGTAGTGAATGCTTCATACATATATATTATTTACAGACAGTGTTACCAGTAATCACTTGCAAAATAAGCAACAAGAAAAACAATTTTGTTGACTGCTTTGTTAGGTACTAGAAGGCTTGGACTTAATGAGCTATACTAAACTTCAGTACTGAAAAAAAAAAGGATGAAATTCCTCCAGTATTCACATTCAGAAGTAGGTTTATATACTTACTAAACCAAAAATATACCCTCAGAGTGTATTTGTTAGTTTTGGTAATTTCCTTAAAAATTTAATTTAATTAAAAAAAAAAAAAAAAAAAAGAAGCCTTTAGTTAAACGCAAATAAAATTGCTTCATCTGGATTTAATACACTAGGATAAGATGCACTAGGTAGTCTAGCAAACAAATAGAAAGACTTTTCTATAAGTACCATGAAAAATAAGTCTTCTTTACAATTGAAATCCATCTTATTTAATTAGCCTAATATTTCTTAATGATTTCTCAGATAAGTAAAATTAACAGCCAGAACAGAACAGCAAAATGGCATTAAAAGGGAAATGCACGAGATATTAAAAATATACGTAAATTATACAATGGAGACATCTGTAATTAAATACTTATTATGCTTTTCACTACCATAGCAATGCTGAACTAATAGGATTTACCTTAGAAAAGCTTTTAGAGTTTGAAGATAGGGAAGAAAAAAAACAGCCTTTGAAATGTATACTAAAAAGGCTACAATTAAATGAGGAACCAATCGGTTATAAAGACAAAAGAATGAAGGTAGAAAGTCTAAGTATTGGAATTCTGTGAGATATAAAGAGCATGATGAGATTTTTTTATTGCACTTTTTTTTTTTAATGAAATGGGGGAAAAAAATACCTTTTTACATGGATAAATGGTTTCTGTACACTTTAATTTTGATTCTTAGTTTACAAAGCATGCATAGGAATAGCTTTCCCATCTTTCAACTCACAAAACCTATATATTTTATTAAATAAATAAATAAATAAATACAGCAATGAAGGGTTATATAAAGTTGTTTGTTCTTTCCTTCTGGTTTATTTTGAAACACATTCAGGGCACATTACCAGATTTTTTTGGAATAGCACACATTTTTTTCACTAGCCAGTATGTATAGAAATGTACATTGAATGACAGCAAAATGGTAACTTGTCTGCTTCTGTGAAACATGTTTATGAATAGAAGTAAGAAAAATATCCCTGAAAGATGTAGTAAACTTATGAGTTGTATGCTGATTCTCTGCTGTAAGCAAAGCTTGCTTGATAGTGTTCTTGTTCCTTCAGTTCTTGATCTCAAATACCTGGTTTATTCAGTTAGGAGGAAAAAGTAATGACCATTTTTTGAAAATATCTGCGTCTGTGTGTGTTTGTGTGTGTTTTCACAGGCATGCCTTTATTCTAAGTATCAAAATGTGTGTTTCTTTTTCAGTTCTCATGTTGCTTCAGCCTACTGAGTATAAATATCTCCAGCCTGAGACAGAAATAATACAATAGCAGCTTGCTGATAGCTCCATGGAAACCCTGATGGTTAATCATTTTGTAGCTCCTTGGAGAAAATGTTCGCTCATATGAAAGCTTTTAATAAATAAACACTTGTTTTCATACTGTAATAAAATGTTATTTCTAATAGTCATATTCACATATCTGAGAGACTTGATCACTTTGGAACAACATTGATTTATGCATACAACCCATATAATAAGCAGTGTGTATTTTATTTTTATTTTTAAATAACACTTACATCAAAAACTTTATCAGTGACTTTAACTGGCAACAGCATTGGTAATAGTAGAATTAATCAGTTAATTGGCACCCCTAGGGCAGCAATGAGTAATATCAATAGTTCTTAAGCAACATTTTTTATCTGAAAGTCTGAAAGTGCTTTATAGAGGAAGGTTGAGTTTCACTATCTCCTTCAAAAAGAAAAAAAAAAGAAAGAAAAAAAAAAGTTTACAGTAAGCTGTAACAGAGCTCTGACCAGAATTCAAATATGACCTCTTGTTTTGGTCACATTTAGATTACATTTCCATTAAACCCAGCAGATACTGTACAGAGTGAAAATGTATGTTCAAGTGTGTGATTCAATTGTCTAAGTTTATATACTGAAAATTATTTTTTGAAACATCTTAGGTTATTCAATACATTCACATGGTACTAGCAGATGTGATGATCTTCCAGAGCAGCAGCTAGTGACCAGATAGAGTAAATTAGGACCTCTATAAAAGGCCTTAGGAAACTATATTTAAAGAACAAGCTTCTGCCACGGCTAACTACATTTGGAATGTAATGTAGGGCAACTTAATAGCTCACAACGATCATAGTGGGATCTTAAACATTTGACTTACCTATATCTGAAACTCAGATCTATTCAAATAATAATGTTGACCCAGTTCCACTTGAAAAATCATCATTTATCTGACTATCTGATCAGAAAAATAAAATCTTTTAGATTTTTACTTTTACTTCTGTGTGCCCAGGTGGCCAATGACATCCTGGCCTATATCAGGAATAGTGTGGGCAGCAGGAGCAGGGAGGTCATTCTGCCCCTCTACTCAGCACTGGTTAGGCCACACCTTGAATCCTCTGTCCAGTTCTGGGCCCCTCAGTTTAGGAAAGATGTTGAGTTGCTGGAACATGTCCAGAGAAGGGCAACAAAGCTGGGGAGGGGTTTGGAGCACAAGCCCTATGAGGAGTGGCTGAGGGAGCTGGGGTTGCTTAGCCTGGAGAAGAGGAGGGTCAGGGCACACCTTATTGCTGTCTACAACTACCTGAAGGGAGGTTGTAGCCAGGAGGAGGTCAGTCTCTTCACCCAGGCAACCACCACCAGAACAAGAGGACACACTCTCAAGCTGTGGCAGGGGAGGCTTAGGCTGGAGGTTAGGAAGAAATTCTTCACAGAATGAGTGATTGGCCATTACAATGGGCTGCCCAGGGAGGTGGTGGAGTCACCATCACTGGAGGTGTTTAGGAGGAGACTGGATGAGGTACTTGTTACCATGGTTTAGTTGATTAGGTAATGTTGGGTGATAGGTTGGACTTGATGTCTCAAAGGTCTTTTCCAACCTGGTTAATTCCATTCCTATTCTATTCTATTTATAGTACCCTCTGCTACAATCCTCCATATTACGCAAAGACACTCTATAGTTTATAAATGAACCGAATAATCTCATCTCCCTGAACTGTGTGACAAGTGTTCCTTGTAAGTTAAATAATATCTTTAGTTATTGTAATGTTTTCTGGGTTATGCATGTTTCTGTAATGATGTGAAAACTGCCTGCTCTACATCTTTGAGATGTATTTGATGGAAAGGAATAATGGTGTCTTTATTACTCTACTGTGTTTGTATGTTTAAGTAACCTCATACTGTCTTCATCTTCCATACATTTAGTCACATAAACTTATATATATGAAGAGTATCAGGGTTTTGGTAGTTGAAGGGCTGCAAGGTCAACTCTATGGGGAATGGCCAGGGACACCCTGTGCTGGATGCAGACAGTTCCAGACAGCTAGCTACAAGGGACTCACCACAGGACACGTCTGAGCCTCTCAGACAAGACAGTAAGTGCAAGAAACAGCCCTGCAGTCAGCAGTGTGAGAGAAGAAGGAAGCAGAGGATGTGCTCCAGGATGAGAATGAGGTGGAAATGTCAGAAATGAAAGAATGATGTTGGGGAGAATCTGGGGGGGAATATGGTTGGTTTGGTTTGGATTTTGTCTGTCACCACTCAACTGTTTTTTTCAAATGATCATTACATAGAATAGAAGAGAATAGAATAGACCAGATCATTGCGTCCAACCTATCAACCAATCCAACCCACCTAATCAACTAAACCATGGCACCAAGCACCCCATCAAGTCTCCTCCTGAAAACCTCCAATGATGGTGACTCCACCACCTCCCCGGGCAGCACATTCCAATGGGCAATCACTCTCTCTGTATAGAACTTCTTCCTAACATCCAGCCTAAACCTCCCCTGGTGCAGCCTGAGACTGTGTCCTCTTGTTCTGGTTCTGGCTGCCTGGGAGAAGAGACCAACCAACATCCACCTATCTACAACCTCCCTTCAGGTTGAGAGCAATAAGGTGACCCTTGAGTCTCCTTTCCAGGCTAAGCAGACCCAGCTCCCTCAGCCTCTCCTCATAGGGCTTGTATTCCAAACCCCTCACCAACTTCATTGCCCTTCTCTGGACACGCTCCAGCAAGTCAACATCCTTCCTAAACTGAGGGGCCCAGAACTGGACACAGTACTCGAGATGTGGCCTAACCAGTGCAGCGTACAGGGGGAGAATGACCTCCCTGCTCCTGCTGGCCACACTATTTAAAGTATTTTTCTCCAAGTTAAGTCTATTTTACCAATGAGTGCAATATAGAAGTAAACTCCCTGTGCTTACTGCAGCCCACAAACTTTTTTTTTCCCCTTATTTTCTCCCACATTGAGGAAAGGAGAATGGGAGATCACTGAGTGGACATCTCCCAGCTGGCCAATGTGAGCTCAGGTTAGAAAAAAATGCATGAAACCAGTAATCCTTTAATGCATTTTAATGCTCTTGCAATCACAATTTTAGTAAAAATAAAAAGAAGTGTTTATAATTTGAATTTTTATTATTTTGAAATCCCTATTAAGATTATGATTTCTCATTTTAGGATGAAGACAGATGGAAATAAAGTTGAATAAGAGGTCTAAAGTGGTTTTTTTTTTCTTTATTATCTTTCACCTGATATTAAAATTATAGCATTTTAATCCTTTTATACACAGAAAGAACAAAAGACCTCAAATATTAATTGCACTTATCCATTGCAACAAAGTTATAGGATACAATATTTCCCTTTTTTTCCCAACTCTTCAATTTTTTTCTCTCTTCTTTTATTTTTCCATTATGTTATTAACCTTTAATATTCTTTTCACTTTCTTCAGTTCCACTATATTAATCATATACCTGTGAGAAAGGGTGTGAGGTCCTGCATAACTGTATATGTCCATTTCTTGTTTATATTTCATTGTTCTTCATATTGATCTGAAGAAGTCACAAGGCTATGAGAACTTTTTACTCTTGAAACTACTTGTGAACCTTTTGACTGGAACTCTGCCGCGTTAGGAATGAAACATATTAAGTTCTGAATCCAGAGCTAGAAGGTAATCTTACATTTATCCCACTCACACTTCAAAAATACACCTTAAAGAAAAAAATTACAAATCAGATAACTGATGCAAAAAACATACATGTTTCTATGACTTACCAGTAACTAAATAACAGACTAAATGAGAGGGATGCATGAAGTTAATCAAAACTAACTGAGCCTACATAAGACAGCTCTGATATTTTAAAACTAAACAGAGAATATTCAGACTAGCAATACAAGACATATAACAGGGATTTAATATAAAGTACTGTTACTGATTGACATCCAAGTGTGTGCTCAGCGTACACAGAATATAATTAGCTAGTTTACAAGTACATGAAGTAACTGATGCTCAACATGTGCAATTAATGAAACAGCCTATGAGTTATTAGATGAGAAGGAACTGTGGCTTGTACTCATTGGACTTGGCCACTGAGTATTTGGGATAGACTTTGGAAAGAGTTAACAGTTAACAGTGGACTAGTATAAATGACCAGTTCAGGTATGATCAAATGACAATCAGTCTTTGGCATTAGAAATAAAGTAGTGGAAAAGAAATAATAAATATTCTATCATTTTTTAAACTGCATTCGGTTTACATGACAAAGTTTTGGTAGTGAGTGGAGCCACAGTGGTGGCTTCTGTAAGAAAAAAAAAGAAAAAGGGAGAAAAAAAAGAAGAGAGAGGGGGTGGGGGGAAAGCCACAGGAAATATAATTCCGGAAATATAATTCCCACCTAAAAAAAGGTACTTAGTGTTGTTTGACATGGCTGACGTCCAGATGCCAGTGCAGAAAGGCAATAATGTCTCCTAAGTCTTTTGCAATATCTGCCCACACCGAGTGGTTTTGCTGGATAAAACAGCTTATGTCAAATGACATTAGGTGTCTGTGACTAGGCAACACTCCCAAATCCGATTTTATCTATTAGGCTTTATCTTCAGCTGTTTAAAGTTAAAAATTAGTTTCAGAAAAAGTATTTTAAAAATTATTTAATAGAGAAAATTAAATACTGTCTTCAAAGCATATCAAGAAGTGATCTTTTTCTTTGTTGTTTTTTAACTCAAGCTTTTAGATTTTATGTATCTTAGACAAAATCTTCAACTTCTTAGAATTTTCTCTCAAAATAAGGTGAAAAATATTAGATATTTAAAGATCAACTTGATTTGAAATTTCAGAAGATACTATATATACTTTTCAGAATCAAACTAAGTTGAACCTGAAAGAAATTTTCTTTAGCAAAGTAGTACTTCAGCCAGTTAAATAATAATGAATACAAAGTTTTAAGTGGACCAGAATAGTTGTTTTTTTTTCTTTTTAATTTCAAACTAGAAGAGTAATTGTTTTAAGAGCAATTACTAATGAAACTAACTTCTATGTACAGGGCATCTCTTGTAAGTTCTTGTCTATGTATTTCAACATGTATTTCAAGACTGAAAATGTATGTTTATGGATAGAAAAAAAAAAAAAAAATAGAGAGAGGAAAAGGGAATGGCCAAAAGAGGATTCTAAACCTTTTATTCCTCTTTACTTTTGAAATGTCATTTATAGGTTTCCATGTGTCTCAATATTAAAAGAATTGTTCTGTATTGCATTTCAATTTTTCTCAATTGTGGAAGCTTTTCTTTCCTTTAAGGTGGCAAGTCTGGATTTATATCCTATTGCATGATGGGTTTTTTTTCCTTCTACTCAAGAAAGAAACAGAATTCATTGCAGTTGAATTGATGCTAGATCTTCAGACACATGAATGTTATTATAATTATGTAATTATGCAAAATTGTAATTACACACATGCACTTACAATTATACATAATTTTAATTATACATTATGTAATTGTACATAATTTAAATTATGTAACTATGCTAGAAAAATCAGAGATTTTAGAGATTAAAAAGGCCTACCGTTTTGGGTTTCCACTCTGTTCTGTTGCATGTGCATAACTGTTGATTATGCTGTACTGGTATGCCTCACAACCTCCTGTAATCCATTTTTAAATGACTTAGAGGTCTTAATTTCAGCTCCTTTGATAATGTTGAGAAGATAATACCTCTAATCTGTGAATGTATTTTCTCATATTCAGTCTCTTCCCTGATACCTGCAATTATCATAACTGTACCAATATTACTCCTAAATATTCAATAAAGTCAGTCTGAAATTGTGATAAATATTCACACAAAATTACCCTTGTTTTTAAATCTCCAGATCCATCAGATTTTATGTTCAATTAATTTGTCACATATTTTCCTTTTTCCTCATTCGTGTTCTGTTTTTTGAATGAGTTGCAGACTCAGTCAACAGAATTTCAAAAGTCATGGCAATCTGGTGAAGTCCCCACAGACTGGAAAAGGGGAAACATTGCCCCCATCTTCAAAAAGGGTAAGAAGGAGGAACCAGGGAACTACAGGCCAGTCAGTCTCACCTCTGTGCCCAGAAAGATCATGGAGCAGATCCTCCTGGAGTCACTACTCACTCAAAAGAATACTGAAGAGGTGATTGGGAACAGTCAGCATGGCTTTGCCAAGGGCAAATCCTGCCTGACCAACCTGGTGGCCTTCTATGAGCAGGTGACAAAATTAATAGATGAGGGGCGAGCAACTGATGTTGTTTACCTGGACCTGAGCAAAGCCTTCGACACTGTCCCGCACCACATCCTAATCTCCAAACTGGTGACACATGGGTTTGATGGGTGGACCACTAGATGGATAAGGAACTGGCTTGATGGCCACTCCCAAAGAGTGGCTGTCAATGGGTCCATGTCCTAGTGGAGGCCAGTGACAAGCGGAGTCCCTCAGGGATCAGTCCTGGGACCTGTCTTGTTCAACATCTTTGTCAGTGACATGGACAGTGGCATTGAGTGCACCCTCAGCAAGTTTGCTGATGACACCAAGCTGTGTGGTGCAGCAGACACGCTGGAGGGAAGGGAGGCCATCCAGAGGGACCTTGACAGGCTGGAGAGGTGGGCACAAGCCAACCTCATGAAGTTCAATAAGAGCAAGTGCAGGGTCCTGCATCTGGGTCGAGGCAATCCCAGGCACAAATCCAGGCTGGGCAGTGACTGGCTGGAAAGTAGCCCTGAGGAGAGAGACTTGGGGGTGCTGGTGGACAAAAAGCTCAACATGAGCTCTCAATGTGCACTTGCAGCCCACAAAGCCAATCAGATTCTGGGCTGCATCAAGAGAAGTGTGGCCAGCAGGTCAAGGGAGGTGATCCTCCCCCTCTACTCAGCCCTGGTGAGACCCCACCTGGAGTACTGTGTCCAGTTCTGGAGCCCCTATTACAAAAGGGATGTGGAGGTGCTGGAACGTGTCCAGAGAAGGGCCGCAAGGGTGATCAGAGGGCTGGAGCACCTCTCCTATGAGGACAGACTGAAGGAGTTGGGGCTGTTCAGTCTGGAGAAGAGAAGGCTCTGAGGTGACCTCATTATGGCCTTCCAGTATCTGAGGGGGGCCTACAGGAAGGCTGGGGAAGGACTTCTCAGGATCTCAGGTAGTGACAGGACTAGGGGGAATGGAATGAAGCTGGAGGTGGGGAGATTCAGGCTAGATGTGAGGAGGAGGTTCTTCACCATGAGAGTGGTGAAGCACTGGAATGGGTTGTCCAGGGAGGTGGTCGAGGCCCTGTCCCTGGGGGAGTTTAAGAGCAGGCTGGATGAGGCTCTGTCCAGCCTGGTCTAGTATGGGGTGTCCCTGCCCATGGCAGGGGGTTGGAACTAGATGATCCGTGTGGTCCCTTCCAACCCTGAATGAAACTATGAAACTATGAATTCCACCCCCCCCAAAGTTCATCTTTTGCAATCAAGAGAAAATTCTTCCCTTTCATCAGTGCATTTCTATTAATTTGATTTCAATGAATGTACAGATGCAGCTGAACTTACATCACATCTCTCGGGGTTCAAAATCCTCAAATATTTGCTGAGTGCAATCATCTTTGACAAAGCTTGAAAAGGCCATAGCCACAATTGTTTATCTTGCTCATGTAATAGCATTGATATCAATGGACCTAGTACTGTGAATTATGCAAATCTCCTCAGTAATCACTGGAGCCACAGACACAACATTTGTGGCCTTTTTCCAATGAGTGAAATCAAGCTTAATATGTTTTATACTTGGAATGATAATTACATTAGTTTTAGAAATGTAAATGTAGTAAAAGCATACTGTCCATGGCACAGCGACACAAATTTCCAGCTTTCATTTAATACCAGGCAAGTCAATACTGTTTGCATCAAGAATATATATGGTTTATTTCCAATCTTTGAGTATTTCTGATTAATTTATCGCTATCACCTTATATACTAAGCAAACCACTAACAATTAAAAACCCCTGTTTTCAAGGCATGTAAATTCCTTCAAACACACTAAAAACAATGTTTTACATAATCACCATTCAACAGATGAATAAATTTGTTATATTGCTGCAGAATTTAAAAATAAATGAACAAAAAAGCACACATACAGAAACCCCAAAACAAACAAAAAAGAAAAAAACCCAACAACCAACAACAACACTTTTAGGATCTAGATGCAACACAAGTCTTCTCTGGACTATAACTAAGTGGAAACAGTCTGGAATGGAACTACTAGTTCTCACACAAACTTCTCAGGGCAATTTCTCTCTATATCAGGGCTCTTCCAGGCAGCTGTAAGCCACTAGTACATTAACAATGATGAAATGAGTGCAATCCTCTGAGCCTGAATTTATTCAGTAAAAAACAGAATTTACAAGGATGACTTCGGTTCTTTAAACTCACAGTGTAAGTGGGAAAGAGCTGGGACTTCAGAATGGCTTAGAAAAAAACCTAGTACTTAATTACTTGAACTTGTTTTGCTGCCATGAATCGATAAACTTGAGCTTCTTCATTCTTCATAATTACTCCAACAAGGTAGGTATACCAACTAAATTTTAATTGTTTAAATTATTGTTATAACCTTATATATCTGAGTAATTGATTTATTTTGTATGAATTTAACTTAGAATACAGATCATTTGTTTAGAAATGTGGGGTCTGATATACTAGACGTGAAGGGTTCATGATTCCTACATTTCAGGATATAGGCTTCATCCATCCAAAAAAATCCAACTTTAAGAACAGACAGAGTTCTTTTGACACTAGAACACTGAAAATAGTGCTGCTTTAAGTAGAACTTCTTTTCTGTCTTAGTATGTAGGAGAATCAATTAACTTTAAAGTAAGGAGAGTTAAAAATGTAGTGTTTTTTTTTTTTTTCTTCATTGAAAATTCTGCAATCTTGGCGTGTATTTCTGGTTTGTTGTGGTGGGGTTTTTTGTTGGTTGATTGGCTGGTTTTTGGGGGGGTTGGGGTAGGGCTTTTTTGTTGGTTGGTTAGTTGATTTTGTTTTTTGTTTGTTTTGGTTGGTTGGGTTTGGGTTTGATTTCTTTTTTCCTCTGTGTGTGGTTTTTTTTTTTTTTTTTTTTTTTTGTTGATTTGTATTATTCTGGTCAGTTTTGTTTTTCTTTTCTGACTGAATTCAATGCAATAATAGCCAGATAGATAAAAGTAAAGCAAATATAGAAAACAGGATTATTTAAAGAATTTAGATTTTGCATTTGTTTTCTCAATTTCTCATAGTATTAAGCAAAAGGCTGAAATTTAATCAGATAACTCATTAAAACAGGAAAATCACTAAGCATGTCCAGCTTGCCACTGTTGTTTTTTCTGTTAGTTTTGTTAGTTTTGTTAGTTTATTTGTTTGTTTGGTATGCAATTTTTACTATTTATTCCTAGATCCTCTAAGACAGGTCCTGAATTGATTTCCAAGATGTCACTTTCAAATGTTATGCTTCACAGGCCTTCAGGAAAGCAATCTACAGTATATGAACTAAGGAAATACTATAGTAGAATATCAGTAGTTAACAGTAAGCTATGTCTAAAAGATTCAAGAAGAACAATAGTATTATTATTTTCAGAAGTTACTGTCTGTTTTGTATCATCACCATGCTAGCACAATTTATAATGCATGGTGAGAGTGAAATGCAGGTTCTGACACCTGTCAAGTGATTTTAACTAATATTAATACATAGTAATACAAAGAAGTTTATATTCTGGCATCAAAATCTTTATTTCACAGGGAGATGCTGCCAGTGTTCAAATCACAGTATGCATAACATTCTAAATTATTCTTAAAATATAGAATGATAATGCTAATTTTAATAATGTCTAACATTTTCTATTTTTTTCCAAGCTGCATGGTAATTTACATTGATCAAAACATGGGCAGGTGTGATTGTATGTGTGCTTCCATCATGCACCTGTTTAATAAACAAATCCCATTGGTTTATGCCACAATTCAATATTTTGAAATAAAAAATTATGCTATTTTAAGTTGAATATTTTTGGGACAATAATGACTGGTCTATCATTTCAAGTCAGTAAACTACAAGAAATAGTTCCAAATATATACATGATGTTGAAATTTATCATGTCTTCTGGTGAAGATAAGAAATAAAAAGTATTTGAAGTAATTACTTCAAAGCTTTGACATTTGTCAACAAATTCTTATAGTCTACTGTCAGCAATTACAACAGGTGCTATTGTCAAAAGCACATTAAACTTAGTATTATGGTTGACATCTTCCCTCACTTGAAAATTAATTTAAAATAATCAGGAACATCTCCTGAAGTTAAGAAGTGTCATAAGTAGGTGTTTGTGAAAAGTCATTGCACAAGCACTGTGTTAATAATGGCAAGAGAGAATAAGCCAGGAAGTAAGAAGACAAAAGTAGAATAAAACTGCAAAGCTCTACAAAGTGTAGAAACGTTATCAGTGCTAACAAACTAAACGAACAAACAACCACCCCCCCAAACAAACAACAGAAAAGGCCAAAAAAATCCCCAACCCCTACATCCAAACCAAAACTGCCCCAACAGAAAAAGAAACAAACAAACAACAACTTTTCTAGATTTTTTTAAGGTTTATTTAGAATAGATGATGGCACAACGTTTTATGCCTTCTGGAATATAAATCTTTAGCCAGAAACTGTAAAAACCTACTAGAAAAAAAATCTAACATTCTAGTGACTCTCAGTATCTTTATCAGATATCTGCAAAAGGGAGTAATCTTCATTTTCAGAATTAATTCTGAATTTGTACTTATTTCCCACATGGTTCTTCAAGGACCACATGTTTTTGTATTCAACCCCATGTAGCACTCATCTATAAAGAACTCCCAGCTCTACTGAAACACTTTATTAGCTTGTAAATTGTCAAGCAAATTGATCAGCAAATTTTGATTGTATTGGACTACCAGTATCGAAAAGGTATCTACAAACTAGAGCAAGTTCAGTAAAGGCCAGGCTGGATGTCTTCTCAACAAGAGAGGACTCTTCTGGATCTCATATTTACAAACCAGAAAGGGCTCATTGGGATTGTGAAAGCCAAAGGAAGCCTTGGCTGCAGTGACCATGAGATGGTGGAGTTCAGGATTCTAAGAGGAGGGTGAAGGGAAAAAAATAAGATTACAAACTTGGACTTCAGAAGAACCTGAAAGAGTCACATGAGATAGTCCCCTGGATGAAAGAGGGGTCCCAGGTTACCTGCCTTCAAGCTTATGAACAGTTATCCTCAGACAGCTGGAAATAAGGGGAAAATATGAGGAGGTCTGCACCCGTAGATGATAAATTCTTGGAAATAACCTCAGTATAAAAAGGAAATATACAGAAAATGGAATCTGGAATAGGTAACCTTGGATAAAAACAAAGACATTGTCTGATCAGTGCAGAAGAATGGTTAGAAAAAACAAAGCTTGAAGTTCAATCTGGCAAGAGGAAGCAAGGGCAACAGGAATGACTTCTTGTTTCAGGGATGAGAGAATGGTCATAAATTGTGTCAGCAAACAGAATACAAAACTACACTTTTCCATCATGAGGACAGTCCAGAAGTGAAGTTATCCATGGATGTTATGGATTTTCTAGACTGGATCAGTTTTCAAGACTGGACTGGACATAGTACTAGGCAATCTAGTTATATACCTGGAAAGGTAAATATTCAAGTTTGCATCCTTTCCCTTTAAGTGTCCATGTCCTGTGGTAGTTTCTTAAAGGAAAGGAAGTCTCTCTTTTGAGTTTCTGGGAGCTCCATTCACAAAGAGGGATTGACACCATTTTATTTGACATATTGTCCCTATGATTGTGATAGCTTCCATGAATCTTGTATGTTGTACATCAAACATTTGTATGGATTTCAGAGTTGAGCATTTGATTTATAAGTACTACAGAAAGTTCCAAGAAACTTCAGGGAAAAACATCTGAAGAATGATTCCATACAGTATCTACAAAATAACCTGAGATGGGAATTTTCTCTGTACTTAAGAGCTTTACGGAAGCTCTAGATTTCATTATCAGTGCATTTAAGTGTATATATAGCAAAATATAACTGCTTAACTACACTAAAATCAAATATACATGTTTTTTATTATTTGAATAAAATAGAGACATAGTCAGTGGTTTTTGGTTTTTTAGCCTATTTGACCTATAGAATGCCAGAATTTTTTACCCCAGTGGCTATGTCTAGTCATGGCAAGAGACAAAATGACAAAATTAGGCCAAAATAGTCACGGCAGTTTGTTCTAGTTGTGTCAAAGAGTGAGTCTGAATGTTTTTCTTTTTCTTCCATCATGTTAGGAAGATAATTATTTTCAGAGAATATAATGATATACATGCGTTGAAATACTGCTTTTGTGTGGCAATCATAGCAATAATTGATGTGAGCAATCTAACAATATAAGCTTAGAGCCTGACATAGCGGTAGGCCATGCTTAGCATAAATGTAGAAGTAGCTAGCAGTTTAGCAAAATAGCGTTGTGCTAGCAGCATGTAATTAAAGCAAGATAGTGGTAGCTATGAACACAGAGAGCTATCTTGGAATAACAGGATGCACATATTGATCAACTACCTCACGTGATACTAGTAGTTTAACCAATAATGTATAGCAGTAGGATGTGTGGACACCTGTGTGGAAGCAATGAACTTATGCCAACTATGCTCTGTGAGTCTATATAAGCTGTAGATGCTCCTTAATGAACTGAACAATACTTAGACCATACTGGTCATCTGTATTGATTCCATACTCTGTCATCAACACTTTTGTTCTTGTTTTCATGCAATTGATGGCAGAACGTGCCATTCTAAAGCAGGATCTATATGTTAAATAATCAGGTAACACAGTGTGTACTTATAAGTTTTTGTATATGTATGGATATAAAGAAAGTTAAAGCTTTTAAGTAATGAATACAAAATAGAGAAAGAAGGACAAGACAAAACATTTAACCTATTTTTAAAATGAATTGCTGAATTGAAATTAATCTGTGTAGGGGTATGGAAAAGGTTAAAATCACAGAATCCCAAAATGTTAGGTGTTGGAAGGGAACTCCAGATATCACTGAGTCCAAACTCCCTGCCAAAGCAGTATCACCCAGGGCAGACCACACAGGAACACATTCAGACAGGATTTTAAAAGTCTCCAGAGAAGGAGACTACATGACTTGTCTGGGTAGCATGTTCAAGTGATGTCATGCTCACTGTAAAGAACTGCCTCCTTCTGCTGACGAGGAACCTTCTGTACTCAATCTTGAACCCATTGTTCCTAGTTATATCACTGGGCACCTCTTAAAAGAGACTGAACAATAAACAAGAGGAAACTGCCCAGGCTGATAGTTTCTAGGTTTCTTTGAGGATGTTTTTTTGTTCATATGGAAAAACAGGAGAAAAATAAGAGGAGAAACAAGAAAAGTTTTACTGAAAAATTAATAAGTGGCTCCAATAATATTAAGCATGGTTTACTTTTTATTTAGTTTAAAAGATTTTTTTTTTTTAATGCATGTTGAAGTTAATAGTTCCATGGATAGCACTAATTGGTGTGCATACTACCCATTCATTCAAATATCTTAGGGCTTGGGGTACTTTTATACGAATGCCAGTTTTCGCATGCACAAGCTGTTGTTCTATGATGTCTTCATTTTTCAAGGAATGAACATGATAAAAGTTTTTTGTGAATAGGCTTGATGGACTGAATTTTTTATCTTGATTAACATTAAATATGCAAATTACAGTAAAATGATTTTTCCACATTCTCCTGGAAAATCACAATATTTTAACACAGTCTGATCTGCAACTCACTGTTATGACTGAAGAGGTTAGGGATTATCCTTAATTTTAACTGATCAGGAAAGAAATGCGTATCTCTTCTATCATGGAGCAAAATTAATGCAAAAATGCTGCCAAAGTGAACAGGTGTCTGTGTCAGGGAATTCACAGATGAGGTTACAAAACATTTAGAAAAATGTATGTGATGATCACAATAGTAATGAAGTAGAAAATAATGGTTTGGAGTACTGTGTTTAGAAAAGCAATTTAAATCAGTGTAATTAACATCAGATTTTGTTTTTGTCATTTTTCCTTGTCTGCCACTCTGCTTAGAAATAATATTGGAACTTGGAACAGATCTTTCTGACTACTGTATCAGAGATCCTATGTCCTTGTTCTCTTAAGAATGTTCTGTAAAAATAACACTAAGGGTTTTTTTTTAGATTTCAAAAGTGGCAGAATAAGAATTAGGTAGATGGGGGAAAAAAAAAAAAAAAAAAGAACAATACTTTATTAAACTACAGATTTCAAACAGGTCTGTATCATTACTCAGTTTACTAAGTTTACTAATACATTTTGAAATGTTTCCCACTAATGTTGGACTGATGAAACCCTACTAGAATAAAATACTTCTTCAGATCTTTGAATATTATAATATTTCTCCATTAAATATTTTTAACTATTTTGTTCTCCCTCAAATTTTCATTTGAAAGATATGGCAAACTAGCCAGTAACTCATCTCAAAATAATTCTGGTTGACAGAGTAGTCTCCTGCTTGCAGAATGGTAGATTTGATACAGGGAACAAGACGAAAAAAAAAAATTAAAAAAAAAAAAAGATAGGTTTTTTTTCTGCCTTTCCTTTTACTTTCTGTTCATCTTCTTGTGATTGGGGAGTTTAACTTGCCCAAGCTCTTTCTTTTTGGTCTACATTTCTGTGTCATTTCTTTGCCAATTAGCTAGATAACACATACTTTAGTTGTCTTAAATATCACTGAAGGTAAAAGGAAAAGATGCAAAGAATGAAACTGATCAGGACAGAGTAGAATTATCCCTTTCCTTCCATATAATTTAGGAATCTTAGCTATCAGAGTGAACACTGGCCTGGAAGAAGCAATGATATTCTTAGGTCTGTAGGATTTATAATTTTATCTTAAAATGTTATTATTGATTTTAATTTCTGATCTGGGTATTTGCATATGGGGCTTTTGCTGTCCAATTACTTTCAGGCAAGAGAACATAAATAAATAAATAAAATATAAAAAGAGCAAAGGAAAAAAATACTACTTCTTTTTGTTAAATAAAATAATAAAAAATACAGGCTTGACATTTTATTATACTTTACTTTGCTGCTTTCTGTCTTTCCTACTCAAAAGATTGCAATATTTTCTGACAGTTTTACTTTGGGTTTCTCACTGTAGCATACAAACTCTTAGTTTCTAATTTTTATTACTTTTTATACTGATACTGATACTGCCACTGCCATTAACAGAAATGTTTTTACAGGTCATCAAAGCACACAATCTTCAGATTCAAAGAAAGTGTATTGCCCACTTTCTCATCATTATATTTATAATATGCTGGGAAACCTCAAGTAGTCATGACCTATCCAATAGTGTTCTAACTGTATGTTAACTTCAGATCCTATGCAATTCTGGTTTTTTAGGATTATGAGATTAGCTGAAACAGATTACATTTCCTAATGTGATGAAACTGGGTTATTTGTTGTATTTATTCATCCAAACAGAAGCTTAATAACAAGTAGATACAGGCCTCTTGTAAGTGAAGATGAAGGCCAAGAGGTAATTCTCAGGATTGTTGAGATAACATGAGACATCTGTGCTTTGGGAAATTAAGTAAGCCTTAAATATAGGGTTTGAATTGCAGAGTAAAGCATCAAAAAGAGATGTATAAATGTTAACTAGGTGTGTTAAGCTCCCAGCAGTCACTGATATTTAATCAGAATAGTCAGTGGAGTTAGATAGCATTCAATGAACCAAAAATTGTGTGTCCATTTTCCTAATCAGCTTTCTAGGCTGTTGATTGTACTGAAACTGTATGTCTTGGCTATAATAAGACTAGTTTACATGCAGACACCACTGTTGTATATATCATATGTATGTGTGTGGGTGTGTATAAATAATAAATGGTTTAACCAGTGACCTCAATCACACCTGTCACTCAACAGAGAATGGGCAGTGACAAATCATGAGTTTATCTTTGTTGCTTTGTGGAAGAAGGCCTTGCAGGACAATAGATACACTTACTGCTCTTAGGTATTATCATTTGAAAGTTCACACACCTTTCAGAGAGGATCTATTTTGCTTTGTTCTTTTGAGTGACTAAAATATAAGGGATTTCTCTATCTTTGAAATTATCTTATATTCTTACAAAAATCACTACACCAAAACATGAATATCTTAACTACCAAATTGTATTATGTGAAAACAATATATGAGTTGGCAATTTTTTTGAATGGCTGAATACTCAACACAGCAGAGAGGAGACAGTCTAGGAGGTTCTTAGAATGCATGGAGGACAGCTTCTTATCCCAGGTGCTGCGAGAGCCTACCAGGGGCAAGGCTATGCTTGACCTCCTCTTCACCAACGGGGAAGGGCTGGTGGGCGATGTGGTGGTCAGAGGGTGTTTGGGGGCCAGTACCATGAGATAATTGAATTTTCGGTTTTTGGTCAAGATAAGAGGGGTAGCAAGAAGACCCCAACTCTGGACTTCCGGAGAGCAGACTTCAGGTTAGTCAAGGAACTAATTCAGAGGGTTCCTTGGGATAAAGCCCTTAATAATAAAGGGGTCCAGGAGAGCTGGACCTACTTCAAGGAAGAATTGTTGAAGGCACAGGGACAGGCTGTGCTAATGTGCCAGAAGATGAGCTGCCGGGGCAGACGGCCAGCCTGGATGGTTAATGAAATTTTAATAGAACTAAGGGAAAAAAAGAGGGTGTATCACCTTTGGAAGAGAGGGGAGGCAACCCACAGAATGTTTAAGGATGTTGCCAAATCGTGTAGGAAGAAAATTAGGGAGGCAAAAGCACATTTGGAGCTTAAACTGGCCTCTACTGTGCAGGACAACAAAAAGTCCTTCAATAAATATATTAATAGCAAGAGGAAGGAAAAGGACAACCTCCACTCCTTGGTTGACACGGAGGAGCCAGGGAGCTGCACAGTTTCTCTATGTTCCATGAGGAGGTGGTTGGAACTCTTCTTAGCAGCTTGGATCCCCACAAGTCCATGGGACCAGATGGGATCTACTCTAGGGTGCTGAGAGAGTTGGCAGATGAGCTGGCCAAGCCACTATCCATCATTTTCCAGCAGTCCTGGCTCACTGGAGAGGTCCCAGAAGACTGGAAGCTGGCCAACATTGTCCCTATCCACCAGAAGGGCCTGTTGGATGAGCCAGGGAATTCTAGGCCTGTCAGCCTCACCTCAGTGCCAGGCAAGATTATGGAACAGGTCATCCTGAGTGCAATCACACAGCACTTACAGGATGGCTAAGGGGTCAGGCCTAGGCAACATGGATTTAGGAAGGGCAGGTCCTGCCTGACCAACCTGATCTCCTTCTATGTTCAGGTGACCCGCCTGGTGGATCTGGGGGAGCCTGTGGATGTAGTCTACCTGGTCCTCAGCAAGGCCTTTGACACTATCCCCCATAGCAAACTCCTGGCCAAGCTGTCAGCCCATGGCTTGGACGGGAGCACTCTGAGCTGGGTTAGGAACTGGCTGGATGGCCGAGCCCAGAGAGTGGTGATGAATGGTGGCACACCTAGCTGGCAGACACTCAGTAGTGGTATGCCCCAAGGATCAGTGCTGGGCCCCATGCTCTTTAACATCTTTATTGATGATCTGGATGAGGACATTGAGTCCATCATCAGTAAATTTGCTGATGACACCAAGCTGGGGGCAGGAGTTGATCTGCTGGAGGGTAGAGAGGCTCTGCAGAGGGACCTTGACAGGCTGGACAGATGGGCAGAATCCAACGGCATGAGATTTAACACATCCAAATGCCGGGTTCTGCACATTGGCCACAACAACCCCAGGCATTGCTACAGGCTGCTGGAGAGCAGCCAGGCAGAGAGGGACCTGGGGGTGCTGGTCGATGTTAGGCTGAACATGAGCCTACAGTGTGCCCAGGTGGCCAAGAGGGCCAATGGCATCCTGGCCTGCATCAGGAACAGTGTGGCCAGCAGGAGCAGGGAGCTCATTCTGCCCCTCTACACTGCACTGGTTAGGCCACACCTCGAGTACTGTGTCCAGTTCTGGGCCCCTCACTTTAGGAAGGATGTTGACTTTCTGGAATGAGTCCAGAGAAGGGCAACGAAGTTGGTGAGGGGTTTGGAACATAAGCCCTATGTGGAAAGACTGAGGGAGCTGGGATTGCTCAGCCTGGAGAAGAGGAGACTCAGGGGTGACCTTATCACTCTCTACAACTACCTGAAGGGAGGTTGTAAACAGGCGGATGATGGTCTCTTCTCCTAGGCAGCCAGTACCAGAACAAGAGGACAGAGTCTCAGGCTGCACCAGGGGAGGTTCAGGTTGGATGTTGGGAAGAAGTTCTATACAGAAAGAGTGATTGCCCGTTGGAATGGGCTGCCCAAGGAGGTGGTGGAGTCGCTGTCATTGGAGGTGTTCAGGAGGAGACTTGATGGGGTGCTTGGTGCCATGGTTTAGCTGTTTAGGTGGGTTGGATTGGTTGATAGGTTGGACGCGATGATCTTGAAAGTCTCTTCCAACCTGGTTTGGTTTATTCTAAATAAAGGTTTGTTTATTCTAAATACATTAAATATGACTTATTAGCCATCATTTTTCCGAATTAAACTCAAGAGGATAAGACTATTTTTTTAACAATTCCAACTGACTTTCATTTTGAAAAGATGTACATATTGACTTAAATGTGAGCATGTAAATTGTTTCATTGAAACCTACAGATTCACAAGTAGGCTGTTATTTCTGTATTTAGAAGCATAATTAAACACAAAAGAAATCTCTTTAAAATACTACAGAGAATATTGAGTGTTAATTTTAAGTGCCATTGGAATAAACAAACTACATATTTTCAAAGTATTCATGGTCAGTGTGTTAACTACCAAATTTGTAGTTAATACTTGAATTGAACTACCAGATTTGTAGTTAATACTCAAACTCCTGTTCAATATGTTTATTGATGATCTGGATGAGGGTATTGAGTCCATCATCAGTACATTTGCAGATGACACCAAGCTGGGGGCAGATGTTGATCTTTTAGAAGGTAGGAGAGCCCTGCAGAGGGACCTGGACAGATGGGCAGAATCCAACAGCATGAGATTTAACACCTCTAAGTGGCGGATTCTACACATTAGCCACAACAACCCCATGCAGTGCTACAGGCTGGGGTCAGAGTGGCTGCAGAGCGGCCAGGCAAAGAGGGACCTGGGGGTACTGGTCGATGGTAGGCTGAACATGAGCCAGCAGTGTGCCCAGGTGGCCAAGAAGGCCAATGGCATCCTGGCCTACATCAGGAATAGTGTGGCCAACAGGGGCAGGGAGGTCATTCTGCCACGTCTTGAGTCCTGTGTCCAGTTCTGGGCTCCTCAGTTTAGGAAAGATGTTGACTTGCTGGAATGTGTCTGGAGAAGGGCAACAAAGTTGGTGAGGGGTTTGGAGAACAAGCCCTATGTGGAGAGGTTGAGGGAGCTGGGGCTGCTTAGCCTGGAGAGGAGTATGCTCAGGGGAGAACTTATTGCTGTCTACAACTCCCTGAAGTGAGGTTGTAGCTGGGTGGAGGTTGGTCTCTTCTCCCAGGCAACCATCACCAGAACAAGAGGATACATCCTCAGGCTGCGCCAGGGGAGGTTTAGGCTGGATGTTAGGAAGAAGTTCTATACAGAAAGAGTGATTTCCCATTGGAATGGGCTGCCAAGGGAGGTGGTGGTGTCACCATCACTGGAGGTGTTTAAAAAGTGACTGGATGGGGTGCTTGGTGCCATGGTTTAGTTGATTAGATAGTATTGGGTAACAGGTTGGACTCAATGATTCTCTTCTCTTCTCTTCCTCTTCTCTTCTCTTTTCTCTTCTCTTCTCTTCTCTTCTCTTCTCTTCTCTTCTCTTCTCTTCTCTTCTCTTCTCTTCTCTTCTCTTCTCTTCTCTTCTCTTCTCTTCTCTTCTCTTCTCTTCTCTTCTCTTCTCTTCTCTTCTCTTCTCTTCTCTTCTCTTCTCTTCTCTTCTCTTCTCTCTTCTTTACAGAATCACAGGAAAAATAATCTGTAAGCTCAAATTGTTCTATGGAAGTGGAATTAATTTAATGAGATATATTAACTTCAAAATGACAAACTGTCATTATGAAATAAAGAGGCTCTGATATTAATATGAGTACACCAAAAGCTGGTCAAAAACTGTGAAATCAAAAATATTGCAGAGAGGAATATATTCACTTTATGAAAGATTAATAAGGAAAAATATATCAGGTATGCTACAATAAAGCAAGAAAGTAAGATTCAAAATTATGTATATTAATAAAAGAAAGGTAACAAGGAAAGGTTTAATGTATAAGTAAAAAAGAAGAGTACAGATACAGTACATAAGAGGAAAGAAGGTAATAGATATGAAAATATATTCAATAGCTTGTTAGATTTGACAAGGAAATAAGAAATTAAGACAGAATAAAAGAAAAAATAAGCAACAGAAGTTATTTATTATCTTGCATACTGCAAAGAATAAGGCAATAGACTGTAAAGTAATACACTAGTCAAAAAGAGTATTTGAAGTAACGCTTGTTATTTTATAGAATTTATAGGAAAAGAATATGCATCCCTTAAAGACTAAAGAAAAGAAGGACCAGAGGAATTGAATATTTGTCAGCCATTTTTTTATCGGGGAAATACTTGGCAGTATATTATTAAAAAATCCATTTTTAAAGATGTAGTATTAGAAAAAATTATAGATTTCTCAAAAATACCAAATTAATCTAACTTCCTTCCTTAATAGCCTATTTTAATGTGTGAGTGGTACTTACACATGTATGTGATACAGCTTTTCATTTTACATAGCTGTCATGATCACACGTCATATTGTAACAAAACTTAAAAACATGGTTTAAATATAAACACAATATGATAATGAATTGCAAATGATTGCAAAGGTCTCTCTGCAATGTAGGGATTGATATTTCACATCTCATTTAAGTCTATGTTTCTAATAACCTGTGTGTTTCAGGGTTTTTTTCTTATACGTGCAAAAGGAAAAGTGGATTAAATAATCCATTAAAAATTAAACCAAAACTCTTCTGCTTCTGAAATCTATAAAAATTCACATTAAAATCTGGACAGTTTCTGTATGTTCTTAACACTTTCTTTTATTGGATATCTCTTCAAATAAGATGAAAAAAAAAAGTAAAAATATGAAAAAAAAAGAGAAAGGAAATATGAAAGAATATTCTTTCTATCTGTCAGCTGACACATTAATGAAAATAAATTTCATAGCATTTTTAAGCTAGCAGTGAGTTAAAGACTGAAATCTTAGAAGAAAAATTAAGGAGAAAAAGTTCATTCAAAAAAAAAAAAAAAGGCAGATAATATAGATTAACATATTCAGAAAATAAGAAAAAAAAATAAATCTGGCTCTCAGTATAACATATAAACAGCAATTTTGCATGCAAGTCATTTTTCCCCCACCTTTTCTCTCTAAAAACATTTAACCAAAAATGCATTTGAACATTTTGCTGATGGTGTTGATGATTCTTCTTCTTCACACTGGGATTTGCTTGAGTCATTTCTTAGAAGCACTGGCAAATTAAATTTACTTCCTCCCTCTTTGTTTTCTTATCTATGAACTCCATAGTGTATCTAAGCTTTAATATCATAGTATGTTTTTAAAACACTTGAGTTTTCTGGTTTGTTTTTTTTAAACTCTGATATGGGTTTCACCCAGCTGCCAAGGTTGTGTTACTTTAGTGATCAGTAATTAATCATTAGTGATTTGTATGTGTAGTCTGAGACCTTGGCTATTCTCCCATGCTTGACCTTTCAAGGCTTTTGTTGTCAGCTTCTGCTTGGTTTTTTGAGAGTCCCTGATACAATCCCATATTTCTTCAGCAGCCTTTAAACAGTAGTTTTATTAACACAACCCAATCATTTATGAACACAGATCTAAGATTGCTGAAAATTGTGCTGTACAAAATGTATGACACCTTAGAAGACACACGGAGAGATGGACAGTATTCTGGTAACCACTTGGAAATACAAAACCAATGATTCACTATCAAAATTATTTTATTAATTTCCAACAAAAATAGATTTTTGAACACTTTGTACATTGTTATTGTTGCAAATTTACTCACTTAACTTTTTTAATACCAAAAATAAAAGAAATTTTTTTCTGCATTTGTACACAAGAAAAATCTCTTTCTCTTCCTTGTCTTTTTTTTTTTTTTTTTTCCAGATACACTACCAGTTACCAGGATAGTTCATCAAAAGCTGTTTATTGCTGCTCTAAATTAATTACTGGACCCTGCATAATTTATTTCCTTGTGTGTACTGTGCATCATACTGAAATGAAACATGGAGGTTTTATGAGTTTGAAGTTTTTTTGGTGTTTGCTTTGTTTTTTCACAAGATAACAATATTTATGAAGTCTTACTTGCAAGCATTTTAGTTTTTGATAGATCATCTCCTGCAAGCATCATAACTACTGAAGAAGAAAAGAAGTTTCTCAAGACATTAACTTTTCTGATATTGAAAAAGGGACAACTTGTCCTCATTCCCTTTCCTTAAACAGTATACTAGAAAGCGGAAGTAAACATATTCATAGAGTGCTTAGAATCATAGAATCATGGAATTCTCAGGGTTGAAAGGGACTGTTATAAATGCAATAGTGGTTTGTGATTTGTGCTGCAGAACCCTGTATTTGGGGGGGCGGTGGGGGGTGGGGTGGTAGTGGCAGTTGGATTGTTTTGAGAACCGAGGGTAACTGTTCAGATTGTTTTGATTTCAGACAGGAACCTCATGGCAACTTTCTCAGGAGCCATGGAACATTTACCTCAGATAAGTCCTGTGCTGCAGTTGTACTTGTGTGAGAAGATGTGGTTCTTCAAAAAATACAGAAGAAAGACCTCCCCTGCCTCATCTGCGACCCCTACCACAAAGAAGGCACATGCTCAAGAAGCCCAAGAAGTTGCTAGAACTCATTATTATATCCCTGCCTTCAATTAAGCGTAAGCATGCATATGTAGATGATGTAGCTATATAAAGAAAAGTCAGGATTTGTAAGTTGCCTTTTGGCAGAGACTGGAGGTATCTGTGGGGGGAAGTCTCTGCGGCCCAGCATGCGGGTTCTCTCTCCTTTCTTTCCCTGCTGCTTACTCATTTCTTTTTTAATAAACAACTCACTCAAGAAACTTGGAAATTTTCTTGTGTGGTCCATTTATAACAGGGACCTCAAGCACCATCTAGTTCCAACCTCCCTGCCATGGACAGGGACACCTCACACTAGATCATGTTGCTCAGAGCCACATCCAGCCTGTCCTTAAAAACCTGAAGGAATAGGGCTTCCACCAGCTCCCTGGGCAACCTGTTCCAGTGTCTCACTGCCCTCATGGGGAAGAACTTCTTCCTAACATCCAATCTGAACTTACACATTTCTATTTTTGTTCCATTCCCCCTAGTCCTATCATTACCTGATACCCTGAAAGTCCCTCACCAGCTTTCTTGTAGGCCCCCTTAAGATACTGGAAGGCCACAATAAGGTCTCCTCCAGATTGAATAGTCCCAATTGTCTCAGTCTGTCCTCATAGGATGGGTGCTCCAGCCTTCTAATCATCCTCATGACCCTTCTGCGGACACACTTCAGTATTTCCAGATCCTCCCTGTAATAGAAGCACCTGTAATAGGAGAGTACTGGACACAGTACTCCAGGTGGGGTCACACCAGAGTGGAATACAGGGGGAGAATCATCTCCCTTGACCTCCTGGCTATGCTTCCTTTGATGAAGCCCAGGATGTGATTGGTTTCCTGGCCTGCAAGTGCACACTGGTGGCTCATGTTGAGCTTCTCATCTACCAGCACCCCCAGGTCCTTTTCTTCAGGGCTGCACTCAAGCCAGTCATTGACCAGCATATATCAGTGCCCGGGATTGTCCTGACCCAGATGCAGGACCTTGCACTTGATCTTGTTGAACCTGATGAGGCTGTCATGGGTCCACCTCTTCAGCCTGTCAAGGTCTCTCTGGATGGCCTCCCTTCCCTCCAGTGAGTCTGCTGCACCACACAGCTTGGAGTCATCAGCAAACTTGCTGAGGGTGCGCTCAATGCCACTGTCCATATCACCAACAAAGATGCTAAACAAGACTGGTCCCAGGACTGATCCCTGAGGGACTCCACTTGGTCATGGACCCCTTGACAGCCACCCTTTGGGTGCAGCCATCAAGCCAGTTCTTTACCCACTGAATGGTCCATCCATCAAACCCATACTGCACCAGCCTGGAAACCAGGATGTCATGCAGTACAGTGTTGAAGGCTTTGCTCAGGGCCAGGCAAATGATGTCAGTTGCTCGGCCTTCATCTATGATCAGGTGATCCGCCTGGTGAACGTGGGAAGGCCTGTATATGTAGTCTACCTGGACTTCAGCAAGGCCTTTGACACCATCCCCCACAGCAAACTGCCGTCTAAGCTGACAGCTCATGGCTTGTACCACAACACTCTGTGCTCGGTTAGGAACTGGCTGGAGGGCTGAGCCCAGAGAGTGGTGGTGAATGGTGCCACATCCAGCTGGAGGCCAGTCACCAGTGTGTCCCCCAGGGATCAGTGCTGGGCCCCATCCTCTTTAATACCTTCATTGATGATCTGGATGAGGGGGTCGAGTCAGTCATCAGCAAATTTGCAGATGACACCAAGTTGGGAGCAGATGTTGGTCAGTTAGAGGGTGGAAAGGCTCTGCACAGGGACCTCGACAGACTGGAAAGATGGGCAGAGTCCAACATGATGGCATTCAACAAATACAAGTGCCGGCTGTTGCACTTTGGTGACAGCAGGCTGGGGTCGGAATGGCTGCAGAGCTGCCAAACAGAAAGGGACCTGGGGGTGCTGATTGACAGAAGCCTAAACATGAGCCAGCAGTGTGCCCAGGTGGCCAAGAAGGCCAATGGCATCCTGGTCTGCATTAGGAACAGTGTGGCCAGCAGAAGCAGGGAAGTCATTGTGCCCCTGTATCCTGCATTGGTTAGTCCGCACCTTGAGTACTGTGTCCAGTTCTGGGCCCCTCAGTTTAGGAAGGACTTCGAGACACTTGAACGTGTCCTGAGAAGGGCAACAAGGCTGGTGAGAGGCCTTGAGCATAAGCCCTATGAGGAGAGGCTGAGGGAGCTGGGATTGTTTAGCCTGGAGAAGAGGAGGCTCAGGAGTCCTCATTGCTCTCTACAACTACCTGAAAGGTGGTTGTAGCCAGGAAGGGGTTGGTCTCTTCTCCCAGGCAACCAGCACCAGAACAAGAGGACACAGTCTCTAGTTGCACCAGGGGGAGTTTAAGCTTGAAGTGAGGAGAAAGTTCTTCACTGAGAGAGTCATTCATCATTAGAATGTGCCGCCCAGCGAGGTGGTGGAGTCACCGTCCCTGGTGGTGTTCAAGTGGGGATTGGACATGGCACTTGGTGCCATGGTGTAGTCATGAGGTCTGTGGTGACAGGTTGGACTTGATGATCTTTGAGGTCTCTTCCAACCTTAGTGATACTGTGATACTGTGATATTAATGTTGTGTCCTTGTCATAGAAGGCCACCAGGTTTGTTAGGCAGGCTTTGCCCATGGTGAACCCATGCTGATTGTACCCAATCACCTCTCTGTTATTCTTCTGCTTCAGCAGTGCCTCCAGGAGGATCTGTTCCATTGTCTTAACAGGCACAGAGGTGAGACTGACTGTGCCCAGTCTGTGCTTCACATTGCTAAATTACCCACTGTTATGGCCAGAATTTTCAACCATACTATAGTTCATAGGTGGAACACAATTCCAGAAAATAAAACCCAGCAAGTTAACTTAATTTCAATCAATATCTCATTTTAAACTTTATCTATCATTGAAAAAAATATTTTGTAGATCCAATTTTTATTTGTTGTTGAAAAGAGTAACAAACAAATTTGCAGTGGTGGGTTTTTTTTGCCTAAATTTCCCAGAATTCTCTGTGATTACACTCATACATACACTTTCAGATCCATGAGCTGGAGGTGGAGAAGACACATGAAAGAATAAGAAACCTGTAAACCAGTTTCAACCTCCTATATTAAATTTTTAATCCTAGTTTTGTCACATTAAATATTAGCTTCTTATTAGTAGTCATTTAATTCAATACTTAATTTATGTGTTATTCAATATATTGTCATTGAAGAAAGCCAAACACTTTTGAAAGTCTTGTCAGGGTTTTAAAACCAATCTTCTCCACTAAATCAAGCTTTGATTGATTCAATGCATGATAGGCAACTAATAGAAAAATAAGAAACCAGATGGATGATTAAGCCATGTTCTTCACATGTGGGTTTCTTTTGCACATTTCTTTCTCCATGAAGTTTAAAAAAGCTGAACTGCCTTTTGAAAGGAAAACTGCAATAGAAGTGAAAAATAGATTTCTGTATCACTATAGCTCTTTGAAAGTTAGGAAACTTAGGCTCTCCCTAGGGAAAAAAAAAAAAAAAATCTTCAAAATCCCATCTACCAGCAGACAGCTCAGACACTGCTTTTTCAGAGCAAGGTCACTGAAGTAAAGAACATATCTGAGTTCAGAAGGTATTACTGAAAGAAGCCATAGTTTTCCAATGAGTTCAACATGCAACTACAAATATATAGACCTGAGGTGTCTTTCCTACTTTCAAAGTTTTGCAGTTTATACTTTACATTCTTAGGACTGAAAACAAACAAATAAACAAAATTCCAAACCAAAACAAAAATCAAGCAAGTAAACAAACAAAGCTAAACCAAACAACAAAGAAGTGAATAGGAATTAAATCTGTTCTGTTGTCTAAATACTTTAATGACAAAAATCCATAAATTAAGAAATGAAGAAAATTGATCTCAGATACCTAAATATCAATTCACACAATTCAAAATTCATGTCTACCAGAGATTCTAAAACTTTATATGGATTTTTGCTTGTTCATTTCTATCCTTCTTCTGCATATCTAAATCAATATACTAGTGTGATGGTAATTTCAGATAGTAATCACTGAAAAATTATATCTCATGCAAGTCAGCACAAGACTCCCTTTATTCAGATTTCCTGGCCTAAAGGCATGATTAGACATTGAGCATCTAAATCCATCTAAACCCATCTAAATCCATCAAAACCCATCTAAATCGGGATATAATAGAATGTCATACAGTCTTTGATTTATAGACTCCTTGAGATCATATTTGATCCTGAAATTGCTATCAAGATTCTTTTGCATATCTTCTACCTACTTGAAAATGGTATTAGCTAGGTCATACAGAAGGTAGTGCTGATAAGGAGGAACTAATTATTTCTTAAACAAAAAACGGAATCACACACAGAATCAGAGAATCACTATGGCAGGAAAAGACCTTTAAGACAATCAAGTCCAACAATTATTTAACTCTGAGGGCCGCCACAACACCATATCCTTGTGTGCCATACATATCTAGACAGCTTTTAAGTATATCCAGGGATAGAGATTCAGCCATTTCCCTGGGCAGCCTGTTCCAGTCTTTCATAAAACTTTTGGTATAGTGTTCTAACCTAAACTTCACCTGGTGTAACTTGATGTTACACCAGGGGAACTTCCCCTGGTGAAATTTGATGTAACAGCCTGTCCAGGTCCCTCTGAAAAGCCTCCCTACTCTTCAGCAGGTCAACACTCCCACACAAAAGGGTATCATCTCCAAACTTACTTAGGGTGCTCTCAATCTGCTTTCCCTTCTGGCTCTCTACAGCTCCCTATAATGAGGTTGGAGCCAGGTGGGAGTTGGTCTGCTCTCCCCAGTAGCAAGTGACAGAACAAGAGGAAATGCCCTCAAGTTGCCCCAAGGGAGGTTCAGATTAAACATGAGGTACAATTTCTTTGCAGAAAGGGTTCTCAGGCACTGGAACAGGCTGACCAGGGAGGTGATGGAGGCATTTAAAATACACAGAGTGGTTTAGTGCCAGTGGCTTAGCAGCAGAGGTGTAATTGTGAGCTCTAGGTCAGAGGTTGGACTTGATGATCTCAAAGGTCTCTTCCAACACTGACAGTTCTATGGTTCTATGGATCATTGTTAAAGATATTAAAAAGTGGTCCCAGCACTGGGGACTATCACTTGTGACCAGCCACCAGCTGGATTTAACTCCATTTATTACCATTCTCTGGACCCAGCTAACCATCCAGTGTTTGACCCAGCAGGGTCTATGCACATCCAATCCGGCAACAGCCAGGTTTGTTTTTTCTCATGAGAATGCTGTGGGAAACGGTATCAAAGACTTTACTGAAGTCTAGGTAAACAGCATCCACATCATTTGCCACATCCACCAGGTGGGTCACCTTGTCATAGAATGAGATGACAATGATGAATCAGCAGCCGTTTTTTGTATTACTTTTCGGTGTCATTACTTCCTTTTAAATCACTGTAAACTCGAAGTATCATTGAATCCTTTGTCATCTATCATCTGATTCAACTACATGGTAAGCTGATTTGATTTAAAAAAAACATATTTAATTTCTATCAATACAATGTGAATGGAAAATCCATGGTTTCCTAAATAATGCCAACAGATGTTGTTTATAAACATTCTTCCTACAGTAATAATAAAAAATACGGACACATACTATCTCTATGACATGTTTTATACTTGCTGCTCTTTGATCATATGAAATACCTTGTGATAGGAAAAATGCTTAAAAACTGTGGTAATAAAAATACCTAATGTTATACCTGAATTATATTAAAAACAGACAAAAAGGATAAAGCAATTATAATCACAAGAAGTCACATATTCTCTAACTTTTGAAAGATTCTTGTATTATGTAAGTATAAGGATACTGCTATTGTAGTAAAGGTTTTCTGTATGTTTGTTTGTTTTAAATGATGAATGCCTATCTCCCTGTAGCCTTTACCTCCTCTTTGTTCTCAGATGAATATAATTGTAGACTTAAGAATAAAGTGAATGCATTTCTACCCAGTTTAAATAGATATTTCACCATATAATTGCCATATAATTGTGGTATTTTTTCATACTATGGATCTCCAGTTAAAGCCACTGGATGCTACAACAATAAAAAAGATACAAATAATAATTATGTACATGTAGTGCATAGTACATCATTAGTAGCATTTGACAGAACATATTTGCATATCCAGCTTTCAAACATTAAAAGCACAAAATGTCTATGAGGAATCATTTCTTCTTCCACTTGAGGCAACAGAAATAATTTTGTGTAAAAGTTTTAGCCTGAGAGAACAGTTATAGGATGAGACAAGGAATGGAGAATTGATCTGTGTAATAATATTCTCTAGGAAATTAATAGATTTTCTCTCTGTCAAAATGGCATGATTCAGTTCCTCTTGCATGGTTTCATAAAATAGGCCATTTTAACCTCTAGACAGGAGAACCACAGTCATAAATCTTGAATGATTCCAGCTTTAGTTTTGATTCAAACAGTTTTGTAACAGAACAAGTTTTCCAAATAGTGATGTTAAAGAGCTTTGCACAAATCTCTGCTTCCAAATGACCCAGGGTACTCAAAACCACTATCACCGCTACCTGCCTAAGGGATGAAGCATCATTTTGCAAAATTCACAATGTAGCTTCATTGTTACTGTGAGTATTTTTCAATATTAAACAATCGGTGTGTTAGTGGCATAGTGCTAGAAACACGTCAACTCAAATTTTGCTAATTCTAATTGTAGAACAGTTTGGGTTGCAAGGGACCTCTAAAGATCCTCTAGTCCAACTGCCCCTGCAGTAAACAAGGACATCCTCAATTAGATGAGGTTGCCCAGAGTCCTGTCAAGCCTGACCTTGAATATCTCCAGGGACGGATTCTCACTTACCACCCTGGGCAACCTGTTCCAGTGCTCCACCACCCTCATAGTAATGAACTTGTTCCTAACATCCAATCTAAATCTACTCTCCTCTAGTTTAAAACCATTGCCCTTTGTCCTATCAATACAGGCCTTTGTAGGCAGTCTCCATCCTTTTTGTAGGCCTCCTTCAGGTACCGGAGCCTTCTCTTCTCCAGGCTGAACAATTCCAGATCCCTCAACCTGTCTTTGTAGGAGAGGTGTTCCAACAGAACACTTAACTGATCAGGTTTTTTGTCTCTGTGTGTTTGTCTCTTGTTCTGTCCTTATCCTCCCACTGGAAACAATGAACTCTTCCACACCCCCACATACTCTTACCAATTTATGCCTCTAACCAAGTTAGCTTTTTATCAGGATCTCCCTTCTATTTTTCTGGTCAGTTTTTTCTTGTGAATCTTCTGGTTTATTGCTCCTTTGACTAGTACCTTTAAAGTATTAGATGCCTCCTTCTACACAACTTTATGATTTAGAGTTATCTTGTACAGTTGTATTAAAAAAAAAAAAAGAGAGAGAGAGAAAGATAAATAGACTACCTAGTATAGTAAGAATGAAAAAAACCCACAAGCCTAATGTTTCAGCAGTTGGCAATAATGATAAAAATTCCAAATTATATTTGCGTTTGCACTAAAAGTATTTTGAGTTTCAAGCCTTACCCAAATGTATACTGGAAAAATTCAGACTTTGGTATTGTCTGGCGTTTGTGGTCTGGGGAGAAAAGGCGAAGTATGATTATACAAATAGAAAGGAGTAAAATGGAACAATTATAAATTCTGACTAGAAGAGATTCCTAGGTACCACTTCTGAATCTGATTCACACTCAATGTCCTGCAGCTTCATCATTTTCTAGGAGAAAATAAAATCACAGCCTACCATATGTTCATGCTTGCCAAGATATTTCTTTTTCTTCCTACAGATAAATTTTGTTCAAGTGAAGCTTGACGACTTCTGACGTTGTTTGGTTTTGACAAGGCCACAGGTCAATCAGGAATGTCAAACAAGTACAGTACAACTATGTATAGTACACAGATCTCTGTCACAGCAAAAAAATATATCAAATATATTGGGTGTAAATCAGATCTACTGTTGATGCCAACATTCTAGGTAGGTTAAATAAATAAAGCATGCCCTGAATATGTCAAACACACTGTGTTTGTACACACCAACAGATCAGCACATTCAGAAAGGGGGCTACAGTGTTTTTTTGGGTTGGTTGGGAGGGTGGGTGTTTTGGTTTTTTTTTTTTTTTTTTGTATGTATCTAGTTTATAAAAAATCTGTGACAGAATGCAAACATACTTAAGGAGTTATAGGATACTGATGACTATATTTATGATGTCTATATGATTCCTGCTTATTGCAGGGTGGTCCTTCTTATGGCAGGAGGGTTGGACTAGATTATATTTAAAGACCCCATCTAACTGAATGTGTTCTATAATTTGTCTTTATATCCTGTGTTGTGTCTACCCGGCAAGGAGCTAAGACAACCTCAGTGACTAAAACATGAAAACTGCAAACTTTTTGGTTGTTGTGTCATAATTAAAAGGAAAATAAACATCTATTCATGTTTGTGATATTTTTTTCTGATTATATTATTATTGCCTATGATTACTTACATAGTCATGCACATTCAAGGACTGCATTCTTATTTATAAGATAAAGCTTCATTCCCAGAAGCATTTATTCAGAGATATCTCAAGAAACAAATCTTCAATGAGTTAGTGATGTTCTTGCTTGAAAGCTCAGGAAGCAATAACAATTGTACTTGAATGCATACATTGAATAGTGCAGCTTCACTCAACCTTGTAAACTGACATAAATAATATCCAGATATATGCCAGCTGAAGAATTCAATAGAATCTATTACAGAAAGTGGGGAAAAAAAAAAAAATAAAGAACACACTTTGCATTTCCTATCATCCACTCACTAGTTTGATTACCAGGAACCTTAAGCTGCTGGAAGACTGGACTTCAGCAAGGCCTTTGACACTGTCCCCCATAGCAAACTCCTACATCAGCCCATGACTTGGATGGAAGCACACTGCATTGGGTTAGGAACTGGCTGGAGGGCCGAGCCCAGAGAGTGGTGGTGAATGGTGGCACACCCAGCTGGTGGCCACTCACTAGTGGTGTACCCCAAGGATCAGTGCTAGGCCCCATGCTCTTTAACATCTTTATTGATGATCCGGATGATGGGCACTGAGTAAATTTGCGGACGACACCAAGCTGGGGGCAGGTGTTGATCTGTTAGAGGGTAGAGGGGCTTTGCAGAGGGACCTTGACAGGCTGGACAGATAGGAAGAATCCAATGGTATGAGATTTAATACATCTGAGTGCCAGGTTCTGCTCTTGGCCATAGTAGCTCCATACTGTGCTACAGGCTGGGGTCAGAGTGGCTGGAGAGTGGCCAGGTAGAGAGGGACCTGAGGGTACTGGTCAATGATAGGCTGAACATGAGCCTGTAGTGTGCCCAGGCATCCAAGAGGGCCAATGGCATCCTGGCCTGCATCAGGAACAGTGTGGCCAGCAGGAGCAGGGAGGTCATTCTGCCCCTGTACACTGCACTGATTAGACCACACCTTGAGTCCTCTCATCACTTCCAGCTTGGATTATCAGCAAGGGGTCTTGGGGATTGGTTTAAGCAAGAAGGGACATGGGTCCCAGGAGCACCTGTGCAATTCAGGCCTTGAAGGACTTTCTGTTGAAAATATAGCAATGGAGTAGAAGTTGTGGAAAAGTGCTGATTGTCTGACATGCTAAGGTCAAGCTGCCCCTGAGAAGAGACAAACAAGATAAGGAGGAGGCAAGATCTGGGAAAAAGAGCAATTAGACTGAGTAGAAAAAAACCACAGAGTAGTAAAATAATGATGTAACATTTTAGAGATAAACCAATAGTATGTGTTAAATTAGAATAGAGTTAACTATGCATAAGATAAGACTATAAATAATGAAGTATGGAACAATAAAGTTGGATGATTTCTATCACTCATATTGAGTGCTGTCATCCCTGTCTCCGTTCTTGTCAAAGGGGTAATAGTCCGAGGGATGGATTAGCTTAGGTAGTCTCCTCGTGATGTCCCTTACCCAGGCCTCAAGTAGGCAGCAGACTTCCCTGTGAGATGGGTCAGAGTGACAAATAGGACCCTCTGTTCCCCTCAGGAGAGAG
This sequence comes from Melanerpes formicivorus, assembly GCF_026170545.1. Lineage (NCBI taxonomy): Eukaryota > Metazoa > Chordata > Aves > Piciformes > Picidae > Melanerpes > Melanerpes formicivorus. The sequence continues at coordinate 11,321,573 of NW_027142353.1, read as the reverse complement.
TCTCCAACAACAATTACATGCTCAGCCTTTCTACTGATGGAGCTGATAACAAGCAGTTGAAACCAAACCACAAACAACAAAAATGCTAGCTTCTTCCCAGCTACAAGATTCACTAATATTAAACTATATAATTAATGCTTAATTATATAAAAACTATTTTTATTTTTTTTTGCTAGAACTCCTCATATTCTGTGCCTCACAGAGGTGCAAAAGAACTAGAAAAGAAAATGAAATAAAAGTTGTGTTTTCAATGACCTATAAATACAACAACTCTTTCCTGAAATTCTATATATTAAAAATCTCTACAGCTGCTTTTTATGGATTTTTCTCAAGCTTAACTTTACATAGAATTCTATATAATAATTATACAGCTAATACTGAAACTATCTGTAGAAATTCACAAGAAAGACAAAGACTGTGCCTTTAATATGAGGATAGGTAATTCTAAGTGCCATTCAGCAAGGAGAAAAAGAAACTAGTATCCACATGTGGAGCATGTAAGGATTCACAAACTAAAATGAGGACAGGAGTTTAAAAATAATGGCAGAATAAAAAAAAAAAAAATATTTAACATGGATTAAACAGAGCTACCTGAAACAGTTTGTTATTCAAATTTGACTTGCAGATTGAAAGCATTTCTCATTAGGGATGTACTAAATAGCTCATTGAAGGTTTTGAGAATCTGAACTAACTCTCAGCTACCTGAACAAAATCTGGTATTTTTTAGGTATCTGTTCAGGAGAAGATGCAACATTTCTGAATGTTTAATTCAGGCTGGGGAAATGTGCTGATAGGAAACTCACACAATATAATAAGAAGAGCAATGTCCTGCATCTAGATGTGATGTACTCCACAAAATAATACATATTGAGGGCCATCCATCTGGCAATCAGCTTTAGAGAAAAGGGCCTGGGGGTCCTGGTGGAGATCAAGTTCAGCCCATGCCACCAATGGGCCTTTGCTGCAAAGGAGACTTAATGGTATCCCAAGCTTCATTAGAAGCATCACCAGCTGCTTGAGAATGATGATCCTTCCCCTCTACTCATCATTGTTGCATAGCCTGAAGTATCGCATCCAGTTCTATGTTCTCTAGCAGAAGAGAGAAAGATAAGAGAGATCAGAAAAGATCGACAAGAATGAAGGACTGCAACATTTCCTGTGAGGAAAGGCTGAGAGATCTGGGACTGTTTAGCCTGAAGAAGAGAAGGCTTATCAGGATTTTATTCAGAGTATTATTCAATGTGCTGAAACACTAGATTGGTCTAGACAGAGCAGGAACATCCTGAGGCAATCTGCAGGACAGCCAAAATTTTATATTATAACTACTTCTACACCAATCAGCTAAAAAATTTATTTTGGAGGTCTGGCATTCAACTACTTTTTCCCACATGCATTTGCTGTATCAAACAAGTTCATTAGCTCATTTTTGCAGTTTACTAGCTAAGGTGATCCTCGACCACTCAATTAATGTTTTATGTATGCTTCCAGAACTCTTAGGCATGGTCCCAATACCCACCAGAACTATAACAACAGGACAAATATGATTTTCCATCACAGCTGTCACTTCACCATTTCCCTTAGAAGAATTATATAAAATTTACCTCATTTTTGCACAGATGGGTCAGAAACTGGTGTAAACTAATTCTAACTTTACTCCTTTTAAGACAATTTAGTATCAACATTTTAAACCAGCAAGAATCAAGTATATCAGTATTCTGTAAAGATTGTATTCCTATGTAGAATGGCATGAATAATCAGAATGACTTAAAGGTTTTGGTTTTTTGTGGTTGTGGGTTGGTTTTGGGTGTGGGTTTTTTTGGTGGTGGGTTTTTGGTTTGTTTTTTTTCTTCTTCTTCTGTTGTGTTGTTGGTTTGGGTGGGTTTTTTTGGGCTGTTGTTGGTTTGCGCGTTTTCCCTGGCGCTGTCCACGCTGTCCCTGAAGCCTGTTGCTGCAGGGCCAGTCCCCACTGGGTCCAGACCCACCTGCCATCACGTCAGATCAGAAACCTCTGAGCCCACCTACCAGGAACTGCTGGCCGATTCTGTGAGGGCAGACCATGTCCCAGGACCAGCCCTACCAGCCCAGCCAGGCTGACCTCGCAGGACTGCTCCCTGTCATCTGGAAGGAACTGCCTGAGTCCTGCGAAGGGACCTACCTACCAGCTAGCCTAGGTTCCACCTCCTCTCCACTGCTATGGAAGGAGGATTGTCACCCAGCATCGCCGTCCAGACCAGCCTAGGAATCAGCCCGGTGACAGTAGTCTGCCGGAACCTAACCTTGCTACAAATGAAGGACACAGTGTATCTTCCACATGCTTTCCTCTCACTAACATTCAGTTCAAAGCACCTGGGTCTACCACCATAATCTTTCCAGTCCAATCCTCTGACACACATTGTTATCTCTCTGTATATAGTTACCAGCTGCCAGCAGCGGAATTGCACCCTTCGTTATATAAATAGAAAGTAATTCTGTAAATATTCTAATTGAGTCCTAATTATAAGTACTAAACCACTTATAGGATATATTTCACAATCATGCACTAGAACATGTATAGAAAATAGTGATTCATTGGCTATTCATCATAAAATTAATATTTACATAATTAATATTTCATATTCATAAATTAATAACCTCTTCATCACACCTGTCTCTCCTGAAGAGCCTGCAGCCATCAATTACAGTGCTCCAGTCATGTGAGTCATCCCACCACATTTCTATGATGGCAACTACATCATAACTTTCCTGCTGTAACAAGGCTTCCAGCTCCTCCTGTTTGTTACCCATACTGTGTGCATTAGTGTACATGCACTTCAGCTGGGCTGCTGGTTTTAGCCCGACTCCATCTTACCACCCTCAGACTCCTGTCTGGGGAGACTGGTTTCAGTCCCTTCCCCCTTCAAATCTAGTTTAAAGCCCTGTCAATGAGTCCTGGCAACTTGCTTCCTAGAAGCCTTTATCCCTCTGTGGGATAGGCTATTCTCATGTGCTAGGATCTTCCTCCCCCTCTGGGACAGATATGCTCCATCTGTTGCTAGTGGACCCGGTGCCACAGAAAGTTCCCCAAGATCAAAAACTGTTGGTAAATTCTGTTGGTAGCACCAGCCTCTGAGCCACTTGTTAATTACGCCGGCTTTCCTGTCCCTTTCAGTATGCCTTCCTGCAACTAAGGGTATTGATGAAAAAATTGCCTGTGCCCCTGATCCCTCAACCAGTTCTCCCAGAGCCTTGAAGTCCTTTTTGATTGCCTTTGGACCTCTGGTTTCAACCTCATTGTTCTCCACCTGCATAACTATTAAGGGATAATAATCAGACCACTGTACCAGACCAGGCAGCCTTCTGGTAACATCTCTGAGCAGAGGCCCCAGGGAGGCAGCAGACTTCCCTGTGGGAAAGATCCAGCCAACATATGGGGCCCTCTGTTCCCCTCAGTATGGAATCACCAATAAAAATTACCCCTCTCTTTTTTTTAGGGGAACTAGTCCTGATGAGGGACTGTTTTGTTTTAGGCAACACCTCAGATGGTGTGTCTTCTGCCTTCTCACTCACCTCACCCTCAACTTCCAGTGCCCTGTATTTGTTTCGCAAGGGCAGCACGAAAGGTGAGGGAAGCCATAAGAGTTTTCCTTTACCTCTCCTAACAGGGACCTGTATCCATTTCCTGCTGCATCTTGGGTCACCTCCCTCTGCTAGGGGAGCCTGCAGAGTCTGGTTACTGAAATCCAACTCTCTTTCACATTCCCTTGCAGTCCTAAGTGTAGCAACTTCTTCCTTCAGTTTAGCCACTAGATTAAGCAGATAATCAAGCTGCTCACGCCTAATGCAGGTGTTATCTCCATTGCCCTCCATTTCAGGTGCCAGGCTCCAGCACTCTGCAGCCAGCTGCCTGGACACCTGCCTGCATAAGTTTAACGTCAGTCTGGGTTGACACAGACCTTTTGAAAACAGCTTTGTCGTGAGTTACCACCATCCCTATCCCTGGCCACACGACCCAACTGGCGAACAATTCAGGAATGAGCCCATGTGACTCAGCACCTCCCTCCCTCCGACGAAAACACCCGCCGATGCAGCAGTCTCCACCCACTCCATGCCGGCCTCTCAGGAGAGAAAAAACTGTCTCGGGGTTATAGGGGGTATATGGGGCTCTGCACAGTGAGCTGCCCTGGTCCTGTCTCATTGCACACACGTATTCAGATATATTGTAGAAAGTTGACATTACATTCTATGATGACATATTATTTCCATAGTAATAGCCTCACTGTTAAGATCATGATGCAAAAGTGGGTCCTATAAATTTAAGCCCAGGTTTTTTTCTGAAAAAAATGATTCAGGCCTTTCTATGGTGACCCTGTGTTCATTGTTCTGCTTAGTCCATCAGAAGACTGCTTGAGTGAGATAATGATGCATACTGTGATTTCATGTAGATAAATAAAGGAATCTGGAGCTACAGTTCATCCAGTTTAAGGTGACTGGATCAATAAATCAGTTTCTTTTGAACCATTTGCCTTACATATCTATACATCTTGTATTTTTAACTGTGTATCAATCTTATTTAATACCAGACAGAGGCTCATCCAGGATTTTTGTCTACATTTATCCTGTATCTGGAGCTAAAATACAGCAATTATTCTATCACTTGATGAACTCTCCCTAGCAGAGAAGGGAAATGAGTAAAAGGAGAGAAGACCCACAGGCTGAAATGAAAATAATTTTACTGGATTAACTAAACTGGTAACAATCATAGAATAGTTTGGGTTGGAAAGGAACTTATTTAATTCCACCACCACACACCCCTCCCTCCCCCCAGGAAATGGGACAACGTCCATTAGACCAGTTTGCTCAACATTCCTGTGTCTTGCCAGTCTTCTGGATATTTCAGGAACACATATTGGCATATAAGGGAAAAACAAAACCCAAAAATTTTAAATCCAACCAGCCAACCAACTAAAAGAATAAAAAACCAAAACCATAGCAGTCGACTAAGGAAGGTTTTAACTGAGATAAAGAAATTTATAGCGTGGTTAAAGGACAAGACATCTGGAATTGTGTCTGTGACTTACACAGGAGACAAATGTTTACCTCCCTATTTGGATCTAGGTCTTGTCTAGTGTAATAATGCTTAACATTGCTTCTCAGTCTAGTTAAATCTGACCCAATATATTTTAGATATTGACATAGTTCTATTTCAATGTCCTTTACAATAAGATTAGTCAACCATGTCAGTTTTATAGAGTTAAGTTCAGTTCCTCCTAATGTCAGCCACCAGTGTGAGAGCTATGTATATTTGAATTCCTTTTTATATTTAACAGAGGTGCATGTAGTTTATCTAGTTAATATATTCCAGACAGCTATGCAATTGACCCTTGTGGGTGCTTACATGAGGTGGATCACTCTTGAGATTGTCAACAGTACTGAATATATCTCAGTGTTGATATATTGATTATATTGTTTATGAAGCCACCTATCTCACACATAGTTAGCTCTATGCATCTAGAACCAAATGATGTTAGAAAGTTTAGTTTTGTTAAATAACCCATTGTCTGTATTTGATTTCTTTTTATTTTTGTATGTTAAAACTTGCAACCCTTGAAGCATGGAACAAGGCTCACATTCATCTTGTGGGCTATCCATAAGTACTTCAACAAGACGTCTCACTTGATGTCTGATTTGCAAGTACCCTCCATGCAGAGACAAAGCTATCTCTCAAAGCAATTTCAGTTTATTATTTTTGTCTTTTTGAGTTGCCAACATATTCACAAGATCATTCAGTATATAGCATTAATTCAAATCAAATCAGTAAAGACAAAGGTACAATTTTTCTTTCCAATTAACATATATCTTCTCATTTTAGTGTGATGTTCTGTCTGTTACTAGGGTTAATAGACTTGCTCTGATACTACTTAGGTAGACAAAACTTTGAACTGGAAGTTTGTAGCAGAGGTTTACCATTATTTTCTATGATTAATCTTCTGTTCTATTACAAGATATTTGTTTTATTATAATTACAAAGCCATGGTAGATAAATTTTAAACATATATTAATAAATTGCAATTTTACTTCAGTTCTTTGCAGACCTGTCCTGTATTTTAGTTTAAAAAAACCCAAAAAACAAAAAAACAGATTTGCTTCCAAAACAAACCTGAAAATATTTTCATGCTGAAAATCACTGAAACAAGCATGAGCGTTAATTCCTCTGTCTAGAAGCCATCACTTGGACAGGCACATATTACAGTAGATGTGAAATTATTTTACACACTGACAGAGATTCCATGCAAACAGTTCTACAGAACATCATGGACACATCCCCATTTTGAAGGAAGACAGGTGATTTTACCATAAAACATAGAAAAGTAATTCCAGAGCAAAGTAAAAGAGATCAAAATAGAAGAAATTTGAAGATGGGATAAAATACTGTCTTTATTAACTTATCCTTAACAATTTGTTATTTTTTTTTAATTAGGTCAGGACTTTTAAATGATCATATACCTGTTAAGTTCAGAAAGAATGCATAAGGCCTCTAACTTACCATCTATACTTTTCTAAAAAAGTCCATTCATATCGAGTTCTAAGAGGCTGACGTGAGAACCAGGACTGCACATACATTCTTTCTGTTTGCTTGAAAACATTTAAAATATGAATGATGTTGTGTAGCAAAAGAAAATGAAAATAGAGCATGGATACAGAACTGGCTTGAGGGTTGCACGCAAAAGGTGGCTGTCAATGGCTCCATGTCCAAGTGGAAGCCAGTGAACAAGTGGAGTCCCTCAGGGATCAGTATTGGGACCAGGCTTGCTCATCATCTTTGTTGGTGACATGGACAGTGGCATTGAGTGCACCCTAAGCAAGTTTGTTGACAACACCAGCTGTGTGGTGCAGCAGACACGCTGGAGAGAAGGGATGCCATCCAGAGAGACCTTGACAGGCTGGAGAAGTGGGTCCATGACAATCTCATGAGGTTCAACATGATCAATTACAGGGTCCTGCGTCTGGTTTGGGGCAATCCCAGGCACTGATATAGGCTGGGCAGCGACTGGCTTGAGAGCAGCCCTGAAGAAAAGGACCTGGGGGTGCTGGTGGATGAGTGTATTGGGTTGGACTGAGCTGGAGTTAATTCTCCTCACAGCATCTTTCTAGTGCTGTGTTTTGCAGCACTAGTTGATAACACAGCAGTGTTTTGGTTACTCTTGAATAAGTATCCAGGCTGTGTCCTTTCAACATTTCCCTGCCCCAAGAGTTCATTGAAGGGTGGGCGAGATCTTGGGAGAAGACATGGCTGAGCCAGCTGACCCAGACTGACCAAAGAGGTATTCCATACCATATGATGTCAGCTCAGATATAAGAATGAAGTGAAAGAAGGAAGTGGAGGGATTCGTCCATGGAGTCTATCCTCCCAAGTAACCACCAAGCTTAGAGAGCCCTGCTTCCCAAGACCAACCATCGTCCTGGTGTTGGGAAGTAGAGAATAACACCTCTTTCTCTGCTTTTTGCTTCCATATAGTCTATTGCTGTTTGCTTATTATTGTTATTAAAATTGCTCCTACCCTATTAGTGGTTTTTGTTGCATTTTTTGTCCCTTCTCCCCCTGTCCACTTAAGAGGTGGAGTAATAGAGCAGCTTTGGTAGGCATCTGGCCAGATGATTAGAGGGCTGGAGCACCTCTTCTGTGAGGACAGACTGAGGGACTTGGGGCTATTCAGTCTGGAGAAGAGAAGACTCTGAGGAGACCTTGTTGTGGCCTTCCAATATCTGAAGGGGGCCCACAGAAAAGCTGGTGAGGGACTTTCTAGGGTGTCAGGTAGTGATAGGACTAGGGAGAATGGAACAAAATTAGAAATGGGTAGATTCAGATTGGATGTTAAGATGTTCTTCCCCATGAGGGTGGTGAGGCACTGGAACAGGTTGCCCAGGGAGGTGGTTGAAGCCTCATCCCTAGAGGTTTGTAAGGCCAGGCTGGATGTGGCTCTGAGCAAACTGATCTAGTGTGAGGTGTCCTTGCCTCCTTGCAGGGGGGTTGGAACTAGATGATCCTTGAGGTCCCTTCCAACCCTAACAATTCTATGATTCTATGGGGGAAAAAAAAACTAAAATTGCATCCAGGACTATTTTCCAGCCACACATTATTACAGTTTTAATTAGTAACTATTACAAATACCTTCAAAAATAGTATTTTAGAGGATCTTGTTAAATATCTGTTCTGCTGATTCATTTGACTTGAATAGTAAGTGCAACATATTACTGTGATTATAAACACAAATATTTTATAGAATCATAGAATGGTCCAGGCTGCAAGGCACCTCCAAAGGTCATGCAGTCTCACATCCCCACAGTCATCAGAGACATCCCCAACTAGATCAACTTGCCCAGGGCCTTGTCGAGCCTCACCTTGAATGCCTCCAGGGAAGGGGCCTCAAGCACCTCCCTGGTGAACCTGTTCCCGTGTTCCACCATCCTCATAGTGAAGAACTTCTTCCTGATATCCAATCTAAATTTGCCCTTTTCTAGTTTGAAGCCAACAGCCCTTGTCCTGTCACTGAGGGCCCTTGTAAACAGTCTCTCTCCACCCTTCCTGTAAACCCCCCTCAGGTACTGGAAGGCTGCTATCAGGTCTCTCTGGAACCTCCTCTTCTCCAGGCTGAACAACCCCAGCTCCCTCAGCCTGTCCTTGTAGCAAAAGTGCTCCAAACCCCTGATCATTTTCATGGCCCTCTTCTGGACCCTCTCCATCATCTCCATGTACTTCCTATTTGAGGGCTCCAGACCTGTACACCGTACTCCAGGTGAGGTCCCACCAGAGCAGAGTAAAATGGAAGAATCAGCTCTCTGGATCTGCTGGCAACACTTCTTTTGATGCAGCTCAGGATGTGATTTGCCTTCTCAGATGCACGCACACTCTGTTTTTGTTAAATATCTAGCCATCCAGATCAGTCTGCATTTCTTTACATGCTGTAGCTTTAAACGCTCTTGTCAATTTCTTTTCTTTTTTTTCCAGAAATTTTATTCCATGACTGGAAATAAAAGGTTATTCCATCCAAGGCATTTCTACTGTTTTGTTTTATGACCTCTATATCATTTTGCCCCACTTTTTTTCCATCTGTATCATAAGGATAATAATTCTAATAATTCCTTGTCTGTTGACATAATACATGAAGAATGACATAGGGGAGAAACAGACAGCTGAACTAATTAAAGTGCTTCAAATGCTGGCTGAGGGAAGTACTACAAATGCATGCATCACCATCTGCTTGCTTATCTATCTTACTAGTAGGACCAAAATAATTTATTAATAAAGATAATGCATATTTATGTGCATATTTGCGTACATATTTGCCCTTACCATGATACATTTAACAAAATTTGTCTTATTATCTCAGATAGTATTTCAGCAACTCCAGTGTACTGTTATCTCAGAAAATAAGTATCTTCCACATCTCAAAGTTTCATGTTCAATCTTACCAAAGGCTATTCTGTATTTGAAGTATCTATGGACCTTCCCGCTTTACTTCTCGTCTAGACTGCCATTTTAGTATACTCCATATTCTTGGTTGGCCTTTTTTTAACTAGTGGTGGCTTGGTTGGCAGCTTTGCCTTCGGGTGAGAATTTGATGAGCTAGTGAATGGGCATGATGCCATCCAAACAGATGTGACAGAAAATCATCACCCAACAGGCCCACCGTATGTATCAGATATGTTTGTAAAGAGCAAGATTCTAATCTGGAAGTATTGCATTTTGGTTCGCTAGCCGATCAGGACCGCTCGTTCGGGACCGCTCCCCTTGAACTGTGAGTTTCTCTCAGGGCTTTTTGCCTTCCTTTCGGGGTTTCAGGGGTCAGGAGGACTCCTGGTAGGGGGGAGCCAGCAGGATCATGCTCATGCGAGCCTGTACGGGAGCGGGAGCCTGAAGTCAGCTGCGGCAGTTTTAAAAACCGCCCGGGCTGTGCACGCGGCGCCATTTTGGTTTGCTAGCTAGCCTAGCGGCTGGTTGCAAAATTTTTTTTTTTTTTTTTTTCACTCAAAAAAAAAATGCACACCATGGTTGTCACTCGGATGAAGGGTAGAAAAGCAGCATCTGCCTAGACAGAGTTGTTTCACCAGCATGCTCGAGTACAGGCTGCCACATGCAGAGAGTGCTTCAGCCTGGCACTTGGAATAGAAGGGGAGGGAAAGGACACCTGTGTCAGGTGTGACCAGGTGAACTTTCTCCTCAGCCTGGTGGCAGATCTGAAGGACGAAATGGCCAAGCTGAAGGAGGAGGTATCTAGGCTAAGGCAATAAGGGAACGTGAAAGGGAGTTAGATTTGTGGGAGAAGGCTCTGCAGATCTCCCCTGCTGAGGGAAGGGTCCCTGGAAACGAAGAGGGATGGATACAGGTCCCTGCCAGGGGTGGCAAGAGGAATCCACCCCGACCCTTTCCTCCTCCTCCACTGCCCTTGCATAGTAAGTATGAGGCCCTGCAGGCTGAGGGCAGTGGGGATGAGAGGGGTGAGGCTGAGGAACAGCCATCCAGAGGGGAGCCTAAGGCCAAGCAATCCCCACCAGTTATAACGACCAGCTCCAGGAAGGAGCCTAAGCCCAAGTAGTCAAAAGTCCCAGAACTTCAGCCTGTTTAAGAAACGTATTTGTAAAGTCCCCTGGGTACCAGCCCTCATGAACCAAGGGGTCCAGGAGGGTTGGACCTACTTCAAACAGGAGCTTTTGAAGGCACAGGAACTGGCAGTTCCCACATGCCAAAAGGCGAGCCGGCGGGGAAGGCGACTGGCCTGGATGAGCAAGCATCTCCTGGAGGATTTAAGGGGAAAAAAGAGTCTGTATCACCTTTGGAAGAAGGGGAAGGCTTCTCAAGGTATGTTCAAGGAAGTTGTTAGATTATGTAGGAATAAAATTAGGGAAGCAAAGGCCCAGTTGGAACCGAAGCTGGCCACCTCAGTCAAAGACAATAAAAAGCATTTTTACAAATATATTAACAATAAGAAGAAGGGCAGGAGGAACCTCCACTCCTTATTGGACCTGGAGGGGAAAACGGTGACTGAAGACAAGGAAAAGACTGAGGTCCTGAACGCCTTCTTTGCCTCAATTTTTAACAGCAAGGCAGGAGTTCAGGAGGGGTGGTCTCCTGAGCTGGGTGATGGGGTCAGGGAGCAGTGTAGTGCCCCGGTAATCCTTGAGGAATTAGTTCGGGACCTGCTGAGCCACTTGGACACTCACAAGTCCATGGGACCAGATGGGATCCATCCTAGGGTGCTGAGAGAGCTGGCAGAGGAGCTTGTCAAGCCTCTCTCCATCATTTTACAGCAGTCCTGGCTCACTGGTGAGGTCCCAGATGCCTGGAAGCTGGCCAACATGATGCCCATGCACAAGAATAAGCCAGAGAATTACAGGCCTGTCAGCCTGACCTGAGTGCCAGGCAAGATTATGGAACAGGTCATCTTGAGTGCAATCACACAGCACTTACAGAATGGCCAAGGGATCAGTCCCAGTCAGCATGGATTTAAGAAGGGCAGGTCCCCCAGGGATCAGTGCTGGGCCCCATCCTATTCAATATCTTTATTGATGATCTGGATCTGGGGATCCAGATGAGACCCTCATCAGTACATTTGCAGGTGACACCAAGCTGGGGGCAGATGTTGATCTGTTGGATGGTAGGAGAGCTCTGCAGAGGGACCTTGACAGGCTGGACAGATGGGCACAGCCCAACGGCATGAAATTTAACACATCTAAGTGCCAGGTTCTACACACTGGCCGAGCCCAGAGAGTGGTGGTGTATGGTGCCATATCCAACTGGCAGCCAGTCACTAGTGGTGTTTCCCAGGGATCAGTGCTGGGCCCCATCCTGTTCAATATCGTTATTGATGATCTGGACAAGGGAATGGAGTTCATCATCAGTAAATTTGCAGATGATACCAGCTTGAGGCTGATGTTGATCTGTTAGATGGTAAGAATGCTCTGCAGAGGAAACTTGACAGGCTGGACAGATGGGCACAGCCCAACGGCATGAAATTTAACACATCCAAGTGCTGGGTTCTGCACATTGGCCACAGTAACTCCATGCTGTGCTACAGGCTGGGGTCAGAGTGCCTGAAGAGCAGCCAGCCAGAGAGAGACCAGGGGTTACTGGTAGATAGTAGGATGAACATGAGCCAGCAGACTGCCCAGGTGGCCAAGAAGGTCAATGGCATCCTGGCCTGCATCAGGAATAGTGTGGCCAGCAGGAGCAGGGAAGTCATTCTGCCCCTGTCCTCAGAACTGCTCAGGCCATGCCCTGAGTCCTGTGTCCAGTTCTGGGCCACTCAGTTTAGGAAAGATGTTGACTTGCTGGAACATATCCAGAGAAGGGCAATAAAGCTGGTGAGGGGTTTGGAGCACAAGCCCTATGAGGAGTGGCTGAGGGAGCTGGGATTGCTTAGCCTGGAGAAGAGGAGGGTGAGGGCACACCTTATTGCTCTCTACAACTACCTGAAGGGGGGTTGTAGCCAGGAGGGGGTCAATCTCTTCACCCAGACAATCAGCAGCAGAACAAGAGGATACAGTCTCAAGCTGTGACAGGGAAGGTTAGGCTGGATGTTAAGAAGCAGTTCTTCATAGAGAGAATGATTGGCTATTGGAATGGGCTGCCCAGGGAGGTCATGGAGTCACCTCTCTGGAAGTGTTTAAAAAGTGACTGGATGAGGGACTTGGTGCCATGGTTTAGTTTATTAGATGGTATTGGGTGATAGGTTGGACTCAATGTTCTCAAAGGTCTTTTCTAACCTGATTATTTCTCTCTTCTGTAATAAATATATTGACTCCATTTTTCACACAAAGTAAACATTTTGCTCATTTCATGACTACTAGTGTACAGATTTGTTAACATTTTTTTCAGTGAAAATTGGTTTTCTGTCACATGAATAAAATTTAAATGAATAAATATTTTGTTCAATAGTCAAAACTGTTTGATTTGTATTTTTTTTCTTGAAATGTTCCATTTCATTAAGCTGAATTTCAGAATGCTTTGGTTTATTTTTTTCCTCCCCCTAAATATTTTGTCATGGTTTGGATACTACACTAAAAGGAAGAAAATGTGACAGGAATGGATTAATTTGTGTTTGATCAGAAGCACCCAGCTGCCCAATAAGAAAGGATAAAGCTATGAAAAACAAGAGTCGGCAAGTTCTTTGCTTTATAAACTAAGTAGGGATAGGAATAGATTGATAAGCTCACAAACCGTGAATGCCCGCTAAATGCCTTGTAGAGGACAAATTGATCCAGAGGAAGATGAAGAGAAGGAAGGCCTATGATGGGTTAACGCCCATCCTGAAAACTGGGAGGTAGGGCTTGTGAATGCTTTGCCCTCCCTGCAGGGCATTTTTCCCCTGGGAAACTGAGTCTGTTCCACTCCCACCTCCCTGCCCAGCTAGGGTATCAAAAGGAGGACATTGCAGCCATTAGCTCTCTTTTTGGCTCCTGCCTTCCTGGATGAGAGCTACTGCAGCTGCCTTCCTGCTTCTCTGCTACATGGTCAGGCCTGATCCCTGCTGCCCACACACCTCTTCAGAGAGACTGGTTCTATATTCTTGGTTTTTGTGGGTTTTTTCCCCTCCCATCTATCCTTGCCCTTGTGAACCTTACCTGTTATTGTTTTATATATATATATAGTTTAAAGAAAACTCTTTACCTCTCTACTTCCAAGCTGACTTCAAATTATTTCTTGGTGGATTTGCTCCCTCCCTTTCTTTTTTTCCCTCTCTATTGGAAGGGAGGAGGGGAGAGTGGGGGAGGGATTCTCAGCCTTGCCCCCATCTGAACTCTTAAGTCACAGTTAAAGCTCAAACCACCACAAGGCCATTGTTGGGCATAGGGTCCTATGACCATCAAGTGCATGAGCAATAGGGGATGTAGGTTATGTAGAATAGGGCAGGACCTTGCTCTCCAAAGCCCAGCCTCCTGGGACATCTTCACCCAACATCACAGGATGCTGGCCCATTTAAGCTGGATACTGCTAATGGTGGGTGGGTTTTACAAGCTCCACTAATCTTCCATTGAGAAACACCCGCTGGGATTGGGGATGCGGGCCGCCCCACACTATTTTAAAATCTCCGGTGCTGAGGTAACATGTTTTCTGTTTGTGCTTCTCAGAGCTGTGGGTAATACGGGTCTAGATTTCGGTTTGTATTTTGCTATTGGTTTTGCTATGCTGTAACATAAACTTGTCCGCCTTTTAATAAAAGCATGCTGTGTCCTCACAGCACCTGGAACCTGTGCTAATTCCTTAACCAAAGAACCCACAAAAATAGAAAGTGAGCAACCTTACTAGGAAAAAAAGGTGATGTTCCAAAGTAATTATATTAAAAACAAAAGCTACAAAATTAAATGTAAATCGGGTTTGAAACCTTGAATATTATCGTGAAGGTGAAGTGTCTTTCTTAAGTGAAACAAAAGTAGTGCTATATTTGTTTAAAAAAAATAATAATGTAAAACCTGTGTTTAATAACTTCTGTGAAAACCTGCTCAGTTAAGACACAGTTGTCATCCAATGGTTCATCAATAATTTTCAGTACATTTGGCCAGAAAGTTCAGAATCTAGGAACATTTTAGTTAGAAAAATAATTTTGTCATGTCTGAAAAATACAGATGGTTTAATCATAATATTTTATTTGTCATTATAGCCCTGGACTGAACTGAATAGAGTTAGCATAAAAGGAAAGAGAGAGAAGATACAGCAAGTAACACCACCGTCTCCTTTCTGTCCACACTGAAGCCTCAGATTCTGCAGCAGTGAGCTGGAGTGAATTCTCATAGTAAGTACAGGAGGAGTGACCCAGTATTTTAAACATATTTTCCTTTTTCCTCTTCTCCACCACCTCACCCAGGTAAGGGTAATTTTCTGAACATCCTTGGAAATGTGGGCTGGTGCACTACTGGCAGTAGTTCTTTTTGCTGGCTGCTCGTGGCTTGGATGAGCACACACTCTGCTGGATAAAGCACTGGCTGGGCAAATGGGCCCAAAGAGTAGTGGTCAAGGAAGTTAAATCCAGCTGGCAACTGGTCATAAGTGGTGTTCCTCAGTGTTGGGAAAACTTCTATTTAACATCTTTATTGATGACCTTGACAAAGACAGAGTGTGTCATCAGTAAGTTCGTAGATTACACCAATTTATGTGGGAGTGTTAATCAGTATCAGGGTAGCGAGGTTCTATAGAGGGACTTAGATAGATTGGATTGATGGGCCAACATTAACGGGATGAGCTTCAACATAACCAAATGCCAGGTCCTGCACTTAGGTCACAACAACCCCAAGCAACACTACAGGCTTGGTTAAGTGTGGGTGGGAATCTGTCTGGCAGAAAGGGACCTGGGGTTTCTAATCAATGGGCAACTGAATATGAGCAAGCAGTGTGCCCAGGTGGCCAAGAAAGCCAATGGCATCTTGGGTTGTATCAAAAATGCTGTGTCCAGTAGGAGTGGAGAGATGATTGTCCCTTTGTACTCAGCTCTGGTGAAGCCACACCTCAAGTGTTGTGTCCAGTTTTGGGCACCTCAATACTAGAGAGATGTGGAGGTGCTGGAGTGAGTGCAGAGGAGGGTAATGAAGCTGGTGAAGGGCCTGGAAAATAAATCTTATAAAGAGCAACTGAAGGAGCTGGGTCTGTTTAGTTTGAAAAAGAGGAGGCTGAGGGGGAGCCTCATTGCTCTCTACAATTAGGACATTGTGGAGAAGCTGGTGCTGGTCTCTTCTCACAGGTAATTAGTGATAGAAAAAGAGGGAATGGCCTCCAGCTGCCACTGGGTAGGTTTAGATTGGATATTAGGGGAAACAAATTCATAGAAAGAGTGGTCAGGCTTTGGAATGTGCTGCCAGGGAGGTGGTTGAGTCACCAGCCCTGGATGTGTTTAAAGGTTGTTTAGACGTGGTGCTTGGGGAGGTGGTTTAGGGGTGAACTTTGCAGAGTAGGATTGTTTGTTGGACTTGGCGATCCCGAGGGTCTTTTCCAACCTGAATGTTTCTTCCATTCTGCATTATGAGAAAAGCAGGGAAGGGAAGGATGTAAGTAAGATGGTCTTTGAGGTCTCTTCCAACCTTATTGATTCTATGGTTTTAAGATATCTAGAAGAAAATTGGGGGGGGGGGGGGGGGCAAGAAAAATGTTTGTAGTGCCAGAATGTGGGCATGATGGAACTTTTAAGTCCTTGTCTCTCACACATCCAGGAAAACTGATGGAGGTATAAAGGAGCACATCCTAACTTGCACACATTAGGACTAGTGTACATCTGAATGTATCCCCGCTAGGGACTGGGAGCACTATTCATTCCTGGATCATGATCTTGAAAGCTGAAGTGTTTCTGAATGTAATAGCATAAACCTAGATAATTTCCCTTGCTTTTAATAAATGGAGGGACCTCTTCCTCCTGAGTACTTTAGAAAATATCTAATTTTTAGGATCAGTTCAGTACTTTTTAATTCAGTACATTATCTTGATTTCAAGTAATTTCTAAAAGGCATTAATGAATCTACCTTGTCATTCTTCTGTGAAGAGATGTTGAACAGGACTCTGAAGTCAACATCATTTGTAGATCCAAACCTTCAACTCTTTCACTCACTTCTCACATGCTATGAATTACCCTGGTTTGGCTACCAGTACAAAATCTTTTTCTACTTTAATCACTAAAATGAACATATCTGATAACATCCTTGTCTTTTTTCTCTGCTGGCCTGTAATCATTTGGTCAGCTTCTCATCTGTTTTAATTCTCTAAAGATATTTTGTGTCAACAAGCTTATCTGCTTAGAAATGCCACTCATTCTTAAGTTGTTGAACATTGATATTGATTTTTTTTATTTGAAATGTAATCTAAAGCCTATTTGAGTCCTGTGGAGTTACTGTAGTGGGTAATCTAATAGGTGATCTTTTCTGGAATCCATGTTATCAAAATAATATGATCTATATTATGCTCCGCTTCTCTGCAAAAATCACTGCCAGGCGTTTCTTTGTTCACCCCTCTAGTAACTTCATCAAAGGAATGGGCAGCCTGGGGAGGTGGTGGAATCGCCATCACTGGAGGTGTTCAGGAGGAGACTTGACAAGGTGCTTGGTTGCATGGGTTAGTTGATTAGGTGGTGTTGGATGATAGGTTGGACGAGATGATCTTGAAGGTCTCTTCCAACCTGGTTTGTTCTATTTTATTCTATTCTAATTTCTTTTATTTTTCATATTTTCTTGTAGAAGCTTCTTATTTTTAGTCACCATTATTTCCCATCATTTATCAAGTTTTATACTGATATTTTTATATTTTTTTTCCCAAATACTGAGATTTGCTTTTCCTCATTGTCTTGAGTGATATCTCTCTTGAAAGAAAATTCTCTAGGCCTGTTTCAGCTACTGTGATTGTACGTTGTACAGCTTTTTAAAATCTTCTTTCCATCACTTATTCATTTCATAGATGTAGTAATTTGTCAACACTTGTATCACACTGTCAACATCTTCAATTCAGATCTTTCAGTAGTCTGCCTTATCTCATCACACGATGTCTTTGTCACATTTCTTTTTCTATATCCTGATGCAGATTTGTATTCATTGCTAACTGTTTTGCTCCTATTTCAATTTCTTGTTTGGATCTGTTTATTCTTTTTTCAGACTGTAGCTGCAGTAGTGCCTGCTACTGGTACACTCTGGAGTATCCAGATTAAAAAAAACAAAACAAAAAACAAACAAACAAAAAAAAACCCTAGCATTGGCAAACTTAAAAATTTTAGTAAAGGGTCACAAAGTTGATTAAGGGCTTAGATGGAAAGATTGAGAACCCTGGGTTTATTAATCCTGAAAAAAGAGACCTAATTCCTATCCCTTGCTCACAGAAGGGGCAGTCACCTGTGTTTAGCTACCTAATGAGTAGCAATAGAAAAAAAAAAAATAATGTCAAACTCTTCTTAGAGATGCTCAATGAAAGAGTGATAGGCTGAGCAACTAGCTCAAATCTATTTTCCTTCAAGTTTTACAAGACTCCCTGGGCACTATAAGGTTCCACATTTATTTGTTTGTTTGTTTATGTTAAAGATCTAAATCAATAACTGATCAGTTGTAGTCTGTATGTGCTAATGAATAGATGAAGTGAGTTGGAGAAAATCAGGATGTGGCATGTGAAATTTTTATTTTATGTAATTCTGTGGTAAATTTACATTCATTAAAGAGCATTCCCAAAAATATAGCCTATAATGACAGTAGGAAGACCTTCAAAGCTGAATTGTTTTCTTAAAAACAAGCACACAAACCATACATCTGTATAGCATACTGCAGCCTGGAAAATTATGCATAACCTCCATTTCATGTGTCTTTCTATTCTACATCATGCAGAAGGATATTGTTAATCTTGAAGCTATGGAATTATTTATTCACAGATTTATGGCCTTCCTTAGAATATTACATAATTTCATATTTAAATTTTAATAGTGTTTTCTTAGGAACATAAGGTGCATTTCTGTTTTCCTTGAAGTCAGCAGCAAAACATGCTATGAATGTCTTAACAGTTAGGGTTTGTTCTACTGATGCTAGTTAGTCTTCATTGTCAAAACCAGCATACGTTCTCTTGACAGATGGGATTTGTTCTGTGAGGTGAAATCATATACATGTGGACAAGTCAGAGTTAAACTAAAAGAAAAGCAAGAAAAAAATTCCCAAACGTACACAACTTCACGTATTTTTTGGATGATGTGGCTTATCCCTCAATGCTTAGATGTTGCTTCCTTGGCATCATTGTTAGATATTATGACTGTTACAGAGATGTGTATATTAAAAGACTGTCATCAAGAAAGGTGTAGTGAAAAATATTATTTTTTTTTGGTTATTTATTTAATTAAAGGTGAAAGCTGCTTAAATCCATTAGCTGGAAAAGTTCCCAGTGTTACTTAAAATGTTGAAGTTTCTTCAAATGACATGATATGCCATTTAATAAGAAACTCCGTAACTTATTGAAACAAACAAAAAAGCCTACACAAAAGAATGTGATAAAATGCAATATTCTATATTGCCAGGAATTCATAAGATAAGCTTAATATTTCATTAAAACATGGGGCTCTACAGAAGTCTCTCTGGACCCTGATGAAGAATACTAAATTAAAGTTGTTCTATTATCATATCCAAGAAAATTACTATTTTGTAATAATTATGGGGCATGTATTAAAGCTTAAGCAGGCAACATCTTTCTTTGATGCAACCTTTAACATTATGCTATACACTCAATGCCAGCTCTCCCAGCAGCTATGAATGGAGCTCTTTGGATCCTGTTGCTTTGTACGGGTCAAAACTGCTCAAGTAACAACTGACTTCATCCTCATCCTTTGCTGATCATTCACCTAAGACCTTTCAATTGTCATAAAAGTCTGCAAGACAGTATTGATGACTAAGGCAAAAAAATACTTTGAATATCTCAGTGTTATCTGTGCCTATTGTACTGAACCTCTCATCTTATTCAGCATTGAGTGCATTCTCTGTTCACCATTAATCAGATACTTTTCTTGTTTGCTCATTCATGGAAAGTAGTTTCCAGAGTAATTTCTGCCTTTTGTTAGCCACATAATATCACTTATCATATCATATCATATCATATGTAATATTAAAGAACTTCTACATTAACCAAGTATAAAAAACTCAGTATGTAAATATAGTTGAATTACTTTTTGCTGTTTGTTGACCTTTTTTTTGACCTCTGGTCTTATTTTATTTTGGTCTGGTTTTCTTTATTGTCATCTTCTCTTTGTTGTTTCTGTTATCATTGTTATTATTGCCATTTTATTATTGTTATTTCAGTGAAAGAGTCAGAGCACTACTAGAATGAAAGACATCAAGTCAACAGACCACATCCCAAAGGTCTCAACATTTTAATAGGAAATGAATCTGAAACAAATAAATGTGTGAAATAGGATTTTCTTAAGCTGTCGACAAAACAATATTTATTATTGTGGTGAAAGTATTTTACAGAATTATCATTTTAGGAAGTCATTTAAGAGAAAAGACATTCATTTATTGGCAGGCAGAAATGATTGAGGAGTTCTAGGTAGCATAAAAATGTAGGCAGAAGGACAGTAGTAGAGATGGCAGTTGTGAAATAACACAGGTGAGCAAAAATCAGGAAAAGAGTCGTAAGAAATTTCTGCATATATCCAAGCAAGGATCAGGCTATGTTTTCCAGAATGTCACATTACTTGTGCAATTCAGTTGTTGTTGTTATGAATGCCAGGTTAAAGTTTGATTTTTGTAAACCATCTAGATGTAAGTAAGTAAGACCCACCACTCCAGGAGTTATGTAGTCTTTTAGCGTAGTAATTCAGAGGAATGTACCACTAGGTCATTAAGTTAAGTTAGTTTTGCAGTGAAAGGTGTTGTCAAAATGTGTGCATACACATGCATGTACAATGGGGGTATTGTGTATTAATATAATGAGAAAGCATGGCTGTGACCAAAGCAATAAATTTTTAGGCTTCTGGAAATACTGTCATGGCTCTATACATAGCACTTTCAGAGGACAATTTCATTCTGCTTTAAATACTTTAGAAACAATTACCAAGTTATACTGTCTCAGGATTGAAAACCAGTTTTATTGGCATAATAGGGGACAATATTTTTTTCCATCAAGCTTTGTATTTTTCAATATATTTTCATTTATCTCCCTGCAATTAGGATATAATGGCTCTAGATGCAGATGAAATTATTTTTTGGATGCTACAGACATACACAATTTTATAGCATTGTCTTCTGTATCATTAATCAGTAAGATTAAAAACATTAGCAATAGTTTTTAAAACTGAATATTACTGCACATTAACTGCAAAAGGAATAACTGTAGATGTAAGATGTGGACCAAATCACTTAATCATGGAGAACAAAAAGAAGAATTTTTTAAATGTACTTCAGTGGTACTTGATTATTGTGATATTATTAGTCTCTGTAGGTCTGTTATACACTGTGTTTAGTTTAGATGAAAAAAAAAATAAAAAAATTGTCAAGTCCCTAACAGCCTCTCTTAAAGTAACAGATCTCAGATTTTGTAATGTTTTGTACTTCCTAAAGCAGAAAGGTTGTGTCTATGTGAATTTCCCTGTGGAAATGCAGAAATTAACTTAGAATGAACGAGCTGATACAGGAGTTTCCATGTGCTACATTACAGTCATTTCCTTGTGTAAACAGGAAGCTAACAATAGCTCTTGCAGTGAGACAACCAAAGATTTTATTCCCTTTCTTTCCTCTTGTCTCTCTAACATGCAATCTTGTTATTTTTCTTACTTTAGCGGATAAGTGATCATTGATTTTGTTAAATCATCTGATTCAAAAATATGTCAGACTTGCCTTGTGTTAAGTAGGCTTCAGAAAAATTGCCATTGTATGCACCAAAAAAATAAATGCCTGGTAGGTATTATAATCCACCTTCATAGGTATTATAATATACTTCAACATAAAAGAATGAGAAGGGAAAGGGAAAGAAGGGAAATGCTTGAAATTCTATTTGTAGAAAATAATGTTCCTGAAAAATAAGTTTAAGATGTACAATGAAATAAATGTGAAATAGATTGAAGTGTAACTACACCAAAAGTTGTAAGGCTAAAGAGGAGGGCCATTCAAAGAACATGATCAATTTCAAATGAGGTTGTTAAAAGGAAATGTGACTAGGAAAAAGAAAATAGGCTACAAAGGCCAGGGTTAAAGAATATTTTAGACTTCACCTAAAGAAAGGTAACCATAGGTGTGCTAATGACTTCAACATGCAAGAAAAAAATAAAACAGAACAACCATTTTGCCTCTTCCTTGAATGAATGTCTCAAAAAGAGAACCATATCAACTAGTTAAGGCACTTAACCTGTGTGCCTACTGAGAGCCTAGTAAACTGGTGCTCTTAACTACAGCACAATTCCAACTATTAACCAAACAGCTATGTTGAAGAGCATCTCCTTGTAAATTTCTCTCTTTCCATTTTACTATGTATTGAAATCAACTGTGAAGATCAATCTTTTAAACTGAGGAAATCTCTGTATTGCATGCGATTTTGGGAGATTTTTCTAGAGTAATATCCTTCTGGGAATTTTCTCATAATTTCCCATAGATCTTGCCACATGACTACCGCTAGACATTGAGACAGACAAGCTTTTGCATTCAGTGAATATGCCTGTTTGCCTCTGCTTTAGGACGTCTGTTTCAACAAGCAAAATGTTTTGCTGTATTTAAATAATTCAGTTTAGATGTGCACAGCATTACTACCAATAACTACAATACCCAGAAACAGCTGGAAGGACATTAATTGCTCATTTTAAAATGCAGATAACTGGAAAGTGAAGCATGAAATTACTTTCCGTATGCTATATCCTATATCTAGCAGTGGTATGCTGTTTCAAGTATGATGTTATTTATTTATGTGATCATTAGCTTTGACTGTTGTTTAATGTTTTTTTTGCAAACATTACTTAGAGGTTAAGCCATATATGCATGTGTGTGTGTGTGTGTATATATATATATATATCTCATGTGTATAAGTTAGGCTGTTTCATTTATAGTGCCTGAGAAAAACTTTTTCCACCCACTTCATTTTAGGTGAACCAAAACTAATGTAAAGAAACAAACACAAAGCAAAACAAACAAACAAAAAAACCCACCAACCCAGAGCAAATCACTTTCTTGGCTTATTTCCTTTCCAATCTATTTTAGGAAAACCGAGTTTCTACACCTTTTGCCAACCTTAGATTTTGGGCAAATTCATACACATCTCACTGAAATCAGTGGGGCACAGCATATTTCCTCTTTTTTTTTTTTTTTTTTTTTTTTTTTTTTTTTTTTTCCCCAAGTACTTTTCCAGACACAGAAGCTATGGATACATTCTTACCTTCAGAAAAATTGAGTGATTTATATAACTGTGCATGAATGAATAAAAATTCTAGAATATTGCATTATAGTATTGTGGGCTTAGGAAAATGTCTGGCAAATCATAAATCCAATAAAACTGTTTGTTTTCCTTACATATTTCCCTTTAAATGTATCACTATACTTTAAAATTAATGTATCTACTTTTATTCCAACTAAGATGTTCACATATTTAGCAATGTATCCATGAAAATGCTGTGTCAAACAAAACCCTCAAAACCTTGCTTATGCATCCCTATACATCATGAACTAAAATGAGGTTTGAAATAGAAATGAGGTTAGTTATACCATTAAACCATCTTAGCAGCTGAAAATTTGAACATCAGGATGTGACGATGATGCTTAAAAATGGAAATTCAAGACAGTTTAGATGCCCTGGCATCTAAACATATATACATATGTTTCATATAGAGACTCTAGATACCTATATTTAGGAAACAGTATTGTCTCCTGTCTTCATGGAAGACCATTCTTCCAGTAAACTCCAGTGCCTCTGCAAAATAAACACTCTTCATTTTCATTCTTTTGAACCTTTGTCAAAAAGAGAACAAGAAAGGGTAATTAACTTTATAGACATTATTTCACCTGGAAGAAATTAAAAACTTCTGAGTCTAAAAAGTACATTCACACATCTTATTGGCTTCATACTAACTTATTTTTACTTCCATATGTTTTTATAGGCTAATTGTATCCTTTGGTTCTTAAATAAAGCAAACAAAACATGATTTTATTAGTCTAGATTAATGATAAACTAAAGGAAAAATGCAGTGTCAAAATTGCATTACATTACTGTCAGCTGGAAGCTTTAACACTTAATTCATCAATTCATGTTTTCTTGATGGGGGCAGAGGAAGGAGGAGTAAGAATACCCACTGTTTCTATTATTTATTTTTTTTAGCTTTAATTAGTCTTTATTGCACCTTCTTAATGTTTTCTCCACAAGGTAAATTTTGAGGAACAAGTAACAAAGCTATATTGTGTAGACAGGAGGAAATATTATGCTGTATCAATGCTGCCTCAAAAAAAAAAGGGTATAAAATAGATAAATGCAATTTACTTAGGCCCACACTGGTTTAATGTCTTATCCAGGTGGGTTTTGAATATCTCCAGAGAAGGAGAATTCAACCTCTCTGGGCAACCTGTTCCAGTGCTCTTGCACACTCACAGTGAAAAAGTTTTTTCCATATGTTTGCATGGAATCTCTTAGGCTTGAGCTTGCACCTGTTTCCCCTTGTCCTATCATTGGACATCATTGAGAAGATCTTGGCTCCGTCCTTCTGACATTCACCCTTCATATACTCATAAATCACCCCTGAACTGCTTCTTCTCCAAGCTAAAGAGACTCAGCTCCCTCAGCCTTTCCTCATAAGGGAGACATTCCACACCCTTAATCATCTTTTTGGCTCTATGCTAGACTCTTTCAAGCAGTTCCCTGGCCTTGAATTCAGAGGTCCAGACCTGGACACAATATTCCAGATGCAGGCTCCAGAACAGAATAGAGGGAGAGGAGAATCTCTCACAACCTACTAGCCACACCCCTTGTAATATACCCCAAGATACTACTGGCCTTCTTGGCTACAAAGGCACACTGCTGGCTCACAGTCAACCTGTTGTCCAACAGGTATCCCAGGTCCTTTTCTCCAGAACTGTTCTCCAGGTGTTCCATAGTATCTTATTCCTCTCAAAAAGAATGATCAATTGCAAAATGTATTACAGAGCACGTCATCAGTAAGTTTGCAGACAACACCAAGTGAGGTGGGAGTATTGGTCTGCATGAGGGTAGAGAGGCTTTACAGAGGGGCATGGATAGAATGGATTGATGGGCCAATGTTAACAGTATGAACTTCAACAAGGCCAAGAAAGGGACCTGGGAGTTCTTATTAACAAGAGACTGAGTATGAACAAGCAGTGTGCCCAGGTGGCCAAGAAAGTCAATGGCATCTTGGCTTGTATTAGAAATGCCGAGTAGCAGGAGTAGGGAGGTGATTGTCCCTTTGTACTTGGTCACACCTCAAGTACCGTGTTCAGTATTAGGCACCTCAATATAAGAGAGACATCAAGGTACTGGAGCTAGTGCAGAGGAGGATAACAAAGCTGGTGAAGGGACTGGAGAATAAGTCTTATGAAGAGTGACTGAAGGAACTGGGACTATTTAGTTTGAAGAAGAGGAGGCTAAGGGGAAACTTCTTTACTCTCTATAACTGCCTGAAAGGATATTGCAGAGAGGTTGGTGGTCATCTCTTCTCACAGGTAATTAGTGATAGAGCAAGAGGGAATGGCCTCAAGATGCAACATGGTAGGTTTAGACTGGACATTATGAATTTTTTTTTTTTTCCACAGAAAGGATAGTCAGACATTGAAATAGGCTCCCTAGGGAGGTGGTTGATTCACCAACTTTGGATGTGTGTAAAGGCTGTTTAAATGCGGTGCTGGGGATAAGATTTAGGGGTGAACTTTGTAGACTAGGGTTAATGATTGGACTTGATCCCAAGAATCTTTTCCAACCTGAATGATTCTTTGCTTCTGTGATAGTATTTGTGTAGTTAAAATAAATCTTTGTGGGTGAAATGGAAAGACTTTCTTGTAATGAGAAGCAGAATGCAGTTTGCTTGAAGAAATATATGCATCTGTAAACTGGATACCAAACCACAAGTGGGTTTATGTGGCTTTTATTTCTTGCTCAATATAGTGTACTAATAGCACTCTATGCCACATGTCTGATGACTAAAAGAAATCAGGGCTTCACCTTAACAAATCTATTAAAAAAAATATCTGGGAAACAAGCGTTATCTCTGTTTCTGCTGAGAATATTTATAGAGATTTCACAGCCACTCTTCAGCTTTTGCTGGACTAAACAACTCTGGGTTTATGAATTCCTTTTCCTTTCTGAAATGAAATTGTTAGAGAAATAAAAAGTGGTGTCATCTCTGAGTATCTTCTATTATTGCTTGACAATATATGATAAAAATATCCATGAAGTAGTAGTTCTGCTATCTTTTTTTAATTTTTTTTAAGAAAGACAGATATTAGTACAGCATTTTGTGATAAGA
The DNA here is from genome assembly GCF_026170545.1 of Melanerpes formicivorus. Taxonomy (NCBI): domain Eukaryota; kingdom Metazoa; phylum Chordata; class Aves; order Piciformes; family Picidae; genus Melanerpes; species Melanerpes formicivorus. The sequence continues at coordinate 11,295,654 of NW_027142353.1, read as the reverse complement.
ATTCATTTTCCTAATGATAAGCATACAGAAATCTTAGTCAGATTAGAACAGCATCATTACAGATGAGAGGGACAGCTGTGATGTAAAAATATCCTTTTTATATAGTGAGTGTTTCAAATAACAGAAATCTGCACATCAAAGTCAGGAAGACAAAGTAGGCAGTAAAATTATCATCAAATGATGTCTGTATACTAAAAATAAATGTTATTCAAATATTTTTATAATGCTATTTCTATGCCCCCCAAAAGCAGGAAAGTTACCAGAATAAGTATAAACTGATGTTAAAAGATGTCTGAAATCAGAGGGAGGCCTAACAAAACTGACATGCAGATGAAATATTCTATAAGCAACTGGAGGCTGTCACCTTGTGGGTGACTTTAACCTGCCACACAACTGCTGGGAACTTAATTCAGCAGTGAGGAGGCAGTCCAGAAGGTTCCTAGAGTGTATGGAGGACAGCTTCCTGATGCAGCTGTTGAGTGCTGGATGAGCAAGTGTCTCTTGAACAAATTAAGGGGAAGAAAAGAGGGGGAGGCAACTAGTGATATGCTTAAGGATGTTGTTAAATCATGTAGGAGAAAAATTAGAGAGGCAAAAGCCCAGTTAAAACTTAAGCTGGCCACTTCTGTGAAAGACAATAAAAAGCATTTTTATAAATATATTAATGCTAAAAAGAGGGGCAAGAAGAACCTCCACTCTTTATTGGACCTGGAGGGGAACATTGTAACTAAAGATGAGGAAAAGGCTGAGGTTCTAAATACCTTCTTTGCCTCCATTTTCAACAGTAAGGCAGGAGGACTTCAGGATAAGTGGCCTCCTGAACTGGGTGATGGGCTCAGGGAGCAGTGTACTCCCACTGAAATCCATGTGGAAGTAGTTCAGGATTTGCTGAGCCACTTGGATACTCACAAGTCTATGGGACCAGATGGGATCCATCCTAGGGTCCTGAGAGAGCTGGCAGAGGAGCTTGTCAAGCCGCTCTCCATCATTTTACAGCAGTCCTGGCTCACTGGTGAGGTCCGAGATGACTGGAAACTGGACAATGTGATCCCCACCCACAAAAAGGGTTGGATGGAGGAACCCAGAAACTACAGGCCAGTCAGCCTGACCTCAGTGCCAGGAAAGACTATGGAACAGGTCATCTTGAGTGCAATCACACAGCACTTACAGGATGGCCAAGGAATCAGGCCCAGCCAGAATGGATTCAGCAAGGGAAGGTTCAGCTTCACAAACCTGGTCTTCTACAATCAGGTAAACCGCCTGGTGGATGTGGGGAAGGCTGTGGATGTAGTCTACCTGGAATTCAGCAAGGCCTTTGACACTGTCTCCCACAGCAAACTGCTGGCCAACCTTTCAGCCTGTGACTTGGACAGCAGCACTCTGTGCTGGGTTAGGACCTGGCTGGAGGACAGTGCCCAGAGAGTGGTGGTGAATGGCACCATATCCAGCTGTCAGCCAGTCACTAGTGGTGCCCCCAAGGGATCAGTGCTAGGCCCTATGGTTTTTAATATCTTCATTGAAGATCTGGGTAAGGGGATTGAGTCAGTCATCAGTGAATTTGCAGATGACACCAAGTTGGGAGCAGGTGTTGATCAGTTAGAGGATGGAAGGGCTCTCCAGGGGGATCTTGACCAGCTGGACAGATGGGCAGAGTCCAACATGATGGCATTCAACAAGTCCAAGTGCCGGGTGCTGCACTTTGGCCACAACAACCCCATGCAGTGCTACAGGCTGGGGTCAGAGTGGCTGGAGAGCAGCCAGACAGAAAGGGACCTGGGGGTGCTGATTGACAGCTGGTTGAATATGAGCCAGCAGTGTGCCCAGGTGGCCAAGAAGGCCATTTTGGTTCACTAGCCGATCGGGACCGCTAGTTCGGAACTGCTCCGCTGGAACTGTGAGTTTTTCTCTGGGTTTTTTTGCCTTCCTTTTGGGGTTTCGCGGGTCGGGAGGACTCCTGGTAGGGGGGAGCCAGCAGGATCATGCTCTCGCGAGCCTGCATGGGAACAAGAGCCCGACGTCAGCTGCGGCAGTTTTAAATACCACCCGGGCTGTGCACGCGGCACCATTTTGGTTCGCTAGCTAGCCTATCGGCTGGTTGACAAAAAAACAAACAAACAAACAAACAAAAAAAAAAACACCCAAAAACCTCAAACGTTCCACCATGGTTGTCCCTCGGATGAAGGGTTGAAAAGCAGCATCTGCCCAGACAGACTTGTTTCACCAGCATGCTCGAGTACAGGCTGCCACGTGCAGAGAGTGCTTCAGCCTGGCACTTGGAATAGAGGGGGAGGGAAAGGACACCTGTGTCAGGTGTGACCAGGTGAATTTTCTCCTCAGCCTGGTGGCAGAGCTAAAGGATGAAGTGGCCAAGCTGAAGGAGAAGGTATCTAGGCTAAGGTCAATAAGGGAACGTGAAAGGGAGTTAGATTTGTGGGAGAAGGCTCTGTAGATCTCCCCTGCTGAGGGAAGGGTCCCTGGAAACGAAGAGGGATGGATACAGGTCCCTGCCAGAGGAATCCACCCCGACCCTCTCCTCCTCCTCCACTGCCCTTGCATAATGAGTATGAGGCCCTGCAGGCTGAGGGCAGTGGGGATGAGAGGGCTGAGGCTGAGGAGCAGCCATCCAGAGGGGAGCCTAAGGCCAAGCAATCCCCACCAGCTATAACGACCAGCTCCAGGAGGGAGCCTAAGCCCAAGCAGTCCCCACCAGCTATAACGACCAGCTCCACAAAGAAAAGGACAAGGGTTGTAGCTGTTGGGGACTCTCTCCTGGGGGGTACTGAGGGACCCATATGTTGTCCCGACCCATCCCACAGGGAGGTCTGCTCCCTACCCAGGGCACGGGTTAGGGACATTGCAAGGAGACTCCCTAAATTAATCCAGCCCACTGACTATTACCCTCTGCTGGTAATACAGGCTGGGAGTGATGAGATTGACAGGAAGGGCACCAAGGCAATTAAGAAGGAGTTCAGGGCCCTTGGACAATTGATTGATGGGGCAGGAGTGCAAGTGGTGTTCTGCTCAGTTCCCTCAGTGGCAGGGGTGTACACTGAGAGGAATGGGAGAACCCACACCATCAACAATTGGCTCAGGGGATGGTGCCAGAGGCAGAACTTTGGGTTCTTTGATCATGGGACAACTTTAACTGCACCTGACCTGCTGGGTCCTGATGGGGTGCATTTATCTAGAAGGGGTAAGAGAGTCCTAGCCCTGGAGTTGGCAGGGCTCATTAGGAGGCCATTAAACTAGGTTTGAAGGGGGTGGGTGAGGCAATCAGTCCCTCTGCAGAGGAAAGAGTAGGGCACAAGGTAGGGTCAGTTGAGAAGTCAGCAACCCATCTGCGATGCATGTACAACAATGCACGCAGCCTGGGCAATAAGCAAGAGGAGCTGGAGGTCCTGATCCATCAGGGCGACTATGATATAATCGCCAACTCAGAAACTTGGTGGGACAACACGGACGATTGGAGTGCTACACTGGGGGGTTACAGTCTCTTTAGGAGAGACAGGCGAGGGAGAAGAGGAGGAGGGGTGGCTCTGTATATTAGGGAGTCACTCTCTGCCACACAACTTGAGGTGGAAGATGAGGGAATTGAGAGCCTGTGGGTTAAAATCAGAGGGCAGCCTAACAAATCTGACATCCTGAGTGAAATCTGTCACAGACCACCCAAACAGGATGAGGAGGCTGATGAATTATTCTACAAGCAACTGGAGGCTATCTCAAGATCATCAGATCTTGTCCTTGTCGGTGACTTTAACCTGCCAGATATCTGCTGGAAACTTAATTCAGCAGAGAGGAGGCAGTCCAGAAGATTCCTGGAGTACATGGAGGACAGCTTCCTGATGCAGCTGTTAAGTGAGCCTACCAGGGGACAGGCTCTGCTTGACCTGCTGTTCTCCAATAGGGAAGGGTTATTGGGAGATGTGATCGTGGGAGGCTGCCTAGGTTGTAGTGACCACGAGATAGTAAAGTTTTCAATATGCAGGGAGATAGGGAGGAGCACCAACAGAACCTTCACCTTGGACTTCCGAAGGGCAAACTTCAGCCTGTTTAAGAAACTTATTTGTGAAGTCCCCTGGGTACCAGCCCTCATGAACCAAGGGGTCCAGGATGGCTGGACCTACTTCAAACAGGAGCTCCTGAAGGCACAGGAACTGGCAGTTCCCACGTGCCAAAAGGCGAGCCGGCGGGGAAGGGGACCGGTCTGGATGAGCAAGCATCTCCTGGAGGATTTAAGGGGAAAAAAAGAGTCTGTATCACCTTTGGAAGAAGGGGAAGGCTTCTCGAGGTATGTTCAAGGAAGTTGTTAGATTATGTAGGAATAAAATTAGGGAGGCAAAGGCCCAGTTGAAACTGAAGCTGGCCACCTCAGTCAAAGACAATAAAAAGCATTTTTACAAATATATTAACAATAAGAAGAAGGGCAGGAAGAACCTCCACTCCTTATTGGACCTGGAGGGGAAAACGGTGACTGAAGACAAGGAAAAGGCTGAGGTCCTGAACACCTTCTTTGCCTCAATTTTTAACAGCAAGGCAGGAGTTCAGGAGGAGTGGCCTCCTGAGCTGGGTGATGGGGTCAGGGAGCAGTGTAGTGCCCTGGTAATCCATGAGGAATTAGTTCGGGACCTGCTGAGCCACTTGGACACTCACAAGTCCATGGGACCAGATGGGATCCATCCTAGGGTGCTGAGAGAGCTGGCAGAATGGCTGGCCAAGCCGCTCTCCATCATTTTCCTCCAGTCCTGGCTCACCGGTGAGGTCCCAGATGACTGGAAGCTGGCCAATGTGGTCCCCATCCGTAAGAAAGGTCGCATGGAGGAACCTGGAAACTCCGGGCCAGTCAGCCTGACCTCAGTGCCAGGGAAAATGATAGAGCAGATTATCCTGGCAGCAATAACTGCGCACCTGAAGAATGGCCAAGCGCTCAGGTCCAGCCAACATGGATTTAGGAAGGGCAGGTCCTGCCTCTCCAACCTGATCTCCTTCTAGGATCAGGTGACCCATCTGGTGGACGTGGGGAGGCCTGTGGATGTGGTCTACCTGGATTTCAGCAAGGCCTTTGACACAGTCCCCCACAGTAAACTGCTGGCTAAGCTGTCAGCTCATGGCTTGGACCACTACACTCTGTGCTGGGTTAGGAACTGGCTGGAGGGCCGAGCCCAGAGAGTGGTGGTGAATGGTGCCACATCCAGCTGGTGGCCAGTCACCAGTGGTGTGCCCCACGGATCAGTGCTGGGCCCCATCCTCTCAGTTTAGGAAGGATGTTGACTTGCTGGAACGAGTCCAGAAAAGGGCAACGAAGTTAGTGAGGGGCTATTCTATTCTATTCTATTCTATTCTATTCTATTCTATTCTATTTAACATCTTCATTGATGATCTGGATGAGGGGGTAGAGTCAGTCATCAGCAAATTTGCAGATGACACCAAGTTGGGAGCAGATGTTAGTCAGTTAGAGGGTGGAAAGGCTCTGCAGAGGGACCTCAACTGACTGGACAGATGGGCAGAGTCCAATGGGATGTCATTCAACAAGTCCATGTGTCGAGTGCTGCACTCTGGCTACAGCAATCCCATGTAGAGCTACAGGCTCGGGTTGGAGTGGCTGGGGAGCTCCCAAACATAGAGGGACCTGGGGGTGCTGATCGACAGCCACCTGAATATTAGCCAGCAGTGTGCCCAGGTGGCCAAGAAGGCCAATGGCATCCTGGCCTGCATTAGGAATAGTGTGGCCAGCAGGAGCAGGGAAGTCATTGTGCCTCTGTAATCTGCATTGGTTAGGCCGCACCTTGAGTACTGTGTCCAGTTCTGGGCCCCACAGTTTAAGAAGTACATCAAGACACTTGAACATATCGAGAGAAGGGCAACAAGGCTGGTGAGAGGCCTTGAACACAAGCCCTATGAGGAGAGGCTGGGCGAGTTGGGATTGTTTAGCCTGGAGAAGAGGAGGCTCAGGGGTGACCTCATTGCCCTCTACAACTACCTGGAAGGGTGGTTGTAGCCGGGAAGGGGTTGGTCTCTTCTTCCAGGCAACCAGCACCAGAACAAGGGGACACAATCTCAAGCTGTGCCAGGGGAGGTTTAGACTCGAGGTGAGGAGGTGGTTCTTCACCGAGTGAGTCATTCGTCATTGGAATGGGCTGCCCAGGGAGGTGGTTGAGTTGCCATCCCTGGAGGCATTCAAGAGGAGATGGGACGTGGCACTTGGTGCCATGGTCTAGTCATGGGGTCTGTGTTGATAGGTTGGACTCGATGATCCTCGAGGTCCTTTCCAACCTAAGTTATACTGTGATACTCTGATACCAATGGCATCCTGGCCTGCATCAGGAATAGTGTGGCCAGCAGGAGCAGGGAAGTCATTGTGTCCCTGTACTCAGAACTGCTCAGGCCACACCTTGAGTCCTGTGTCCAGTTCTGGGCCCCTCAGTTTAGGAAAGATGTTGAGTTGCTGGAACGTGTCCAGAGAAGGGCAATGAGGCTGGTGAGAGGCCTTGAGCACAAGCCCTATGAGGAGAGGCTAAGGGAGCTGGGGTTGGTTATCCTGAAGAAGAGGGGGCTTAGGGAAGACCTTATTGCTCTCTACAACTACCTGAAGGGAGGTTGTAGCCGGGGGGGGGGGGTGGTCTCTTCTCCCAGTCAGCCAGCACCAGAACAAGAGGACACAGTCTCAAACTGCACCAGGAGAAGTTTTGTCTCAAGGTGAGGAGAAAGTTCTTTACTGAGAGAGTTGTTATCCACTGGAATGGGCTGCCCAGGGAGGTGGTGGAGTCACCATCCCTGGAGGTGTTCAAGAGGGGATTGGACATGGTGCTTGGTGCCATGCTTTAATACTTATGAGGTCTTGGGTGACAGGTTGGACTTGATGATCTCTGAGGTCTTTTCCAACCTTATTGATTCCATGATTCTATGAAATGCTCTTTATTCTTTACTGCATCTTTCTAAATCAGAATTAAAGAAAAAAAAAGTTAAAGAATTGATTAAAGCACAGAGTATTTAAGTTCCGGTCAGCCACAGAATGTCTTAAACCCAGAAATGTGTATTATTAACAGATAAACTAATTTTTTTAGTCCATTCCTGTTAAAATTATCTCTAAATATATTTGCTTTTTATGTAATACTATCTATATTAAGATGTGGTATTTAAAGTGCAATGTGCTTGCGTGTATAGTGACACATAAGTATTATCATAGAATCATAGTATTGTCAGGGGCTGAAGTGACTGCAAGGATCATCTAGTTCCATTGTCTCAGCACCCTTATGGTGAAGAACTTCTTCCTAATGTCTAACCTAAATCTACCGTCCTCTAGCTTGGATCCATTCCGTTTAGTCCTATCACTACCTGACAACCTAAAAGACTTTCTTGTAGGCCCCCTTCAAATACTGGAAGGCCACAATAAGGTTTTGCTGGAACCTTCTCTTTTCCAAACTGAACAACCCCTACTCTCTCACCCTGTCCTCACAGAAGAGGTGCTCCAGCTCTCTGATCATCCTTGTGGCCCTTATCTGGACATGCTCCAGGATGTTGTGGTGGGTTGAAAATTATGCCCAACATAAAATTGCCTGACCAGCTCAGTGGAAGTGAATGAAGCTGTATTTACATGCAAAACTAGAATCTAAATATGAAATTCAATTAATATGCAAAAAATATACAACATTTACAGGTATTTACAATTTATATACAGCAGAAGATACCCCCTGCTCTCCCCTTGTCTATTGATGGTGTGACCTTGTCATAGGAAGTCAGCAGGTTTGTCAGGCACTATTTGCCCTTGGTGAAGCTGTGTTGATTGTACCAAATCACCTCTTGGTTATTTGTCTGCCTCAGCAGTGCCTCCAGGAGGATCTGCTCCATGATCTTACTGGTAACAGAGGTGAGACTGACAGGCCTGTAGTTCCCTGGGCCATCTGTCTTTCTCTTTTTGAAAATGGAGGTTATGTTTCACCTTTTATAGTCAGTGGGGACTTCACTGGACTGTCCTGACTTTTGGAATAGACTAGAGAGTGATTTAGCAACCTCATCTGCCAATTCCCTCAGTACATGTGAATGTATTCCATTGAGTCCCATGGACTTGTACACTCTCAAGTTCTGCAGATGGTCACAAACATGGTCTTCACTTATTTTGGGCAGTTCTTTCTTCCACCCCCTGCCATTATCTTCTGTGATTTCAGGAGTGTGGCTGGAGCCCTTGCCAGTGAAGACTGAGGTAAAGAATTCATTGAGAACCTTGGCCTTCTCCACATCCCTCGACTGTAGGTCTCCCATTTCTTTTCTGAGGGTATTTAGAATATTTAGAATAAACCAAACCAGGTTGGAAGAGACCTTGAGGATCATCGCGTCCAACCTATCAACCAATCCAACCCACCCAAACAGCTAACCCATGGCACCAAGTACCCCATCAAGTCTCCTCCTGAACACCTCCAATGACGGCGACTCCACCACCTCCCTGGGCAGCCCATTCCATAGCACAATCACTCTTTCTGTATAGAACTTCTTCCTAACATCCAACCTGAACCTCCCCTGGTGCAGCCTGAGACTGTGTCCTCTTGTTCTGGTACTGGCTGCCTGGGAGAAGAGACCATCATCCGCCTGTCTACAACCTCCCTTCAGGCAGTTGTAGAGAGTGATAAGGTCACCCCTGAGTCTCCTCTTCTCCAGGCTGAGCAACCCCAGCTCCCTCAGTCTTTCCTCATAGGGCTTGTGTTCCAAACCCCTCACCAACTTTGTTGCTCTTCTCTGGACTCGTTCCAGCAAGTCAACATCCTTCCTAAACTGAGGGGCCCAGAACTGGACACAGTACTCGAGGTGTGGCCTAACCAGTGCAGTGTACAGGGGCAGAATGACCTCCCTGCCCCTGCTGGCCACACTGTTCCTGATGCAGCCTTTTAAATTCAGCCGTTCCCGCTGCTGGGATCACTAGTCTGACCACGTGAAAGGGCGGCTGCTCCTTCCTCGCGGCAAAACTCGGCAGCGATGGCGATTCCCGCAGCCCGAGAAGGAGAGCAGCGGCTGGTCCCTGGCAGTTGCTGGTCTTCGTGCTGTCCCGAGCGAGCTGCCCGACTAAGAGAGCCCGCACGAGCCGCAGCTGTGCCTTTTAAATTCAGCTGCTCCTGCCGCTGGGATCACGAGTCTGACCACGTGAAAGGGCGGCTGCTCCTTCCTCACGGCAAAACTCGGCAGCGATGGTGATTCCCACGGCCTGAAAAGGAGAGCAGGGGCTGGTCCCCGGCAGTTGCTGGTACTTACACCTTCCTTAGTCTTCCTTTTGCCATTAATATATTTACAGAAATTTTTTGCTGTTCACCTTGATCTCCCTGGCTAGATTTAATTCTAACTGAGTTTTAGCTTTTCTAACCATACAGATGTATTTATGGACATAAGTTATTTTTTGATTTGGGATCATCTCATGAGTCGAAAAGCAACCAGACTGTGAACCAAGACCCTCAGAATGAAGGAGGACAAAATTATGCATCCTTTAAGTGAGATGTAGCAACATTCAGAGTATATTTTATTTTCAGTACTCTTGGCTGATGATCAGATGATTCTTGATTGCAATCAAGTGCACCCAGCCAGGACTTGGAGCATACATGATTTTTAACTCTGATTGGTACATTTCAGATTAATAGCTTGC